>NC_057399.1:13349779-13949779 GCF_019320065.1 Cervus canadensis
TTTAAGGACTCTTCTTACCGTCTTCCATAGTGGCTGTATCCATTTACATTCCCACCAACAGTGCAAGAGAGTTCCCTTCTCTCCACACCCTCTCTAGATTTATTGTTTGTAGACGTTTTGATGACGGCCATTCTGACCAGTGTGGGGTGATACCTCATTGTAGTTTTGATTTGCATTTCTCTAATAATGAGCAATGTTGAGCATCTTTTCATGTCTTTCTTAGCTATCTGTATGTCTTCTTTGGAGAAATGTCTGTTTAGCGGTTTTCCCACTTTTTATTGGGTTGTTTGTTTTTCTGGTATTGAGTTGGATGAGTGGCTTGTATATTTTGGAAATTAATCCTTTGTTGTTTCATTCGCTATTCTTTTCTCCCATTCTGAGGGTTGTCTTTTCACCTTGCTTATAGTTTCCTTTGCTGTGCAAAAGCTTTTAAGTCTCATCAGGTCTACTTGCTTACTTTTGTTCTTGTTTCTGTTACTCTAGGATGTGGGTCATAGAGGATCCTGCTTTGATTTATGTCATCGATTCTTCTGCCTATGTTTTCCTCTAAGAGTTTTATAGTTTCTGGTCTTCTGTTTAGATCTTTAATCCATTTTGAGTTAATCTTTGTGTATGGTGTTAGGAAGTGTTCTAATTTCATTCTTTTACATGTAGCTATCCAGTTTTCCCACCGTCATTTATTGAAGAGGCTGTCTTTGCTCCATTGTATATTTTTGCCTCCTGTGTCAAAAATAAGGGACCCATAGGTGCATGGGTTTATTTCTGGGCTTTCTTTCTTGTTCCATTGGTCTATATTTCTGTTTTTGTGCCAGTAGTATACTGTCTTGATGACTGTAGCTTTGTAGTATCATCTGAAGTCAGGAAGGTTGATTCCTCCAGCTCCATTGTCTTTCTCAAGACTGCTTTGGCTCTCTGGGGTCTTTTATGTTTCCATATGAATTCTGAAATTTTTGTTCTAGTTCTATGAAAAATGTCATTGGTAATTTGATAGGAATCACACTGAATATGTAGATTGCATTTGGTAGTATTGTCCTTTTCACAATATTGATTCTTCCTATCCAGGAACATGGAATATCTCTCCATCTGCTTGTGTCATCTTTGAGTTCTTTCATCAGTGCCTTATCATTTTCTGTGTATGGTTCTTTTCTCTCCTTAGGTAAGTTTATTCCTAAATATTTAATTCTTTTTCTTACAATGGTGAATTGGATTGATTCCTTAGTTTCTCTTTCCGATTTTTTAATTGTTAGTATAAAGAAATGCAAGTGATTTCTGTTATTGATTTTATATCCTGAAACAGTGCTAAATTCTAAATTACTAGAGCTGATAGGCTCTAGTAATTTTCTGATACTATCTTTAGGGTTTTCTATGTCAACAATGGGTTTTTGAATCGCGTGTTGACTCTCTGTGGTGGGATGGCCATTGGCAGCACGCGCTGTATGAAAAGCAGGAGGGAGGCAGACAGAGAGGGTCTGCTCTGCGCTGTGGTGAGGCGACGGGTGTGCAGCTCAGGGACAGGGGGGATGGCCAAGGGCTGTGGGAGGAGAGGGGAGCAGGTGGGAGAGGAAGAGAGATGAACTGGGCTCTGAAGAGGAGGAAGCAAGGAAGAACATGCCTTCAGAAGGGAACTTCTTGGGCAAAGATGTAGCTCTGGGAAAGGGCATGGTTTATTCAGAAAAGGCTGGGCCCACGAGCCTATGTGAATGATAAATACAATTAGCAGGAGAATTCAGGGATATATCCAGCCCTGAGGGACAGACCAGGCTCTGATGTTTTCACAGGATACTGGCCTCAAGTCATCTAGGTGTGAGGGGATGGAGGGAAGTATAAATACATCTTCTGATAGGTTAAAATTCACCATCAGTTCCCATTCCTCCCTTAGAACAGGGATCACATGGGCTACAAGACAGCTTTCCATCTAACACTTGATACTTGTCTCCCTCCTGACACTGGCATTTCCCAAGGCACTGAGACCAGCTCAGAAGAGACATAGAGGATCCTGGGCAAAGACTGTGGCCGTTTCCCACCCTCCCTTTATAGAGCTGGTCAGTGACCCAGGACACCTCTGCCAGATTAGAACCTGCCTTTCCCTCCTGTGAAATATTATTGTCAATATCATTTATCCTAAAAACGGATCCCAAGAAGAGACTCACTTGGCCTTTAGGACCAGGGTTAAATGTTGTGACCAATGGCTCTACTGGGGTACATATATTCATATATACTCTTGTAAAAATCAATGCATGGTCTCTGATCTTAAGGACAGACACCTGAATAAGGCTTGTACATCTTATGCAGTAGAAATGTTCAACCTTTATGCCCAAAGGAATGAGGTGACCATCACTCATCAGCCACCTGCCCTCCCAAGCTCATCCCACTTAATTTGAGAAAGAGGAGCAACCTTTGTTACAAATGTGGCATCTTTTTGTCCACGTAATTTTCTTTCTGCTATCACCGAGGACCTAAACACCCTGCACAGGGAAGGCACTCAACAAATCCTCAGTGAGTGATGCGTCTGAAATCATATTGGCGTCATTAGCCACGAGAAGTCATAACCTAGAAAACGTGCTTCCTCTTAACAGCCAAGAAAACTGCAGGTTCAAAAAGAGCTCAACATACATGAATTTTTTCTCTTGTCTCCCCTAGGTCAGCCTGGCGAGAAGAGAGAAGAGCTTAGGAGATTAGAATGGGCCACATTTCCTGTAAGTTACACCAGAACTACAGAACTGAGGGGACTGGCTTGCAGAGCCGAAGTCCCCTCTCTCTTTGTACCCATGGTGAAACGGAGCTCCAGACACAGTGTGGACTCGCCCCAGGTCACAATCCACGCTGCTTGGCTCCCAGGCCCACTGGTGCTTTACCCAACACGTTCATGGTACAGATGGGAAAAAGGGAGAATGAGATGGATGCAGACTGAGATGAATGGGGCAAACCAGACGGTCATGACGGAGTTTGTCCTGCTGGGCTTCCATGACCACCACAAGTTAGAGATGGTCCTGTTTGTGCTCTGCTTGGGCATCTACTTCATGAACGTGCTGGGGAATGTCCTCCTCATTGGGCTGAACATGCTGGATCCCCGCCTGCACACCCCCATGTACTTCTTCCTCAGCAACCTCGCCCTCATAGACATCTCTGGCACATCCTCCTTCGTGCCTCTCATGCTGGTCCACTTCCTGGAAACCCAGAGCACCATCTCCTTCCCTGGCTGTGCCCTGCAGATGTACCTGACCCTGGCCTTGGGCACCACGGAGTGCGTGCTCCTGGCCATGATGGCGTGTGACCGGTACGTGGCCATCTGCCAGCCGCTTCGCTACTCAGAGCTCATGAACTGGCACACCTGCATGTGGATGGCAGCAGGGACCTGGGGGGCAGGCTTTGCCAACTCCCTTCTCCAATCCAATCTCACCTGGAACCTCCCCTTCTGTGGCCACAATATCATCAACCACTTCTTCTGTGAGATCTTGGTGGTGCTGAAACTAGCCTGTGGGGACATCTCTCTCAATGCACTGCTATTAATGGTGGCTTCTGCTGTCGTGATGCTGGCCCCTCTGCTGCTCATCCTCCTGTCCTACGTGTTCATCCTCACTGCCATCCTGAGGGTGCCCTCTGCTGCCGGCCGGCACAAAGCCTTCTCTACCTGCTCTGCCCACCTCACAGTGGTGGTGATTTTCTATGGAACTCTCTCCTTCATGTACTTCAAGCCCAAAGGCAAGTACCTCAACCTGGATAAGCTTCTTGCATTGTTCTACGGGGTCGTGACCCCCTCGCTGAACCCCATCATCTACAGCCTGAGGAACGCAGAGGTGAAAGCTGCCACCATAGCTCTGCTGAGGGGAGATCTCCTCTCCAGGAAGATGTCCCGCTTTCCTGTTGTTCTCTAAGTCCATCAGGCAGGTGCGTGCGTGCTGAGTCGCTTTAGTCCTGTCCAAGTCTTTGGGAATCTGTGGACTCTAGCCCTCCAGGCTTCTTTGTCCATGGTATTCTTCAGGCAAGAATACTCAAGTAGGTTTCCATGTCCTCTTCCAGGGGATCTTCCTGACCCAGGTATCGAACCAGGACTTCTTTTTCTCCTGTATTGGCAGGGGGATTCTTTGCCACTAGTGCCGCCTGGGGAACTAGCTATACTGTGGCGTGACTTCCAAATTGACTTCCCTGGTGGCTCAGATGGTAGAAGCTTCTGCCCACAATGCAGGAGACCTCTGTTTGATCCCTGGGTTGGGAAGATCCCCTGGCATAGGAGATGGCAGCCCAGTCCAGTATTCTTGCCTGGAAAATTCCTTGGACAGAGGAGCCTGGTAGGCTACAGTTCATGGGGTTGCAAAGAGTCGGACACAACTGAGCAACCTCACTTTCACTACAAACACAGAGGTTCTTTTTCTTGCTCACTCTCCAGGTCTATCGGAGACTGGATGGGGGATCTACTTCATCTTTTTCATCCTGTGGGCATCAAGATGAGAAAGCATCTACCATATGGCACACTGCTGGTCAAATGGCAAAAGAAGAAGAGAAGATCACAAAGCCAGTGTGGATTCTTGCAGCTTCCACTCAGAAATGACCTCTTACTAACACTATCACTTCCTTGCCCAATGTGAGGTAAAGGCGAGAGCTGACACCAAGCGTTAGGCATTCCTACCGACCCCACATCTGGAAGGAGGAGGAGGACTGAGGAATTCCTGAAGAGCCTGGTGACAATGCCACTACCCTACACTCAACCCAGGAGCTACTAGAGAGTTCTAGAGCTTCCATTTTCTGACCAGCTGTCCCTCACTGGCTGCGTCCAGGTTGATCACCCCAGGGAGCACTGGTTAGCTGGCTTGTGTGTCTCTGGACTGGAGTATCCAGCTAGGATAGAATCACACCTTCTAGAGCTTACTTGCTGTCAGGTTTGGGGTTCGGGTTGAGCACGAGAGAGTCTGGAGGAGACGGGAAGGCCGAGGCCAGGCAGCGCTGAGGCGGCGGAGCCTCCCCCATTGTCACTGCAGCCCCCGGGCTCCTGCCAGGCCGCCTGCAGCTGCTCCGAGCCCCGAGCGAGGGGCCCTCCAATGCAGCGAGTGCCAGCTCCTCCCGCACGTCACCAGTGTCGGGGAGTCCACGGCGGTGAGGCCAGACGCGGGTTCCGTGTGTCCCCTGGTGCTGGCCTGTCCTCACCTCCCCCTTCACCCACCGCGAGCAGCTTCAGCCCCGACCCCAGGTGCAGAGGCCGAGCCTGGCTCAGGCTTCTCCTGCAGCTCCACGGGCGGCAGCCCTGCTCTCCACAGCGAAGCCTTACGTCACTCACGCTGGGCCTGCTCCTTTGGCCAGACCCTGGCCAATTAACCACTCCAGAACCTAGGTTTGCTCCCCTTTATCAGAGCAGAAAGCCCAAATTCCTCAGCTGAGTCCTCAGAACTTGAAAACCGGTCTCTCCGCTTTCTCAGCCCGACATCCCACTCACCTCTGCACGCAGTCGACCCCTCGCTCGTGTCTGACTGTGTGGCATCTTGGTTGGTTGCTCATGCTGTTCTCTGGTGAGACCTGGGACTTTGTTTTCAAGGCAGCTTAGACCCCATCTCTCCCACACAGCCTTTCCTGGCCCTTAAAGTGGTTCTCTCCATTGCGTCCCACTGCACTTTTTTGGAACCTTTCCCTCCGTATCTATCCCTGTCTCCTTTGCATCCATGATATTTCACAACAATGTGGGCGCTTCGAGGGCAGGGCTCTGTGGGGGCCTGTCTCCTCAGCTCACACAGAGCTTTCCTCATGGACAGTTACTGAACTGACTGTCACTCAGGAGCCGTCCCCTGTCACACCTGGGAACTGGATCCTGTGCTGCTCCAGGCAGTCAGGGGCTTAGTCTGAACGTGTGGACAGACACGAGTGGGTGCAGCAGGATCTCGTGGCCACGGCCCTGCCTTTAAGGACATCACTGAAACAAGTGAGGAGACACAAAGGACCCCCATGTGTGCAGCCAGGAGACCAGGACTCCAGACCTGGTTCAGCTGCTCTGCCCGGCGAGGTCTTCCTGCTGGCCCTTCCCCTCCTCAAAGGCACCTCACACTTAAGCTGCCCACAGCTGAACTCAGCCCTCTGCCCCCAAAGGTCTGTCACCCTCTCAGGGAACAGCACCCACACTCCCTAAGTCCCCAGCCAGAAACCGGGCAGTCATCAGGGGCGTCCTCTCACCCTCACTGCCCCACACAGCCAATCGCTCACCACGGCCCAGAGCGTCCACCTCACAGCAGCTCCTGGTCAGTCGTCTCCTTCCTCTGATGCCGCCATCACCTCCTCTCTCTCTCAGATAGTGCAACAGCTATGCCAGACTCTAAAATCCATCCTCTGAACTAACTAAAAAAAAGAAAGAGAAACTTGTCTGAGAAAAGAAAACAAAAAGCCACACCAATCCGCTCATACTACTCATCTGTATAAATCCCTCAAGGTCACCATTCCTCCTCTGCGAGGATAAAAGCCAGATCCCATCTACCGGCCCAACCTCATCCCCGCTTGCTTATGTCCACCTCACTCCATCCACCCACACATTCCAGACACTCTGAACTCATCCCAGTTTCCCCATGAATATAACTCTTTCCTGCCCCTCTGTCTCCCCCTTCCTGTTGCCTCTCGTGTCCAAACACGTCTGGACCTTTCACTAACATGTACTGGACACTTATCACACACCATGCTAGGCACCATGCTAGTGGCTGAATGTGTAGTCTATGCTGGGCGTGTACCACGTCTCAGAAGGTGGCCCCACGGAGGAGGTGTATATGAGCTGAGCCTTGGAGGATGGGTGGAGAGAAAGGGTGCTCCAGTCTGAGGAAAGCAGGAGAAGAGGGAGGGAACAGGAGCTGTGGGGTTTGTCCACCAGCGGGGACTGGTCTGCTGAGGCTGGAGCAGGCCCGCACAAAGGGATGTGTAGGAGGTGAGGGCAGGCACAGGCCAGAGGCTCATGACAAAGCCCTCCCATGTCCATGCCATTCCCACCTGGTCTCTCTGAGGGAGACAAGGGTGGGGAAGAGAAAAGCAGAGTCAGGCGGTATCCCATCTTTAATCTGCCTGAAAACTCTCCCCACACCTGTATCCAGGGTCACAATTGGAGGTTGCCAGTTCTTTCTGTAGCAACACACCCAGTAAACACCAAGTTCTTATCATGAAATCTTAAATTAAGCTGCAGGCTTAATCCAGCCACATGAAGTCATGACCTAGCAGAGATGCTTCCTTTTAACTTCTGCTTTCCTGACCTCAAGTTGAATTTTGTCTTTATATGCCAGATTCAAAGAAAATCTAGTTGTTTCTAAAGCCCAGAGAGAGGGATATGACCAAGGTCACCAAGAGGCAAGGGGATGAGTGTAAAGACTGTGAGGGCAGAAGGCACATCTGCCTCTTCCGTGTTCCCAGCACCCACACATAGTAGGTGCTCAATAATAATTTCCTGAATGAGTGAATGAAGAAGCCATCACACAGGCAGTTATTTACCTTTTGCCAAACTTCAGCAAGAGAATCCCTACCTTAAAATGTTTACAGGGATTAGATTTATGGTTAATGACTGACCCAGATTAAGCTACCACCCTTGTATGTTTCATAAACCCCCTTAACAATGATCTTGATTTAGGTTGGAGAGGAACAAACAGTACAGGCTCCAGGGAGAAGTGGGTCATGAGAGATGTTGGAGGTCTTGTCTCGGAGGTGGGGAGACAGATCCAGCATGTGCCCGTGGTTGAAGGTGTAGTCTCTGATCTGCAGCATTGCTAGGAGACTCCCCAGACCTTTTCTCTGTGTGTCTCATCTGGACTACACAGAATCCCCATTGCTCCAAAGGAAACTGAGTCTCAAAGCCCAGGTGACTTGGTGACCATCACAGGTCTGGGTAGTGCTGAACCTGTCATGCAATGCTGGGTTTGAATCGTGTGCTGACGATCTGTTGGGGGACTGCCCGTGGCAGCATCACTGTGTGAGATGCTCGAAGGAGGTGATGGAGTCAGCTCTCACGTGTGGCAGAGGAGACAGGTGTGCAGCCAGGAACAGAGGATGGCCGAGGGCTGTGGGAGGAGGAAGGGAGAGGTAACTCGGCAGGGCTCAAGGGGAGAGGAGAAGAGATGCACCGCGCTCTGAAGAGGGGAAGCAGTCCCTCCAGTGGGTCCTGCCTGCAGAAGGGAACTTCTTGGGCAAAGATGGAGCTCTGGGAAACCATGTGGTTTATTCAGAAGAGGGCGAGCCTATCGGCCCCTACAGGGATAGATGCAATTGAGCAAGAGGAATGAAGGGGAGTTGGAGGGGGAAACGGCAGCCCGCTTCAGTTCTCTTGCCTGGAAAATGCCATGGACAGAGGGGCTTGGCGGGACACAGTCCATGGGGTCACAAGGAGTCTGACACGACTGGATGATTTACAATAGCCAAGCCTCCACGACTATGAAAAATAAATTTCTGTGGCTTATCAGCTGCCTAGTCTATGGTAATATGTTCTAGCAGCCCAAACTGAGTAAGATATATACATACCATCGAATTTTATCGAGAAGTTAAGGACTGATACATGCTATACAATATAGCTCAACCTTAAAAATTACGCTGTTAATATATGAAAGAAATCAGTCACAAAGGAACACATATCATATGATTTCATTTATATAAAATAACCAGAATAGAATTATATAGAGAGAAAGTAGATTAGTGGTGGCCTAGGGCCAGAAGATGGAGAAGGCAATGGCACCCCACTCCAGTGCTCTTGCCTGAAAAATCCCATGGGCGGAGGAGCCTGGTGGGCTGCAGTCCATGGGGTCATGAAGAGTGGGACATGGCTGAGCGACTTCACTTTCACTTTTCACTTTTATGCATTGGAGAAGGAAATGGCAACCCACTCCAGTGTTCTTGCCTGGAGAATCCCAGGGACGGAAAGTCGGACACGACTGAAGTGACTTAGCAGCAGCAGCAGCAGCAGGGCCAGAAGAAGCTTGAGGAGAAATGGAGTGTGACCGTGAATGGGGACAGAGTTTCCCTTAAAGGTGAAACTGCATATCAATTGTTCATTCACTCACTCCATTCTCTTTTAATATATTCACCAAGAGTGGCCTATCCATTGACTTAATTGTGCATCCATCCATCCATTCATTTACTGATCCTGTAAACATTCACGGCCCACACTGAGGACTGACTTGTGAGGGTGGATTCCTGGCCGTGAGCCACCTCCTCCAACTTTTCTACACCAATTAGCATCTCTGAGTAGACTCTGTGTAATTGGGTCTTTGGGACATCATCCCTGAAGCACCCCCAAAGCTTCTAAGCTGGGCGAATTTCCCCTTCTGCCTCTAAATTGCCTTGGGGATGGTGCAGTCCCCCGGTGCAGGGAGCTTTGAAAGGTCCCTGCTCCCCGGGAGGCTGTTGGCCAGCATGGAGCTGGGAGCGGCTTGGTCAGGCAGTCCCTGGCTGCTGAGAGTCAACCACCGGGCACCCCGTTCAGCCTTGAACCCACCAGAATTTCCCAGTTCTAGCCAACCTGACACACTTCAGAGAAGCCACTGAATTCTAAGTGCTTGGTCTACTTCTCCCAAATTCTAAGAGCTCCGCTTAACTGTATCACATTGCAAACACTTCACTAAACTCTACGAAAGCCTAGGTGTATCTTCTTAGTTTGGAAAGCTCCACCAGTGTGAAACTCCGGGTCCTGTCCACTGAGGTTCCCTGGAGAGAGGAGGCGCAGACCTGCTTCTTGGACCTGTTTTCTCCTGACTACAGCCAGTGAAGGTTGCTGGTCTCAGAAACATCTTCCAGGGAACAAGGCACATGGATCTGGAAGAGGCTGAAGGTAAGTAAAACAACGGTGACATGGGGCAGAGGAAGGGGCTGGGATCAGGAGCCCTGGGGAACTTCTGCAGCCTTGGTTTCCCCTCTAACTCACCGTGCAGCATTGGGCAAGCCCCCTCCTCTGAGCTTCATTTCTCCCATACCTAACAAGGGGTGGTCTTGCTGATCTGCAAGCCCCCTCCCAGTTCAGACAGGTGTCATCCAGGCTAGGAACAGCTTGGGGTGAGCAGCCAGCTGCTCACTCCCAATGTGTCTTAGCCTCAGGAAGTGGCAATGGGACAGGAAGAAGCTGGCTGTGGCCAGGCTGGGGACGTCAACTTGGCCTTGAGAATCTGGGTGAGGAGGGGAGAGGGCGACCTCCCTGCAGGCTGGTGGGGCTAAGCAACTGGCTGGAAGCCAGTGAGGAAGGTGAGCACCACCCTCCAGGTGCACACACATGGCCGTGATGCATACAGGACAGAGGGCTCAGGTGGCCTGGGAGAGGATCAAGGGAGGCTCTCCAGGGGAAGTGGCACTTAAACTGGTTTTCAGTTAGCATTTGGCCAGAAGATACGCAGAAAGACACTGTGGGCTCTGCAAACGAAGCTCCCTGGCCCAGCTCTGGGAACCAGAGTCCCACAGCCTGCAGCCACATCCCTCCTCCTGGCTCTTCTTGGCCACCAGTCCAGGAGAGCAGGCTGAGCGGCTCAGATTCTCAGGTTCTCAGGACTCAGGCCGGAAGGCAGGTGAAGCGCGGAGCAGGCTGCTCACCATGTCCAAGCTCTCTTTGTCCTCAGGGTTCATCCCAGGCAGAGATTGCTCCCCAGCCGCAGGACCGCTGCTTCCCCCGTGATGCTCCCAGGGCCCCTGCCTGGTCACACACCCCCTCTGTCCTGCCTGGTCCTCTGAAGCTCTGGCCACGGGTCCAAGGGCCTGCTCTACTGGGTGTGTGTGTGTGTGTGTGAGAGAGAGAAAGAGAAGAAGAGTGAGTGCCTGCTACACATACACTCGCGCCACGGACTGTGCATGCACACACATGAGCCCGATGTGGTGTGCGTCCTCACAGGTGAAGTGTGAACCCGGCTGCCAGCCGCGTGTTTGTGCGTACAGGCAGGCAGGCGCCCGGGTGGCGGCCTGTGTGGGTGTATGTAGATTCTGACAGGTGTATCTGCAGCCACTGACTGCAGAAGCTGCCAGTGCCTTTAGGGGATAAGGTATGTGGTCCACTGAACTATGCGAAGGAGGAGGCTGTGGGCTGACCCAGCCGCCGGGCCTGCACACAGTGCCCACCGCCTCTGTGCCCCCAACCCTGGCATGGCCCCTGCGGCCACTGCTCAGAGACCATCTAGCCCAGTGAGTCTCAAAGTGTGGTCCCCTGACCAACCAAACAGCATCACTCAGATTTAATAAGATAGAAACTCTCTGTTTTCACAAACTTTCCAGGTGATTCTCATGTAATACAGGTGATTCTAAGATTTGAAGCCCTTCCATCCAGCCCATTGTTCCCGATATGATGCTGCTAGAATACTTATTTGCAGAAGGTTAACGGGTGCTCTGTAAAAGGAGGATCTATGGTCAAATAAGTTTGGAAACTACCTACTCTCTACATCACTTTCAGAAAGTCACAAATCACAGTGGTGTGTTAATGACTCTGAAAATTTCTACAGTAAATTATTTACTTTTGATTAATCCAACATTGTTTCAAATTGCTTTTTCAGATTGCCCACATTTCCATTAACACTCTTAGAGAAATTCTGACCCACCTCAGTCCTCATTTTTCACATGGATCTATTGAAAACTGGAAGAAGTGTGGGGACTACCCAAAGTCTCAGAGAGAATGTGGGTCAGGGCTCAAAAAGGCCCTACAATACACTTCACCCCTAAAGAGACTCTGTGGGCTCCCCACCACCCTGCACCCTCTTTCCCTGCCTCCCAGCCACGCGTCCCGCCAGAGCTCTGAGATATGGAGCCCGTCAACAGCACAGAGGTGTCTGAGTTCTTCCTGAAAGGATTTTCAGGTTACCCTGCCCTGGAGCACCTGCTCTTCCCTCTGTGCTCAGCCATGTACCTGGTGACCCTGCTGGGTAACACAGGCATCGTGGCAGTCAGCATGCTGGAGGCCCGCCTGCACACACCCATGTACTTCTTCCTGGGCAACCTCTCCATCCTGGACATCTGCTACACGTCCACTTTTGTGCCCCTGATGCTCGTCCACCTGCTGTCAGCCCAGAAGACCATCTCCTTTCTTGGCTGCGCACTGCAGATGTGTCTGAGTCTGTCTACAGGCTCCACAGAGTGTCTGCTGCTCGCCATCATGGCCTACGATCGCTACCTGGCCATCTGCCGGCCCCTTAGGTACCCCATGCTGATGAGCCGCCAGCTCTGCTGCGTGCTGGCGGGAGCCGCCTGGGTCCTCTGCCTCTTCAAGTCGGTGACTGAGACAGTCATCGCCATGAGGCTGCCATTCTGTGGCCACCGGGTGGTCAGTCACTTCACCTGTGAGATCCTGGCAGTCCTGAAGCTGGCCTGTGCCGACACGTCCATCAGTGAGGTCTTCCTGCTGGTGGGTGCCGTCTTGCTGCTGCCCGTGCCCCTGGCCTTCATCTGCCTGTCCTACGTGCTCATCCTGGCCACCACCCTGAGGGTACCCTCGGCCGCCGGGCGCCGCAAAGCCTTCTCTACTTGCTCAGCACACCTGGCCGTGGTCATGCTTTTCTACAGCACCGTAATCTTCATGTACATGAAACCCAAGAGCAAGGAGGCCCGTGTCTCTGACGAGGTCTTCACGGTCCTCTACGCTGTGGTCACACCCATGCTGAACCCCATCATCTACAGCCTGAGGAACAAGGAGGTGAAGGAGGCCGCCAGGAAGGTGTGGGGCAGGATGCAGGCCTCCAGGTGAGGGAGGCCAGGGGCTCCTGCGGGTTAGCAGGTCAGGTCTGCCTCGCCTACAGAGAGGGTGGATGGGGCGCAGGGTTGGGGGTCTGGAATCTTCACCCCAGAAAGGCAGCACCACCTCACGCTGATCCTGCCACAGATCCCAGCTCACAATTCCGCCTTTGTTCCTTCCCCAGGCAGAGCCCTGGGCCAGCTCTCAGCATCACTCCCCACATCTTGACACCAGCCTCCCAGCTGGCCTCAAGATTTCAGTCTTGTTCCTCCCAATCTATCCTCCAAGGGTCATCCAGAGGGATATTTTGGAAAAGTCTATTTGATCATGTCTCTCTCTTGACTGAAACCCCTGAATGGCTCCCAGAGCTCTCAGGATGAAGTGAAAGGGCTTCACTGGGCGCATTACAGGCCCTTGCAACCTGGCCCTGGGCTCATGACCAACCCCCTCTCCCGCCCTGTGCCCCACAGACTCCCTCCTGTCAGCCGCAAACACCAGCCCGGCAGGAACCTCGGTGCGCCCAGCAATGCCCAGCTCTGTGCCCTTCTTGCCTCTTCCCACAAGGCAACCGCCACCCAGCACACAGCTCCATGTGTAAAAGAACTGCCTGATCCTTAAGGCCTGTCTTTTTATTTTTAAAATGTAGTTCCCTAAGCTACACATGAGGTCCTTGTTGTTTTCCTCTTTTATATATAGTACTGTAAATCTGTTAACCCCCAGCTCTTAATTGACCCCTACCCCCACCTCAAGGCCCGTCTTCAATGACACCTCCTCCAGGAAGTCTCCCCACTCTGCACCTCTCACTGTGCTCCTCCTGCTTTATTTCAGTGTTGCTCTAAGCGCCGGTAGTACCGGATTTCACTCTGTCCCAGGGTCTGGCCCTACCTCAACCCCAAGCCCACACTGGTTTCTTTTTTTTTTTTTTTTTCGATTATTTTTTTTAGATGGAGGCTAATTACTTTACAGTATTGTAGTGTTTTTTGTCATATATTGACATGAGTCAGCCATGGATTTACATGTGTTCCCCATCCTGAACTACCCAACCCCCACCTCCCTCCCCACACCAGTTTCTTAAACAAACAGAAAACACATCAATGTAGGGCAGAGCCCGGGGTCCTGCCCAAATCTGAGCAGGGCTGAGATGAAGTTTGCAGATGACAGGCACAGTCTAGTGCCTGGGGAGGGTATAGCAGAAGCAGTGATGAGGCCCAGCCTCCTAGATTTCCGGCCCAGCCCAGGCCCTGGGACACTGGTCACCCGGAGCAGCTGAGGGTCTGGCTTCCCCTATCGCATTAGCAGCAGCCCCTCCATCGCCTCCCTACCGAGCATCCAGGCTTCATGTGGCCTTGGGGAGACTCTGCTTCACCCACCTTCACCCCACCTACTAAGACCCTGACATTTCTACGTCTTCCTGGAGATCAGCCTCTTCCTAGGTTTGAACACACGGAGGAAACGGACTCAGACTTGAGAGCATCTCCTTTCCCTGCCCCCTCTGGCCTCCGTGGTACCATCTTGTGTGATGGGAGAGCTCGGCCGCCTCGCAGCAGGCCTGCTCTCCTGTGCCCCATAGGTAAGCACAGTCCTTGTCTGAGCCCTCAGGTACCCGCCAGTCCCTCTTCCTGCCTCCTCTGCTGGTCAGAACAGAGGCGCAGAGAGCAGCAGAGCCCGCAGCCCGCAGCTGACCAAGCCAGGGAGAAGCTTCTGCAGAGATGTCTGCCAGGCCTCTGATGCCATGACTGGAGTTTGGACTTTACTCTGTGGGGACTGGGAGTTTACAATCACACTTCCTTTTAGCAGGGCCACTGATTAGACACCATTCTTCACCCATGAAACTGGCAAACAATTTTTCTAACATATATTGTTAACTATAGTGCAGTGAAGCAGGTATTATCATACACACCTGGTAAGGGTGGGAATAAATTTATATGAACTTCCTGCCAAGTGAGTTGTGGGTATGAATCAAGAGACTTGAAAACTTCATACCCTTTGGCCCAACACCTCTACTTTTAGGAATTACTTGGAGAAAATTATTACAGGTACAAAGATTTATCTATTTATCTCTCTATATGATATTAATCACAGAGGTATTTTTGGTAACAAAAATTGTTAAGACTCATAATCTCCAACTGGGGCTGAATGTGTAAATAAATTCTGGTGGAGCCCAATGATGGACTGTGCACAGTCATTGTAAATTTTATTTTTTGAAGAATAATTGATGATGGGAAATGTTCACACTGTAATTAACATTCAAAAAGGTAGAACAAGGAACTTTGTACTCAATATAATCTCAATTTTTTAATGATATTTTCTTAGGGATATATGAATAAGTATGTATATAGAAATTCCTGGAAAATTATGGCAAAATATTAACTAACAATTGTTTCCTAGAGGTGATGGAGTCAGAGATTAATATTGCTTTATTAATTATTCTTTCCAATCTTGTTCAATACTTCTACAATGAACATGACTTTGAACTTAGATATAATGTTATTTTTGAGAAATGGAAGATCATGTGGCTCCAGGCAGAGCCCAGAGGAGAAGGGCACCTGCCCGAGGGCAGGAAGTGAGGAAGCACAGATGGAGGCTGACCCAGATGGGCGGTCAGACAGAGAGCGTGGAGCTGAGAGCTCCTGGGGACATTAGGCAGATGGCAGAGATGGCTGCGGAAGGAGAAGACTGTGGTTTGGCGCTTGAACTTCTGGGTTCTTTGGGTGGGTATCGCACCACCCTGAGAGCTGCCCTAAGAGATGGGGAAGAAAAGAGTGGGCTGGAGGAGGCGGGAGGGCTAGGGGGGAGCTTGTTTGTGGGCAAGATGGTCCCGGTCCTCAGCAGTCAGAAAGCAAGTGGTGACAATCTTCCAATGTTTTATTTTGACCTGTGCTCTTGACAAAAAGATATTCCAAAAGACAGATCACAGTTTATTCAGAAAATTTGCAATTGCTGCTGCATTATTTAAGGCTGTTTTTAGTCCTTAAGCTCTGTCAAGTTGTCATTCTTTCTTGTGAAGGACGGAGAATGGCATGGGAAGGGAAACAGAAAAGGGGACCTGCAGACACTCACAGCCAGCTCAGCCCCTGACTTCACATCCGTCATGGGGGCCCAGGGCTCATCCTGTAGAGCAATCCCTTTCCTTAACCTCCCCTGCTGGCTCGGTGGTAAAGAACCCGCCTGAAATGCAGGAGACACAGATTCGATCCTTGGGTTGGGAAGATCCCCTGCAGAAGGGAATGGCAACTCCAGTATTTCTTTGTAGGAAAACCCATGGACAGAGTAGCCTGGTGGGTACAGTCCACAGGGTCACGAAACTCACAAAAAGAGTCAGATAGAACTTAGCGACTAACCTATAACAACAACCTTTCATGAGCACAGGTCCCCACAGCACTCCTGGCAGGAGACACGCCATTTCATAGCCCCCAAGACTCAGGTCCAAGGGGCAGGGCTGCAGGGAGACCCGGTCTCCAGATTCCTGTCCGGTGTCTCTCCTGTGCCCACCTCACCCACCTGGGCCCTCCTGGGGCAGCACAGGGAAGCCGGGGTCTCTGAAGACACATTGTGCCAAGTCTGCAAACTTGTGTCCTTGCAGAGTCTGAACTTTAAATTGGACAGGGACTGTGAGGTCCCTGAGGGCAGGGAGCAGGAGAGATGTCTCGGTGGCAGGGGACCAGGAGGCTGGGCCTCGGGGGCTCGGGGCCTCGATCCTGGCCCACCCCAGCACAGCGTGTCTGCTGGGAATGCACTCAGCACTCCTCACTCTGCTCTCCCCAGCCTTGGGTCACCACACCTGTCATCTGCTCAGCCACCTGCTGACACCCAGGTCACTGGGCCAACAGGTAGGAGGCAAGGAGAATCCATCTGGCATGTTGACTCGTCTCCTGAAATCTTTTTAATCATACAGACACCAGAATACCTGCTTGGAGAAGGGAACAAAGTGATACTATAATATCCACTACCACTTAACTGAACACTTACCCTGTGCAAACCTCAGTGCTAAGACCTTTCACTGAATCCTCAAAATTGCCTCACAAGGATATCCTATTCTTATCCCTACAGGTAAGGAGGCTGAGACTGAGAAAGTCTTCAGCAAGTGGCAGGTCTCAGACCTGGGCTTGGCGGTCTGACTCCAAAGCCCACCCTCACCAACTCTGCCATCACAGTGTGGACTGATGCAGGAATACAGATGCGGGAGCTTCTGGGTCATTCTAACAGGAACGTCTTCTTGTGCTCCTCAGCTTCCTTTTAAAATCATGTCTGAAGCTTAAAATAAGAATGAAATGGTTCAAACTAGATTTACCAGCCAATGAAACTGATATGATGTTAACCTGTGTTGGAAGTTGCTAGAAAGATGAGGGAATATTTCAGGGATGGGACAGAGTATAAGAAATCACATATTGAATAATTCCATTTCACACAAGGAGAAACTCAACGGAGGTCATGGAGCAGAATGGGAACAAGGGCAAGAATCAAATCTGGACCCCTCACTCCCAGTCTAGGGCTCCTTCCAGGGCATCACCTTGCCTCTCAGGAGGGCTAAAAGTGGGGAGAGAATTCGACAGTGATTCTCTGTAAACCTGACTTTCCAGGACACGATGGAATGAAAGACCTGTCAGACAGATGCTGGAGTGTTTTCCTGAGTCTACAGCAAAACTCCACTGCAGCAAAATGCTCCGCAGCATGTCTGGTCCTCCTCCTCTGGGCATTTGTAGGATGACACAGGGCAGTGGGCTGTGGAGAGATGGGACACATCTCACTTCTGAGTCGGAGCAGTGACCTGCTGGTGTGAGATGCTCTGCTGGGTTCTTCGCCAACTGTGAGAACTGGTGACGTCCCAGATGGTGGAGCCGGGGTCTCTAAGGATGACAACCTGGAACAGAGCCCCCTGAAAACCTGCCATGGATATGAAGGGTGAGAACTAAACCTCTGTCCTGGTAAGTCACTAAAATCATGAGGCTGTGTGTTACGGCAGCAAAGCTCTACTCATCTTTCTTTTTCCACTGTAAGATCTTTTTCATTTGAAACTTTAAGCTTTTTATTTTGTCTTGGGGTATCGCTGATGAACAATATTGAGGTAGTTACATGTGAGCAGGGTAGGGACTCAGTCATTCAGATACAAGGATGCATTCTCCCCCTGCCCCTCCCCACCATCCAGGCTGGCATGTAACATTGGTTAGAGCTCCATGTGTTGTGCAATATGTCCTTGGTGGTTATCCATTTTGAGTGTAGCCAAAACTCAGCCCGTCTTGGTGGACCAAGAGAATGATAGCAGCTGTCTGTGGGGCCAGCCTGAGCCCCTGTTGCAGTCCAAGCTGTCCGTAACCGGGCAACATGGTGTTTTCTAGACAGAGTCTTATTTCTTTGGGGTCACAAGCCTACAGCTTCATGGGCTTTCCTGATTCCCATGAATGTGTTCTGATCTGACTCTTAAATTGCAAGGAAACCCCCCTGTCTCCTCATTTAGCTCTTCAGCGAGAGCAGCTGTCCCTGTATGGAAGAGATGGCACCTCCAGAGCTCTGGTCCTCGTAATCACATCCTGTGTGTGCACATGGGGGAAGAAGGAGGGTGATCTCAAGGTCAGACATCTGGGATCAGGACTTTAGCAGAAGGAAAGCGCTGGATCTTAAACAGCAGCTCCTGGGTGGGGCGTTGGAGAGGCTGGGGGTAAACTGGACTCAGCCCTGTGATTTCCGTGGCTCACAGTCTCCTGGGTGAGAGGGAACGAACACACAACCAGGCGTGCTGACGATTGTGTGAGCGCCACGGTGTCAGGATGTCAGTGCTGTGGAGACGTCTCAGAAGGCAGCCCCAGGGAGGAGCGGGGTGTGAGCGGAGCCTGGGAGGATGAGTACAGAGAGAAAGGGGCTCCAGCCTGAGGAAAGCAGGAGAAGAGGGAGGGGACAGGAGCTGTGGGGTTCGTCCACCAGCGGGGACTGGTGTGCTGAGGTGGGGAGGCCTGCCCGAAGGTACAGAAGGTGAGGCGGGGCTGGGGGGAGGCCAGAGCCTGATGACAAAGCCCTCCAATCCATGCCATTCCCACCTGGTCTCTCAGATGGAGACAAGGGTGGGAAAGAAAGGCAGAGTTAGGTGGTTTCCTACCTTTTACTTGCCTGAAAACACTCCCACTCCTGTGTCCAGTGCCAGAATTGGAGGTTATCAGGACTCTTGGACACAGACAAAGGCCTTATACTTGAATCTGGATAGAAGCTGTGGACTTAACCCAGCCTCATGAAGTCGTAACCTAAAGGACAGACCTGCCCTTTTAACTTCTGCTTTCCAGACCTCAAGTTTTACTCTGTCTTTACATTCCAGACTCAAAGAGAATCTAGATGTTTCTAAAGCCAAGTGAGAGGAAGGAATAGGCCAAGGTCACCAAGAGACAAGGGGATGACTGTAAACACCGCGAGGGAAGAAGGCACATGAGCCTCTGCTGTGTTGCCAGCATCAGTACATAGTAGGTGCTCAGTAATAATATCCTGGATGTGTGAATTAATAAGCCATCACACTCAGGCAGTTATTTACCTTTTTGCCAAACTTCAGCAAGAGAATCCCTACCTTAAAGTGTTTACGTGGGTAACATTTACGGTCAATGACGGACCCAGATTAATCACCCACCCGCTATGATCCAGAAACTTCCTTAACAATATCACCCTGATTTAGGCTGGAGGAGGAAAACCAGCACAGGCTCTGGGGAGAGAGGGAGTCCTGACAGATGCTGGAGGTCCTGTCTGGGAGGAGGGGAGACGGATCCAGCAGGTGCCGTGGCTGAAGCTGCGGTCTCTGACCTGAAGCCTTGCCGCTAGGTCATTTACTGGTACTTTTTTATGTGAGTCTCATCTGGACTACAGAGAATCCCCACTTTTCAAAAGGAAATTGAGCCTCACAGGCCAAGAGACTTGGTCAATATTGCACAGCTCCACTTAGTTATGAAGCTGTTCTGCAGAGCTGGGTTTTGAATTGACTGTCTGTTGACTGACTGGCCGTGGAAGCATTCGCAGGATGAGGTTCCCGGAGGAAGTAGACAGGTTGCTCTCAGGTGTAACAGAGGAGACCGGCGTGCAGCACAAGAAGAGGAAGGATGGCCAAGGGCTGAGGGAGGAAGGAGGGAACAGGTCACTGCGCAGGGGGCAGGTGGGCGAGGAGGACAGATGAGCTGGCTCTGCAGAGGAGAAGAAGCATCTCCCTACTGGGGAAGAGGGAGGACAAGCCTTCAGAAGGGAACTTCATGGGAAAGTTATAACTCTGGGGAAAAACAAGGTTTATTCAGGAAGAGTAAGCTTACCGCTGATATGAATGATAGATGCAAATCTACAGGAAGAATGAGAGGGAGGGAACCATTGCTGAAGGAGAGAGTGGATTGTAGTGTTGTCATAGGACATTGGCTTCAAGTCAGTCTAGGTGTGAAGAGATGGAGGGAGGGGTAATTTGATCTTCTGACAAGTTAAATTTCATTGTCAGCTCCTATTTATCCCTAAGAGCAGGGGGTCGCTTGGGCCACAAGACAGCTCTCCATCTAACACTTGACCCTGTCTCCCTCCAGACACTGGCATTTCCCAAGGGACTGAGACCAGCTCAGAAGAGACATGGAGGCCCCTGGGCAAAGACTGTGTCTGCTTCCCACCCTCTCTTTATTGAGCAGGTCAGTGACCCAGGACACCTCTGCCAGATTAGAACCTGCCTCTCCCTCCTGTGTAATATTATTGGCAGCATCATTTATCCTAAAAAGCTCTATGGAGGCCAAGAGGAGACTCAATTGGCTTTTATGACCAGAGTTAAATGTTGTGAGCAGTGGCTCTATTGGGATAAGTATGTTCTTGTATATTCTTTAAAAAGCAATGCATGCTCTCAGATCTTAAGTAGAGACACCGAAATAAGGCTGGTACAGCTTATGCCATAGATGTCCAACCTTTATGCCCAAAGGAATGAGGTGACCATCACATCACCCACCTGCCTTCCCAAGCTCAATCCACTTAATCAGAGAAAGAGGAATAGCAATGGTTACAATTGTGGCATCTTTTTGTCCACGTGGTCCTCTTTCTGCTATAGCCCAGCACCTAAACGCCCTGCAGAGGGTAGGAACTCAACAAATCCTCAGTGAGTGAATGAATCTGAAATCCGATGGGCATCATTCAGCCACATGAAGCTGTAACCTAGAAAACGTGCTTCCTTTTAATAGCCAAGAACACTGTAGATTGAAAAGGAGCTCGAGAAACATGAATTTATTCTCTTGTCTCCCATAGGCCAGCCGGGGGAGAAGACAGAAGGGCCTAGGCGAATAGAATGGACCCCATCTCCTGTAAGCTACACCAGAACTACAGAACTGAGGGGGCTGGCTTGCAGACCTGAAGTCCCCTCTCTCATTGTACCCTTGGTGAAACTGAGTTCCAGACGCAGGGCTGACACGCCCCAGGTCACATATCCACGCTGCTTGGCTCCCAGGAGCACTGGTGCTTTCTCTGACACCTTCATGGTGCAGGTGGGAAAAGAGGGAGAGTGAGATGGATGCAGACTGAGATGAATGGGGCAAACCAGACGGTCGTGACAGAGTTTGTCCTGCTGGGGCTACACGACCACCACGACCTAGAGATGGTCCTGTTTGTGCTCTGCCTGGGCATCTACTCCATAAACGTGCTGGGGAATGCCCTCCTCATTGGGCTGAACATGCTGGACCCCCGCCTGCACACCCCCATGTACTTCTTCCTCAGCAACCTCGCCCTCATAGACATCTCTGCCACGTCCTCCATTGTGCCTCTCATGCTGGTCCACTTTCTGGAAACCCAGAGCACCATCTCTTTCCCTGGCTGTGCCCTGCAGATGTACCTGACCCTGGCGCTGGGCACCACAGAGTGCGTGCTCCTGGCCATGATGGCGTGTGACCGGTATGTGGCCATCTGCCAGCCGCTTCGCTACTTAGAGCTCATGAACTGGCAAACCTGCATGTGGATGGCAGCGGTGACCTGGGGGGCAGGCTTTGCCAACTCCCTTCTCCATTCCAGTCTCACCTGGAGCCTCCCCTTCTGTGGCCACAATGTCATCAACCACTTCTTCTGTGAGATCTTGGCAGTGCTGAAACTAGCCTGTGGGGACATCTCTCTCAATGCGCTGCTATTAATGGTGGCTTCAACTGTCCTGACGCTGTCCCCACTGCTGCTCATCTTCCTGTCCTATGTGTTCATCCTCACTGCCATCCTGAGGGTGCCCTCTGCTGCCGGCCGGCACAAAGCCTTCTCTACCTGCTCTGCCCACCTCACAGTGGTGGTGATTTTCTATGGGACTATCTCCTTCATGTACTTCAAGCCCAAAGCCAAGGACCTCAACATGGATAAGCTTCTTGCATTGTTCTATGGGATCGTGACCCCCTCGCTGAACCCCATCATCTACAGCCTGAGGAGCACAGAGGTGAAAGCTGCCACCATAGCTCTGCTGAGGGGAGATCTCCTCTCCAGGAAGATGTCCCGCTTTCCTGTGGTTCTCTAAGTCTGTCAGGCAGGTGTGTGGGTGCTGAGTCGCTTTAGTCCTGTCCAAGTCTTTGGGAATCTATGGACTCTAGCCCTCCAGGCTTCTTTGTCCATGGTATTCTCCAGGCAAGAATACTCAAGTGTCTTTCCATGTCCTGTTCCATGGGTTCATCCTGACCCAGGTATCGAACCAGGACTTCTTATGTCTCCTATATTGGCAGGGGTTTCTTTACCACTAGCACCACCTGGGGAACTAGTTATCCTGTGGAGTGACTTCAAAATTTACTTCCCTGGTGGCTCAGATGGTAAAAGCGCCTTCCTACAATGCAGGAGACCTGGGTTCGATCCCTGAGTTGGGCAGATCCCCTGGAGAAGGAAATGGCAACCCACTCCAGTATTCCTCCCTGGAAAATTCCTTGGACAGAGGAGCCTGGCATGCTGCAGTCCATAAAGAGCTGGACAAGACTGAGTGACTGAAGTGAAGTGAAGCCCTTCTGCTTTGTGTCCACAATATTTCACTACACTGTGGGTGCCTCGAGGGCAGGACTCTTTAGGGGATTATTTCTGGAGCTCCACAGAGCTTTCCCAACAGATGGTTATTGAACTGCCACTCAGAAATGCAGATGACACCACCCTATTGGCAGACAGTGAGGAGGAAATAAAGAGCCTCTTGATGAAGGTGAAAGAGGAGACTCAAAACGCTGCTTTAAATGTCAACCTTCAAGAAACAAAGATCCAGTCCGATCACTTGATGGCAAACCGATGAGGAAACAATGGAAACAGTGACAGATTTTATTTTCTTGGGCTCCAAAAATCACTGTATATGGTGACCACAGCCATGAAATTAAAAGACGCTTGTCTACTTGGGAGAGAAGCTATGACAAACCTAGACAGCATATTAAAAAGCAGACATATCATTTTGCCAACAAAGGTCTGTCTAGTCAAAGCTGTGGTTTTTCCAGTGGTCATGTAGTGATATGAGAGTTGTACCATAAAGAAAGCTGAGCACCAAAGAATTGATGGTTTTGAACTGTGGTGTTGGAGAAGACTCTTGAGTCTTCAAGACTTCCAGACTGTCCCTTGAGACTCCAAGGGACAGCAAGGAGATCAAACCAGTCCATTCTAAAGGAAATCAATCCTGAATATTCATTGGAAAAACTGATGCTGAAGCTGAAACTCCAATATGTTGGCCACCTGATGTGAAGAACTGACTCATTGCAAAAGACATTGATGCTGGGAAAGTTTGAAGGCAGGAGGAGAAGGGGAAGACAGAGGATGAGATGGTTGGATGGCATCACCAACTCAATGGACATGAGTTTGAGTAAGCTCTGGGAGTTGGTGATGGACAGGGAAGCCTGGTGTGGTGCAGTCCTTGGAGTCACAAAGAGTTGGATGCTACTGAGCAACTGAACTGAACTGAACTGTCACTCAGAAGCCCTCACCTGTCACACCTTGGGAATGGATCCTGTGCTGCTCCAGGCAGTCAGGGGCTTAGTCTGAACGTGTGGACAGACACGAGTGGGTGCAGCTGGATCTTATGGCCACAGCACTGCCTTCTAAGAAGTCACTGAAACAAATCAGGAGACACAAAGGACCACCATATGTGGAGCCAGGAGACCAGGGTTCCAGACCTGGTTCAGCTGCTCTGCCCGGCGAGGTCTTCCTGCTGGCCGTTCCCCTCCAGGAATCCCAAAGGCACCTCACATAAACTGCCTACAGCTGAACTCTCCCCTCTGTCCCCAAAGGGCTATCACCCTCTCAGAGAACAGCACCCACACTCCCTAAGTCCCCCAGCCAGAAACCGGGCAGTCATCATAGGCGTCCTCTCACCCTCACCGCCCCACACAGCCAATCGCTCACCACGGCCCAGAGCGTCCACCTCACAGCAGCTCCTGGTCAGTCGCCTCCTTCCTCTGATGCCGCCACAACCTCCTCTCTCTCTCAGATAGTGCAACAGCTCTGCCAGACTCTAAAATCCGTCCTTGCACTAACTAAAAAAACAAAACACAACAAAACCTGTCTGAAAAAAAAAAATGGAAAAACCACAGCAATCCGATCACACTACTCACCTGCTTAAATCCCTCAAGGTCACCATTGATCATCTCTCCTAGGATAAAAGCCAGATCCCATCCACCTGCCCAATGTCATCACTGGCTGCTTATCTCCACCGCACTCCACCCACCCACACATTCCAGACACTCTGAACTCGTCCCATTCCCCATGAATATCATGCCCCTGCCTGCCCCTCTGTATCCCCCTTGTTGCCTTTCGTGTCCAAACACCTCTGGACCTTTCGCTAACATATACTGGACACTTTTCACACACCATGCTGAGCGGTTAAGAGGCAGGAAGGGCAGGGGTCTCCAAATGGAGGAAAGAGGCTGCAAGTGCCAGACATTTTTATCTCTCTTAAGCGGCAGGAGGAAAAAACCAGCGATCTGTTTTTCCTTCTCTATACAAATTTAAAAGGAGGTTTCTCTTAACATGCTGTGTTGCCATGACACCTGGTCTCACCTAAAGCTAACTACTCTCAAACCTTGAGTTAACCAATACATTTCTTTTTCTTATGGAAATGTTGTCTTAAGGTATGTTAATGAACCCCAGACTCTATCTTCAAGTTGGTTCCGCCAAACGGCCTAACTTACTTACTCAGGTATTCTTCCCCTAATCTATGTAAACAGAACTATTTGTTGGTATTCTGCCCTTCTACCAGATTCAAGTCAATCGTTTTATGGCCAGGGATGAATTTTCTGGTGCCATTCTAAATTTTATGACATTCCTTTCTTTTCATTAACACACTGTGAATGACTATATGACATATAGCTAAAGACTAGGAGCGGGGTACTCTTTTGCCCCCTTCTGTAGCCTATGTCAGAAGCTTTCTCTATCTCCTTTATACTTTAATAAAACTTTATTACACAAAAGCTCTGAGCGATCCAGCCTCGTCTTTGGCGCCGGATTGAATTCATCTCCTCCGGAGGCCAAGAATCCCGCGTCTTATCTATCGTTCAGCAACAACCTTTCAATGCTAGGCACTGTACTAGTCTTCTCAGGGCTTTCCTGGCTGGGAACCAGACGGGATGATGCCAATCTCAGGTGAGGAATGCAATATGGACACCAGGGACCAGAGAGACCACCTCCCCAGCATCATGGCATTATGGAAATTCACTCAGTCCTCACTCGGTGCCCACACCCCCCTTCCAGAAAACCCCTTCTGATCCCCCTTCCTGGGCGGGGTCTGTCTCAGCTCTGTCTCCCTCTTCAGGGCCTTCTGTGCTGGGCTGACTGTGTCCTGAATCCCAGCTCTCTAAGTTATGGCTATGAATCAAGGGATTTAAAAACGTCAAACCTTATGACCCAACCCCTATACTTCTAGGAATTACTCTGAGAAAATTACCAGAGGTGCAAAGGTTTATATATGGGTATTAATTCGAGGTTATTTGTGGAAGAAAAAATTGTAAGACTCTTCAAGTGCAACCATAGCAGAATGTTTAAATAAATTCTGGTGGAGCCCAATGACAGATTCTGACACAGTCATTAGATATCTTATCTTTGGAGAATATTTGATGATTTGAAATGCTCACACTGTAATTAATAGGAAAAGGCAGAACAAATAAGTTTGTATTCAGTGTAATCCTAGTTTTAAAGGTTTTTTTCTTATGGATATATGAATAAATATGTATATAGAGAATTGTGGAAAACTATAAAAAATATTAGCTAACAATTGATTCTCTGGGAGATGGGATTATAGATAAATACTGTTTTCTTGATTATTCTTTCCAATAATGGTTAATAGTTCTATGATGAACATGGTTTTGAAATTTTAAAAATATTATTTTTGAGAAACGGAAGATCATGTGGCTTCAGATAGAGCACAGAGGAGAAGGGCCCCCGCCCGAGGGCAGGAAGTGAGGAATCGTGGATGGGGCGGGACCCAGGTGGGCGGTCAGGCAGAGAGGGTGGAGCTGAGAATCTTGGGGACAGTCACCTGATGGCAGAGGTGGCTGAGGGAGGCGGGGACTGAGGGGCCCTGACAGGCTTCTGGCTGAGTTGGGTGAACAGCGCCCTACCCTGAGAGACACCCTGAGAGATTGGGAAGATCCGAGAAGGAGGCCGGGGGGTGCGGGAGTGCTGTCAAGGGGCTTGTCTGGATGTTAGTGGGCATCCATGGGGTGCCAAGATGGGCCCGGTCCTGAGCAGCTGGAAAATAAGCGGTGACAAATGCCAATATTTTATTGGACCTGTGTTTTGATAAAAAAAAAAAAAAAGAAAAAACATTAAAGAGACAAATCACAGCAAATGGGGAGTTTACAAATGCTGCAGTGTTACTTACGGCTGCTCTTTAAGCCCTGGGCTGTGTCAAGGTCTCATTGTTTCCTGTGAAGGAGAGAGAACGGGAGGGGAAGGGAGAAAGGCCAGGGGACCTGCAGAAACTCACCCACCCCCTCATCCCTGACTTCGCCTCCCCAGCAAGTGTCCGGCGCGTCACCCTCTACAGCAATTCACTTTCCTTAACCGTTCATGAGGGCAGGTCCCCACAGCACTCTTGCCAGGAGACACCCAGGACACCCAGGCCGAGGCCACGGAGTCACAACCTCCGAGCCTCAGGTCCAGGGGGCAGGGCCGCAGGGAGATCTGGTCTTCAGATTCCTGTCCAGGGTCTCTCCTGTGCCCACCTCACCCAGCCGGGCCCTCCTGGGGCAGCACAGGGAGCCTGGGGACTCTGAATCTGCATCGTGCCAAGTCTGCAAACTTGTGTTGTTGCAGAGGCCGAACTTTAAATTGGACAGGGACTGTGAGGTCCCTGAGGGCAGGGAGCAGGAGAGATGTCTCCGTGGCAGGGGACCAGGAGGCTGGGCCTCGGGGGCTCGGGGCCTCGATCCTGGCCCAGCCCAGCACACTGCGTCTGCTGGGAATGCACTCAGCACTCCTCACTCTGCTCTCCCCAGCCTTGGGTCACCACACCTGTCATCTGCTCAGTCACCTGCTGACACCCAGGTCACTGGGCCAACAGGTAGGAGGCAAGGAGAATCCATCTGGCATGTTGACTCGTCTCATGAAATCTTTTTTAAACATACAAAAACCAGAATATCTGCTTGGAGAAGGGAACATAATGATATTAATGATATCGGTTACCACTTACTGAATATTCACCCTGGGCCAAGCTCTGGGCTAAGACCTCTCACTGGATCCTCAAAATCATCCCATGAGGAGATCCTACTCTTATCTCTACAGGTAAGGAGGCTGAGGCTGAGAAAGCCATGAGCAAGTGGCAGGTCTCAGACCTGGGCTTGGTGGTCTGACTCCAAAGCCCACCCTCACTGGCTCTGCCATCACAGTGAGTTCCATGACGCGGGTTGTGGATACGGGCACTTCTGGGACATTGTAACAGGAGCTGCTCTTCTTGTGCCCGTCAGCTTCCTTTAAAATCATTTCTGAAGCTTAAATGAGTATTAAATTGTTCAAACTAGATTTACCAGCCAATGAAACTGACATGATATTTACCTGGGTCGGAAGTTGCTAGAAAGTTGACAGAATGTTATGGAGGTGGTCCAGAGTACCAGAGATCACATATTGAATGGCTCCATTTCACACAAGGAGAAACTCAACCAAGGTCATTCAGGAGAAAGGGAACAAGGGCAAGAATCAAACCTGGATCCTCACTCTCAGCCAGGGGCTCCTACCATGGCATCAAACTGCCTTTCAGGAGGAGTAAAACTGGGGAGAGAAGTAGACAGTGATTCTCAGAGACACAAAATCTCCTATCACTCTGTAAACCTGACTTTCCAGGACATGACGGAATGAGAGACCTGTCAGACAAGATGCTAGAGTGGTTTCCTGAAACTACTGCAAAACACCATTGTACCAAAATGCTCCACAGCGTGTCTGGTCCTCCTCCTCTGGGCAAACGGGAGGATTACACAGGGCAGCAGGCTGTGGACAGATGGGGCACACCTCACTTCTGGGTCAGAACAGTGACCTGTCAGTGTAAGAAGTTCTGCTGGGTTCTTCCCCAGCTGTAAGAACTGGATGATATCCCAGAGGGTGGAGCCAGGTTCTCTGAGGATGACAACCTGGAACAGAGCCCCCTGCAATCTACACGAAGGATGAGAACTAAACCTCTGTCCTGGTAAGCTGCTAAAATCATGAGGCTGTGTGTTACTGCAGCAAGACTCTGCGCATCTCTTTTTTTTTTTTTCAATGTAAGATCTTTTTTATTTTCAAACTTTAAGCTCTTTATTTTGTCTTGGGGTATAACTGATAAACAATATTGAGCTAGTTTCAGGTGAGCAGGGAAGGGACTCAGTCATACAGATCCGTGTGCCGGTTCACCCACTACCCCTCCCCACTATCCAGGCTGGCACATAACATTGGATAGAGTTCCATGTGTTGTGCAATATGTCCTTGTTGGTTATCCATTTTGAAAACAGGCAAAGCTCAGCTCATCTTAATCGATGGACCAAGAGAACCACAGCTGCTGTCTGTGGGGCCAGCCTGAGGCCGTGTTGCAGTCCCAGCTGTCAGTAACCTGGCATCATTGTATTTTGTAGACACAGCCTTACTTCTCTGAGGTCACAAGCCTACAGCTTCATAGGCTGTTCCTGATTCCCATGAATGTATTCTGATCAGATTTGCTTCATTGCAAGGAAACCCACCTGTCTCCTCATTCAGCTCTTGAGAGAGAGCAGTTGTTCTTGCATGGAGAAAATGGAACCCCCAAATCTCTCGTCCCTGTATCTCATCCTGTGTGTGAACATGGGTGAAAGGGGAAGGAGGGTGATTTCAAGGTAGGAAATCTGGGATGAGGATTTTAGCAGAAGGAAAGCACTAGATCTCAAATGGCAGCTCCTGTGTGGGGTGCTGGAGGGGCTGGGGGTAAATCGCACAGAGCCTGTGATTTCTGCAGCTCACGGTGAGACGTCACACAAACACAGCAGATTGATCGAGCTCACAGCTGTGAGCATCGTGTGTCAGGACGGTCAGTGCTGTGGGGATGTCTGAGAAGGTGACCCAGCAACGGAGGTGGGTGTGAGCGGAGCCTTGGAGGATGGGTGGGAGAGAAAGGGGCTCCGGCCTGAGGAAAGCAGGAGAAGAGGGAGGTAACAAGAGCTGTGGGGTTTGTCCACCAGCAGGGACTGGTGTGCTGGAGCAGCCCGCGCAAAACGATGTTTAAGAGGTGAGGGCAGGCACAGGCCAGAGGCTGATGACAAAGCCCTCCCATGTCCATGGCATTGCCAACTGGTCTCTCTGATGGAGACAAGGGTGGGGAAGAGAAAAGCAGAGTCAGGCTGTATCCCGTCTTTTATCTGCCTGGAAACTCCCCCACACCTGTATCCGGGGTCACTACTGGAGGTTACCAGTTCTTTATGCAGCAACACATCAAGAAAGAGCAACTTCTGAGATTTGAATATTAAGTTGAAACATGAAGTCGCTCAGTCGGGTCTGACTCTTTGTAACCCCATGGACAGAAGCCTACTGGGCTTCTCCATCAATGGGATTTTCCAGGCAAGAGTAGCTGGAGTGGGCTGCCATTTCAAGAGGCAGGATTAATCTAGCCACATGAAGTCATGACCTAGGCTCCCTTTTTTTGTTTGTTTTATTATGCAGCATTTTATATTTTTTTAAAAATTATCTTCATGGAATACATTTTCACATCAGAAATTCCCAGTGGGAAAACAACAGCTTATCACTTATAATTTTATATTTGTGGACAGATTTTTTAGGACAAGTGAAATAAACACATTTGAGCATTAAGTCTTGGTTTAGAATCTGTAACAATTTGAAGCATCTATAAAGGGACCTCTTCCCTAAATGGAACTTCTATACATTCAGAAGCTCTCCAGGCTCTTCTTCCTAGGATTTAGAAATCAGTAATGTGAAATATCAGCATTTCTAATTTTCAAATTTCCCTAAGACATGTAACCCTCAGTAACTGGTATCAACTGAACAGAGGGGGAGGTTTACAAAAACTAAACACTGCCTAATTTTCTGCAGTCTTTACTTACGAATTAAGTCTTTCCCTTTCTCCATCATCCTAGGACAAATATAGATGTTTGATCAGATATTGAGGGTTATAAAGCTGAATTCCCTTTAAGAGTTTGATAAATTAAAAGACAAAAAGCTCATATATAATGTTCAGTTATACCATGAGACTTGTGAAAAGCTGAGACACTCCATTAGCTCCCCAGAATACAGAATTCAGTCTTATAATTTCTTAAGATCCAACTTCCCTCAATCTTTGTTCAAAGATTAAATGCTAAAAACAATCAGGTGATTGGGAGAAGAGGTTTGTCTCACCAATGTTTTTCCTTCTTATTGTGAGCTGTAATGGCATGACAGAGCAGAGGCAAGGAGGTGTACAATCAGTTCTCAAGGTATTAAGTCTAAAAGGTCAGAGTTTCCACAGCATAGCCACAGCTTTGCAGATGCCCACGTCATGATAGTTGACATAACAGAACATGCTGGACCCCCGCCTGCACACCCCCATGTACTTCTTCCTCAGCAACCTCGCCCTCATGGACATCTGTGGCACATCCTCCTTCGTGCCTCTCATGCTGGTCCACTTCCTGGAAACCCAGAGCACCATCTCCTTCCCTGGTTGTGCCCTGCAGATGTACCTGACCCTGGCGCTGGGCTCCACGGAGTGCGTGCTCCTGGCCATGATGGCGTGTGACCGGTATGTGGCCATCTGCCAGCCGCTTCGCTACTCGGAGCTCATGAGTCGGCACACGAGCTTGTGGATGGCGGCGCTGAGCTGGGGGGCAAGCTTTGCCAACTCCCTTCTCCATTCCAGTCTCACCTGGAGCCTCCCCTTCTGTGGCCACAATATCATCAACCACTTCTTCTGTGAGATCTTGGCAGTGCTGAAACTAGCCTGTGGGGACATCTCTCTCAACGTGCAGCTATTAATGGCGGCTTCAGCTGTCCTGACGCTGTCTCCGCTGCCGCTCATCTTCCTGTCCTACGTGTTCATCCTCACTGCCATCCTGAGGGTGCCCTCTGCTGCTGGCCGGCACAAAGCCTTCTCTACCTGCTCTGCCCACCTCTCAGTGGTGGTGATTTTCTATGGGACCCTCTCCTTCATGTACTTCAAGCCCAAGGCCAAGGACCTCAACTTGGATAAGCTTATTGCATTGTTCTATGGGATCGTGACCCCCTCGCTGAACCCCATCATCTACAGCCTGAGGAAGGCGGAGGTGAAAGCTGCCACCATAGCTCTGCTGAGGGGAGATCTCCTCTCCAGGAAGATGTCCCGCTTTCCTGTTGTTCTCTAAGTCCGTCAGGCAGGTGCGTGCATGCTGAGTCGCTTTAGTCCTGTCCAAGTCTTTGGAAATCTATGGACTCTAGCGCGACAGGCTTCTTTGTCCATGGCACTCTCCAGGCAAGAATACTCAAATAGGTTGATGTGTCCTCCTCCAGAGGATCTTCCTGACCCAGGTATCGATCCAGGACCTTTTATATGTCCTGTATTGGCAGGGGTGTTCTTTACCACTAGCACCACCTGAGAAACCTAGTTGTACAGTGCGTGACTTCAAAATTGGAGAGGCTTAAAAACACACAGGTTGTTTTTCTTGCTTATACTGCAGGTCCATCAGAGATTGGATGAGGGATCTACTTCATCTTTTCATCCTGTAGGCCTCAAGTTGATAAAGCATCTGCCGTATGGCACACTGCTGGTAAAATGGCAAAAGAAGAAGAGAAGATGACAAAGCCTGTTTGGATTCTTGCAGCTTCCACTCAGAAATGACCTCTTGCTTCCACTTCTACCTCCTTGGCCAATCATTCAGGGCACAGCCCAGAGCTGACACCAAGGTTTGGGCATGCCCACAGACCCCACATCTGAAGGGAGGGGTAAGACTGAGGATTTCCTCAAGAGCCTGGTGACAATGCCACTACCCTACACTCAACCCAGGAGCTACTAGAGATTTCTAGAGCTTTAACTTTCTGGCCAGCCGTCCCTCACTGGCTGTGTCCAGGTTAATCACCCCGGGGAGCACTGGTTAGCAGGCTTGTGAGTCTCTGGACTGGAGTATCCCGCTAGGTTAGAACCGGCCCTCCTAGCGCTTACTTGCTGTCAGGTTTGGGGCTCGGGTTGAGCACGAGAGAGTCTGGAGGAGACGGGTAGGCCGAGGCAAGCAGCGCTGAGGCTGCAGGGCCTCCCCCTTGTCAATGCAGCCCCCGGGCTCCTGCCAGGCCACCGGCAGCTGCTCCGAGCCCCGAGCGAGGGGCCCTCCAACGCAGCGAGTGCCAGCTCCTCCCACACGTCACCAGTGTCAGTGAGTCCACTGCGGTGAAGGCCAGACACGGGTTCCGTGTGTCCCCTGGTGCTGGCCTGTCCTCACCTCCCCCTTCACGCCACCGCGAGCAGCTTCAGCCCCGACCCCAGGTGCAGAGGCCGAGCCTGGCTCAGGCTTCTCCTGCAGCTCCACGGGCGGCAGCCCTGCTCTCCACAGCGAAGCCTTACGTCACTCACGCTGGGCCTGCTCCTTTGGCCAGACACTGGCCGATTCACCACTCCAGAACCTAGGTTTGCTCCCCATTATCAGAGCAGAAAGCCCAAATTCTTCAGCTGAGTCCTCAGAACTAGAAAACTGGGCTCTCTGCTTTCTCAGCCCGACATCCCACTCACCTCTGCACGCAGTCGACCCCTCGCTCGTGTCTGACTGTGTCGCATCTTGGTTGGTTGCTCATGCTGTTCTCTGGTGAGACCTGGGACTTTGTTGTCAAGGCAGCTTAGACCCCGTCTCTCCCACACAGCCTTTCCTGGCCCTTTAAAGCGGATCTCTCCTTTGTGTCCCGCTGCACTTTGTTGGAAGCTTCCCCTCCGTATCTCTCCCTGTCTCCTTTGCATCCATGATATTTCACAACAATGTGGGCGCTTCGAGGGCAGGGCTCTGTAGGGGCCTGTCTCCTCGGCTTGCATAGAGCTTTCCCGAGAGAGGGTTACTGGACTGACTGTCACTCAGGAGCCGTCCCCTGTCACACCTGGGGACTGGATCCTGTGCTGCTCCAGGCAGTTCAGGGGCTTAGTCTGAACATGTGGACAGACACGAGTGGGGAGCAGCAGGATCTCGTGGCCACGGCCCTGCCTTCCAGGAACTCACAGAAACAAGTGAGGAGACAGCAAAGGACCCTCATTTGTGTAGCCAGGAGACCAGGGTTCCAGACCTGGTTCAGCTGCTCTGCCCGGCGAGGTCTTCCTGCTGGCCCTTCCCCTCCAGGAATCCCAAAGGCACCTCACATAATCTGCCCACAGCTGAACTCACCCCTCTGCCCCCAAAGGTCTGTCACCCTCTCAGGGAACAGCGCACACTCTCCCTAAGTCCCCAGCCAGAAACCGGGCAGTCATCAGGGTCGTCCTCTCACCCTCACCGCCCCACACAGCCAATCGCTCACCACGGCCCAGAGCATCCACCTCAAGCAGCTCCTGGTCAGTCGTCTCCTTCCTCTGATGCCGCCACAACCTCCTCTCTCTCTCCGATAGTGCAACAGCTATGCCAGACTCTAAAATCCATCCTCTGCACTAACTAAAAAAAGAGAAAAAGTAAATAAACCTGTCTGAGAAAAGAAAACAAAAAGCCACACCAATCCAATATTACTACTTATCTGCTTAAATCCCTAAAGGTCACCATTGATCATCTCTCCTAGGATAAAAGCCAGATCCCATCCACCTGCCCAACCTCATCACTGGCTGCTTATCTCCACCCCATTCCACCCACAGACATCTTCCAGACCCAGTTCCCCGTGAATATCAGTCTTTCCCACCCCTCTGTCTCCCCCTTGCTCTTGCCTCTCAAATCCAAACACCTCTGGACCTTCAGCTAACATACACTGGACACTTATCTCACACCAGGCCAGGCACTATACTAGAGTTTTGAGAGATTTCCCGGCTAGGAATCAGATGGGGTGATGGAAATACAGGTGAGGAATGCAATATGGACACTGGGGACCATAGACACCAGTCCCTCAGCATCTTAGCGCTGTGATAACTCATTCAATCCTCTCTCAATGCCTCCACCCAGCCCCCTTCCAGAAAGCCCCTTCTGACCCCTCTTTCCCGAGCAGGCTCTGTCTCAGCTCTGTCTCCCTCTTCAGGGCCTTCTGTGCTCAGCTAACTGGGTCCTGAATCCCAGCTATTTAGATTATGGGCATGAAGCAAGAGATTTTAAAGGTCATACCTTTTGACCCGACACCTTTACTTCTAAGGACAAAATTACTAGAGGTGCAAAGATGTATGTAAAGTATATATATGGATGTTACTCACAGAGTTATCTGTGGTAACAAAAATTGGTAATTCTTAAAGTGCAACCATAGCAGAATGTTTAAATAAGTCTTGGTGGAGACAATGATAGACTGTGACACAGCCATTAGAAATCTCACTTTTTGAAGAATATTTGATAATTTGAAATGCTCCCACTGTAATTAATAGAAAAAAGTAGTACATGTAACTTGTACTCAGTATAATCCTAATTTTAAAGGAATTATTCTTAACATATTTGAATAAGTATGTATATAGAAAATCCTGAGACAAAGGATTAACCTCAAAAATATACAAGCAACTCCTGCAGCTCAATTCCAGAAAAATAAATGACCCAATCAAGAAATGGGCCAAAGATCTAAACAGACATTTCTCCAAAGAAGACACACAGATGGCTAACAAACACATGAAAAGATGCTCAACATCACTCATTATCAGAGAAATGCAAATCACAACCTCAATGAGGTACCATTACACGCCAGTCAGGATGGCTGCTATCCAAAAGTCTACAAGCAATAAATGCTGGAGAGGGTGTGGAGAAAAGGGAACCCTCTTACACTGTTGGTGGGAATGCAAACTAGTACAGCCGCTATGGAAAACAGTGTGGAGATTCCTTAAAAAACTGGAAATAGAACTGCCATATGACCCAGCAATCCCACTCCTAGGCACACACACCAAGAAAACCAGATCTGAAAGAGACACGTGTACCCCGATGTTCATCACAGCACTGTTTATAATTGCCAGGACATGGAAGCAACCTAGATGCCCATCAGCAGACAAATGGATAAGAAAGCTGTGGTACATATACACCATGGAATATTACTCAGCCATTAAAAAGAATTCATTTGAATGAGTTCTAATGAGCCGGATGAAACTGGAGAGCATTATACAGAGTGAAGTAAGCCAGAAAGATAAAGACCAACACAGTATACTAACGCATATATATGGAATTTTTTAAAATGGTAACAAAAAATAAAAAATATAAAAAGATAGTAATGATAACCCTATATTCAAAACAGAAAAAGAGACACAGATAAACAGAACAGACTTTTGGACTCTCTGGGAGAAGGTGAGGGTGGGATGTTCAGAGAGAACAGCATTGAAACAAGTATACTATCAAGGGTGAAACAGATCACCAGCCCAGGTTGGATGCATGTGATGGGTGCTCAGGGCTGGTGCACTGGGAAGACCCAGAGGGATGGAATGGAGAGGGAGGCAGGAGAGGGGATCGAGATGGGGAACACATGTAAATCCAAGGCTGATTCATGTCTATGTATGGCAAAACCCACTACAATATTGTAAAGTAATTAGCCTCCAACGAATAAAAATAAATGGGGGGGAACAAAAAGAAAATCTTAGAAAAATAGGGCAAAATATTAGCTAACAATTATTTCCTCTGGGAGATGGGGTTCCAGATAAGTACTGTTTTCTCAATTATTCTTTCCAAAATTGTTCAATACTTCTAAAATGAACATGACTTTGAACTTAACAGTACTATTATTTTTGAGAAATGGAAGATCATGTGGCTCCAGATATAGCACAGAGGAGAAGGGCTTCTGCCCGAGCCCAGGAAGTGAGGCGGCCCGGATGGAGCCTGACCCAGATCGGCGGTCAGACAGAGAGGGTGGAGCTGAGAGCTCCTGGGGACATTGGGCTGACGGCAGAGATGGCGGAGGAAGGAGGAGACTGTGGTTTGCGCTTGAACTTCTGGGTTCTTTGGGTGGGTATCGCATCACCCTGAGAGACGCTCTGAGAGATGGGCAAGATGAGACAAGCAGGTTGGGGGAGGTGGGAGGGCTGGCTAGGACCCTGTTTGGGGCATCCACAGGATGGCAAGACGGCCCCAGTCCTGAGCACCTGGAGAATGAGTGCTGACAATCCTCCAATATTTGATTCTGACCTGTGCTCCTGAGAAAATGTTCCAAGAGACAAATCATAGTATAATGGGAGAATCTGCAACAGCTGCGGTGTTATTTGAGGCTGATCCTTAGTCCCCGAGCTGCCTCAGGTTGTCATGTTTCCTGTGAAGGAGAGAGAATGGCACGGGAAGGCAAACAGAAAGGGACCTGCAGACACTCACACGACCATAAACCCCCGACTTCACGCCGCCACAAGGGTCCAGGCCTCACCCTGACAGCAATCCCTTTTCTTAACCTTCGCTGCTGGCTCAGTGGTACAGAACCCGCCTGCCAATGCAGGAGACACAGATTCCATCCCTGGGTCGGGAAGAGCCCCTGAGAAGGGAATGGCAACTCAGTCCAGTATTTCTGTGTAGGAAATCCCGTGGACGGAGTAGCCTGTGGGCTACAGTCCATGGGTCCCTTAAGAGTCGGACACAACTTACAAATAAACTATAACAACAACCTTTCATGAGTGCAGGTTCCCACAGCACTCGTGTGAGGACACCCCATTCCATAGCCCAGGACGCCCACCTGAAGGACACAGGAGTCACAGCCCCTGAGCCTCAGGTCCAAGGGGCAGGGCTGCAGGGAGACCCGGTCTTCAGATTCCTGTCCAGGGTCTCTCCTGTGCCCACCTCACCCACCTGGGCCCTCCTGGGGCAGCACAGGGAAGCCGGGGTCTCTGAAGACACATTGTGCCAAGTCTGCAAACTTGTGTCTTTGCAGAGTCTGAACTTTAAATTGGGCAGGGATTGCAAGGTCCCTGAGGGCAGGGAGCAGGAGAGATGTCTCCGTGGCAGGGGACCAGGAGGCTGGGCCTCAGGGCCTCGGGGCCTCGATCCTGGCCCACCCCAGCACAGCGCGTCTGCTGGGAATGCACTCAGCACTTCTCACTCTGCTCGTCCCAGCCTTGGGTCACCACACCTGTCATCTGCTCAGCCACCTGCTGACACCCAGGTCACTGGGCCAACAGGTAGGAGGCAAGGAGAATCCATCTGGCATGTTGACTCATCTCATGAAATCTTTTTTAAACATACAGAGACCAGAATATCTGCGTGGAGAAGGGAACATAATGATATTAATAATATTGGTTACCACTTACTGAATATTCACCCTGGGCCAAGCTCTGTGCTAGGACCTTTCACTGGATCCTCAAAATCATCCCATGAGGAAATGCTACTCTTATTGCTACAGGTAAGGAGGCTGAGGCTGAGAAAGCCATGAGCAAGTGGCAGGTCTCAGACCTGGGCTTGGTGGTCTGACTCCAAAGCCCACCCTCACCGGCTCTGCCATCACAGTGAGGAGAAGTGATGGGGGAATGCAGATGCGGGCAATTCTGGGACATCGTAACAGGAGCTGCTTCTTCTTGTGCCCCTCACCTTCCTTTAAAATCATTTCTGAAGCTTAAATGAGTATTAAATTGTTCAAACTAGATTTACCAAGCAATGAACCTGACATGATATTTACCTGGGTCCAAAGTTCCTAGAAAGAGAGGGAAAGTTTTGGAGATGGTCCAGAGTACCAGAGATCACATAATGAATGGCTCCATTTCACACAAGGAGAAACTCAACCAAGGTCATTCAGGAGAAAGGGAACAAGAGCAAGAATCAAACCTGGATCCTCATTCCCAGGTCGGGGCTCCTTCCATGGCATCACCCTGCCTCTCAGGAGGAGTAACACTGGGGAGAGAATTAGTGATTCTCAGAGACACGCAGGCTCCTATCACTCTGTAAACCTGATTATCCAGGCTATGATGGAGCGTGAGACCTGGCAGACAGATGTGAGAGTAGTCTCCCGAGTCTACTGCAAACTCCATCGTACCCACCGCCCTGCAGTGCGTCTGGTATGCCTCTGGGTGTGCGGTAGGATTACACAGGGCAGTAGGCTGTGGACAGAGGGGGCGCATCTCGCTTCTGGGTCGGCGCAGTGACCTGCTGGTGTGAGGTGTTCTGCTGTGTTCTTCCCCAGCTGTGAGAACTGACGATGTCCCAGAGGGTGGAGCCAGCATCTCTGAGGGTGACAACCTGGAACAGAGCCCCCTGAAAACCTGCCATGCATATGAAGGGTGAGAGCTAAACCTCTGTCCTGGTAAGACACTAAAATCATGAGTTTGTGTGTTACTGTAGGAAAACTGTGCTCATCTTTTTTTGCTCCACTGTAAAATCTTTTTTTATTTTCAAACCTTAAACTTCTGTATTGGGGTATGGCCGATAATCAATATCGTGGTAGTCTCGGGTGAACAGGGAAGTGACTCAGCCATACACACACATGTAGCCATTCATCCCCAGCCCCTTCCTGTCATCCAGGCTGTCGCGTACCGTTGAGGAGAGTTCCATGTCTTGCACAATCTGTCCTTGTTGGGTATCCGTTTTGAATATAGCCAAAACCCAGTTCATCCTCACTGATGGACTGAATGGACTGCAGCTGCTGCCTCTGGTTCCAGACTGAGCCCGTGTTGCCGTCCGAGCTGTCAGTAACCTGGAAGCATGGCATTTCCTAAACACAGAATCTCATTTCTTTGGGGTCATAAGCCTATTGCCTCATGGGCTCTTCCTAATGTCTGAAAGAATGTCTTCTGATAAGACTCTTAAATTGCAAGGAAACCCACTGCTGTCCTCATCTAGCTCTTCAGAGAGAAGTTCTCACATGCAGGAGATGGCACCCCCAAGGTTGCACCCCCCATGCAGGGACCCTGTGAGCACAGGGGGGCATCCTGGGCCCTGAAATGGGGTGTATCCTGGCAATGGTGCCATGGGAACCTGCAGTCATGAGAGGTTGTTGTTTTAGTCCTCCCGGCAATCACATCCTGCGTGTGCCTGTGGAGAAAAGGAAAGGAGGGTGATTTTAAGGTCAGAAATCTGGGCTCAGGACTGTATCAGAAGGAAAGCACTGGGTCCCACACGGCAGCTCCTGGGTGGGGCACGGGAGAGGTTGGGGGTAAATGGGACACAGCCCTTTGGTTTCCGTGGCTCACAGTCTATCGTGTGAGAGGGAACGACAACACAAGAAACCAACTGTGCTAATGGCTGTGTGAGCGTCATGGTGTCAGGATGGTCAGTGCTGTGGAGACGTCTCAGAAGGCAGCTCCACGGAGGAGGTGTGTATGAGCTGAGCCTTGGAGGATGGGTGGGAGAGAAAGGGTGCTCCAGTCTGAGGAAAGCAGAAGAGGGAGGGAACAGGAGCTGTGGGGTTTGTCCACCAGCGGGGACTGGTCTGCTGAGGCTGGAGCAGGCCCGCACAAAGAGATGTGTAGGAGGTGAGGGCAGGCACAGGCCAGAGGCTCATGACAAAGCCCTCCGATGTCCATGCCATTCCCACCTGGTCTCTCTGAGGGAGACAAGGGTGGGGCAGAGAAAAGCAGAGTTAGGTGGTATCCCATCTTTTATCTGCCTGAAAACTCTCCCCACACCTGTATCCAGGGTCACAATTGGAGGTTGCCAGTTCTTTCTGTAGCAACACACCCAATAAACACCAAGTTCTTATCATGAAATCTTAAATTAAACTGCAGGCTTAATCCAGCCACATGAAGTCATGAACTAGGAGAAATGCTTCCTTTTAAGTTCTGCTTTCCTGACCTCAAGTTGAATTTTGTCTTTATATGCCAGATTCAACAAAAATCTAGATGTTTCTAAAGCCCAGAGAGAGGGATATGACCAAGGTCACCAAGAGGCAAGGGGATGAGTGTAAAGACTGTGAGGGCAGAAGGCACATCTGCCTCTTCTGTGTTCCCAGCACCCAGCACATAGTAGGGGCTCAATAATAATTTCCTGAATGAGTGAATGAAGAAGCCATCACACAGGCAGTTATTTACCTTTTTGCCAAATTTCAGCAAGAGAATCCCTACCTTAAAATGTTTACATGGATTAGATTTATGGTTAATGACTGACCCAGATTAAGCAACTACCCTTGTATGTTTCATGAACTCCCTTAACAATGATCTTGATTTAGGTTGGAGAGGAACAAACAGCATAGGCTCCAGGGAGAAGGGGGTCATGAGAGATGTTGGAGGTCTTGTCTCGGAGGTGGGGAGACAGATCCATCATGTGCCCATGGTTGAAGGTGTAGTCTCTGATTTGCAGCATTGCTAGGAGACTCCCCAGACCTTTTCTCTGTGTGTCTCATCTGGACTACACAGAATCCCCATTGCTCCAAAGGAAACTGAGTCTCAAAGCCCAGGTGACTTGGTCAGCATCACACGTCTGGGTAGTGCTGAACCTGTCATGCAATGCTGGGTTTGAGTCGTGTGCTGACGATCTGTTGGGGGACTGCCCGTGGCAGCATCACTGTGTGAGATGCTGGAAGGAGGTGATGGAGTCAGCTCTCACGTGTGGCAGAGGAGACTGGTGTGCAGGCCAGGAACAGAGGATGGCCGAGGGCTGTGGGAGGAGGAAGGGAGAGGTAACTCGGCAGGGCTCAAGGGGAGAGGAGAAGAGATGCACCGCGCTCTGAAGAGGGGAAGCAGCCCCTTTGCTGGGTAAGAGACGGAGGACCGGCCTGCAGAAGGGAACTTCTTGCGCAAAGAGGCAGCTCTGGGAAAGGACGTGGTTTATTCAGAAGAGGGTGAGCCCATCGGCCCTACAGGGATAGATGCAATTGAGCAAGAGGAATGAAGGGGAGCTGGAGGGGGAAACGGCAGCCCGCTTCAGTTCTCTTGCCTGGAAAATGCCATGGACAGAGGGGCTTGGCGGGATACAGTCCATGGGGTCACAAGGAGTGGGACACGACTGGATGACTGAGCACGCACGTGGAGGACAGACACAGCCTGAGGACAGACAGGACTCTCAAGCGGACAGGACACTGGCCTCACAGGCGGGGTGGCTGTGAAGGGACGGAGGGAGGGGTCCTATGTGTCCCTCAGACCAGGGATCACAGGGGCCACAAGACAGCTTTCCATCTAACACTTGACACTTGGCTCCCTCCTGACACTGGCATTTCCCAATGGGCTGGGACCAGCTCAGAAGAGAGATGGAGGCTCCTGGGCAAAGTTGCGGCCTCTTCCCCTGCTCCCTTTATAGAGCTGGTCAGTGACCCAGGACACCTCTGCCAGATTACAACCTGCCTTTCCCTTCTGTGTAATATTACTGTCAATATCATTCATCCTAAAAAGCTATATGGAGGCCAAGAGGAGACTCACTTGGGTTTTAGGACCAGGGTTAAATGTTGTGACCTGTGGCTCTATTGGGATATGTATATTCTTGTATATTCTTTTAAAAATCAATGCATGGTCTCTGATCTTAAGGAGGGATACCAGAAATAAGGCTTGTGCATCCTATGCAATAGAAATGTTCAACCTTTATGCCCGAAGGAATGAGGTGACCATCACTAATCACCCACCTGCCTTCCCAAGTTCATCTCACTTAATTTGAGAAAGAGGAGCAGCCCTTCTCACAATTGTGGCCTCTTTTTGTCCATGTATTTCTCTTACTGCTATAGTCCAGCATCTAAAGAACACCCAGAAAAAGGCAGGTACTCATCAAATCCTCAGTGAGTGAATGCACCTGAAGTCCTATGGGCATCATTCAATCACATGAAGTCATAACCTAGTAAACATGATTCCTCTTAACTGCCAACAACACACACACACACAAAAAAGGAGTATGGGAAACGTGAATTCCACTCTATTGTCTCCACAGAACCCTCCTGGGGAAAAGAGAGAAGAGCCTAGGTGATTAGAATGGACCCCATCTCCTGTAAGTTACACCAGAACTATAGAACTGAGGGGGCTGGCTTGAAGACCTGAAGTCCCCTCTCTCATTGTTCCGATCGTGAACCTGAGTTCCAGATGCAAGGCTGACTGGCCCCAGGCCACACATCCACGCTGCTTGGCTCCCAGGCCCCCTGGTGCTTTACCCAACACCTTCATGGTGCAGGTGGGAAAAGAGGGAGAATGAGATGAATGGAGACTGAGATGAATGGGGCGAACCAGTCGGTTGTGACAGAGTTTGTCCTGCTGGGGCTACATGACCACCACAACCTAGAGATGGTCCTGTTTGTGCTCTGCCTGGGCATCTACTCCATGAACGTGCTGGGGAACGCCCTCCTCATCGGGCTGAACATGCTGGACCCCCGCCTGCACACCCCCATGTACTTCTTCCTCAGCAACCTCGCCCTCATGGACATCTGTGGCACATCCTCCTTCGTGCCTCTCATGCTGGTCCACTTCCTGGAAACCCAGAGCACCATCTCCTTCCCTGGCTGTGCCCTGCAGATGTACCTGACCCTGGCACTGGGCTCCACGGAGTGCGTGCTCCTGGCCATGATGGCGTGTGACCAGTATGTGGCCATCTGCCAGCCGCTTCGCTACTCAGAGCTCATGAACCGGCAGACCTGCATGTGGATGGCAGCGCTGAGCTGGGGGACAGCCTTTGCCAACTCCCTTCTCCAATCCATTCTCACCTGGAGCCTCCCCTTCTGTGGCCACAATATCATCAACCACTTCTTCTGTGAGATCTTGGCGGTGCTGAAACTAGCCTGTGGGGACATCTCTCTCAATGCACTGCTAATAATGGCGGCTTCAACTGTCCTGACGCTGGCCCCGCTGCTGCTCATCTTCCTGTCCTACGTGTTCATCCTCACTGCCATCCTGAGGGTGCCCTCTGCTGCCGGCCGGCACAAAGCCTTCTCTACCTGCTCTGCCCACCTCACAGTGGTGGTGATTATCTATGGGACTATCTCCTTCATGTACTTCAAGCCCAAAGCCAAGGACCTCACTTTGGATAAGCTTCTTGCATTGTTCTACGGGTCGTGACCCCCTCGCTGAACCCCATCATCTACAGCCTGAGGAATGCAGAGTGAAAGCTGCTGCCATAGCTCTGCTGAGGGGAGATCTCTCTCTCCAGGAAGATGTCCCGCTTTCCTCTTGTTCTCTAAGTCCATCAGGCGGGACAGGGCAGTTACACTGTGGCGTGACTTCAAAATTTAAGTGGTTTAAAAACCACAAGATTTTTCTTCTCCCTTAGCGCTGAGGTCCTCAGAGGTTGTTGGGGCATGTACCTCATCATCTTCATCTTTGTTGGCCCTCGGGTGATAAAGTAACTACCACATTAATGGTAAATGGCAAAAATGAAGGGAAAAATGACAAAGCCATTTGAGGATTCTTAAATTCCCTTCAGATGATGTGTTACTTCCTCTTCCAGCACATACGCTAATGCAAGCACAGGCCAGGGAGGATCACGAGGGAGGGGATGCCCCCCACCCCACACATCTGGAAGGAGGGGAAAGACTGAGGAATCCTGAACGGGTTGGTGAGGACCCCAACCTTACAGTTCACCCAGGAGCTACTAGAGATTGCTAGAGCTTCCATTTTCTGATCAGTTGTCCCTCACCGGCTGCTGTCAAGTTAATCACCGCAGAGAGTGCTGGTAAGCAGGCGTGTGGAGGCTCTGGACTGGGGCGTTCCAACTAGGTCGGATCCAGGCCTCACAGAGCTCTCTTTGCTCTCAGGTTCTGGCTCGGGTTGAGCACGAGAGAGTCTGGAGGAGACGGGAAGGCCGAGGCAGGCAGCCTGAGGCGGCGGGGCCTCCCCCATTGTCACTGCAGCCCCCGGGCTCCTGCCAGGCCGCCTGCAGCTGCTCCGAGCCCCGAGCGAGGGGCCCTCCAACGCAGCGAGTGCCAGCTCCTCCCGCACGTCACCAGTGTCGGGGAGTCCACGGCGGTGAGGCCAGACACGGGTTCCGTGTGTCCCCCCTGGTGCTGGCCTGTCCTCACCTCCCCCTTCACCCACCGCGAGCAGCTTCAGCCCCGACCCCAGGTGCAGAGGCCGAGCCTGGCTCAGGCTTCTCCTGCAGCTCCACGGGCGGCAGCCCTGCTCTCCACAGCGAAGCCTTAAGTCACTCACGCTGGGCCTGCTCCTTTGGCCAGACCCTGGCCGATTCACCGCTCCAGAACCTAGGTTTGCTCCCCATTATCAGAGCAGAAAGCCCATATTCCTCAGCTGAGTCCTCAGAACTCAAAAACCGGGCTCTCTGCTTTCTCAGCCCGACATCCCACTCACCTCTGCATGCAGTCGACCCCTCGCTCGTGTCTGACTGTGTGGCATCTTGGTTGGTTGCTCATGCTGTTCTCTGGTGAGACCTGGGACTTTGTTGTCAAGGCAGCTTAGACCCCGTCTCTCCCACACAGCCTTTCCTGGCCCTTTAAAGCGGTTCTCTCCTTTGCGTCCCACTGCACTTTCTTGGAACCTTTCCCTCCGTATCTATCCCTGTCTCCTTTGCATCCATGATATTTCACAACAATGTGGGCGCTTCGAGGGCAGGACTCCATGGGGGCCTGTCTCCTCAGCTCACACAGAGCTTTCTCGAGAGAGGGTTACTGACCTCAACTGTCACTCAGAAGCTGTCAGCTGTCACACCTGGGGACTGGATCCTGTGCTGCTCCAGGCAGTCAGGGGCTTAGTCTGAATGTGTGGACAGACACGAGTGGGTGCAGCAGGATCTCGTGGCCACGGCCCTGCCTTCCAGGACGTCACCGAAACAAGTGAGGAGACACAAAGGACCCCCATGTGTGCAGCCAGGAGACCAGGGTTCCAGACCTGGTTCTGCTGCTCTGCCCGGGGTGGTCTTCCTGCTGGCCCTTCCTCTGCAGGAAACTCGAAGTCACTTCACACTTAAACTGCCCACAGCTGAACTCACCCCTCTGCCCCCAAAGGGCTGTCACCCTCTCAGGGAACAGCACCCACACTCCCTAAGTCCCCCAGCCAGAAACCGGGCAGTCATCAGGGGCGTCCTCTCACCCTCACCGCCCCACACAGCCAATCGCTCACCACGGCCCAGAGCGTCCACCTCAAGCAGCTCCTGGTCAGTCGTCTCCTTCCTCTGATGCTGCCAACACCTCCTCTCTCTCTCTCTCTCAGATAGTGCAACAGTTGTGCCAAACTCTAAAATCCATCCTCTATACTAACTTAAAAAAAAAAAAAAAAACCCTGTCTGAAAAAAAGAAAACAAAAAGCCACGCCAATCTGATCATGATACTCATCTGCTTAAACCCCTCCAATGACACCATTACTCATCTCCCCTAGGATAAAAGCCAGATCCCATCCTCCTGCCCAACCTCATCACTGGCTGCTTATCTCCACCCCACTCCACCCACGGACACCTTCCAGACCCAGTTCCCCGTGAGTATCAGTCTTTCCCGCCCCTCTGCCTCCCCCTTGCTGTTGCCTCTCATTTTCAAACACCTCTGGATCTTTAGCTATCATATATTGGACACTTATCACACACCAGGCACTATACTAGAGTTCTGAGAGCTTTACCGGCGGGGGATGAGATGGGGTGATGAAATCTCAGGGGACGTATGGGATATGGACACTTCTGACCAGAGAGGACACCCTCTCCACAACTCAGCATTATACAAAACCCTTGGGACTTGGCTGTAACCTTTGTGGAAAGATAAGTATATCCAAAATGACAAAAGATTATGTTTCTGGCTCTGGGGCAAAATAGGGGCTGAAAAAGGATTTACAGTCTTGTGGTATTTCTTGCACACCTGCGATTGGTACCAGCTCACCCCATCCCCTGAGCCCTCAGCTCCCTCCCTGTAGAGTGAGGGTACCACAGAGGACGTCTGTCTCACGGATTTGTACCATCTCATCACGTACACACACACACACTCCCGACTCTGTCCTCCAAGCTGCCGCAGCCTGACACAACAGGGCGACAGCCTCCGGCAGCTGCTCCAGCGGCTCACGCCAGCTGGCTGCCTCACCCGTGCCCGTCTCCTCAGGGTCCACCTTCCCCTCCTCTTCCCCACACCCTTGCCCGCAGGAAGAAGGGCAGCACGGAACCAGGAAATTCTTCATTGGAGACACACCAGACTCCACTGTATCGCGTCAGGATCCCAGCGCCCCCAGCCCAGCCCCCGCCCTGTCGGTCCTGCACCCCCTCGCAGGGCCGCACGGCCCTGACCCTGCTCCCGGGAAGGAAGCTAAGGCCAGGGAGGCTGAGCGGCCGGGAGACGTGGGGACTCAGCTTCCCCAAGACGGACTCCATCTCCTTAGGGTCAAGGCTGTGTCCTGCCAGGGCTCTGTCTCCACGTCCTCAGCAGGTTCCACACCCTGGGCAGGACCCTCGGTCCTGAGGGGGCTCGGGGGCCCTGCACAGGCTCCAGTCCTGAAGATGCTGGAGGCCTCCTGGCCCTCAGGAGGTTGCCAGGTCCCCGGAAGAGTTCCATGTCCTTAAGAAAGACTCCATGTCCTCAAGAAACACAACTTGTCTCTTAGCCCTGAGCGGACTCCATGCTCCCAGGAGGAACCCCAGGAAGGGCTCTGTGCCCTGAGGAAGGGTTCCAGTCCTCCCAGGGCCGGCCCGAAGCCCCTCTCAGCTGGCACAGATGCTGCTGACAGTGGCCCCTCCCGGGCCCACAAGGCCCAGCTCCTCCTGCTCATTGATGCACAGCTGGTACCCGCAGCCCCGAGCCCGGGCTCCGGAGGGGACCCGGCGGTCAGTCTTGGCACGAGGGGGCAGCAGGAAGCCCACACTGCCGGCGATGAGCATGTGCCAGATGCTGTGAATGTAGAAGTAGTTGTCTCGGGTCTCCACGAAAGCATACAGCAGGATGGCACTGCCCGCGATGAGGCTGCCCGGGCACAGGCAGAACAGCCAGCGGCGCCACGTGGGCGGGTAGCAGTGCCGGCGGCGGACGCTACGCACTGTCTGGGGGAGGCAGAGGAGCGGGGCTCAGGAAGGACCCCGGAACCCGGCCAGAGCCGGGCGCCCTCAGGTGTCCCCCGAGCCCTGGTGGTGACCCTCGGCATCTGCCGAGGCTGGAGTTCGGCCCTGTGAGCAGCACAGTGATGACAACAAGGTCCGAGCCCACCGTAAACTGGAAAGCAGGTACCCACGTACCTGTCCCCAAGTCCTGCTGGGACCTCCCCTCCCCCAGCCCTCCCAGCCTTACCCAGGCTGTGGCCAAGATCCCCAGAGCAAAGAGACTCGGTCCAAGCAGGTTCCAGAGTCCATGCCGGTCAAGCTGCAGAGCCATGGACAGCAGCATCGCCCCCAGCAAGTATAGCACCTAGAGAAAGAGGTCTCCAGGGGCTGCGCCAGGGTGGTGAGGGTGCTTGGCCATGCCCCCGGGAGAGGTCGGGAAGTGAATTTAAGGTAGATCTGGGCGATGGTTGTTCCCCCGGGCCCTCTCCAGACTGACCTGCTTGACCACAGGCTGTAAGCGAGCCATGGCAATGACAGTGACCCACACGGACATGAGGGAGCCCAGGAAGTCACAGAACTGCAGCACGTCATAGTCCATGATGCAGAAAACCACAATGCCAGGCTGGTCACAGGCATGGTAGAACTGGAGGAAGAAAGGACAAGCATTGAGAGAACCCAGGGCAGAGGCCAGTCTGCAAAGCTGGAGAAGCAGGCCGTGGGGTGGGATGCTCTTGTCAGAAGAGCAGAGGGACAGGGTCCCAGCTGAGCAGCACTGGGAAATGCCTGACTCCCCCGCCCTGAGAGTGCAGTAAAGAGGCCCAGTCCGTGTTCTACTCTGCATGTACCTGGCAGCCCTGAACCTCGGCCTCACCTTCCTAATCTTCCTGCTTCCGGAATGTCCTGTGAGAGCACCAGGTCTGGGGGGGGGGGGGGCGGGCAGGACTCTCAAGTTCAAGCCAGTCCTTGCCTCTATCTCTCCTTGTGCTCACATAGGGTCCCACATGTAATCCTCAGCCTGACCCAAGCTCTGGGGCTAGACTCTGACCTCTTGGCCAATCCAAACCCCAAGCCTCATTTGATAGCTCAGACTCTTGAGTTACGTTGCACCTTCAGATCTTGGACTAACTGGCCCTCTGCATCCCTTCCCACCCAATAACATGGAGGAGGAGGCAGTAATAAGAAGGGCAGTCTCTAAAGCCGTGGAGAAGGGCATGGCACTTTGCACCGTGGGGAAGGGGCAGTGTGCACCTACCCTACACTGTGGAAACAGCAGAGAATACAGTACTGAGGAGTTTGAGAGGAGAGCGTGCCGGGGACACAAGCAGAGCTGGAATGAGCTCTCTAGTATTCTAGGACTGACCTATGACTGATCCAAGTACACCAAAAAGTCAAAGAGATTGTTTAAGTTGCAGAAAACCCATAGGGCTAGAGTTACAGCTTCAGGGTGAGGTGAACAACATCATCTACATTTCACCAGGCCACTGTCACCTCTCAATGTCCAAAAGGCCATCAGTAAAGTCCACCACTGACTCCATCATGCAGCGCAATTTGTTAGAGGAACAAGCCAATAACTTGTGGCAGCTCACTTCATTAAAACTCCTCAACCTGGAGAAGACAGCGTCTTGTCATCATATATTCTAGGCATATATCTGTCTCTTCTACCTGCAGTGCTTCAGCCTGCTTTGTTATGCATGGAGCAGAATCCATTATCGATTGCCATGGCACCCATTCATTGCCATCTCTAACCAGGAGACACAATTTATAGTAAATAAGGTTAAGCAAACTTCACTGGTGTAACCATTTACCCATCACCTAGAAGCAACTGGCTGTACCAAATATTGGAATGAGCTACAACATTCAAAAAACTAAGATCATAGCATTGGTCCCATCACTTCATGGCAAATAGATGGGGAAACAATGGAAACAGTGACAGACTCTATTTTCTTGGGCTCCAAAATCACTGCAGATGGTGACTGCAGCCATGAAATTAAAAGATGTTTGCTCCTTGGAAGAAAAGCTGTGGCCAATCTAGACAGCATATTAAAAAGCAGAGACATTACTTTGCCGACAAAGGTCCATCTAGTCAAAGCTATGGTTTTCCAGTAGTCATGTATGGATGTGAGAGTTGGACCATAAAGATAGGTGAGTCCCGAAGAATTGATGCTTTTGAACTGTGGTGTTGGAGAAGACTCTTGAGAGTCCCTTGGACAGCAGGAGATCAAACCAGTCAACACTAAAGATCAGTCCTGAATATTTGTGGGAAGGACTGATGCTAAAGCTGAAATGCCAATAGCCTGGCCACCTGATGCAAAGAACTGATTCATTGGAAAAGACCCTGATGCTGGGAAAGACTGAAGTCAGGAGGAGAAGGGGATGACAGAGGATGAGATGGTTGGATGGCATCACCGACTCAATGGACATGAGTTTGAGCAAGCTCTGGGAGTTGGTGATGGACAGGGAAGCCTGGTGTGCTGTAGTCCATGGGATCACAAAGAGTTGGACACAACTGAGCAACTGAACTGAACTGAAGGCTGGGTTATGTATGGTGGCACCAAGGAGAGACTACCCTGAAAGTCTGGAATATTCTCCTATATGTTTGGCACACAGTATGTGCTCAATAAATGTTAGTCATCTTATACTTTATATCACGTATATTCATGGGATAATATCCCCACACTAACAGACTTTCCCCTATACAAAAAATATATATATATTTATATAGTACTACTGTTGTCTCACAGAAAATTGTGGACTAATTTTTAGGTTAGTATTCCTTTTGCATTACCAATAAAAAGAAGTGGTAGAAATAACACAGAAAGACTGGGAGATTTAAGAAAACAAATTCAGACTATAAACTGGCTTCCATTAGCATAATCTAATTTGCCATCTTCCTCAATTTTGGCCATTTCTTTACTTATAAGGTAATTTTGGAAAATTATCCTAAATTGTTCTTTTCTGTGGAATTTTATATTTTTATAACATAACTATATAGCTCATCTAATGCTCCAAATAGAGTATCCTGGCACTACAGAATTTTAAATTGGAGATGCAAATATATTCAATCTGTACGAAGACTGGAATATTTGTACTCAGGATAGACTGAATCTTACTGCTCTTCTCTTATTTTCTGCTTGTTTCCTCTTGGAAACATCATGGCATTTTGCCAAGGGCCACTGAGAATGACTGTGCTGATGTGAGGAATAGAAGAGGGGGTGGAATAATGAGGAGGCGGGCTTTCAGCCAGGATCTCAGTCATCAGCAAGGAAGGCTGCGGGGACCCCAGAATGCCAGCTCTGTCTGGGTCTCACGGGATCCAGTTATGAGGTCTCTAGCACCGGAAAGGACACGTGGCTTGGGCTTGAGTGAGAGATGTACAACCTCCATGTCTGATACTTTCCCCTGTCCTTTCTGATACGAGGCTTGGTTATAATTTCTGACCTTTTGGCTGGCTCTCCTTCAATAAGAACTACTAACCTGAGGTCATTAGTATCTCCACATACTCCTGGACTTCTGAGAAGCTAAATTCAGGCTGGGAATGTATGCACGCATGCTCATTGCCTGGGGCAAGGAGAGCCCTACAGCTCAGTGATGACATGAGAGGGACCAGAAGGCAGGCTGAGTGACAAGTCCGGTTCCTCCGCTCAGCTCAGGCCTTAACCAGAGTATTTAAACTTTCCTCATCTGCAAAAAAGGGAGGATAATAATAATAGCAATACTTCTCCATTGTTACAGTGCTATGGGAAGGATTTGATGAGCAGTGTCTGACACACAGCATGTATCAGCAGATGCGGTTTTTCTGTTATCGTTATCTGAACTATCAGCTACATACAAAATCAAGTGCTGGGTTTGTAGGCTGATTTTGTTGTTGTTGTTGTTGTTGTTTTTTAACACATTTACATTTTTCATTTTAAACTCCTGGATAACAAAGCTACTGTCTGCTCCCAGGCCCTGGACAGGAATCAACACACTACTCCCAGGTATAGACTGTCCTGGATTTAAAGACGGGCAAAGACTGCCGCCTCTGGTGCTGGTGCGGACACCTGCAGTAGGACCTTACACGGAGACTGCTGAGAAATGAATGACGTCTACACTAAATAAAGAACAGGAGAGAGGGACAACAAGGATCCTGCCTGGGAAAACAGAATCACAAGTAGCTCTACACTTTGGCACAAGTGGGAAAAGAACAGGACTTTAGGCAACCCCTGAGAGCCAGTATCTTCTCTGTGATCATTTGCTTACTGCCTCATTTACAAAAGTGGAGGCACTGTATGTGGGACCAGGCACTTTTGGCTCTGACAGTGTTCCTTCTGGGGGAAGGTCTTTTCTTTTCAGGATGATATGCCACCAAACCCAGATGATGAGGAGTCATCTGGTACTGAACGCCCTGGAGCCAGTTTTCAGGATGCCTTGTGAAGTGCAGGAGACTGGATAAACTCTCCTCAAGTGCGCTAGGCTCCGGACTCACTTAGATGTTCTTACTACTTGTGAACCACATTATATCTGCACACAACTAAGAATATACTGGTGAAACTGCTGTTGCTAGAGGATTTGGTGAGCAACAGTATAAAGGGCATTTGGCAATAAAAAAAGAGAAAGGAGAATACTGAAAATAAAAGTATAATGGAGCACTGTCAGGACAGGTCTAAGGGGGGGCATTCAGACAAAACTGGGGTGCACTGTTCTCACACAGCTTAAGGGGCCAAGGTCTCACTGCATGGCACCGTTACCACCACTGTTCCTCACCTGTGGAGACGTATCCCGGGCCTTAGAACACGACCCCGCCCCCCCCCCACCCGCCTGTCCCCACTTCCTCCTAAGATGACAGGTAGAATTCTTGTGATTTGGACAGAGGTCTGATCTATTAATCTCTAGAGAAGGGAATGGCAATCCACTCCAGTATTCTTGCCTGGAGAATTCCATGGACAGAGAAGCCCGGCAGGCTACAGACCATGGGGTCGCAAAGAATCAGACACGACTGAGTGATTAACACACTGATCTATTAATACTGGACAACAGGGAGGCATGGACTGGTTTCTGTGATATCCTTGTTCCTAAGAAATGTGGAAGTCTGAATCCATCTAAGACGTTTGCAGTGTTCATAGGCAGGCACTGACATCACAAGATGCCAAGAGCCCACAGCTGAGGTGAACAGATCCCGAGATGTAAGCACCTCAGGGGAACTGTGTAGACACAATTCCATATTGTAGGTCAGAGCTTCTTGGCCAGCGTGTTGAAGTAAAGGTCTCCTCAGCCCTTAGAGTGGACAGGTAGGGTGCGGGACGCTGAAGACCCCATGCTGCCTGCAGTGGCTGTTATCTTAAGTCGCAAACAGCCTTGTTCATTTATTCCCATGTGTCTTCTAAAAATTATCGTGTTCTATGCATGCCATGATAGGAAGCGGTGGGGAAGCCCTGCTGTAGAGAACAGCGAAGAGAGACAGCTCCAAACCCGGGGAGGCCCATGGTGGAGATGCAGACCCTCACCCACCACCACCACTAAGGACTCGGTGCAGACATTAACGGCACCGCATACCGTGGAGAAGAACATGGTGAAGGTGTAGACAGCTGCTTCCAGCACATATCGGCTCCGAATGGCCAGGACCACGGGTGGCAAAAACATGAGGTTGCTCAGGCAGAGCAGAAGTGTGGACAGCAGCTGGAACCCGTAGGTGAGCGCGTCCGCGCTGTCTGTGCAGCCCCAGCCCCGCCACCCTGCAACGGCACGGGCACAGGGCGGAAGGGGTCAGAGGCAGCCCAGGGTTCAGCAGACACTCCTGCTGGCCCCTCTGGTCAGGCCCTGCGTCACTGCCAGGGAAGGGTACCCTGACCCCGCACCACCCTCTCCACACCCTGCTACACAGGTTGCCACCTCCCTCCCCCGCGCCCCAGGAGGGCTCCCTCGCCAGCCCAGTCTGCTCACCGGCCTTGCACTCGCAGGCCGCGTACAGGTAGTTGTGCGTGCGCAGCAGCTTGCACTGGCCGTAGGGCCCGCAGTCATCTACGCACGGGGACAGAAAAGTTCGCAGCCGCACCTCCGCGGTCGCGTTTCGGCATCGCAAGAACCTGCGCACAAACTCGCTGTCACCTGGCGTTCAGGCGCATCCTTCCCGGTCCGCCACCGAGGCCCCGCCCCGCTCGCCGAGACCCCGCCCCTCTCACCGAGGCCCCGCCCCACACAAGGAGCGCAGGGTCAGGAACCATGTCCCTGTCTGCGGAAACGGGATTCTCAGCCTGGCCACTCTGGAGGCGGCACTGACCGTGAGGAGGAAGCCGGCCAGGGACTCTGAGGGGAGAAGGGAGAAGCCCGTGTGGGGTCAGGGCCTGAAGAACCCTCACCCGCCGGCCCCCAGTTCCCAGACGCCCTAGCCCATCTGTCCTCCATACCCTACCCCTGCCCCGGTCTTCCAGCCCCTCTTCTTCCCCAGTTCCTCACCCTACCTTTGGCACAGGTCACTGCGGCATCCCCCAGGCTCAAGGGCACCTCATGAGTCAGGCATCCAAACACTGTCACATTTTCCTGGCGCAGGGAGCTCTGGGCAGGCAGATAGAAACATGAGGCTGTCACCTCCTCCAGGCCTTCCCGCCACCCCCAGGTTCCTCCACCTCTTAACCCTTCCCTAGAAGCTCCTCCAGGCCCTCGCCTAACACCGCTGGTCCTGTAGGTGCTCCCACAGGAAGCACAACCACCCCTTCATTCTTACGACCAAAACACAGGGAAACACCATCACCAGATCTTCCATAGCAGAGATCTTTCAAAGACTGATGAGAAGCCAAGGCCACTTCTAAACACTTTCTTTGGGCAGAATTGTTTAAATTCTGTCTAGGCAAAAGACAACACCCACTTTTTCAGTCCTACCTAGCTTTTTGGGGGGTGGGGGGAGAGGAAGAGCACTGTCGCTGGATGTAGAAACTAGCTGTAAAAAAAGGTCTGCAATTGTACGGCTCATCAATCATCATCACGTCTTCACATAAACCTGAAAGCAGGAGGTGTGTAAAGATATGCACGCTTCCTCAGGTGAAATGATTCTAGCTGCTAGTGGTAAGAGAACACCTGTAGGATTAAATGTAGCAGCCTGGCTGGGATTAAAAGAAACTGGATATCCACAGGACTAAATGAAAAGGGCTGTGTACAAGAATAAAGGTAACAGGATTCCATAAGCTCACATCATTCAAGAAGGATTTGGGGCAGCTTATTAAATACAAATAACAGGACAGAATAAATGCATGAGGGAAATTTATACATCAGGAGAGGAAAAGAAAGTCTGTACCTAGATGTGGGCCATATATTTGATGCTGACTTTCAAGCAACCAAAGCAAGGAAACGTGAGTTACCACATTTGTGAGTCCACGCGATAAGTTAATCAGGGTCTTGGGAGAAGCACTGCACCCAAAGGGATGGTTCTCAGTTAAATTCATATCAAAGAAGCACTGTGTGCTGCCCTGTCTCCAATGCTTAGCTGCAAGTGTGGATTTCATACAACTTGCTCCTAACTTCCCTCAATGCAAGCCCAGAACAACATGCCGAAGTTTTATTCAGCAAAAGCCACTCTGGTGGGAACCAGAAAATGTCCTCTAGGTATGCAGTTCTCTGTTCCAAATGTCCAGTTCTTGATGCAAGGGAAAACATCAAAATGCTAGGGGGAAAGATCAGAGTAGGTGTGCCAATATACCTCTCAGAATAAATAGAACAGGTGCTCTGAGGTATGTAGCAGTGTCATAGCAGGCAGATGACAGAATGTAAGCAGATGCCCTTTAGAGAAAATAAACAAGAATGCAGAGAGTGACAGTGCAAGACAATAGGGGAGGCAGGCCTCTCCTTTGCAGAGATGGAGGAAGAGAATGGGTGAGGCTCGGCTCTGACACAGGCTCTACAGTTTCAAGGTCAAATCGAGGCTTCACCATCACTGCCCGAAGGCATGGGAATAAGCCAACACAAAACACGTACAGTCTTAGCGATAGCGCCATCAGAGAAAACTGAGTGTGAAAACAAGCACTGTCCGGGGCTGAAGAATCAGCTCTGTCCTAACCAGCAGGGCCACTACAAAGTTCTGAGCCATGTCCCACAAGCTACCACCTCAAGTCACAGACCAGCTACCAGATAAATAATTATATCAATGCCAACCCAAGACAGTTGCCAAAGGCCTGAAAGGGCTCTGCTCTCAGCCCAGTCTTGTTCAGTGCTAAAAATAATGACTAAGAGGCTTAGAAGTGTGTGAATTACACAAAGTAGTGAAGACCCACAGTTCAAACCAATGTTAGGCAATGCCTCAAAGATGAACATAAATTCTTCCACTCAGGTTAAAAAGTGCACTGCAAAAATACAAGATAGGAATTGGCAGCTGGTCACATGAACCATGCTCAGAGCATGAAAATGTGCGTGGTCCTTGGTTACAACTAGATACACACATCAGTTACTGTGGATAAGGACCAGGAGGACATATAACCAAAAAGCTAAGCAGTTGTGTTACGCGGGGTATCTTCCTCTATTTTCCAAAGCTTTTATATGTGATCCTATCATTTTTATAATAAAAAAGCAAATGTATGTAATTGTTTTGAAGCAAAAAAAGGAAGTAAAGAAAAACAATCCAGAGGTCTTAGTCTACCACAAGCCTCAGGTGAGGCAGCAGCTGAAAGAGGTAGCTTGATCTCAGGCTGCACAAACGCTGCCTGCCACCCAGGTCAGACCACCTGGGGTCACTTGTTTCAGAGGCATGATGACCAGAGGAGACAGCAGAGGAAGAGAAGTCTCAGATGTGGAGGTGGTTCAGCTTTGGCAAGGTTGAGAGGCATCTGAAAGACTGGATAGGGATGCAGCAAATGTACCACACTAATATAAAATGTGAGTAATAGGGGGAAACTGCATGGGGAAAGAGGGGGACTCGATTTACTCTCCTCAATTTTCCTGTAAGTCTAAAACTACTCTGAAAAATAAAGTCTATTAATTTTTTTTATAAAAGGACAGGAGTAGACTACTGGATATAGCTTCTAGGACAAAACAAAGATCAGTGAGTAAAAATCCACGAGACAAATTTTGATGGAATGCCAAGAATGCCTCTAGCAATCGGAGCTGTCTAAACATGGACTGCATGGCCTCAACAGGTGGTAAGCTCCCAAGAGATTCGTGAGAAACAATGGACACGTGCCAGAGAGAGGCCTTTAGTGAGCGGCAGGTGAGCCTATAAAACGGGAAATCTGGACCCCTCTGAGCTGCCCTGGCTGACCCAACCCATTTGCAGTAAATGCTCGGAGCACATTTGTTGACCAGAAGTGGGCTGAGGCATGGTCTCTAAACCATAAACTGGAAGCAACCTGGACAGGCTTCCTGGAGGAGGTCAGGGCCCCTTCACCCCTGACCCCTTCTCCTTCAGGCTCCCCCACAGGGCGACCTCCCTGCCCTCCACAAAGAGTACCGCGTTGAGCTGGAGCTCCAGGCTGAGCACACCGCCGCTGTCCAGCAGTGGCAGCAGCCTCAGGGCAAACACGGCCGGGCGCTCGGGCGGGAGGGACACGCTGGGGCCGAAGAAGATGTAGAAGTGCACGGAGAAGGTGTCCAGCTCGTTGCGCAGTGTCGGGCGGACCGGCCAGCAGTGCTCGGGCGGGGAGGTGGCCCCAGGCCCCTCGGCAGCAGCCCCGAGGGATGGTGGCTCTGGGGGCAGCGGCTGGTTGCCCAGCGACTGGGGCATGTTCATGGCAGCTCCAGGGACCAGGGCACGGGACAGGCTGGGCTGCGGGCACTCTGTGGGGCAGAGAAAATTGGAGCTGTGGCCTGCTGCCCTCCCAGTCCTGCAGCCCCACCACACACTGGGTCTGAGCCACACAGGGTTTAAGAGAGGGTGGGGAGGGAGAGAACTCGAATCAAACATCCCTGTGTAGTTTGGCATCTAAGGTCACAGGACTGGGTCCAGGCACTTCCTAGTGGTCACAGCTAGTGGAATGTCATGTTGGAGGGACTGAAGGTCATCTCTCCCTCCCCAATGGCAGTGAGGGCACTGCTGAAGCAGAGGATGGACCCTCTCACTGACCTGCGAGGGCTCTGGCAAGAACCATGTCCCAAAGGTCCTAGCTGTCCCTGCCTGCCCCATTACACTGGGAGGTTAGATCAAGGAGAGTAAGTCCCTCCGTAAGCCTAAGTTAGGTACCAGAAGTGACCTGATGGCCTTCCCGTGACTTGAAGCTCCACGTGGGAGGGCTTTGGGGAAAAAGGGAGCCGGGTGGTGTCAGGGAGGTAACAGGGACATGGCCAAGGGCCAGTGAGCACAGCCCTCACGCCCGCCTCTTCCAGCCACGGATGCCAGCACAGGCCAGCTGGCTGGGGCAGGCGCGGGGCTTCTGACCTTGCAGCCACACGCACAGCTGGAAGCGGACGGTCCTGCCGGGGCCCCGGGATGGTGTCTCCACGCGCACGTAGACCCAGTGCCCCCAGGGGGGCAGTGCCAGCTCCAGCTGGCATACCGAGGCTCCTCCACAGGCCACAGAGCTTGAGTTGTGCAGGGGTGGGGCCTTGGGACGTAGGCGCAGGGTCAGGGGGCAGGCGGATGCCCCACGGCCCCCCACACACACCAGTTGTGCTGAAACCCTGTAAGTGAAGCTGGGCACGAAGACCCTGGGCAGAGGGGAGGGTGGACATGAGAAAAGACAGGGTACATAGAGGAGAGAGGGTCAGAGGATGAGGGGAACACTGGGAAGAATGGACGGGTGGGGGGACAGAGCAGAACAGGAGACCTTTTCTGGTCTTCCCCTCCATGCTAGGAGGGAGGGAGGCAGGGGTCAGACCCACCCTGGAGTTCTGGGTGGCCCAGCAGTCCAGGCTGGCCAGGGGAAGGGCAGGACCAGCAGGCAGCTGAGGCCAGGGAGGGGAGACGGGAAGGGCCCGGGTTGGGGGAGCACTCGACTTACTTGTACAGGGCTGAGCGATTGTGGACGGAGAGGGTCTGCTCGGAGGGTCTCCCAGGCACCAGCACGGCCACGTCCAGCAGACGCCGGACAATCAGCTGCGGCTGGAGGAGGTACTGACACTCATCCTGGAGACCCTGAGGCACAAGCAGGGGCGGCGGGAGGGGAGAGACAGCAACGCGCTACTAAAGCGAGGCCAACGGCCTGCGGGGGCGGACAGACCTCCTCTGGCCCTCCTGCTTCTGGGGCTGTGATGCGGTCTCTCTAAGCTCTGGGTCCTTCCTCGGTCTGCAGGGTCTGCTGTGATCCTCAGCATTGGCTGAGGATTGGGGTTTTGAGGGCCTCAAACCCCATTGAGGTTTGGGGGCGCAAATCCAAGCCCCTCCTGAGAAGCCCCGCCTGCTCCTCCTCCAGTAAAACCCCTCCTGCACACCCCTGGACAGCCCATTAAGGTCATTTCAAACCAGCCCATTCCCCTACCAAGCCCAGAGGAACCAGCAAGCACTCTTTGGGCACTAGCATGCCCCCCAGTAAAGTTCCTTAAAGGCCTTCAGTCCAAACCGCCCCACTTCCCCCATCTGAATCTCTCATTTCCTTTATTTTCCACCTGCCTTTCCCAAGTATTACCTGTCCAGCCTCTGCTTTAATACCCCCAGGGAAGAGTCACCCTACCTCCCCAGGCAAACTCCAGACAGACACAAAGCCTAATGTAAAGTGCACACCTCACAAATGAATGTTTGCTGAATAAACGAATCAACCCAGCTGGGGCAGCTGTGACCTTTCTGAAGCCAAAGCCTATCTTCTGTTTCCCCATATTGCTCTGCCTCAGGGGCCCCGGATACATCCACTTCTTCTGTCTAAGCCTGGGTTCCTTCTGTCACTGGAGGAGAACTACCACGTCTCCCCAAGCTGCTCTTCTAGATAAAATCTTGGGGGATACCCGGGCCCAGGCAGCTGCAGCATCTCCAGTGAGGATGGGCTCATTAGTTCCAGCATTTGCACGTCTCTGAGCCCTCAGTCCCAGCAGTTCAGGGGAGCAGGGTGGCGGGGTGGGGGGAGGTGCTTACTAGGTTTCTCTCATCTTCTGGACAAATGGCCTTACACTAGCCCAATAAACTAGAGGCCACTGTTCACTTTTGTAGCTCTTCTGACCAAGACAAACCATTAGCCTTGATCTGGGACAAGAATTCCAGGCTCTGACATCGCACTGAGTTCCTTGCCATGGAACAAGCCAGCCAAGTCTTGTTTGCTGACTTGTAGCAAAGCTCCACAAGGCTGGAAGGGGGCCTTGATGGGTGCCAGGCCGGAACACCTTCTTACCCTGTGCCTGGAATTTTCCTGTGCCTTTTTTATCACTGCATTCCCAACACCTATCACACCACCTGGCACATACTAGGTGCTAGAAAATATCTGCTGAGTTAAAGAACAAGTGTCAAAAGAGGTCCCTTCAGAAAGCTCCTGAACCCACCTTGTTGCTCAGAAACCTCCATCTCTGATATACAAAGCAGATGGTCCCTCATCTTTGGTGAGGACCAGAAATACTCTCATGAGTTATTTTACTGACCCCACTTCCTAAGGTAGGAATCACCACCATAATAATCTTGTGGTTAATGACCCTGAGGGTGGGGACTCACACTCAGGAGATAGCCCCCCATCCTTACTAGATGGTCCAGAAGGAGGAAACACCTTGTTCCATGTCTTGCTTGCTGTTGGCCTAACAAAGGATCAGTGGACATGACCTCTTTGGTTAAGATGTGCTTCTTCCTGAAACTGTATTATGTGCATGTCCAACACCTCCCTTATTGTGGATGCAAGTGTTCAATCAGTGGAGACCAGGGAAGGTGTACAAACCTTCACCATGACACAGAACCACAGAAAGGGCACCAGAAGTCAGGTCTCAGGAGCTGCCAAGGCAGAAGTCAAGCAAGAGCACCCAAACTCAGTGAACAGCCGCAGTCATGGGAAGAACCGGGCCAAAGCGAGGCAGCTTGAGAAACCAGGAGGGCCCAGAGTGGGAAGTGGAGTGAGAAGTGATCTGAAAGAAGCTGGCATGGAAGACCTTCAGTTGATTCCTAGACTGTACGGGTGGGCTAAGTTTCTATAGAAGCGCCTGAGCCTCTGGGTGAGGCTTGCAGGCTGAAGATGCCCAAAGATCTTGGTCTCTGTGGCCATCTCTGTGGGAATATTCCAGCATTCAGGACAGCTCCAGCCCACAGTAAGCTGGCACCAATCAACATGGAAATAAATGAGTGCTGAACAGATGGCAGGGGGCAGGAGTGGAAGCAAAGAGGCCACTCAGGAGGTGACTGTGATGGCCCGCAGATGGCTGAGGGAAGGTGCTAAGAGTGGGCAGAGAAGTAGATGTATCCGGGCATGCTTTAGAAAGAGAGTCTCAAGACTTTTTCTCTATGGATTAGTTGTGTGGAAATAAGGGGAAAAGAAGAATCAAGTATGACCCCTAAATGTGGGGCTTTGAGCAACTGGGGACTGGCTGTGCCATTTACTGAGAAGATTAGAGAATGCAGAGGCTTAGACTTGGGAGACGTGAATTAGGAATTAAAGAGATTCCTGATTTCAGGCTTTGTTTGGATATGTACTTGTTGAGACAGGTCTTAGACGTCGGAGATGTCAAGTAAGCCACTGGGTGTAAAATCTGAGATTCAAATAACTTAGGGCTCACTTAAAACTCTTGGAAGACATGAAATTATAGGTGATTTAAAACTACTGTGCTGGAGACACCTAGTAAGAGAATGGAGAAATAAAAAGGAGTTATCCCGGGACCAAGCTTTTGGTACCACAACACAAACAGATCAAGCAGAGGAGAAGCCAGGAAAGGAGACAGAGGAGGGGGTGGTGGGCAGGAAGAAAACCAGGACGGTTCTATAAAGTCACAAAGGGCAAGAGGAGAAAATATTTCAAGAGGAAAGAGGTACTAGGTAACAGCTAGTTACTAGTTAACTCTGGAGAGAGAACATGGGGACCGAAAGGGGATGAAGGGAAGAGGAAGACTTACTTTTCACTGTATGCCTTTTGTACCTTTTGAATGTTGTACCAGGTGCATATATTACCTATTTGAAATACAAATAAAATAATTTAGAAGGAGGAGGAAGAGCGGAAGGAAGACGGTTAGCAGATCTGAACCCCTTCAGCTGAGATGCTGAGTGAGCCACACTTAAGTCTGAGCTGGTGGAGTCAACTGAATCTGCTCCTTTTCTTTCCTTATGGTTGTTTTTATTATTTTATCTGCTTTCATTTGCTTTCAAATCTTGGAGCTGGGAAGAGGAAGCATACAAGAGCTGTGCCCCAAGCATCTGGAGAACTTCTCCTAATAAGGCGTTTGGGTGTCAGATGTTACCCCAAACCCAAAGGCCAGCCTTTCAGGAAGACTGGCAGCTGGACCCCACAGGATGAACACATGCTCCAACACAAGACAGGCCAGGAGATGGAAGGCAGAGGCTAAGACAGAAGAGGTGGACGGAAAGAAGGAGAAATGATAACCGGTTTCGGAAACATGAGTTTGAGAAGACGGCAGAAGGGCAACAAAAATTTGCCAAGCCCCTACTATGTGCCACGCTCTGTGCTGGGTGCTAGGAACACAGTAACACAGTAACAAAGTAAAAATAACACACACAAAGGCCCACAGAAGTGTGGGACCAGAGCCCAGGAGAGTGGCCTGGACCACATAAGTCACCTCCCTTCTACAACAGGTTAAGGCTCCCTATCGCTCTCAGGATAAAGCTCTAACTTCTAGACCCTTGCTGATCTGGCCCCTGCTCACCACCCCAGCTCCCTCCCTCACCCTCACACTGAACCACTTCAGTTTTCCCTTCTCACCTGCAGCCCATGCTACTCCCAGCACCTGGAATGACCCCTTCCCTGCTTTCTCAACATCAGATCTCACTTCCTAACAGTTTCTTAAAACCTAAAACCAACTCTCCACCACACCACCCAGCTAAGTTATAAACCTCTCCTTTGTCCTCTTAAAATGCCTTCCATAAAAAAAAAGAAATGCCTTCCATATCTCACTAATATACATCTTATTTGTGTCCCTAGCACCCAACCCAAGGCCAGGGATAAAGCTGGTGCGCAAAGACTAAGGTCTAAAGGGAGCTCATCCCAAAGCTGAGGAACACTGCTGCCTTCTTATTGCTGGCACCCTTCAGTACCCACCCAAGGATATTCCTGAAACCACATAATTTCCTGGGGTTGCCAAGCCTCATGCGAAGTCAGGGCCACGGGACAAGGAGGAGGCAAGGCGAGAAGTTGGAGCTCTGGCGGAATGCCCTGGACAACCCTCCAATAGGCTTGCTTCTAGAGAATTAACCAGAGAACTTAAGAATCCTTATAGGCCCAGGACTTCCCTGGTGGTCCAATGGATAAGAATCCACCTGCCAATGCAGAGCACATGGGTTCAATCTGGTCCCAGAAGATTCCACATGCCTCAGAGCAACTAATCCTGTGCACAGCTCCTGAGCCCAAGAGCCACAACTGCCGAAGCCTGTGTTCTGCAACAGGAGAAGCCACCGCAGCAAGAGGGGCCCATGCCCAGCGACAGAGTGTGGCCTCACTCACCGCAACTCGAGAAAGCCCGTGAGCAGCAGCCAAGACCCAGCACAACCAAAACAAATCAAAATGTTTTTAAAGTACACTTTTGAAAAAAGAATCCTACAGGCCCAAGTGAGATTCCAAAAGATAATCAAATTTTAGAGGAAACATAAAGAAGATCCTAGCCCCACCTCCCCCAACCTCTAACACAGGGCTGACTGGGGAGCTCCGTCTGTCATGGGGTCCACTCACAGCTGCCACTCCCAGGTAAGGGGTAACTGTGCCCTCTTCTCTCATCTCACCACACCCAGAGATCTCTCCTGGCGAGGACTCCAGCTTGCAGTACCAAGTTCCTCAGGCCCCACTGGCTCTATCTGGATGCACACGGGCACATCAGGCCCGGTTCTGACCTCGCCTAACCAGGCTTCAGCTCCCACTATCGCGGCCCAGGCCGAGGCGCCAAAGTTCCTCTGGTTTAATCATAAAGGTTGTTGGGTAACTACAGCATGGCTCCCGGAGGATTTTCTCTTCTCACGGAGAGAGTCCAGGATCACAGCTGGGATCACAAACAGGCTCTCTGGGATTTGGCCAAAGACCTAAGAAGATATTCCTCCTAATATAAGAGACCTTGGATCTGACAGGAGTGCAGAACTTAGAGCCCAGAGCCACTTCCGGGCAAGTTCCCAGCATGTTCTCACCCAGATGCTGCCAGGCCTGGAGAGGAAGTCCTCCCGTCCTCCACTGTCTGGGAAACCTATCGCTTGAGGGCTTGAGACACTCCCTCAGCCTGAGTTCCCATCTCTGGCAACAGCAGGGCCAGCACACTTGTCCCTGGTAATTCTCAGCTCATTCAAAAGCACTCTAACACCTCTGAATGCCGGGCCTCAGCGGGAGGGGAAGGGGAGTCTGACACAGTCCAGAGCGCCTGTCCTCAAGGAACTCACCCTGGAGACAGACATCTGGTCAAATCCCCTCCTGACCGGGGATTTCCGCTCCTCCCCGTTCTCAGAGGCCACACGCCACTCCCTGTCTTGTTCTGTGTCCTGTTCTTTAAATCCTGCCCAGCTCACGCTGGCGCATGGTCCCCTGCCGTTACCGCGGGCGCCACACACCTGGCCATCCCACTCCGACATGGCCACCGCGTCCCAACCTCCCTCCCTGCTAACAGACAGGAATAAGAAATCCTCTCCCTGTGATGAAGAGGGCCAGCCTGCCCAGTATCTGAGAGTGGCAGGAAAACCCAGCAGCATTTCCTTCCCTTCAAACGAGAACAGAGAAGCGACCTGACCCTGACCCCACAATACTGCAGACTTTAAGAGGCTCTGATCTATGCAGTCACTGGTATTTGGGGGAAAGGAGGGTAACAGCCAGGTTGGACACCAGTTGCCCAAAGCCTCCTCTTAACAGGAAAGGGCTCGCCTACCACAGAGTGTTCTCTTACCCTCTTCCCTAAGGTGTAGGGACTGAAATTATGACAGAAGAGGAACACATACTCCCAGAGGGCCTAATGACTGGGCTGCAGCCTCCAAGACTCTGCAGGGCTATCACCAACCAAGATTTATGTAGAACAAGGCTAGCCTTGGGTCTGTGCCACAGCATCTGACCGGTCCCTGGCTGGCTTCTGACCGCCGTGATTAACCCTGCATCTTCCAATAGGAAGGGATACCATTCCCCAGTACCAGGCTTCTGGCGGCAGGCTCTGGACTTTCCCTCTAGCTTACCTGGACCCATGGTGTCTCCTAAGGCTCCCAAAGTGCCTCCTGCAGATCATGGCCTCTGACCCACCAGGTGACCGGCTGACCTCTAGCTGTGCCCCACCCCAGCCACCCTGAGGCTGTTTTCCACCCTGGCACAAGGCTGGAGTGCCAAGCAGCCCAGAGATGGAGAAGCAGCTCTGGCCCCTCCTGCCCTGGACAGCATCAACCCACCTTGACAGAGATGTGGCCATGGGCCTGGGGAAGGTGGGCAGCCAAGAACCAGTCCCCAGGTAAGGGGCTGCTGACGTTAAAGATGCCGGAGGTGCGATTGGGCAGTGTCCAGCTGAGAGTCAGTGAGAAGACCCCAGGCACAGCTGTGTCCCCTGGGAAGTGTGTGTGCAGGGGATTGATGACGGGGGGTGCTCCAGACCGGAAGTACCTGGGGGACCAGAATGGAGAGAGAGGGAGAGCAAGCAACGGGGTGGGAGATGGGAAACGGGAAAAAGAAAGAAATGTCACTCATCTCCAGTACAACAAATGGACTCCCTCTACTGACCCACACAATAAAATGGTTCCAGGTCAGGGGTCAGACATAAGGGGAAAAAGATCAGCTTGGGCATTCATGTAGTCATACAGAACTCAGGAATGGTCAGGAGACAGAGGTCTTGGCCTTCAGCCAGTCACACTTCAATCTGGACAAAGGCCAGGGGTCAGGAGGGCAGCTTAGATGCTCATAAGGTCTCATTTTAGTATGGAGTGTGGCCTGGGGTTGGCACAGGGTCAGGAGGTTAACTCAGACACTCACACAGTCACACTTTGGTCTGGGCAGTGGTCCCCAAAGGTCCCTCCCTGCTCTTTGAAGATGATGAGATTCCACACGGCCAGGAACGTGTCTTCAGGCACATGGAAGTGGAAGAGCTCGGTGCTGGCAAAGGAGCGGAAGGGACTCAGCTTGCGGGGTGAGCAGGTGGAGTAGTCGGTCAGGAAGAGGCCTCCTGGGGAGCAGATGGTAGAGAAAGGAGCAAAGTAGGACAGGCCATTCCCAGCCACCCCCAGGCCCACCCGGCTGAACCCCGCATGGCACCCATTCAAGGGTGTTGTGCTGCCCTTGCCATCATCTGCTTTAACACTTACACTGACCTTGGGGGAAGTGACCTCTCTTTACAGGTAAGGAAACTGAGGCTCAAACCTAGATCAAACTGAGGACTCCAACCTTGATCTGTCTCAGTCCAAAACCAGAACCCTTTTTACAATCCCCACGGTTGCCCCTCACTTAGAAGCCATTGCTCTCCTCTTACCAAGCCTAACAAAGCAGGTGTGGATGGTGGGCATGAGTCCGTGCGTTATGCACATGCGTGTGCGTGCACACAGTGACGTGGGTTCTCGGGCTACTGAGCAGCCTGGAACGCCACCTGGGCTTGGGAGTCAGCATGGAACTGTGAAACTTCCTTGTTTATTCTCTTCCCCTTTCTGTTCCCCTGTGGTCAGAAGCAATAAAAACTCTCAAAAGCTTCACAAGAGCTATCTGTACTCTGGCTCAGGGTGGCAGTGGGGAGGGGAAAGTGTGGTGAGGCAAGCTTGGGTGGCAGAGGCAAGGACAGGAGCTGGCAGGCCACACAAGAGCCCCGGCAGAGGAGTAAAGCAGAGGACCTCAGGGCCTCCGGGATTCAGAAGGCAGGGCTGGGGGCGCTTCCTGGAGGGAGGCCCCGGGAGGCAGTCAAGTGGTGAGACAATGGAAGCTCAAACTGCTTGGGAACATTCATATCCAGCGAAGCCAGGGGCGGGAGGTGGGGAGGATGTGGTGCTCGTAGCTGAAATGCCTAGATACCTGATCGTGGCCGTTAGGAGCAGAGTGCAACAGGTGGGCAGGACAGTCTGGTATAAGCAACTGCCAGGCAAACACACAGGCACCAGGGCTGCTATCACAATGAAAAGAACCCAGTGGCTCAGCTGGATAGAAAAGGGTCCAAAAGGACAAAAAGGGCCCCAAAGGACAAAAAGTTCTGGGGAATCTGACTGCTCTGCAGACTGAACACCAGCCCCAGAGAAGCACAGAAGGATGCCCTCAGGACAGATGAGAAGGTCGGGGACTTTAGCAGCTTCAGAGCAAGAGTAAGGGCAGTGGGTAAGGGAGACCCTGAAGTGGATTTTTTAGCCACGGAGGAAACACCCATGGGCCTTGCCTATGCTGACGGTCTCTCCCTCTGGAGATGGGAGATATAACTCCAAAATGAGGCATGTGAAATAACAGAGAAAGAAGCATCTGGCAAGGGAGGCTGCTGATGGAGGGAGCACGGGTCCAGGTTGGCCCTACTGAATTTCAACAACCTCAAGTCACCCTGCAGAGAGCCATCCTCTGTAGGTGGAGGTCACTGGCCCGAGATGGGCCTGTGATCTTCAAAAGTCGCAGTCACACCCAAGGCTAGTCTGTGCAGTTCAGATCACATAATCGCTCTCAACTGTCAGGAAGAAAGACCTGCCACCTTGCAAGCTGAGCACTGCCCAGGAACCGAAGAGGCTCACAGAGCAGCAGTGATGTATTCAAAAGGGATGAAGGGAAATGAAACAAGTGATGGGGAAGAAAGGTCTCCTAGGAGCCCTGGCAGTGACAATGGTGAGGCAGAAAGCCAAGAGCTGAACAGCCTGGATACTATTATTACAGGAAAGCGGAGTACTGAGCACCCCCTGCTGGAATTAGGAAAGGGCTCCTCCTTCTCCTTCTCAAGGCTGGTACCAGGGATGGGTCATTGGATGGGCCATTGCCAGTGTTAGAAAAAATGGTGGCCAGGCCCCCCAGGGCAGGTTCTCAGAGAGTTGATGGTGAAAGTAGCTAGTGACCTTTAGGAAATAATGGACAGATATGCACAAAGAGCCCTGTGGTTAAAGGAACAATGGCATGGCCTGCAAAACTGGGAACTAGTTAAGCCACCCACAAGTGGCTAGGGCCTACAAAGGTCACAGAATAGGCTGGTGGGAAAGGGGAGTAAAAAGAAGCTGGGGATGCTAGGAGGAAACGAGAAGTTCTGAGGGCAGATGTTTGAGAAAGCACCTAGAGCCCTGTTCACTGCAGGCTTTGGTTTGGGGTGTCACTAGGCCCACAGCTCTGTGACCCAGAGGAAGCAGGAGGAAGGCCCTCACCAAGCTCAGATGAACCTGTCCTGGATGCACCAGCACTTCCAAATGAGGCTAGGGTGATTCTCCATCACCACCTGAAACACACACAGACACACACCCGTGGGCTCAGGCTGGCCCTGCTAGTGACAGCACTCAGAACAAAAAGGTCATTTCCTGTATCGGCAAGGCGTGCCTGGGTTATGCAACTGCAGTCAGACAAGTCCAAGGAAAAGATCCGAGGGTGTGCTGAGACTGAGTGCCATCACAGGCCCGTGACACTGCCGCTGTCTCCTCGGGGAAACCCTCCCCGCACCAGGTCACAGAGCACCCCTGCGGGCCAGTGACCACTAACTGTACTCAGGGTGTCCCTGCCTGCGGTGCGGCCCAGTCAGTGCTCTTTTTCAGCCTCATTACCATCCTCCCAAAGCACTTGAACTGCTTCTGGGCAATCATGTTTTAATCCACATCTTTCAACTTTCTATAGCTCTGTGACTGATAATCACCTTCCTCTCCTAATGGGCTCACGAACAAAGAAGCTGGGGTTCTTGAAACCCATGAAACTATGAACTGGGCTCAACAGAGTGGATTCCCCCTCACCCAAACTGAAAAACTGACCTGGCTTCTGTCTCGGCTGAGTGCCCGCTCTGCCAGCAGCAGTAATCAACACTGAGCAGCTACCAGCACTGAGCCCTTCAAGGAACCTGGCTGGGGGCAGATGGATTACTTATACATATTGTGGGAGGCACCCAACACCGCCTCAACCAAGGAACTATCCACTTGGGGGTGACCCTTCGGTGATCTGTCTGCAGGAGGAGCAAGAAGAGCTGAAGAGGAACATGCATGGGCCACAACACATACCTCTCCCTCACACAATAACACAGACACCAGGACACACAGGCTCACACCACACAACAAACATATGCCTGTGCTTACCAGCTCACAAGCATGTATACACTACACATGCCCAGCATTCCCACAGATCCCTCAGGTACACATACAGACACATAAGCACCCAGATACCCGTGAGAATCCACGCAGAGCTCGCACCTCTGTGGGAGCAGTGACCTTTGGCGTGCGTCCGTCTCCTCGAGATTATACCCTGAATGCAGCCCACTACCTCCAATTGCTCTGCTAGCTGTTTTTGCCAAAGACTTCCTCAAGCACCTCCACATCCCCTCTAGAGTGCTACCCACCAGAGACGGCTGGGGGCTGGGGCCATGAAGACTCTTTATTACGGGGCCATCTTTATGGCACATGTCCTACAGCCGGAATCCCTTCCTCCACCCGCCTTCCACCCATTAGGAAGCTGGTTATCTCCTTCTCCTGTCCCAGTCACCTCCTCACTAGATGGTGCCCTGGGCAGACTGCTGGCAAATGAGGGAAGTTTGTGGATGAAGCCCCCTTGTGGGCAGACGGGAGAGGACAGGTTGTGCTTGCAGCCTTTCCGCACTAGGATCTGTTTTCCTATTGGGCACAGATTACAGTAAAAAACACCACCACCACTAGGGTAGGGTAGGAATCAGGAAGCCTTTTTCCAGCCCCACACTGTCGCTGACAACATGTATGACCTCGGGCCAACTGATCCCTTGCTGTGCCTCAGTTTCCCCATCTGTAAAATAGTCTCCAAGTTTCAACCCTGCTCTAAAAGTGTCAGAAATAATTCCTTAGCAAATCAAGTTTATTTGGAACAAATTTCACTACAAGAAGAAAACTCATTATAATGGCAACTAACCCATAGCCATCTGTTTGCTACATGTTATTTTCAAAACCGCTTTCTTAACCCTGCTTCAATGTATGCCCAGTACGTCAAAGGTTTAGGCCAGATCTTCCCACACTTGACTAGAAGTTCTCGGGTGGGGGACTCTCACCCCCATCAAACTTCACAAGCAGGTACAAAGCACTCCAGACTTCCTTGGAAAAGAGTCAAAGTGGAGTCCAGATAGACCCCCAGAAAGAAAACCCTGCAGTCTCTGTCAGCCACCTGCTGAGCCTCAAGCCCACAGCTACCGCTCTTCTGACCCTGTCAATTCCTCTCAGTTACGTAAGACTTCTCTCCTCCTCCCTGTTTCCCTCTGCTTCTCCCCCAGCCATCTAGCTGCCAACATCCCACCCCTCCTGAATCCCTCCAGGCCGCCCCTCCCTGCCAGAACCCCATCCCTGCCTCACTCTCTCCTGCTCTGCACTCACCAGCCCCCGGGCCAAGGACAGACAACAGCAAGAGCAGCAGTAAGGCTGACGGCAGCTGGAGCCCAGACCTGAGTCGAGGCTGGCAGAGGGGCGGGGTATGAGAGAGAGGGGTGGGCGGTGGGAGAGACTCGGGTAAACACAGAGATGAGGGCGCAGACGGGGATAAAGAGTTGGGCTGGGCCGGACACAGGGACTTATGCAAGGGTATGGGGTGTGATGGACGGAGGGGCTGTGGTGGGGACTGGAACAAGGGCAGGCGTTGGGCCCCGGGCTTAACCAAATTTTGAGAATGGGGTTGGCACAGGGGCCGGGCTGGGATTTGGGGAAAGAGGTGAAACAGGGGCTGGGACTGGGATGGGGCCCAGGTCAGGGACTGGAGGGGGCGCCTGAGCTGGGACCCGGATCTGGACATTCGCTGGGACCCAGGCGGCAACTGGAACCGATTTGGGAAGCGGGGCGAGGGCGGGGTCGGGGGCCAAGGCCCAGAACGGGATAGGACAAGGGGCCGGGACAAGGGCTGAGCCATGGCCCGGGGCGGGGGCGGGGCCGGACAGGCCAGCGCGGGCGCTCGCTGAGCTGACCCGCGGCTCCGCTCCCACCCCCCGGGGGTGGCCTCCGGTGTCCTCGCGGGCCTAGGGCCGGAGTCGAGCCAGCTGGGGCCAGGTCGGGGACTGGGTAGGAGTTCAGGCCTGGGCGACTCCGGGCTGCGCTGGACAGGCGATAACCAGGCCCCGCGGCTGCGGCCTCGGCCTGACGTTGTACGACGCTCCGCCCTCCGATTAGGTCGATTGGTCCTTCTCACTAAAGCCCGCCCCCGGCCCTATTCTATTGGTCTCCTACCTGGCCCCGCGGGGCTCGAGGACAGACTCCGCCCCAGTCCCCGCTGCCCGAGTCCCCGCCTTTCTCACCCCAACCACCGAGTCCAGACACCCCCATAATGTCCTCACAAGCCTCACTGACATCTCATAGGAACCCTACAGAGACCTTCACAAACCCAGACACCCACGGACGTCCCCACAGATATCCGCAGACCGTACCCAGAGACTCTCAGAGCCTCACAAAGATCCCGCAAAAAACCACTCACAGAGATCCGGCAAAACCCCCTTAGCAGAACTGAACCCTCTAGGTTTGTCTCCTCCGGATCAACGCAGCCCCCTTAGGAGACCTCACTCACCGAGGGGGTGACGAGACTGCTGTTGCCACGGAGACTACTAAACGTTCCGGTTGCCCTGGTGACGGATCCTCCACTCCCGGCCAGGGTTCCACAGGCTTCAATCAAGCCTCTCCCTTATTCGGCCCTGGACCGCCTCGTCCCTTCCCCTCCCCCTTCCTCCCGACCCGAACTCCTTCACGAATTTCTGCAGGTGTCCAAGTCCTTTCCCCAAGCTGTAACTTGCAGGCAAGGCCCTAGCCTACAGCGCCTGCTGCCAGGGCTAGTCCACAACCAAGCCTTCTCTCCCCCGGGGCAAACACTTCCCCGTCCCGCTTCAGACAAGATCCTAACCTAAGGACTTGTAAGACAAAGCCTAGAGGTATGTAGTCTCTCAAATGGCCCCTCCTCCAAATCCACATCCCACTCCCTCCTAATACCTTCCTGTCCCTTCCCACCTCACTCCAGCCCCCTCCCATCCTCTGCTTTTCATCTTTATCCTCTCCCTCCCCCTCTTTTCTCCACTCAGTTCCCTCCTCCCCCTTTTTCCCTTTGGTCTCCTCCCATCCTGTGGTTCTTCACCCTCAGGCCCCGTTTCTCCTCTTGCTGAATGTCTGGCTATCTTCCTCTCCATCATCCTACTTCTCCCCCTACTTTCTGACACAAACTTCCTCTTTGGAAAGGCCCTAATGAGTTTAAGAAATGATAAATGTAGTATTTGGGGAGCATGGACCAAAGTAGAGAGCAGGAGAAGGTAAGGCTGGAATTACCTTAGGCAGTGCTGCAAATGATGACAGGCCTTGAATGTCAGGGCCAAGAAATTTGGACCTAATCCTTAGGCTGAGTCACTTGATTGTTTTTAGGCAAAGGAATGCCATTTCAGAAAGGTCTCACCTGGGTCATTAAGAAGGACTGACACCCTTTGGACCTGGGCTTCCCAGGTGGTACTAGTGGTAAAGAACCCACTTGCTGATACAGGTGGACGTAGGAGACGTGGGTTTGATCCCTGGGTTGGGAAGATCCCCTGGAGGAGGGCATGGCAACCCACTGCAGTATTCTTGTCTGAAGAATCCCATAGACAGAGGAGCCTGGCAGTCTGTAGGGTCACATAGAGTCAGACATGACTGAAGTGACTTAGCATGCATGACCCCTTTTGGACATCTTTCCAAGATAAATTAGGCACACCCCAGTCCCCACAGCATCCTGGGCTTACCCCAGCACAACACCAACTCATTTGTATTGTCATTTTGGTTAACTGGTCTGCTTTCCAGATTCTTTCAGCTGAGTCCAGTGCCTGAGTAAAAGTGTTAAGATTAGGCTCTTTAAAAGCATAAGTTATATAAACCAATGAAAGAATGGACGAGTGGATTAATATGCTAGGGAAGGCAGCAGAGGAGCAAGGGTATTACATAATCCAGGCAGAAAATAATGAGAATTTGAACCAAATTGGAGGGAGAGGAGAGGAGAGAATGGACTTGTGGGATATTTCAGTTCAGTTCTGTTCAGTCGCTCAGTCATGTCCGGCTCTTTGCAACCCCATGAATCACAGCACGCCAGGCCTCCCTGTCCATCACCAACTCCCGGAGTTTACTCAAACTCATGCCATATTTAGAAGATAGGAAATATAGTCTTTGGTGCCCATTCTAAGATGTGGGCTGAGAGGAAAGGAGAAGACCACAATAATTCCCAGAGTTCAGTTTTGATGACCTGTGGGACATCGATTTAGCAATGTCTAACAGACAGTTGGGTATGACTGTGAAGTTCAGGGTCTGAGCTGGAAATATGGATTTAGGGGTCATCAACATACAACTGGAAGTAGCTGAAGCACTGAACGTGAACAACATTACCAAGGGCAGGAAAGGGTCCTTAGACAAGACTAGACTGTGGTCATTGCATCCTTCTACACTCTCGGGAGCAAACCCCCACTTTGCCTTGGTCTTCCCAGTCTCTAGAACTTCACAGCCTGACCTCTATGGTCCTAAATTACACCCAGAACCCTGCTCTTGGACTAGCCAAGATGCTATGTTCAGGATCCCTTCTCTGCTACCATCTATTGATGGGATTCTGACTGCTTCAGACTTTCAGTACGCAGTTTGGGTCTAGGCACATGGGTGAAACTCCAAGCACCAAGCTCTGGCCCAGAGCTCATCTGGATTCCCCCGAGTCATATCTCAGGTGCACTAAAAACTTTATATAAATTCCATAGCCCCCTGCGAATCCTGACTCAAAGACCCTCTAATCCCGACCTAATGAAACATGTACCCTGTTCTACCACTAGATGGAAGCAGACAAGATCACAGAAGAGCCTCATACCGCCCTGGATGCAGAAGAGAGCCTTTCTTCAAAGGACCCCTCTCCTGAGGATGCACAGGAGCTCCCCATCCCTGAAAGCCCCTTAGAGCCCACCCTCTTTGAAGCCCTGTTAGAGTCCCTTGCCTCTGAATCTCCTGTGTTGCCCTCCACTTCCCAGACCCCTTTAGACATCCACACCTCTGAAACCCCTGTAGAGCCTTCCACCTCCACCGCCCCTTTAGAACACTCTGCCTCTGAGGTCCCTTTGGAGACCCTTACCCCTGAGACTCAGTTGGAAACCCACATCCCCAAGGTCCTAGATCAACCACTTGCTTTTCAGACTTCGTCACTAAGCCGTGCCCCTGGGTCTCCCTCTGATAATCCAAAGGAAGATTTCTCTGAGTCTTCCTCCAGCGAGGGCTCATGGGTAAAGAGGCCCGTCCAGACCTCTGAATTCGAAGGCTCTCCAAAGCAGTCCCTTTCAGGCTCTCCATCCCAGGTCCACCTGGACACATTTACAAAAGTGAAGGAAGAGGAAGAAGAGGGCGAGAAAGAGATGGATGCCACTGCCAGTAACGCTCATGCGGCTCAGCCTGTACACCAGCTGGGCAAGAAGAAGGCGAAGAAAGGAGTCAGCCGTAATTGCTCCTGCCCATTCCCCCTTTCTCAGCACCGTCTTTGACCTGCCTCAGGAGGAGGAGGTTGGGTTACTCTGTGACCTGGCCCCTTCTCTTAGGTTTGGGGCCTCCTCACTTCCCCTTAGTTACTCAGCCTTTCCCTCCCCAGGCTACACCATCCACCCAGTGGTCCCTGCTAAGCAGGCAGACCTGGTGGATGTGGCTAAGGCGATGCACAGAGAGAAGTTTGGTACACAAGTGAATTATCTTTTCCAATGGGAGAAGGATGCAGCCCTGAATGCCATCCAAACAGGTGAGCCCAGGCAGCCTTTCAGGGGCCTGTGACAGGCCCGTGGCCATCCCTCTATCCAGTGGGATCTAGGAACCTGCTCCTTCAGTGGATAGCCCTTGTGGAAAATGGCAATGCCACCTTCCTGGAATCTGGGAGGGGAGCAGATGGGTAGGCCAAAGTAGATGAGGGTGGATGCAGACAAAAAGTGAGGATATTCATATAAAGCCAGGCAGGAACAGGTGGCTGAACTAGGGCTCAGGGAGCCTGCACCAAACAGATCCTAAAGCAGAGATGGCCCAGGACCCTGGACAGTTTGCAGGTGACTTGCTGCTCTAACAAGGCAAAAGGCCTCAGTCCCCTTGGTGGAAATGTATTAAAAGGCTGTAATGGGGACTTCCCTGGCAGTCCAGTGGTTAAGACTCTGCACTTCCACTGCAGGGGGCGCAGGTTTGACCCCTGACACTGATATGGGGGAACAAGGATCCTGCCACATAGTACAGCTAAAAAAATTTTTTAAAAGAAGGCTGTGATCCCTGCATGCCAGACCCATGATCACCTGGAAATCCAAAGCTCTGAGTCTCCTCACCAAAGAGAGCCATGTCTTCTAGTCCTCTCGGTCCAGAAGTAGTATTGTAGACGGTCCTGTTAACGGCATGCCGGGCTTCTCTGTGTCTGTATATAAAGGGTGTGCATATGAACCATGTGAACACACACCATTCTGTGTGTGAGCACGTGCATGCGTCACTGAACTTCACGTCTATAGGTTTTGGGTAAGAAGGCCACCTGACCTGTTATGAGGATTCTGGGATTTCTAGACTGAATTCAATAGGTATCACTGCCTTTGGAGGAAGGGGGTTGATACTTCACTTTCCCTAATGATGGGAATAGAGTTGTGTTCTAACCATAAGAGATGTTATCATGCAAATGAGACTGTGTGATCATGGAAATGAATGTGTTGTGCAGTGAAAATGGCATCCCAGATAATGTCTCCTCCCCAGTCCCTGTCCATTTATAACGGGAAGAGGGTGTGGAATCAAGGCAGAGTAGAAGGCCCTACTCTGGAATGCACAGTCCACTCTGCATTGTCCCACTTTAAGGGGATTATAGAGTCTGAGGTATAATTGCCATTCCTCTAGCTCAAACGTCAGTCTTCTTCATCTGAAAAATGAGCAATGACTCCAACCACAGTGCTTAAACTTGACTCTCCCAGGCCCTCAGGCCAGGCCTTGATCTATGGGGCACTAACCCTTGCTCAACTCTGCACCTCACCTGTTCATGCACTGGATCCTGCTATTCTAAACAGAGCTCAGAATTCCTCCAGTGGAATCCCGGCCTCCACCAACCCCATTGTGACTCGGTCTAAACTCTGCTCCCTTTCAACCAAGCTTCCCTGGTGTGATGGGGCACGAATACCACGGGCTGGCGGTATAAGTCAGAAGCATCGAAGCCAAAAGCCACATCTGGACAGGCTTCAGATCCTAAGAGACCATGGGTAAGACAGGAAAACCTAGTGTGACAGGCGCAGAATTGTGGATTGTGGTCCTGGCCAGAGTCAAAGACCAGAGGACACTTGGCTCTTTTTCATTCTCCTTATGGAACTTCAGGGCTTTACCTGGAATACTGGGTCTCTCTTCCCTCCTAAAGGTATTTGCTCAATCACTTATTCAGTCAAGCGTCTATGTTCTCTGAGCACCTGTTTTGTACCAGGTCCTGTGTGAGGATTCAAGACAGTGATGAAAAGACTGACCTTTCCTTAGAGGAACTCACAGCTGAAGGAGAATACAAGTGAACAGGTCCACCAGAACGCACTGTACTCTGACAAGAGTCATGGAAGGCAGGAGGAGGGACTCCTAGACAGAAGGGGAAGTCAGGGACAACTTTTTGATGGAGATGACAGTTCACTGGAGCTTTTGAATAGGATTAAGAGTCCTAGAGCTGAAGGCCCCACTCCTGGGGGGTGGGGGGTGGGGGAACCCAGGATTGTTGACTTCAAGTTGGGATACTCTCAGCTCTCACAGAGGATGAGAAAACCTGAGTGGGAAATGCTCTGGGTCTCCTCCCACATTTACTCAGCACCACCCTTGCCTGGTGGTAAGACTAACTGTGAAGCCAGACAGTTTCTTATCTCAAGGGCAGCAGCCTCTGGCCGGTGCCTGCTCTCAGGGATACATCCTGGGCTCCTCCTCCTTCCCACGCCTCCTTTCTTAGCCTCACAAGCCTCTGTTTCTGCTCTTCACCCCACTCATGACTTCTGGCCTCCTGTTTTCTCCTGAACCTTGGAGAACCAGAGGCAGCCCTTCTCAAGTTCACAGAGGGCATTCGTTCAGTAATCTCAGGAATGTGGAAGGGACGTATGATGGTGCCAGCCTGCAGAAGTGAGGGAAGCCCGCCTCCTTGTGGCACTGGGGCGGCCTCACCTCCTCTTCAGGTCCTTTCAACACCACGCTCCTTAGGAGCCAATCCCCATCACCTGCTCTGCACCTGGCCCATCATCTTCCTTTCCTTTTGCCTTAGACACTTCAAGGAAACTAAACAAAGGTGTGCTCTAGCATTGGGAGGGGAGGAGATGAGAATCCCACAGTCACAGAGAACACAGCTAGATACATGGGCATCATCACACAGAAGCTCACTTATAATAATCTTCCTGCTCAGAAATGAAGGCTGTCTGCAGTCACAGGCCAACACAGGTGGAGTGGATCCTCGGGTGGGACGGGCTCTGAAGACATTCGCAGGCTGATGAGCAAACCTTGAAAAAAAGTCTAAAGGGGCAGGGAGGAGGATGTGTGGGTGGTGACAGAGACACATCGGGGGAGAGATAAGAACAATTTGGGGGGAGCTTAGGCTACTTTTCCCTGTTACTTTCCCTTAGTACTCAATCCCTCCATACCCAGGTCTCTATATTGGCTGGCGCTGCCCCCATTATCTATGGGACTGTTTCCGGATTGGGGATGAGTCCAAGTGCTTTTGTGGACACTTGCTGAGACAGCACCAGATCATCTCAGGTGTGGAGGGTAACTGTCTTCTGTCCTGTGTTGAGCTGTGTGAGAGCATGTGTGTGTGTGTTGGTTTGGGGAGAGGTTGACATGGGAAGGCCAAGCCCTGTCAGTTGCTGGTCTAACCCTCTTCACAGACATATCCGTGCCCTGCAACGTGGGCCAGTGCCGCTGCCTCATGTTCTGCTTCATCCCGTCACGCCCAGAGGAGGTGGGTGAGTTCTGGCTCAAGAGACGGGCCACTTTTGACCCCAACGCTTGGAGGGCCCAGTGTCGCTGCAAACACAGCCACGAAGACCACACAGCTACCGGGTCCCATTCCTGCAGGGTCAAAGGTATCTTCTCAAGCAAGCGGCGTGCAGCGGTGGGCATGGGTTGGGATAGGCTGCACGTAGTTTGGGGATGCAGATGGGGAGCTGGGAGGAGAGACTTGGGCATGCAGTTGGTGGGGAGGATGTGAGGATGTGGGCAGCCCCTGGGGGAGCCCCAATTGCCTGCACCCTCCTTGGCTGCCCCCTCGCCTTAGGCTGTTGCTGCAGCTGCTTTGAGTCTAATTTCCTCTGTGCGGCCTGTGACCGGCGCTGGGAGGAGCACGAGACTTTCTTTGAGACTGAGGAGACCCGGCGGCGAGGAGGGAGGCCACACGGTGAGAGGGACACCTAGGATCAGGGCCCACTCAAGGGTCTGTAATCAGCCAAGCTGAAGGCACTCCGGCCCTCCGCCATCCCACCCAGGACTACTTTGCCCCTCCTTCCTGCAGCCCACACTTGCACTGACTTATACCCCCAGGAGCAGACTATGTGCCTTTTGCAGAGATGCCTACCCTCCGAGAAGCTGTCATCAACAACTCCGACTTCGAGGCCCTCCAGAAGCAGGGGCTTTCTGGCCATCCCAGCTCTCACCGTAGTCCCCCAGGGCTCCCTAGCCCACGCGATGTCCAGCCTGGCCCTCCATCTAAGCCCCGTATCTGACCCTTTCACCTCTGCTCTTCCCTCCCCCAGGGACAGACACTGTCAACACCTGACGCAGGCCTCTGTGAGCCTGGCCCAGATCAGCAATAAAGAGAAAACCACTGGAATCTGACTGACTCTGTATGAGGCAGATAGAGCCCAGCCTGGGGCAAACACCCTAAGACCTTGGAGTTAGCACCTCCAGGAGGGCAAGAGAGAGCTCCAGGCAGGAGACAGGGTAGATCTAACCATCTGCCTCCACCACACCTACATTCAAAAGGCTATTTCTGGCATCAGGAAGACAGAATGGCTTCAAGGAAGCCAAGGAGGGAGGGATTTCAAGAAGGAGCAGTGATTTCAGATATAGCTGGGGGCTCCAGGAAGATAAATACTGAAAATGTCCATCAGATCTGCAATTAGAAAGTCTGGTGACTTCAGAAAGTGCAGTTTCGGTGGTGCAGTGGAGAGAGGAACCAAACAACAGTAAGTGTGAAGGAATTTCTGTAAGAAGCTTAGATGAAAAGAGCAGGGAAGAAGTCAGACAATATGTACAGGGGGATGTGGAATCAAGGAAGCAATTTTTAGTTAGGAAAAAAGCATTTTTTGTAGTTAGGAGAGACCAGTAGAGAAAAAGACCTTGAAGGATACAGTAGAAAAAGAGAGATGCCTAGGGAAGCCAGATCCCAAAGACAGAAGGAGAGGATGAGGTAAAGGCAGAGGTGAAGGGATTCAGTCTGGACAGGAGAAACACCACTTCCTGGGACCAGGAAGAAGGAAGAAAGGATGGGGCCCTCACTGAGTTGCAGGGAGTAGAATTCTGTGGAAGTTCCCCTGTGAACACAGGAGACAAGGTCAGTTTCTGGTGGGAGAGGAAAGGGATGGGGGGGGGGGGAGCAGTAGAAGACAGGAAGAGGGATAAAGGCTTGGGAAGGTTAATGAAGGGAACTGGAGAGAAATCTGATGGGTGGGTAACTGAGGATTCAGGTATAGTTGGAAACTGGAACCAAGTCAGAGAAGCAGAGAAGCAAAATATTTAGATTAATGGTGGTGATGGGAAGAGCGTCAGGGAGGAAGAAAAAAAGCCAAAAGAAGGCTTGAGGATGTGGAGGGAGGTGACCACACAAATAAGAAAAAAAAAGTAAAGCCAGGATGCAATCAACAGATTTTTTTAAAAAGGAACAGAAGTCTCTAATGAGGCCCAGTAGCAGATGCAGTGGTAGGGATCAAAGTACAGGAGACAGTGGCCAGAACCCACAGAGTGCTGCAGCTTTCAGAGAGCAGCTACAAGTGATCACAAGAGCCTGAAGCAGAGAATCCAGGGGCCAGGGGCCAGAATGGGTGAGTGTATGGGAGAGACTAGGAAGCCCATACATGATTCTAATGGAGAATAGCAGATTCTGACAGTAATAGGCTCTATGATCTTAGGCAAGTCACTTTCCCTCTCAGAGCCTCTGTTTCTGGGTCTATAAAATAGGATAACCTATGTGCTACCTGTGTCTTTAAGAACCCAAAGAAATAACCAGTTTCAAAGTGTTTTGTACTCGTGTTACCAGTCCTGGCTGGTTTCCTCTTCCTACATCCCAGCACCTCTTATCTCCTGCCGGTCTCCACAGGCACACAGACTACTGCAGCCTCCAGGGCACAGAAAAGGCTAATGTACATTTCCACATTTAGTGAGATCATCTATTCTTCCAAGGAAAGGAATGCAACTTTGACTGCTAGAACTCCTGGGGGCAATCGCAGGGTCAAACGTCTGCGTTTGGAAGGAGAAAAGACTCTCTAATATGGCTATTCAAAAGAAATCATTACTATCTCCAGAAGTAGAATTTCTTATTACTAGTTATTATGGAATTAGCACCATGATGACCATTAATTAAAACCAATTCAACTAGCAGTCAACAATAAAAAAAATGGTTACTGCAATAAACTCATTTAAAGAGGTATTAATATTATGCAGCCATTACAAAGTATTTATATAGACTATGTAATACTATGGGAAATTGTGAAAAGGAGAATAAGAATGTAATATATAATACATATGTATTATATATTATGGAAAAGGAAATGAAAGAAAACACCAAATGTTATCCATTCCAAATAATTCAGGCCATCCGCATTAAAACAAAAAAGACACAGTGGTGACTTTTGCCCTGTATTAAACATCAGACTAAAACTTACTTGGTTTGAGTATATTAGAGTATATTAGCATTTTGTGATCCCATGTTTCTGATGTCAAAAAATATATATTCCAGCAGAACAAAATATACTTCTAGCCCTAAGGCAATTCCCCTCATCTTTCGAACACGCCTGACTCACTGAAAATGCCAGGCACGGAGTGAACCGTATCACATACTTATTCTGAACAGGAAAGGACATTGGACACATAGTCCTTTGCTTATTAGTCGTGCAACAAAGACAGGACATTCCTGCCCCACCCGTTAAAAAAAAAAGAAAGCAAAATGCAAAACCGCTCTGAAAACAAACTGCAGAACCCTTAGTCTTGAAGTGAACAAGCACATAAACTAAGGAGGAATTGCCCTCAGACGAGTAAGTTAACATTTTTGAGGGAGGTGGGAGGGGGGTTCAGGATGGGGAACACATTTAAATCCATGGCTGATTCATGTCAATGTATGGCAAAAACCACTACAATATTGTACAACTAATAAAAATAAAGGAAAAAAAAATTTTTTAAATCTTTGAAATGGTCAAGGGGCTGAAACTGTGGAGGAAATGCTGGGTAATTATCCCACCAGTTAAAAAAAGACCACGTCCCTATTCACCATCAGCCCTATTCGCCAGGCGTCCCCCATCCGCTTCTTTCCCCGGTACTCCTGCGGTCTGGAACTTCCGGACTAGTGTCCTGGAGCCAATAAGCACCGAGTGGCCACCTCTCCAAACCCTGCCCTCCTACTGGCCAATGAGCTTCTGAGCGGCAGGTGACGGAGCACCGCCCCCTTCCTCTCAGCCCACCAATAGGGGCCCGCGACCCGAATAGGCAGTGTCAATACGGTAAAAGCCCCACTACCCCGGAGCCGCAACCTAAGATGGGCCGACTTTGTATTGAGAGCCAATTGGAGGCAAATCCCACCTCCAGGTGTCTCAATCCTTCCAATAGAGTGAGAAACTATCTCACAGCGAAAACTAGTGAGGGGACCCAATGGTAAATGAACTTTCACTCTGACTAGAGGACGCCGCCAATGGAGTAAAAAATTCACCTTCGAGTTGGCACAAGAAGCCAATGGGATGAAAAGATTCCGCGTCGACCCTGGCGGCGGAGCCAGCGGAGTGCGCCCAGGAACCCTACCCAATGGGATGACGGAGTTCCCTTCCGGCCTCGGCCGCAGCCAATGGCAGTGGCTCGCCGGCTCCCCGCCGCCCCACCTCAGCAGGCTGCAGAGCCCGAGTGCTGGCCCAGGTGGGAGGTTCCCGCGGCCGAGGGAAAGATGGCAGCGGCCGTGGTGCTGGCCGCCGGGCTCTGCGTGGCGCGTCGGGCGGTGGCGGTGGCAGGGCCTCGGGGGGTGCAGGTGAGAGGTGGCTGTGGGGCGAGGACGGGGTCCCGCGAGCTCTGACTCCCTCCAGGGCCGGGGACTGCATTCCTCCTCGGCTCCCCCCGGCTTGCGCAGCCCTAAGGCCTCGCGGGACTGCAGCCTGAGTGCCCGGCGGGGTACGTTGCCCCTCCCGAAGCGCAGGCTCCAGGGCTCTGGAGTTATGGTCGGACTGATGGTCGCGGTGGCCTCCCTTAAAACCTCGCCGCGGGAGAAACGAGCCGGCGATGACCGATGCCGTACACAGGCCCTGACCCCGAGGCCGACACAAGGTCACTGCACGATGTGCTGCCCTCTCCCAGCCAACCGAAGGCCTACCCGCCCGCAGCTCCTCAGTGCGCCCTGCAGAATTAGAGGGAGCCATTCGTTTTTTTCTCCTGGGAGCCATTCTTCTCCCCATTTACTAGAACGCTTCAAGGAGTCAGATGCACCTCATCCCCTTTCTCCCACAGTGTGACACCTATGACTTCAGCCTTCTCTCAGCCCCTGGGAACCTGGGACTTACCCTCAGTTCCCTGGGGCTGGGGTTGTGTGCGCTCAACTCCTCCCTCCATTGACTCAGGAAGACTGGAGGCAAAATTCACAGTAAGAGGTCAGGTGTGACACCCAGACGCCCTTGTGTCAAACAGGGCAGTTGTATTAAACCTAAATAAAACAGGTAACGCAGCATAAAGATCAGACAAAAAGTAATGGAAGTGGAAACTTATTACAAAGAGATCCAAAGTAGTCTTAAGAGATGGTACAAATCACCCCCTTTATATCTGACGCTGAGAGAAGGGATTTAGCTAAGGTAATTCAACAGTCCATGGGGTGAACAGGACTGAGTGACTAAACACACAATTAAACACACACTACTAAACAAAAAAAAAGCAGTAAAATAGGAACCAGGACGTAAGCCTCCGGGGTTCTCACTCTGCACCCTTTCCCCTGAACTGGGATAGATTTCCTTAGTGCTTCAGGAGTAGCACTCGGTCACACTGCTGAGTCCTGCCCTGTCATACTGCCTGTTATCTAACCAGGCCCAGCACTCTCTGGACCCACTCCCTGCTGCTGATACTCTGAAAGTGAGGAACTCTCCCCTTGAGTGGGAGCCACTAATAGGTTCTTAGAAGGGTGAAGTTAATGGCTGTCAGAGTCCAGCCTCTGCCAGCCCCACCTGAGGACATGAGAGAGGTATTGCCAGCTTCCTCCTTTGGGTGTGTCTGACCCGCCCGCAGGTCCGAGGAGCTGCAGGTGTGACTGATGGGAATGAAGTTGCCAAGGCCCAGCAGGCAGCTCCTGGGGGGGCGGCCCCAACCATCTTCTCCCGAATCCTGGATCGGAGCCTCCCAGCTGACATCCTGTATGAGGACCAGCAGGTGCGGTGCCCTTAGGACCCACTCCCTAGGAATTTCATAAATACCATCTAGCCTGTGGAAGTTAACATGGTGGCCTCTGGCCTGTCACTGCTCCCAGTGTCTCGTATTCCGGGATGTGGCCCCTCAGGCTCCTGTGCACTTCCTGGTCATTCCTAAGAAGCCCATTCCTCGGATTAGCCAGGCTGAAGAGGAAGACCAACAGGTGGGAAGGACAGGGCCAGGGTTTGGCTGGGGGAGCCCTGTATTCCTCTAGAAATTTTGCTCCCTGTAAATGAAGCAACCTGTCTCCCTCCCCTTCCCCTGCAGCTTCTAGGACACCTTCTCCTTGTGGCCAAGAAAACAGCAAAGGCTGAGGGGCTGGGTGATGGATACCGACTTGGTGAGTGATGTTTGGCCCCTGAGCCCCTCCCTCGACGGTGAATTCTCATACCTGCCCCTCTCTGTGACCATTCTTTGACCTTCCCATAATCCTCACCCCCTAACCCAAAACTCCATTTCAGTGATCAACGATGGCAAGCTGGGTGCACAGTCTGTGTACCACCTACACATTCATGTACTTGGGGGCCGACAGCTCCAGTGGCCTCCAGGTTGAACCTACCAAATGACCAGGGACTCCAGACCTGGATGTTTGGATGGGATGGGGGAAAATAGCACCCTGTGATGCTAATAAACTCGCTCTCTGTCAATTCTGGATCCTTGTCTTAAATATAAGAAGATTTATACTACAAATAGGAAAGAAAACTGATTCAAGGCTATGATCCCCCTTGACTATGGTCTGAAACACTTAAGGAAGCCCATTCTGTAAAGGAGCATTTGCCTATATATCTGTGAGCTCAAGACTCGTGGTCTACCTGGGTCAGGCTTCTAGAAAAGTAGTGGTAGGAATACGCCTGAATGAATAGAAAGAGATTGAATCCCAAGACTTGCTCAATTCACATACCAAGCCACATTCTAAGGGGGGTCTGTAAGGAGGATTATCAATGTGAGAACCTTTTACTGGAAGAGAAATAATCACACCAAAAAAAAAAGTGGCAACCCTTTGGCTAATCTCCATGTCTCACCATTTTGTTTTTGAGCTACTGTCTGATGTCTCTTCATCCTTAAAAGCTTGGAAAAAATGCCCCTGCATAAACACACAAAGAAGGCTTTTGACTGATACCATAGCCCTGTGCCTGTTCTAAAACACAAAGAACCACCTTGCTGCTGCTGCTAAGTCGCTTCAGTCGTGTCCGACTCTGTGCAACCCCATAGACGGCAGCCCACCAGGCTCCCCGGTCCCTGGGATTCTCCAGGCAAGAACACTGGAGTGGTTTGCCATTTCCTTCTCCACTGCATGAAAGTGAAAGTGAAGTCGCTCAGTCGTGTCCGACTCTTAGCGACCCCATGGACTGCAGCCTACCAGGCTGCTCTGTCCATAGGATTTTCCAGGCAAGAGTACTGGAGTGGGTTGCCATTGCCTTCTCCGAAAGAACCACCTTAGAAAACCTTAAAAAGGTCTGCTTAGGTACTGAAGCCAGCGGAACTTTAAGAGCCGGGCTGACGCGGAAGGGAATCCGGACGGAAGGCAGCCCTCCCAAACCACAGCGGGTTTAAGACTTCCGCCCCGCAGAGAACTTGCCAGCACGCTCACCCTCCACGTCCGCCCAGCTCTAGTTCTGCGCAGTCTCCTGGCATGATTTGCCGTCTCTATGGCAACCCGGTAGCTGGCGTTGGAAGATGGAGACCTCTGAGTCTACTGACAGATCGCAGTCGCGGTGAGAGCCACAGCTCTGGCTGTGGGTGGAAGGGGACAAGGAAAGTTAACAGACTTTGCTGCGCTTCTGACAGCTTTGTCGCTTTCACTTTTTTTTTTTTTTTCCAGATCTTTAGACTTACAGCCCAGCTCGGACGGACTAGGGTCCAGTTCCGATCGCTTTTCTTCTTGGGATGGCCGTCAGAGATCGGCCCTGGTAGCTGCATCCGCCGCGGCTTCAGCAGCTGCTACAGCCGCCTCCACTGCCAGAGCAGCTGCATTATCGACCAAGAGCCCAGCCCCCTACTCTCATGGGAACCTGCTCGCGGAGCCCTCCTCTGACAGTCAGACAGAGCGCTACACTGCACCCAGATTTACCTACAAGACAAGCCGTGGGAGACTCGGTTTTCAGCCTGTCGGTGTTTCCCGTATTGCTCGGAATCCGTATACTACAAATGACCTTAGCTCTAGCCGTGGCCCTATTCCTGGCTCCAGTTCTGGCCCTGTTCCTGGCTCCAGCTCTGGCCCTGTTCCTGGCTCCAGCTCTAGCCCTGGTCCTGACTCCAGCTCTGACCCTGGACCTAGCTCCAGTTCTGGTCCTGGTGGTACCCCTGGTGGTGGCTCTGGTCAGGGTCCTGGTGGTGGCTCTGGTCAAGGCACTGATCTTGGTCCTGCTGTTGATTCCAGGCACAGCCCAGGCCATGGGCATGGCCCTGGGTTCAACTTCTCTGCTCCTGTAGGCTACAGAAACCCCAGGGGAGATCTTATCCCTAATTATACCGGCTGCAAACACCACTGTCACTGGGAGCCGCAGAAACAATCCTGGAAATTTTTGAAAGTCTCAGAACCTGGTGCCCGAGGACTGTGGAAGCCCCCCGAAGTTGAAGGGAAGAGTACAGTTCTCAGTGAAACACTGCCACGGGGCCAGTGCCTTCTCTACAACTGGGAGGAGGAGGTATTAAGGTTTGACCTGCTCCCTTTTCTTGAAGGCTGCCCCCAGTTGATGGGGGTGGGTACAAGGAAGGATATCATTGTCACTCAACTTGGGGCCTACAGAGAGCCACCAACTACCTGGATCAAGTCCCAGTCATGCAGGATGGCTCTGAGAGTTTCTTTTTCCGACACGGACACCGGGGACTGCTGACCCTGCAGCCACAGTCACCTATGTGCTCCTGCACCACCCAGAAAGACTCATACCAGCCCCCAACAAGCCACTCTCAGCCAATTCGAGGAATGAAACATGAGAGAATGGGCAAGAATGAGTCCAATAGAGAAAAAAAGAGGGGAATATCAGGTGGGCCTGTGGTTGTCCGAGGGGTATAAGGACAAAACCCAATTTTTCCTCATTTCCCCAACTTTGTTTCTTCTGGGTCTGTTTGTTAAGCAGCCTCCTCTATTCTGTCCATTCCCTGACCTCCCCCAGGGAAGCGTGAAGCCATACTGGAGATGCTCTTGCGCCAACAAATCTGGTGAGAGGCTGGGTGAAGGGAAATGGGGAGGGGGAGGACAAAAGTCAGGGGAGAATGCCCTTGACACCCCCCAGGCCTGTGTAGTAAAGAGGTGCAGGCAGAGCAGGAACCCACAAGGAAGGAGCCTGAGGTCGAGTCTGTGACACACCACGACTACAAGAAGGAGCTGGTGCGGGCAGGGCCTCCTGCGCCGACAAAGGTGAGAGCGCACGCACCCCACCCCCCACCCCACACCCCCCACCCCCGCACAGCCCGGCCCTGACAGGCTGTGGGAAAGTAGCCAGCCCCGACGCTGAAGAGTTAACTCTTCAGGCCCGGAGTTATGCGGTATTTCCCTCACAGCTCCACGACTACCGGACAGAGCAGCCTGAAACCTTCTGGCTGGAGAGGGCACCACAGCTTCCAGTGTGTGAGGGTGACCGGGTGCTGGGTGCGGGTGAGAGGAGGGAAGGGGGCTGTTCTGTCCCGGCGTGGTGCAGAGCGGGCCCCGTCCTCATTCTGGCACCCCTCCAGGGTGTCAGTAACATCAGGACCCTAGACACGCCGTTCCGGAAGAACTGCAGTTTCTCAACGCCCGTGCCTCTGTCGCTGGGGCAGCCGTTGCCCTTTGAACCTGAGAGTTATTCCCACCAGGGAGAAATATCTTCCCTTGCCTGTCAGGGAGGGGGGCAGGGTGGTGGAGGGGGTTGAACTACTTCTGTCTAAGGGCTGAGGAGGCAGGTAGCTATGGAATATGGAATCTCCTTCTCTCTGTGCTGGAGAGGTGGGGAGGAAGTGAATTTGGTCTGTACTTGGTGACAGGGTTTTACATAAAAAGTGTTCTCTCTCATCCTGAGACTGCTGATTCAGTGATTCTGTGAGTTACTGTGTCCATACCCCAGAACCTTTCCTTGGAGCCACCCCTAACGCAGACTGTGTCACCCATAACTGTTTTTGTTTGTTTGTTTTATATTTGGCCAAAATATTCTGGTTTAGATACAGATATTTACAGAAGGTAGGGAGGAAGGGGACCAGGCCAGAGAGGGACAGGTATATGTACAAGACTGAGCTGCAAAGGGCAACAGTTTCCATATAAGGTGGGGGTTTTATGCATGTTGGTTTCCATCTCATGTGACAATGTCCACTTCTGATGTGTGGAGAGATGATGGCTACTGCCCACCCAGGTACCAGCAGCAGGGGATTGTCTGACTTGGGAAGAAGTAGGGTTTATAGGAGCCCAGCAGGTCCTTTCCGCTCTCCTAGGAGCCAGTAAGTTCGCATCTTTCCTTTTCCCTGGAATTGGGGGAGCAGAGATAATTCAGATTCTTCTGTTATTCCTCATACCTCCCTCTCTTCCCCCATGGCCTCCACAGTCACGTTGATCCTCCCTTTCCATGATTCCCTCCCTGTGGCCTGCCATCACCTTCATCTCCACATCCCCTCGAAGCTCTAGCTGGAAGCATCCGAGCTCATCCAGGGCATCCTTGGTGGTAGAGGAGACATGAATCTTCAGGGCTGGGGCAGGACAGGAGAGATGACGGAAAGAAGAATCAAAGAAAAGGCAACCGAAGAACTGCAGTATCAGAGCTTTACCCGACCACCATCCCTCAGGGGGGTCTCAGTGTTCCCGGGGCACATGCACTAGAACCAAAATATGTCCAAGGGCAGGGCAATCAGGAACTGCAGTCTATCCAATTGAGAGATTTGGAGGAAGTCTGAAAGGAAGAAAAGGCCAACCCAGATGGAGGCTGAGGCTGATGTCTCACCTTGACCGTTAGACTCCATTCGGGAAGCAGTGTTCACTGTGTCTCCAAAGAGACAATAGCGGGGCATCTTCAGGCCGACGACCCCAGCACAGACGGGCCCTGTTAGAAGAAACAGGCTGGAAGAGCCTGGGGAAGGTGGGTACGAGGGCAGGAGGAAGAGTCAGCGCTACCTGTATGGACCCCTATGCGCAGCCGCAGTTGGTCGTGGGGTCGGTGGCGGATGCGGAAGGAAGAAACTGCATCCAGTAACGCCAGGGCCATACGAGCAATTTCTGGGGCATGACGCTGACCATTTCTGCCTGGGAGACCAGATACCACCATGTAGGCATCTCCAATCGTCTCTACCTGATTGAGAGGGGGATAAAAAGGTCATCTCTATCTGTATCAATGGGGGTGGGGAAGAGTAAGAGGAGACAAGCTGAGTACCACCATGAGTCATCCTGGCAGCTGGGAAGCCAGATACTGACTGGCAAATAAGTGCCCCGGTCCTGAGAATCTGGGAGAAGCAGGCCCAATGAAGTGAGCCCTACATAAGCCCAAAGTGTCAAAGGAAAGAAAGCAGGCACTTGGCTTTGTTAACTGTACTGAAGCTGTATAAGAGAAGGCCCTGGTTTTTAGGAACTACACAGAGACTTATTTAGGAATGAAGGGCCACTGTGTCTGCCACTTACTTGCACAAGGTTCAGAAAATAATTATATGGATATATAGATAGATTTTTTTAAAATAAAGCAAATGGGAAATACAATTGGTAAATCCAAATAAAGGGTTTATGGGAATTCTTCATTATGGTAAATAAGAGATGGCAGAGTGAATCCAAAGGGAAGGGACAAGAGTGGGTATTTATTATCTACACAATGTTAGGCACTTATTCACAATAAGTCTATTATTCCCATCATACAGATAAAACATCTGAGGCTCAAGGAGCTTCTCTTACTTGCCCAAGGCCACACAGCCACAAAGTCGGATCGTTTTTTATTCCCAAGCACCATAAAGCCTACCTTAAATGACTCAATGACTTCAACAAAAAGCTTTCACTATGTATCTTGTCCTTCACCCCAATATATCATTCTATACCCACATCCTGTATACTTCCTCCAGGTCTGGAGGGGATGAAGAGAAAAGATGGCTAGACTGACCATACCCTCAGTCAAAAAGTGGCAGACTAGATCTTGTGATGGTTCTGATTAGGGAAGGCTCAAGGATTCACAAGGGATTAGACTGGGATGTACAACTACAGTGCCAGAGCCTCAGCTGTCTATAAAGGGCACTCCAGCACTACAATGCCAGAGACTCAAGCGGGAAAACTGACCACGGGGCAGGTAAGGCACGTGGGGTTCGGGAGACTGGGTTCTAAAGGTGTCAGTGGAAGGGCAGCCCCAGCTCTCACCTTGTAGACGTCAAAGTTGTCAATTATGGCATCGAAACACGTATACAGATCGTTAAGAAGTGTCACCACCTAACAGGGATGGGAAAGAAGAGGGCTTAAAACTTGTGACTGACTTTCTAAGAATTTTTAACATACGAGCCGTGACAAGATATGGAAACTCCAGAACAAGCTAGTCTTTCCTATTATCAAGGATCTCTATGCCCCAGTTAAGCTCCCCTAGGTGCCCCCCCACTGCCCCTGGCCCCTAACCTGTCTCTCACCTGCATGGGGGTGCTCTCTGCCGACAAAGCTGTGAAGCCAACGATGTCACTGAAGTAAATGGTAACGCTGTCAAAGGCCTCAGCCTGTACAGTCTCTCCCCGTTTTAACTGCTCTGCCACTGAACTAGGAGGCAAGGGTACAGTCCAAGCCAGACTCAGAGAAGGGGGCAAAGGGAGAGGAAAGGAGTGCATGGCTGGAGCAGAGATGGGTTCTAACGTGAAAGCTGAGCCTGGAGGAGGAGAAGGAAGGTGGCTGGGAAGTCATGACAGTCCAGAGCAAGATAGGGTAGACACGTGGTGGGGGTTGGAAGAGGATCCCTGGGCTGCAGGCCAAATGTCCTAAGATGGGACGGTTCTGCCTACATTCACTGGAGCGAAGCTCTGGTAGAGCAGCATCCTAAGAAGAAGGGATAGGAGGCCAGGAAGAAGGCAGCACAGCTCATTTGGAGACAGAATGAAAAACACGGTCTAGAGCCAGAATGGGCTCACAGTAGCAAGATGTGACAAAGCAGGGTTTGTTCTGAGGGTTGGGAAGGGAGTTGTCAGAAGCTGGATGAGGTAGAAAGCAATAGAGCAGATACCAAAGGAAAATTCAGGAAGGGGTCAGAAGTCTCACTGGGGTAGAATTTGGTAGAGCAGAGCCTCAGCCTTGCGTTTCTCCTCCAGGTAAGCCTGTGTGCGCTCCTCCACCAGCTTCTCCAGGTTGTTGGCATACTGCTCCATGCGCAGCAGGAGGTTGTCCAAAATGCTGGTGCCACCTTCCCTGGAAGGAGGCCAGGATATGGTACCTGCTCCAAGATGTTCAAGACTCCCAGGGCTTTCTACCCAGCCCACCCTCTTGGCCCCTCCAGCCCCACCTCATCCACTAAGACTGATGAGGCCTCTATCCCTGGGGAGCCCCTGCCCCGTCATGCCCTCTCACTTGTTAAAGCGGCGAATGAAGCCCTTAATCTGTCCAAAGTCTGGTCGTTCAGCTGGGTCCTGGGCCCAACATCGCTCCATCAGCAAAACTAGCTCTTCATTCAGTTGGGTCCGGTCAATACTTGGCCGGAAATAAGGCCGCTGACCATTCCGGACCTTCTGGACAATCTCTGAGAGTGATCAAAGGCTTGGTTGAAGAACAGGTCCTCCAGGTAGGGGAAGCGCTGGGTAGTAGATTGACTCTTACCTTTGGGGCTGAGATCCAGGCCCTCCAAGTAGAAAGGCCCACTGCGAAGTGCTATCTCCTGTAAGATGATCCCAAAGCTATAGACATCAGCCTTCTGCATGCCTGTGGTCGGCAGGGGGTTCCCACTGAGCAGTTCTGGGGCAGTCCACAGCTTCTCTGAAAAGAGGAAACCAGGTCTTCAAAGATGGAATCCCCAAGCCCACGTGGGCTCATTCGCATAATGCTCGCCACAGTGCTGTCACTCCATCTCCCTCTCCCACCCTCCCTAGGTGGAAATGATCAGGGCCGGGGAGGGCAATGCAGAAGTGGGTTGTGGGGAAAGGCCTCACTGGCATAGAGGGCATGGCTGTCATCAGGTTCAGCAGTTGATCGGAAGCTGGCCAGGCCATAGTCTGTGATTTTGAGCACGAAACGACTATCCACCACACAGTTGGAGGACTTGAGACTCCCATGGGATGCAATAATGCTGTTATGGAGAAAGGCCATGCCCTGCAGGACACAGATCAAGTCAGAGGATCGGATCATATCTGGCTTAGGATACCCCCTCTCCACGAGATGGGCATTAGCTAGCTGTCTAAAGATCTCGGGGCCATAAAAACAATATGCTAATTTTGGAAGGCATCCTTTGTACAGTTTCCACTCAAAGAAGCAGGCAAAAATAGGAGAGTCATCTCTTCCATGGGTTTCCGTGGTGGTTCAGATGGTAGAGAATCTGCCTGCAATGCAGGAGACCTGGGTTTGATCCCTGAGTTGGGAAGATCCCCTGGAGGAGGGCATGGCAACTCACTCCAGTATTCTTGCCTGGGAAATCCCATGGACAGAGAGCCTGGCAGGCTATAGTCCATAAGGTTGCAAGAGTCCGACAAAACTTAGCAACTAAACCACCACCATGTCTTCCTGGTACCTTAAGCAGTATGTCAGCACCTAAGCACCAGGGACAGGAGACATGCGTAAGAAGAGGGACGAAGGGAGCTATCAGTCATTACCCTGGAAAGGGCAGTCTGTCTTCCGAGCAATGAAGGGAACAGAACTATGAGGGTGAACTCCAAGAATACTACACCCACGATGGCCTCAAATGCTTGGCCACTGCTCAGGAAGGCGTGCTTTGAGATTCAGATATTAAGAGTACCCAGATGCACCAAGGAAGATAAGCCAGTTGGAAACTTTAACGTATAACCGTGAACAGGCAGGCAGGTCGAGATGGAGGAGAAAAGTGATCTACTAGAGGGAATGAGGACCAGAGAGAAAGTGGAGAGGATGGTAAATTAGGAAAACCTAGGACTTCCCTGGTGGCACAGTGGATGGGAATCTGTCTGCCAAGGCAGGGGACACAGATTCAGTCCCTGGTACAGGAAAATCCCACATGACCCAGAGCAGCTAAGCCTGTGAACCGCAACTACTGAAACCTGAGCACCCAGAGCCTGGGCCCTACAACAAGAGAAGCTACTGCAACGAGCAGCCCATGAACTGCGATAAAGAGTAGCCCCTGCTTACGGCAACTAGAGAAAGCCTATAGGCAGCAACAAAGACCTAGCACAACCAAAAATAAATAAATAGTTTTTTTTAAAAAACCCTGGAAAATGGACCAAGGTAGGAGGTAGCTGCCAAGTCAGTGCAGAAGCCTGAAACTTCTGACCCCACAGGGCCAGAGCGGAGAGAACCTTTGCCTGTGAAGGACTCTAAGGCAGGTCCTTAGAAGACACAGTGGTGCTTCCCCTGGGAAGTCAGTTCGGGTGGAATAGAAAAAGGACACAGCGCTAACCAAAACTCCTCTAAATGGTTAGCTCTGGGCCTAAACAATTCAAAACTCTAGTCTCTGTCAACTCTTTCTTCTTATTTGTTTCATCTTGACATCAGCAAACCTTTGGAAATCTCCAAATTCGTGAATGTAGATATGATTAGGCTTCTGGATTTGTTATAAAACCTTTCCATCAAATCATTGTTCTCTTAAGAGTCATGTTTTTCTTATAATTTATCATCACACCTCCCGTTGAGCACCACATCAACGTTACCTAATAATTTCTCTCTCATTTGATGGCAAACTTTACATTACACACAAAATTTTTAAAATAACTTCATTAGAACTAAGCAGAATAACCAAAGCCAGCTTCAGGTGTTGTACAGGTGATCCACTAGGCTAGCTCACTAACCCAGGGACTTGCTTCTAAACACCTGGGCAAGATGTAAATTTATACCTCCACAAATCCATGGACCTCTGGGTCACTTGAAAATAGCTGAAGCTTAGTATCTTGCTGCTGCTGCTGCTGCTGCTAAGTCGCTTCAGTCATGTCCGACTCTGTGCGACCCCATAGACGGCAGCCCACCAGGCTGCCCCATCCCTGGGATTCTCCACGCAAGAACACTGGAGTGGGTCGCCATTTCCTTCTCCAATGCATGAAAGTGAAAAGTGAAAGTGAAGTCACTCAGTCGTGTCCAACTCCTAGCGACCCCATGGACTGCAGCCTACAAGGCTCCTCCATCCATGGGATTTTCCAGGCAAGAGGACTGGGTGGGGTGCCATTGCCTTCTCCGGCCTAGTATCTTAGAAGATACCAAATGATTAGCATAGTTTTCCTTGGCTTCTCAGTTTTATTTAGAGAAGTAAGTAAAACTTACTTTTTTATGTAAATGTAAACTTTACATTTACTTCGTAAAATGTTCTTTTTGAAAATGTTCAGTTTTTCTGAACAAAAGAGCAGATATGCCAAATATTGGCTAGAGAGTAAATGACAGAGAAAAATAAGGGTTAAAAAACCCAGACGATAAGTATGTTTGGAGACCACATTCATTTTTCCCTGCTAAGAGATTTTAATATAAACTCTTGGAGGTTAAAAAAATAAAAGGACGATGGAGAGAGATTTGAGGTGTCTAGTGTGGGAAAACAAAAATTTGCTACAAAGACTCTCTGTGGCAAGTAAAACTCATTCCTCCCAATTTAAAAGCCCCAGATCCCTTGTTTACCCATTATTACCCAACCTTCAGAATAAGGGGAAGTGGAGAGAATAGAATTTTTAGAGGACCAGGAAGAGAAATCCTAAGCAAAGACAGAAAAAAGGAGGTATTATTAAAGTGGATGAGCTCAAGGAGTAGGGAAGACTCACCTTAACAAGGTCATTAATGAGTGAATAACGAAACATCCAGTCCAGGTTGATGCTGTCATTTTCCAGAATATCCTGGTAAGTGACATGGAATAGATGATGTGACTATTCCAGCCCACCGTCACCCGCACAGTTGATGTAATCTTGGGTCTGTGTCCCTTGCCCCCATAATCCCCACCTAGATCCCACACCTGTAAACTCCCACGAGGACAATACTCGGTGACAATGCAGATGTTGGGAGGGTCTATGCAGGCGCCAATGAAGCGAGTGAGATGGTTAAACTGAACATCTCTCATCTAGCCAAAGAGGGAAAAAAGAAAGGAAGAAAAGAGAATTAAAAGAGCTAAAAATTAGATACAGAAATCTATCACTACAGGAGAGGACCTTTCTCTTAATTGTACTCACAACTCAAAGTCATTTATAAATGAGCCACTTGCCCTCCCAGCCAGTATTACCATTCCCTAGTCCTCTCCTTCCCCTTCCACATCCGTGTTTATCCTGGGCCCTCAATCCATACACCGTGACTTACATGTTTGAGTTCAAACAGAACCTGCCGGGTCAGCTCGATGCGCTTCTTATTCACATGTTTGATGGCCACAACATTTCCCTGAGGGTGGGAGTGAAAGGGGAAGAGGAACGTTAATCTCCGAAGGAGCCTCTGGGTGCTGGGAAAGACTAGAGAACTGTGGGAGCACCCAGGAGCTCAGCCAGACAGAGAGAGGAGGCTGGCGAGGGACAGAGGGCCACGGGAAGAGGTGAAGGATGCGGATGAGACAGGATGAAATGGTGGGGACCAGAATAAGCGGATGACTGTTCACCTTGAAGTGACCGGTGTTGGCAAAGATCTGGTATTTCCCATGGGCTGTCATGAGCGAGCCGTAACTGGATCCCCGCTGGGGCCAAGGGCAACATGGAGGCGGAAGGATGAAAGGAGCGTTAGGAGGTGGTGGCGGTGCAGGCGCTATCATTACAGGCTGATGTGCTGGGAAAGGTCCAGGGGACGAAAGGACAGGCACTCAGAGGGAAGCGGAGGGACAGCTGAGACCAGGGCTCACCAGCGACAGCGTGAGGCGGCTGCCTGCACCTTTGTGGCATCGCTCTGAATTGCCGAACTGCAGCTCTTCCCAGCGGATGCGCCACAACATGCTGGCCAGCTCCTTCTCCAGCATCAGTTTTCTGTAAGGACTGCACCCCTCAGCTGACTGGCAAGCCCGATCCTACCCCAGAAGCCAGCTGCGGGGTGGCGGGGGCTTCCCGGCAGCTCTCAAGGCTGCAGTTGTCACACCCGAGAGACAGGACAGAGAGAGAGTGAAGAGCTTCTGTGGGTCGGACACAAGCCCTGTGCTTAGGTAAAAACACAGAGACTGAAGATAAAGTACCTTCTTAAAATGCTGCCCGACTCTGTGCAACCCTATGGACTATAGCCCACCAGGCTCCTCTGTCCATGGAATTCTCGAGGCAAGAATACTGGAGTGGGTAGCCATAGCCTCCTCCAGGGGCTCGAACCCACATCTCCTACGTCTCCTGCATTGGCAGGTGCGTTCTCTACCACTAGTGCCATGGTAGCATCCATGGAAAGTTCACCTTTGCCCATAGAAGACCCCACTCAAAGTCACTAATTCTAGGCTAGTGCACCCAGTCTAGAACCAAAGTCGGGGAGGGGGAAACAAGACCAAGGCGGAAAGACAACTGACAAGAGAGGCTAGAGGCGGCGGAGTTACAGCTAAGGGGGCCTGTCAGCGGAAAGCCCAGAACTCACCGGAAGATGAGGAAGCTGGAGACACCAAACATGATGAAGGTGATCCCTGTGCCCAGCGCCACAATGGCCAGAGTTGAAAGTGGAGCTGAAGGGGAGAGGGGGGTCCCTGAGAAAGACTGTGTGTGGCCTTGTGAGCCAGAAGAGGGCGAGGCTCTTGGGTGCAGGGAGCAGACCCATCTCTTGAGGTAGAGAAGGAGGGAGCGGGTGGAGGAGACAGAGCCGAGAGTCGGGGGCAGGCGGGCATGAGCAGGAAATACGGGAACAGAAAGCAGAGAGAGGAAGGGCTGCTCCCAGTCCCTGCACACACCCACTTTTATCACAGGACGGGTCGTCCAGGTCAAAGGCACAGGGGGGATTGTCCAAGGGGGGGGCCCCCTTCACCCAGGGGATGGGCCGTCCTGTCCACCAAATCTGCTTCTCAGCTCCCGAGTAGTGAGCTGCAGGCTGTGAGGATGGAGAGAACGGGGCCCACGGGCCTGCTCCCACCAGCCTCCTCCCCCGATCCCCAGCTCCTCAGCTGCTCTTCTCCCCAGCCTGCCGCTCCCCCCACCACCGTCATGCAGCTCCAGGAGAGAAAGTAAGGCCCTGCCTCCAATGCCTTTGGTTCTGCCCCCGTAAGAACCCTAAAAGCTGGGCTTGTAGGCCCCACACTCTTCCCTGCCTCCTCCCCCATCACCTGAAAGTCCCCGGAAACCAGGTCTCCCATGGCCCACAGGACAAAATCGGTCTCCCGGTCGTTGTTCTTGTCCATAACGACCAGTCCAGTTACACCTAAGACAGAAAGGAGCACCCCTTACTTGGAGATCTGCCCTTGGCCCCTCTCCCATCTTCCCAAGCCCTCTAGTTACCTGGCGGTCCGCCCCTGCCCCCGTTCTAGCATGTGTCCACCTCAGCCCGGTGCTCTGACCCCAGCTAACTTTCTCTCCTGCCCCTGATGTCCGTTTGCCTCTGCCCACTCCACTGCTGAGCCCGCCAGCCACACTCTGGCCCTCATCTGACCCTCTCCATTACCACGGTATCTTCGTCCTTGCATCTTCTCGACAATTCGGAGTCCATCTTCCCGGGCGCCTCCCTCCCGTATGGTCTCATTCAGGACTTCGGCATACAGAAGGATCCCATCGTAGAAGCAGCCAGCAATGAGGTTCATCTGGGGGTGGTAACTTCAGCAGTGCTCTCCAAAGGTCCCGCCAGGCCCCTTCTCCAGCCCCCCTCCCATCTCTGGGGTCTCCTTCTTCCCCTCCTCCTGGCTCGCTTTCTTCCCTCCTCCCATAGCTAAGGGGCCATCCCTGCCTCGCCAGGGCAGAAGGGAAAAACCCAGATGGAAGCCGTCAGCCCCCACAGGAGGGCTGGCTCTGTGGCCAAGGCTGTATTCTGAGTTAGGGAGAAGAGCCTTTCCTCAAAGCCTGGCCTGACTCTCGGGGAAAGAGAGATCTGCTTACCAAGGAAGGGGCCAGCTCCACGCCAAAATCCTCCCGCGCTCTAAGCAGAAGACGATTCTGGAATTCCTGGTACTCAGGATTCGGGGGTTCTCGGTATGTGATGACCAATACCGTCTGGACCCACAGCACATGGGAGAGTGAAAAGGATTCAAGATGGGAATTAGGGGAAGAGAGGAGGCAGGAGAGAGAAACGTGGTGAAATACACATGATATAAAATGTACGTGGGTGACCCTGAAGGCTGAGAGGATGCTAAACACTGTGTGTGTGTGTGGTTAATACATCTGGGAGAAGGGGGGCACTCCTCACACAAGATAGATAGAACCATCTGTCAGTGGATGGTTCCGGGAATGTGGAGACTAAGAAACAGACAAAGCCGACTCCACCCACCAGGCGGGCTCTTCATCTCCCTGAAGCCCCTGCTGTCCCTCAGAGCTCCTCGGTCCCTTCCCCTCTGGGTACCTGTTACCGGCAAGGACAACCCTGAGCAACAGCTCCTCTCCCTGGTGCTAATACTGCTAATGCTATCAGCAGAATGTTGGCCCAGTGCTTCCACCCAGCGAGTTAAAGAGATTTCAGGTCCCGTGACAAGTGGGGGAAATACTTTGAGAGAATGATTCCATCTGCAAAAAGCCACGAGCCCATCCCTTTAACGTGTGCAGAACACCCACTGTGTGTAGTACTGCCCTGCATACCAGCCTAGTCCCACAAGTCATGAGTCACAAGGAAAGCACACGGGCCCACGCCCACACACACCTCACAGGTAAGCCAGTGACACATGTGGTCTTAGCTGTGTACACTTCTCCCTGGCCACAGTCAGCATTTCTCCATCTTCCACGGGGGTGCCTGCCTGGCTCCCACCGCCCTCACACACGTCCCCCTTCTTGGCCTCTGCCTGCACCTCGGGCCTCCACAATCACTAGCCTCTCTGCCTTGGTCAGAAAACCGGCATGACAACTTTGGGGAAAGACTGTAGATCAATATATTTTCTGAAATGGTAGATTAAAACAAGTCATTTCTAGCAATTGTGTTAATCCGTGTCTTTAATCCCTAAAGTATCATAGAGATACTAGATATATTACTTATGATCCATTCTAGATCAATTCACTCCGGGTACGAAATAGTGAAGTCAGCTCATAACACATATTCAGTATACAGACTAGAGTTTGCCTACTGAGGTAGTTATTCTTACTGGAGTGTGCGGATGATTGACCGCACATTGCTAACACTCTTCCACTGTCAGACAGAATTAAAAAGGAGAGGGAGACTGAGGGTGGGGCTGGAAGGGTTCATTCAGGAACACGTATTCAATGAATAAAATAAGAACAGAAAGGTAGGACATGGCTGACAATGTAAAAAGTTAGTTAAAAGACTCGAGGGACTTTCCCTGGAGGTCCAGTTGTTAAGAATCCACCTGCCAATGCAAAAGATACAGGTTTGAGCCCTGATCCGAGAAGGTCCCACGTGCCACAGAGCAGCTGAGTCCACGCGCCACGACTACAGAGCCTACGCTCTAGAGCCCGTGCTCCCCAGCAAGAGAAACCACTGCAATGAGAAGCCTGCACACCTCAACAGCAGCCCCGACTCGCCACAGCGAGAGAAAGCCCACTCGCACCAATGAAGACCCAGCACAGCCAAAGATAATAAATAAATACAATTTTTTAAACATTACCAAAAAAACCTTGAAAAGATCAGGCTTCACACAATTTATATTTCAATACAAATGTTGATGATAGATTTCCAGTGCTTTTTAAAAAAGTAATTCCCTAGGTTGGTTTGTTTGCTAGACCAGCAGTTCTCAAATGTTTTTGGTCTCACAACCCCTCACTACTAGAAATTACGGAGGACCCCCAGGAGTCCGTAATGTGGATTACATCTATCAATATTTGCCAGAGGAGAAATAAAAACTGACAAAGTTCTAAAGCGCAAGAATACACAAGCACACCTTCTATAGCTGCCAGAGTGATGACATCATCTCACATCACGTAGCCTCTGGAAAACTCCACTGTACAATCATGGAAGAATGAGAGTGACAAATAACATCTCAGTATTTTTAAAATAGTTTTGACCTCATGGTCCCCATAAAAGGATTCCAGGGGCCCCCAGGATCCCAAGACCACACATCGAAAACTGCTCTGCTAGACTCTTCTGCTGTGGTTACTAGCTACTAAAAAAGAGAGAGAGAAGCAGAAGAACCGCCAAAGAATTGCTGTTCTTGCTCAGGGGCTAGAGAGAAGGTAAAGGTAGGTCACTGTCCCGTTTCATAGGGGACCCCAGCTGGGAAAAAAAAAAAAAACAAGCAAAGGCTGCCAAAAATGAGTGCAGCAGTGATGGAAGCCCGAAGGGCACCCAGGAAATGTGGAAGCGCAGCAGACGCCTGGCCCAGCCCATGGGCCCACCCGCACCCAACCCCGATCAATGGACAGAATGGTGGTCTCCAGAGGAGATGCTGCCCCACACAGCCCTTGGTTTAGTGCTGGCGTCCATTCTAGATGCTGGAGTCCCCACTCTGTAACCTAGTCTCATGCTGGTCACCTAGGTGGTGGCTTTTGCCTGGATTTCTGGGCCAGTCTGTCCAATGTTCTAAAATGTCCAGACAGAGGCTCTGGGTCCTTAGAGCTGAGTCACTTGTTTAGCTCTACCATATCTACTTATTTTTCCCCTCTCCTGACTGATCATCTCGGTTTATAGTATCTGCCAGCTCTACTTCTATCTAGAAGAATTCCTGACTCTGTCCCCCTCTTCCCAACACACACCTTGATTTAACTCAGCAAACATGTGCTGGGCACACACACTACACAGGTAAGCATGATCCCTGCCCTTTAACAGCTATGGTTTAATGAGGGAGAAAAATCATAGCAACAGACTCAATTTTAGGGTCCTCTCCCCCACGCTAGCTAGTATCCGGCACAAGCTGGGACCCTTTCCTCGGGCACGACAGCCACCTGGAAAGGCTGTGGACATCTGTATCAGGGGCTCCTCATCTCTGCTGCCACCTTCTCCAGGCTAGCCCAGTCTGGGACCACAGTGGGCCAGGTATGTCTGGGGTGAGGCCTCTCTGCTCTTTCATCCTTGTCTGAAACTGACCACACAACCTCCCTAACCCCCTGCCCGGCTTTGGGATCAGAAAAGGCAAAGAACAGCTTTGTCAGAGGATACCCCATCACCCCCGCTCCCCACCTCACCACCTTGATGGTCCATTCGGCATGTTCTTGACTGCCCCTTCTCTTGTACTGTAGCAAAACCTCCCTCTTTGCTTTTCTGTCTGAATAACGCCTACAGTGAGTGGGAGAGCTGAGAATTAATTTACAGTCAGCCCTTGAACAACATGGGTATGAACTGCATGGGTCCACTGATAATGCGGCCTTTTTTTTTTTTTTCCCAGTAAACACAGACCACAGTACTGTATGATCCATGGTCGGCTGAATCCACAGATGTGGAACTTCTGATGGGGAGGCCCGGCTATAAAGTGATGCTCAGATTTTTGACTGCATGGAGGGGTGGGTGTCCCTGATTCCCACAACGTTCAAAGATCAATTGTCTGTAACTAATTGTTAGTGGACTATATCCCTCCTCCCCTATCCTAAATGCTGGGGCCTCTTGGCTGGTAGAAATTCTCCCACAAGAGAGAAAGTTGTTCCCTCCACAAAGAAAATGTGGCCCAGAAGGCTGTGGAATCTTGCTATCTGGGAGGGTCAGGGAGACGTTCCTTGACCACGGTAGCTAAAGCACAGTTCCCTTGTTACTCTCTTCTCAAACCACTCCATTGGTTTTTTTTAAGTACCATACTACATCACAATTTGTTCTATGCTAGTATTGTTGCTTATTTGTTTATGTTGGTCTACTCTACTGAATGTAGACTCCAAAAAGGCAGGGACTATATCTGTTATGTTCTCTGCTGTATACTAGTACCTAGCACAGTGACTGGGACGTAACAGGTGCTCAATAAACTCTAATAGAATGAGTCAGTCTTCAAATGAATCAAACATTGGCTGAAGAGTAAGTTCCAGAGGAGATAAAGTTAGTCACAAGAGTGGGAAATTCAGTCCAGCCTGAGGATTCAGGGATTGTTTCCAGAAGGGAAGATAACTGATCCGAGTCCTAAAGAACGCCTTATTCAGACAGACAAAAGGTGAGAGGGCCATTTTAGGCAAAAGTTACAGCATCAACAAAACCTGTCCTGCCCCTGCCTGTGTTCACGTGTGACAGTCACAGACTCATGCTCACAAGTGCACACAGATATGTCATTCACAGTCAGACACAACCAAATACAAAATCACAGCCACAGCCACGGGGCGCTCAACCCAGCGCTCAGTGACCACCGAGAGGGGTGGGCTGAGGAGGGAGATGGGAGCGGGGTTCAGGAGGGAGGGGATACACGTCTGCCTGCGGCTGATTCCTACTGATGTGTGGGAGAAACCAACACAAATAGCGAAAGCAACCATCCTCCAATTAAAAAAAAAAACAGTCATGTTAAAACCTCACTTACTGGAGAAGGTGGCCAAACAAGTCCAGCACTTATACATACCTACTTACAGTCAGACAATCTAAGGGCTGAAAGGACCTTAAGGTTATCCCATATGCCACCTCAAATCCTTTTGGGAAAAGGAGGGATATGCAGAAATAAGTTTAAAAAAATACTTATGCACACAAATCAGTGAAAAATTGGTGGGAGGAGAGGGAAGCAGTTCACGGGTATGATTTTAACAGGCAGAGATTTGGGGTGAAGGCAGGAAGAGCCCTGTGAACAGAAGGAGCAGGGAGCATCAAGACAAGGGGAAGCTTTTGGTCGCGGGTTTGAGAGAGGTCTAGCCGCCGACGTACTCAGCCGTACTGGAAAGTAAGATTTTAAAAGTGGGTTGAGAACAGACTGTAGGAAATCTTAAAGGTCATGAAAAGGAGTCAGGACTTCATTCAGTGGGAAATCAGTCATTTAAAGTTCTGAGCAGAGACGTGAACAGAGTCATATCAGTTCTCCCTACAAGTTGTTTCTCACATCCATTTCTTTTCATTCCTGCTACCATCACCACCCCCTGGAGAAGGAAATGGCAACTCACTCCAGTATTCTTGCCCTGGGAAACCCTGTGGACAGAGGAACCTAGTGGGCTGCAGTCCATGGGGTCGCAAAGAGTCAGACACAAATAAGCACAGACACATCATCACAGCTCAAGCCACACCTCTGTGCCTCATTCTAACCTGTTACATACAGGTGGTCTCACTGCGTCCAGTCTTCTCCTCTTCCAATCCAACCTGAATTCTGTCAGTATACTTCTCATCACACACACACCAAAAAAACTCGAAAACTTGGCCATTCAAGTCCAAGCACCTCAGTCTTAGATTCAGGGCTCTTCTTAATCTGAGGCTACCCCTGCAACATTATTTCTTATAATCTGTCCCCAAGTGAACCACTCTTTCTTGTCAGGTCAGTTTGCCTTGAACCCCCAAACAGATCCATTCCTGTCTTTTTCTCTTAGCTGCCTGGATCCTCTTTCCCACTCTAACTAGGAAAACAACATCTGTCTTTAAAGTCACAATAGAGTCTTGCTTCCTTTATCAAAGCCTTCCCTAAACCCAGCCCACAGTGACTCTCTCCTCTGAACCACTCATGTTCTTAGCATCTCTTCCAGGACCTGTAATCACATCCTATCTCTTACTTATATCTAACCGTACTGGAATCATGCCTCACCTCTGCAGAAAGGGTGGAAGCCCTCCTAGGGGCTGGGACTAAGTCTTCTCCTGAACTTTTCTCCCTGACAGTATATCTACCATTGGTACTTAGGAAAGCCAGCCATTCCAGGATCTTAAGAGGTTGCCTTGGCAGGCACACGGAGAGAGAGCCACAAAGGTGAGGCTAGGCTAGAAAATCCCCTGTCCATTTCACCCCTATGGTTTACAATTCTCGCCCTATTGCTGGGGCTTCTGTGGGGTTTTGTGAAAGAGAATTCCCCCAAAAGTTCCTCTCCTGCTTCAAGTTTGGTTCAGATGATACCTGAAATGCTTCTCTGAGGGCCTGGGCCTGTTCCCGGGTGCGATTATCCTGCCAGGGCCGGCCCATGGAGCGTGTGGGGCCCGCGCGGAGACTCTCCCCAAAGACGTCCAGGTAAAAGAAGACGTAGTCCCCGTTGGTCAGGTTCTCCCTCTGCGCCTGCAGCAGGATGTCGTGCAGCATCTCCAGAGGGCCGCAGATGTACACAACTGGGAGCAGGCACACGGGGGGGGCCTGAGAGAGGGGCCAGGGCCCCGACAGCCCCCCTCTGACCAGCTGCCTCTCCGTGCTTGGCGAGGAGCAGAGGCCCTGACCTACCAACCACCCACCAGATGTCCCCCAGCCCTCCCCTTGGGAGTCTATGTCATAAGTACCCTGGGGCCATAAGGACCATCTGGCAGAAGTCAGAGCCTGACTCCAGACTCCAAAGGAAGGGAGCTATCCCTCAAGCCCCTCCTCTTCCCAGAGCCCCGCCGTCTGCCTCCCACCCGACCTCCTCACTCCCCCACTCTGCCCTGCCTCTCCCTAGGCTCAAAGGCACGGATGGCTCAGAATTTCTCTCAGTGTGAGCTTTACCTGTCTTTCCCCACCAAATCTGCTGTACCTCAAAGCCCATTAACAGAGTCCTCACTCTTCTTATGCCTCCAAGGGGTCCTGGCAGCCCAGTCTGAGAAGTCTCTGCTCACAGACAGGCACACATTTTGGAGTGACCATCCACTACATTCACCACTCCGGGGCACTCACACTGCTGTCCAGATTCAACTTCCCCCAGCCCCACACTCTCCCTGACCCAAGCGTCACCCTCCATGCTATCTTCTTCCTTGTTCACATCTACCTGTGAACAGCCACCAGCAGCCCCCCTCTGCCACCCAATACAATGCCTCAGGCCTCTCCCAGGGGCTCCATCCACATCTGCTTCTCGATCCCAACCACCAGCATCAATCAGCTCCTCAACACCCGTGTCCATCTACAGCCTCCCAGTGCCAAGCCCCAGGGACACCGCGACCCTCCTCGCCTAGCCCTAACACAGCCCCGGCCACACTCACTGCGCCCGTTGGCCCGGATGAAGTGGGTGGCCTGCTCAGGGCCCCCCGGCTCACGGGCATACACCTGGTGCTGTACACTGAGGTTGATGCCCTGCAGGGCCTCAAAGACGCCCTCGATGGTGAAGTAGTGAGGCCGGTCATCTGTGCGAGCATCCAGATACAGCAAGGCAGCACGGGCGGTCCAGTTGAAGTGCCCGTGGAGCATCACTACAAACTCACCCAGTTTGGGAGCAGAGGGGCCAGTGCGCACCAGGGTTCGGTAATGCTCACTCTTAGCCGAAAACCCAGAGGCCACAGCACCGGCGGTCAGCAGGGGAAGGCGCCAGTGTGAGGCAAAGCGAGCCACAGAGGCGGCGGGGTACACGCAACCCGGGCCCAACAGAAGGTCGGGGTCATGGTACAACTTGAGATCCACAGCGCGCAGAGGGGCCAGGTACTCAGAGCAGGCGCCGTCCAGCTCCGAGCTGACGAAGCGGAGGTCCACGGGCAGCGCCCGGCCCAGCGCCTCCACGGCAAGGGCCACAGCGGGACCCACCCGCGGCCAGGCCCAGGCATAGCTCAGGTTGTGTTCGGGCAGCACCACCGCCAGCGTCAGGTTGCGCGCCCCGGGAGGGCGCACCCCACCTGCCAGGGCTGCCACGACCAGCAGGAGAGATGGCAGTGCCATGGGGAGCAAGCGGGGGCCCCACCGCCCCCAGAAGCCGGGGCCAGGCGGGCCTACGGGGGAGGCCCCAGCACCACCCAGCCTGGAACCAGGGGAAGACCGCCAGAAGAGAAGTGATGATGAGCCAGGAGGGCTGGGACACAGGAGAGGGGCAGGGATGGGCGAGGAAGAGGACGGAGGAAGGGAGCCCCGGGGAGCGGGTGAGGACTGGGTCCAGCAGCCCCGGGCTCGGGCTGAGGAGGACTAAGGGTAGGGTGGCAGGGGGACGGAGGGGCCGAGGGGGCCTGTGACTGGGATGTGGACAGTGAGGGGTGAAGTCGGCTGATGAATCTGAAGCTGAGAAGGAAAAGGGGATCCGAGACTGGGATGGGGTGGGGGTGGGGGGCAGGCTGGTACAAAGAGAAGGCCTGGGGGGCACCTCACAGCCGAAGGGGCTAGGAGGGCAGAGAGCTGCGGAAAGGAGGACCAGGGGGATAAGGTGGGAGGGGGCTGGCGCGGCGGAAGGACTGGGACCATGGGCGGCGGGGAGCGAAGCGAGGCCTGGGCCCGAGGGGAAGGAAGGCAGGGGTGAATCTCCCTGAGAAGGCTTCTCCCGAAGCTCCTGCTGGGACTAACGGGCCCAGGGCGCTGGTCCCATCCGGAGCTGCGGCGGCCCCGCCCGTGTCCCAGCTCCTCTCTGCTCCGCTTCTCCTGGGCCCGGGCGGCCCGCGCAGCCCCGCGCTTCCTCCCGCCCCCTGCCTGGGCCCCCGGGCGCGCCGCTCGTCCGGGTCAGGTCGCCGCGGCCCGGCCGTCTCCGCTCGCTGCGCCGGCGGCGGCCGAGTGCGACTCCCCGGGCAAGCCGCCCGCCCCCGCCCCGCGCCGTCCCCGCCCCCGCCCCGCGGCCCCTCCTTCTCCCCGCCCGGCCCCACCCTCCGGCGCCTGCTGTCTCCCCCAACCCGCACCCCCGGCCCCCCGCACCCTCCACCCCTACCCGGCCGCCCGGGGCCCTCCCAGGTCTCACGCCCACCCAGGGGGCGCCGCGCAAGGGCCTCCCAGGCCGGCGAGGTTCCGGGCGTCCCCTCACTCTGAGGCCTGCCCGGTCTCCTCCAGGCCCCCCGGGCCACCCCAGCGCGCGCTGTCCATCTCACTCCCAGGAGCCGGGGCCTCTCTACACGGCCCTCGCGCATCCTGCTCTTCTGAGGGTCTCCTTTCTCAATGCCCCCGAGTCCCTCAGACACTCCAGTCTCAGGAAGAAGTCTGGAACCCCCACGTATTTGGTATCCTCACTTGTCCTCCACCTAGCGAGCCACACCACCCTTCTCACTGCCGGGAACGCTCTCTCCCCGTCACCAGCAAAACATGCTTGCTCTCTGGAAGAACAGGCCCCTCCAGGACCAGGGCGTCCCAAGGACCGATTTTTCCTGAGTCCTTGCGAAGTCCATAAGTCTCCCTTTTCCTTAAGACTCAACTCTCCAATCTCTCTCTTGCTGGCCCTACGCCCCGTCTGTGCCCTCCCGGGTCCTCAGAGGCCACCACAGCCCACGGGGCTTCCATCACACCATCTGCTCCTGGGCAGGACCCCAGAACAGCCTCTTCTCTTTGTCTCCCTTCACGGCCCAGGCTCGCACCAGAGAAAACCTCAGGGGATGACTCAGCAGAGCATTTCCAGCAGTAGAAGCCCACTGTGTCCCCTTCGGGTTCCACCCTCCCTCCTAAGCGTCCAGCGTGGAAGGCTCACCCCAGACACCCCAGATCTGGAGGAGCTGGATCTGATTGCGAGGACCAGCTTGGGAGGGGTGAAATCGCGGTTGCTGGGAGGAACTGCCATGGGACCTTAGGGCGTTTTCCTCACATTGTCATTGAGGAGATGCACATCAACCCATTTCCCTCCCCCTGCCGAGAGCCACAGGGCATCTCCTGCTTCAGGCCACTTCTCCAGCAATCACGATGCCAAGAAGCTGAGAGCTCCCGGACGAGCCAGAAGGGTGGGTGTGCAGGGGGAGGAGGGGCCCAGTTTCTCTGAGGTGGAGGCGACACCTAGTGGTTTGGGGAGGGAACTAAAGAACAATGCCATTTTATTCTCAGGTACAATATTTCTTTATTGAACACTGTCTGCCTTGCACAAGCTATGGGGGTGAATGCACAAAGCTGAATGATACAGGCTTACCTTTGAGGAGCATTCATTTGGAACCCCTTGGGCTCAGAGGCCAAAGGCAAGCCCCCCAACAACCTCTTTTGCCCTCAAGCCAGTAGAAATGGAAACCTTTGGATAGCTCTTTAATACAGACATGTAACTCCAGTTCCAGCTCCTGACACTGTTAGTGCAAAGAAACTTCATCCTATCTGAGCAAGGAAAAGGATAGACCAGACAAACGGGTAATGAGACAACCCGAAAAAGACATGACTCTTAACTTCACATACAATCAACCAAATACTTTTCAAGCAACTACACACATTTTAATCAGAGAAGCAAATCCAAATGACACAGTCTCTGCCAGAATCACAGAATTTCAGTGCTAGGAGGAATCTTATAAATATATTGTTCACTCCTCTTCAAATATTTCAAGATATTTCACTTCAATTATTTAAAGATAATTGAAAACTGAGTCTCTGAGAGAGAAATCCCATAGCTTCCTCTCCTGCCCCTCTCCCCCAACCCTACATGGTTTTTTGTTTTTGTTTTTTTTTAATTTTCTGCTCAGGGTCTTAGCTGAGGCACACAGGATCTTTCATCTTCCTTGCAGTATGTGGGATCTTTAGTTGCAGCATGTGAACTCTTAGCATGGCATATGGGATCTAGTTCCCCAACTAGTGGAGAAGGAAATGGCAACCCACTCCAGTATTCTTCCCTGGGAAATCCCATGGACAGAGAAACCTGGTGGGTTACAGTCCATGGGGTCGCAAAGAGTCGGACATGATTTAGCAACTAAACAGCAACAGAAGTTAAGGTAGTTTCCAAGTTGCTCTGTTCCTTAGCACGAAGAAATCCTGAGGCCTGTCACACTCTGGCCAAAGGAGCCTCAAGACCCTTGCTGAGTTCTGAGACCAACATGGGATTTGGGCTCATGACAATCTCCATGTTAAGCCTTGATGCCCCAAACAGACTCCCGGTTTAGTACCGAACTTGTAACACTTGTAACTTACCTGATTTCACAGCTAACTCTGGACCCTCTGGCTTGCTATACACCAGACTGTGCCTCCAAGCCCATAGGATACCAGAGAAATGAAACACCTTGCCGCCTTTTCTCTGCTTAACCAACCTCACTTGCGGAAAAAGGCTTTGACTTATACTAGCTTGTCGCTTGCACACAAAACAGGTCCGAGGGAACTTGCCAACAGAGGACAGAGAGCAGTTATGGAAAGTAAGATAAAACAAGACAGGAAAGATACATTTGCAAATGCAGCATTTCAGTAAGGGAGAGGAGAAGGCAGTATAAAAAAGAAACATGGTGGAAATTCCCTGGGAGTCCAATGGTTAGGACTCCACACTTTCACTGCAACGGTGTGGGTTCAATCCCTGGTCAGGGAACAAAGATCCCACAAGACCCCACACGCCTTGTGGCTGCAGTGAAAAACCAAAAAAAAGAAAAAAAATAATAGTGAAACATATTAAAGGCAGAAAAGACCTCACTAAAATTCTACATTATTTCTTATAGCCCCAGTGAGGGAAAGAGACAATCCGGAAAACAAGTCAAACCCCCATTATTGCTTATGTGGCCCACTCCCATCCCCCTCCTGACTCCCCTGCCCCTCCATACAGCATGGTTCTAGACTTTGAGGTCACCTTCTCATCATATTCAATATTCAAAGAGCTGCTATTATTGTTTAAAGGGTCAAAGGTTTTTTTACTTTGAGTTTACACACATTTTTCTAAGTTAAATGTTTTAAAATATTTTCAAATCAAATCCCGGCTTCTAACTTACCTATCAGGATATGTATCCTAAAAGCTGAAGTGGTACATACTGCGAGGGTCACAAACACAAATTTTGTGAAAAGATGGCGCAGAAGAGTAGTTTTTTTCATGGAGAGCCAGTGATTTCCTAAGAAGCCACTTAAGAATTGTCAGGAGAAGCCACCATGCGCTTTGATCTCTGATTCTCCATGGAAGCTGTGCTTTGCAACATGTTGTTTTTAGCAGCAAAACCCTGCCTTCAAACACAAGTTTAAATGTAAAACAGAAAAGCAGCCCAGGTGCCCCAGTGAAGTAGCAGAGGTGAGCCCCCAATCCTTACCCTCTGCCCTTGGCACTCTCTCAGACAGAGCTCCTAGGCCCTGAACCCCTGGGCAGAAGCTTCTGAACAGGGAGAGAACAGAAGGATGTTCCACGGGCCATGTATTTACAGATGGTTCAAGGGAACTCATTTCCAGATCCTCGTCGTCCACATGTACTGTTGCCAAAAATTCACCTGCCGGAGAATGAACTGGTACTCACACAGTCCTTCCCTCACTTGACAAAGAAAGGCCTGTCCCTCACTCCACCAAACTTTACTAGGATGAATTGTTCTAGAGTGTCAATACACCCAACAAACAGATATATAAATGAACACATTGGTCTAGGGAGACATTTAAAGGCTAGCTAATGCCTTAAACTACTGGGGCTTCCTGTCTTTCCCACCAGATACAGACTTCTATTATGGGTAAAACCTGGCATTGGAAATGGGGTGTTAAGCCCATTCTGAGATTTCCTACAATTGGCATAGGCAAAGGAAAATACATTAGTGACATACTTTCTTCTAAAAGTAACCAGAGTACACATTTGGGTTTTACCATCTATAAATTATACCTCAATAACCTGACTTAAAAAAAAAATGTAATTGGAAAGTTTTATGGGCCACCAAAAAATGCAGATACACTGAAAAATATCCATGGATAAAAAATCCAGTAACTTATTTTATATTTGGCATGCATTATTCCATAAGATAGTTAAAATCTACTTCATCAAATCATCATGAAATATTTTTTATGATTACAATCAGTCCTCAACTTATGAAGTGATTAATATTTTCTGTCTCCTATTAACTTGAATAGTAAATGTTAGATTTCAGTGTAAAGCTGTGTGAGGAGGTTATTGCTATTTTAGGGAGCTCATGAGCAAAACATCTGAGCTCTGTGGCTTCAAACAATACTTTGGAAACCAGTGGCTACCAATGATGGTGGCTCTTGATCCTATCAGACCTAAGTCTCCCTTCTTCTAATAAATATTTTAAATAATAGCACCCTTACTATCCTAGAATGGAATACATAAGTGGTCTATACACATAATTTCAAAACACCACTACAATGCCCTAAATCTAATACAAAAGAGACATAAAAAACAATAGCTTATAATGAAATACGGAAGACTTACTGAAACACTCAGTTTCTTGTACCTAATTGTACGGAATGAGTAAGTTAGGGTTTAAAAGAAGTAAGATCAGAAACCATATCATTTAAAAATGTACTAGATTATACATCAATATTAGGCTTAGTAACAATAGCCCAGATTCAAAAATTATGCTGAACTCAGCACATTTGACATCAAAAACATATTGCTAGTGTTGAAGTACAAAGATTAACAGGATAAAAGTCCTTAGACTGTGCTAGTGGCCTGGTGGTTAAGACTCCAGGCTTCCACTGCAGGGGGCAAATGTTTGATCACTGGTCAGGAACTAAGATCCCACATGCTGTGTAGTGTGGCAAAAAAAAAAAAAAGTACTTCTCTCATAAAATATATGACCTAGGGGGATAAGCAGATATCTACTTTAAAACAATATATTCTTAACTGTGTGGAACTATTCTCACATTGTAGAGTCTAGCATCTGTGGCCCCTAACTGCTGAAATGCCAGCAGCACCCACCTTCTATCACATCACAGTGAAAAATGACCCACAAATGTCCATGATGCCCCTCCCGGGGCAGTACCATTGCTATGAAGCACCATGATCTACAGGATAGAGAACAAGCAGGTCAGCCCATCAGGATCTGCCTCCTGCCTTTCTCCCCATCCTCGTCTGCTGCCAAGTCTGCCTTCCCAACACACTGAGCCGTCTGTTGTTCCCCAAGTGGACACAGTCCCTGTAGTCCATACCCACTGTTTTTCCATCAGCCTGAAATGTCTTGTCTTCTTTTGCTTTCTGACTATTATTCTTCTTTGAGACCTTCCAGGCCCCTTTTAATAACTCTTAACACATTGTTTTTACAGCAGGTAGTTACCTTGTACTCTACCCCACTAATCTGTGCATTCCACAAGGGAAAGAATTCCTTCATGTTCAACCTTTGTACCTCAACACTGGCAATAAATTTAAGACATCAAATAAATGTTCTCTCAATGAATAAACAAGAGTACAGGTGAAGGAACTCACTTTACAGGAAAAGAATTATTTCCTCTTAGACTGCAGGGGAAGATGGGACAGTGGATTCAGGGATGGGTTTAGTGATAGATCAATGTAACTGTTGGTTGAGCATTGAACTTAGATGGGTATAAACACTCCCACCCACCCCATAAGAGTCTTCCTCTGTGCCTTGACATGTCTCACAACAGCACAAACAGATTCCACGTCTCTCTGCTCCCTTTTAGTTATGTGAAAGATTGGTCCAACCCAACTCATTTAAACTCCAGTCTCAGATCCAACACAGAAATCATGTCCTTCCCTCTTCCAGCCCAACCTGAGCCATGGCTGAAGGAGCCTGAAGTGGAGAGCCTGTTCCCTCCTATGGCTTCTCCATCTTCTCTTCTGCTTCTCTAGAAGGTTCTCTAGAAGGGGGTCTAGCTTCTAGGTAATTGTTACTACAAACCACTGTTGGCTGTGGGTGACAGGCCAGCCCAGCCTGTTGTTTGACAGACATCAAAATGCCAGATCTCTTATGGCACTTGCGAGGCCTCTCCACTGAGCTGTGCCCCAGTGTAGACCATCCTGCCCCTTTAACCCTCTTAGCCTCTGTCCGGCAGGGAGCCTCTTGCATGGACTACCAGCAGAATGGCTCAAGTCCAGCTATCTTCCTCCATGTCCCCAGAACCACAAGAAACTCACATTCCCATGCTAAGACAAACAGGAGGAAAGCAGGCTATTCTACTGCTAAGCCCCTTCTGTCTGTCCACGCTTAATTGCCTTCCTTCTTAGATAAATGCAGAGCTAAATAAGTCCATTGTCCAAACAGAGAGTCTAGCCAGGGAAACAGAAATTAGTCTCTTTCTGTAGACTCTCTTTGATACCCTCCTGCTTGGTCTGGGGGGCAAAAGAAGGGGGAGGTACTTGCTGCTAGGCTCATGACTCCCTCCCTTGAGTCATCATACAATTTGCACAGACTGGAAACGAGGTGAGGTGATGAGGTGATGAGGGATGGGTGGGGTTAGTGCTTAGGGGTACCAGGACCAGTTCTGCTACCTCGAGAGGCTGACTGACCCAGGCCATTAGCAGCTCTCTCCAGAATGTGTGATGCTTAGTGTTTCTCTGTCCTCATTTTTAGACCCTTGTCACCAACTCCAGGGCAATAGGAACTCAATATCTTCTACAGAATGCTGAAGTGAAGGAAAAGTTAGACGAAAGAAAGAACTCAACTGCATTCCAAGATGAAGGTGCAAAGCTATCTTCTGAGTGAGGGAAAGAACTGGGAGTTGAAGGTTTAGGCAGAATAAAGAAAGAAGATAGAGCTAGGTTGGGGGCAGAACACTGGATGAAAGCCATGGACACTTTCTCTCCTCACCCCCACCCTCCCCAAAAAGGCACATATACATATTACACACAAAATTTTGCATTATCATTTTGGGGACACATTGACCCAGGATCTTCTGAAACCCTTGAAGGCCAAAGGACCCCAGATTAACAAGTCTTAAGCTAAGAGAAAGCAGTCAGGAAGAGACAGTTCACTGTTGTAATGTAAGAGGAAGGAGTAGTATCTGTGCAGATAAAGCAAATCCTGGAAGGTCAGACATTTAGCGACAGGCATACACTCAGAAGCAGTCTGTGCTAGATGTCAGTTTTCTAAATGAAATGTTTAATCCAAACTATTCTGATTACTTAACACTATTCAACTTATTTTTCAGTATCATGCCATGATATCCACTTACACGCAGATTTTTTTTTCAATTATATCGGTACTACAGTACTACACAGTTGGTTGAAACCACAGATGAGGAACCACATACAGAGGGCCAACTATGTAGTTATGCATGAATTTTAGACTGCCTGCAGGGTTGGCGCTCAAAAGCCCCGCATTATTCAAGGGTCAACATATATACATATTTGGATGAGAATAGGGCTCTAAAAACAACAGGTGTGCTATATATGACTGCAGAGACTCTATGTGAGTATATGAGACAGTCACTGCCCTCAAACACCTGCTAGATCTGAGAGAGAAAGATGGAGCGGTAATGTGATGCCAGTCTCTCCCACCAAACAGCAGCTGAGGACATGACCCACCAACTACTGAGAGTAACCAGATTGTCTGTCCAAAAGGGCAAGAAGATGGTCCAGTACCTGTGATTCAGAAGAAAACAAGAAGAGAACCCTGATGTTTTTCTTTCAAACCAAACTTTATGGTAATCTGACAGAGGACAAATAAACAGATTCCAGGATCCCCAGATTAAAACCTACTCATGATGAAAATAAATGTAAAAGTGTGTTGTAAGTTGTACAACACGATATACATGTTCATTATTATGTAATCATTACAGATGTTTCCTACCCAAAGAAGAGGAACTAGACCCCAGCATCAGCAGTTTGAGGTCATATTCTGGAAAGGTGAAATCTTTGAAAAGAATGTGTCTGCTTGTTTTCATAACAAATGTGCAAAGGTTTTCAAAATGTTCATCTCTTCATTGAAAAGCCTAAGAAGAGGAGCCAGTCAGTGATATGTGACCAGGAGTTAGAAACTCTAGTTTAAATTTGGTTCAGTATAACAAATATTTTATTGAGAGGTCTTCAGAGGACACAAAAATAAGTCAGAATATAGCTCCCTGCCTGACCACCCCCACCCCCCAAGAAGTGTACGGACTAGGAAGGACAAACACCAGTTGCCGTGGCAAAGTGTTGACAGGCTCCTTCCTGCCCTACCCACGCCTTCGTCCTTGGCCTGTTTCTTATCAGATCCACGCCTCCCCCTCTCCAGCAAGTCTGACACTCACAGACTGGGCCCTTGGCTCCTGGAGTCCCCGCTGAATCCCGTCAACAAAGGGCACTGGCAGAAGAACAGAACTCAGTCAGAAGTGAGAGAGCGAGAGTATTGCCTCCCCTTCTCCTTCCACCTTGGCCAGCATCTCCTGCAGAAGCTGTGTGTTCCCGGTAGCTGCTGCTGCCCTCAGGTAGGCGCTCCCGAGTTCCAGCTTCCAACTCATCCTTGTTCCCCCAGCCTAGGGATGACAGAAGATTCCTGCTGTTGCTAGTCTCTGGCGTGCCTTGCCTTCCCTTGAATAACTTCCCAGGTCTCTCTTCACTTGTATAGCTAGTTCTCTGGATGAAATTCCTTCTAATTTAAATACTTACAGTAGTTTCTGTTCTCCTGGCTGAACACAACATGTGGCAGCTAAACCAAAAGTGAACTGACTGCTATCAAGAGCAAAGACCCTGATGTCACCATTGCTAAATTCAAACCCACTGCTATTGGTACAGGTCCAGACTGAATTACACAGAGGAACGAAGAGACAGAATTGACTTTCCTCTTCTCCCAAAAGAACACACAAGAGTAAGAGAGAAAAAGAATTGGGGGAAAGAGAGAGGAAGAAGCATTATGGACTGACTACTTCCCTGTCTTCAGGATAATATGGGGAAAAGGCTGCTGACAAGGACAAGGAATATCCTCCCCCCTCCTAAAATTCCGATAAATTAAAGAGGAGAATGGACCTGCATACAGCTAGCTTAGGGTCTTTAGAAACTAAAATTTAGATTATGGTATTCCACCTGCCAAAAAATCAATGAAAATAAAGTCAATCCTTTATACTTATAATACAGCACAATGTAAGTGTAAATATTAAGTACAATAAATTTGACTTTTGCCCATAGTAACTGCTTGCACATTAAAATAAATATATATATATATATATATATATACATATATATATATATCTCTATCTCAAAATAATTTCCTCCAAATCTGTTTGGGGGCCCTGCTTTGTCCCAAGCACACACCTAGTGGGCCCACTGGATGTGGCCCATCCAGTGACGGGCCTGGGCAGCCTGCCTTGTCCGGAGCTCCAGTGGCCAGCCTCTCAGGGATGGTACATGTGCTATTACGGGGATGCAGGGTGCTGGAGGCTGAGTGTCCTGAGGACCCAGGAGTGTAGAGAATTCTTAAATTCATATGTGCCCAGGAAAACTGAAGGCTTTAGAAGGGAAAGTGAGCTGCAGCACTAATCCTAGGAGTCTCTGAAAGAGCAAGAGGATGCACGGGTTCATCCGCTGGTGGTGAGGTGGACAGCGGCTGTGTCTCCAAGAGGTTATCCACGCACCATCCATCAAACTACCACTGACCGTCATCTTCTTAGAATCAGCTACGGGTACTCAGCCATAAAAAGAATGAAATGGTGCCATTTGCAGCAACATGGATGGTCCCAGAGAGTGTCACGCTGAGTGGAATGGGTCAGACAGAGACAGACAAATATCATATCATATCGCTTATATGAGAAATCTAAAACACAGCTGGACACACGAACTACTTACAAAACAGAAACAGAGTCACAGATGTAGAAAACAGACTTATGGTTACCAGGAGGGAAAGGAGGGAGGAGGGGTAAATTGGGAGATTGGGATTGACATATATACAATACTATTAATATAATAGTATAATATAATACATTAAAATATGAAGTATGTAACTAATAATGATTTATGGTATAACACAGAGAACTCTTCTCAATACTCTGTAATGAACTAAATGGGAAAAGAATCTAAAGAAGAGTAGATACATGTGTAACTGATCCACTTTGCTCTATACCTGAAACTAACACAACATTGTAAATCAACTATACTCCTATAAAAATTTTTAAAAAGTATACTATACTCAAACATTAAAATCCACACAGCCCACTAAACACTGTTTCAGAGATGTATGATATCAAAATTGTTGACCATACATCACTACATGAAAACAGAAAGTTGAAAAATGTATGGAATGAGCCCAGTTTCATTAAACATGCACACATATACATATCTAGTAGAAATGCGGGATGAATAAATCAAAATGTTAAGGATGACTATTTTGGGGGGATACTATGTTATAATTTATAATTTTATGTATAACTTAACTTTCAATGACTATGTATCACTTTTGTAGTAAGAAAAAATTATATGAGGGCTTTTCTTTAAAAAAAAAAAGGTATCATAGGGATGAAAGGATACCAAAAGATGTTCTTTAAATGTCACTGAACTATGTCTCTAGTTTGCATTTAACCAATACACCAGTCAAAATTGATGGAGTTTTTAATTTACAAGTTAACCAGGAGATTTATTTATAAAGACATATGTTTGGGACTTCCCTGGAGGTGCAGTGGTTAAGACTCCGAGCTCTCAATGCAGGGAACCTGGGTTCAATCCCTGGTCCGGGAACTAGATCCCACATGCCACAACTAAAGATCCCACATGCCACAACTAAGACCTGGCACAGCCCATAAATAAGTAAAAATAACCTTTTTTTTTTTTTAAAAAAAGACATATTACTTTAAGACACCTTCCGCCTCTTTTATACAACCCCACCACAGTTAGTATGCAGTTCAATAAATACTTGTTGACTAGAACTGAATCATCTAGTGTAAAATTTTTATAAATGGTTGAGAGGAGGAAGAGCCCAGTGAAGTTCATACTCTACAGATGAAGCAAGTTCCTCCATTCTACTTCAGACACACTTGGCACTGTCTGTCAGCATCACCTTCTTGTTAAATCTCTTACCATGGCTTCCATCGCAGCTCATCCTCCCAGTCATCCTTCCGTTTCAGTGTCCACTGATCACTCACTGTGCTGGGGATCCTCTTCCTCCTCGGAACTGTGGTCGTCCCCTCCACACTACCCCCATGCACTAGCCTGCCGCTTTCTGCATTCTTCTCCCCATAAATCATTTCCTCGGTGAGTTCATCCACAGTCATGGCATTATCTACCACCTGAGTTTCAGGAGGAACATGACCTTGTTTCCCTGGGTGTGCGCTAGTGTGCTGTCATTGTGACATATACAAGGCATTTTGATATTGTGCAACACTAATGATTAGAATTTTACAGTGTAACTCACCAAGGGGAAGACTGTTTGGAGGATCTGAAGAGGAGTTGTTGGCATCAGTGGCCGTAAACTCCTTCCTCCATGCCATAAAGTAAACCAAATAACAATACACAAATAGAAGAGGTCAGCAAAGCATGCGTTTAAAACTCTCAGGATAATGGTATCATACTTTGTTTGGAGAAGGAAGAAACTAAGTAAATGAAACAATTAGCCAACAAAATATTTTTTAAAGGCCTTAGATTCTCTATTTATAAAACTCACTTATATGAACAAAGTATATATTTTTATTAATCATAACTCTGTTTTTTATTTTTCTGGTGGTTGGTCCTAGTTGGCTGACCATCTTACTCTTATGGATTCAGCTTCAAAACAAATCTCCTTAACTGCCTCCCTCCCCTTCCAATCAGATTTCTTCCCTGAAGATTCTATATAGAAATTGCAAGCCACCACTGGGCTTATAGATTCATTATTTAGACCCAGAGTATGTATAGATCATAGGTCCTGAAATAAGCTAAGGGTTACAAGCATCCCTCAGACCCAGTACATGGAACATAGAGGTTATAGACTTTTGGAATAGGAGGATGGCAATTTGGGGCCAATTTTTGAATAATCCTGGCAGGAAAGAAAGCACATGATAGAAAGTGCCACAGAATACTACTACACAGGAAAAGTCGTCAAAAGCCTTAAGGCCATGAGCGAGACTGAGCCCACCTAACCTTGCACCTAAAGCAGTTAGAAAAAGCGCAACACCACCCCCCACAAAGATCAGAGCAGAAACAAATGAAAAAAGAAATGAAGACTGGGCCCAGATACGAGTCCAGAATAACAGATATAAAAGCCAAGCTTCACTGAAAGGTAGAACCACTTTAACATAATGAATATGTTTCAGTCAAGCAAGAGAAGATGACGACTGAGAATAGAACTGTCAAGGCCCAGAGCCACCAGCGCCCCAGAGAGGGTAAAGGAAACACCTACATCACCTCGGCCTATGAAGCTGGGCAGTGCCCTGTGGTGACTGCTCATTAGGGGTGCATAAGGGGGTGCCTTCCAGGGCTGGCCAGGCCAAGCAGAGGGGTTATTAGAAATATGTATATCTGTACACACTGCTGCATTTAAAATAGACTACCAACAGTACCTACTGTCTAGCACAGGGAACTCTGCTCACTGTTAATGACCTAGTGAGAAAAGAATTTGAAAAAGGATTCATGTATCTGTATAACTGAATGCCGTACACTTGAAACTAATACATTGTAAGTCAACTATACTCCAATATAAAATAATTTTTTTTTAAAAAAGGGAAGTATGTATATATGGAGGCTACTTCTCAGAAAGGGCAAGCTAGCTAAACTAAATTAAAGATCAAGAACCAAGGCGAGGACTTCCCTGGTGCCTCAGTGGTAAAGAATCTGCCTGCCAATGCAGGAGACTCAGGTTTGATCCCAGATCTGGGAAGATCCCACATGTCACAGAGCAACTAAGCCCGTGTGCAAAATAAATAAATAAAATTATTTTAAAAAAAAAAGAATCAAGGGGAACCAACTGGGCATCAGAATCAGAGTGGTGAAGACAGAGAAAAACATGAGAATAAAATTCTAGGAAGTGATAAGAACACAACAAAATCTGTGGGAGGTCTCAGGTCCATTGACTGGGATTCACTCTGATTCTTCTGAATGTCTCACCAGGTTGAAGGCAGAGCCTTGAGAGGAACACATCTGTGTGGGAACGATTTCCTTCTCCTGAGTCCCTGCTAGCTTCAGATTTGACAGGCAGAAGGCTGCCAGGTCACTGAGGCAGCCAAGGAGCTCCAGCTGTGCTCCCCTGGTCCTCTGTCGGCCACCTACCCCATCAAACATCATAGGTAGCTTCAGCACCATCACAAGTCCAGCCAAACGCTAACACGTCTCTAGAGTAAACTATAATAGCACACCTTCTGTGACACCACACTTCGAGCTTCTTCCAACTGACAGGCAGTTATCTCCCAGTTTCTAACTGACTCTTCCTTCTCTCGGGTCAATTAGTGTTTCTTGAGGCTCTACTCTGGATTTTCTCTACCCAACCCTCTGTCTACAATTATATCTATACTCATAAATCCAATGACCATTTCTACATCTTAAGGATGAATCACCAGTCCATTTCTGACAGATCTAAATTAACATATCCAGTTGTATACTGGATCTCTTCGCTTGATGGCCTTGCAAGCACTTTGAACTCTGATGTCCAAAACCTGACATGTGATTTCTTCCCCAGATATCTTCCCACCACAGTGTTCTTTTACTCAGTAAAAAAAAGGATGGTTCTTTTACTACCATCCACTCACATGCTCAAACCAAAAACCCAAGTCATCCTTGAATTCTCCACTTCCCTTACTTTCCAAATCCATGTCTTGCTGGATATACCCTCAAATATATCCTCAAATCGACCCACTTCTCCTTTGCTTCTACCCTATAGAGTCCAAACCACCATCATCTTTCACATGGACTGACGTAACAGCCCCTCAGCTTGTCTCCCAGCATCCAGTGTTGCTCCTCTCCAGTCCTCTGTCTGTAAAACAGCCAAAATGCAGTGCTGGCAATGTCCTTCCTCTGCGTAGAACAAGGATGAGCTACAAACACCTACTCATGGATTTCACTGCACACCATGATCCAGCCCCTGCCTACCTCTTGAGCCTCATCTCACATCACATCCCTTCCCTCCCTGTCTAGGCTCCAGATGCGCTGAACTTCTTTCATTCTTTTCATATCTGTCACCTTTGCACATACTGTTCTCTCTTCCTGAAACGTTCTTTCCACCTCTCACCCGATCACCTCAGAATCACTCCTAAGATCACAGAGTAAACATCACTGCTTCCTTTGTGGACAAGATCCCCCCAAAAATGTGTTTTCCAGTAATGTTTTGTGCTTTCTCGGTAATATTTTCCAAACCTAATATTGCTCAAACTTTATTATAGTTACTTGTGCTTATTCCCTTATTTCTTACTAAAGGTTATATCCTCAGCGCCCAGCACACTGTATGGCATAAAAGACTCAGTTAGTATTAGAATAAATGAGAAAATGAGTCAGTGACAAAATCCAAGTAATTTGGATATGACTCCTCAAAAAATGGGCTCCTCAAGGTGAGTCAGATCAGATCAAAGGCAGATGCCAGGGGAAACAGCAGATCACAGGACTCTGTCCTCCCGTGTCTGACCAGGCTAGGTGAGTGGATGTGTTCCAGCTGTCTGGCTCTTCCTTGGAGATGGGTGCCCCAGGGCTGAGTCACTGGTGGTGCTGAGGCAGGCGCACATGGGAAGGCAGTCCCGTTGCACCTGAGTGCACAGAGCATCCATCCTAACCTCCCTCGGAGGGGCCGCACCAGCCCCTCTCAGAAACACGTACGCAGGCCTGCATCATTCCACACTGTCCCACACTGCTCAGGCTCCCCTGGTGGGTCAGGGCTAAAGAATCCGCCTGCCAATGCAGGAGACACGGGTTTGATGGGGAAGATCCCCTGGAGCAGATAATGGCACCCCACTCCAGTATTCTTGCCTGGTGGGCTACAGTCCATGGGTTTGCAAAAGAGGCAGACACGACTTTGCGACTGAGCAATGACAAAGATACTGCTGAGACTCTCTTGAATGAAAATATCTCCGTCTCTCACACAGTTGCCTCACCCTGCTTCTCTAATCAGGGATGGATCTGGATGCTAGATGGGAAGGGGACTTCGTAGCAGCAGGATAGAGTTGAACTCCTTGAGCAGGTGATCCTCTGGCTTCCTGCATCTCTAGGACAACGTTCCTTTGCCCCTGTTTGCTGCATATTCTGCTGGCTGGTACAACTCTTGGGTCATCCTGAGCCTAGAAATAGCCTGGGTAGCACCCTCTGGCAGATGAAATCGCACTGTCTTTCCCAGCACTATCTTCCTGAACCTCGTTGTAAAGCCTATCACACTTCTCAGATGCTTGTATTTTCAGCACAGATGCAACAGGAACCCTTCACAGTCTCTGTACCAAGGGCTTCCCTGTCCCACATCTTAACCTCCAGGGTCAAACATTTTCACTGATGCTTCTCTCCACTTAATGTCTACATTTTTCCACTTATTATCCAGTTCCAGTCTTACTGGGCTGCGTCCAGGCTCAGTAAGAACGAGGGCCATGATGGTCTAGACATCCGCTATTGATAGATGAAGGTGACTGATGATACACACGATGTGTGTGCTGGTCCTTAATCTCTTCTTTCTTGAATCCTTTATCCAAGTTAATCAACCCTCCTCATTCATATCTGCCAAATTCCAACTTACCTTTCAGGTCTAGTTCAAGATTTGTTTCTTCTTTAAAGATCAGCCTAAGCCACTGGTCCATAAAGAAGGCAGAGTGCCAAAGAATTGATGCTTTTGAACTGTGGTGCTGGAGAAGACTCCTGAGAGTCCCTTGGACAGCAAGAAGATCAAACCAGTCGATCTTAAGGGAAATCCACCCTGAACACTCATTGGAAGGACGGATGCTGAAGCTGAAGCTACAGTGTCTTGGTCACCTGGTGTGAACAGCCAACTCATTGGAAAAGTCCCTGATGCTGGGGGAGATTGAGGGCAGGAGGAGAATGGGGTGTCAGAGGATGCAATGGGTGGATGGCATCACTGACCCAATGGACGTGAACTTGGGCAGACTTCGGGAGATGGTGAGGGAGGGAGGCCTGGCGTGCTACAGTCCACGGAGTCGCAGAGAGTCAGACATGCCTGGGTGACTAAACAACAACAAGCCACACTGATCTCATTCCGCTCTGGATTAACACCACTTCCTCTCTGGTTATCCAGTGTTAGTACTAGTTTATAAATGTTCATAGTAAGCAGTGATTATTACTGATGTTTGCGGTGGCTTGAACAATGGTGGAATAGTTAACAGAAATAAATTATGGCTAGTTTTAAAGAACATATGAATGGTTCGTTATAGAAGATATCTGGCTCTCTGGTTATCAGGAAAGAGATTGAGGAGTTCTTTGAAGATACAATTACTGAACTCTTTTGGCAAAGACATCAGAAGTAGGATTGGAGACAAAGATACTCCAAGATACTGTTTAGCTCAAACCAAGGAAGATAACGTAAAACACAGTCTCTGTACCTTAGTAGTACCAGGAGCACGAGCCCACTTACGATTTTCCATCCGGTACTGCGACACCGCTTCCTGTATTGCATTATAGCAGGCTGTACACAGCCTGAGATTCCCTTTTCTCTACAGATCAGTGACCCTTTGTGCAAAGAGGTTCTTGCTCAATCATATAATGAGTATATTGCCAAGGATCTACTACTTGGGGAATCAGAGATAGAGGCAGTAATGTTTTCTTGACTTTGCCATGCACACAGTGGCTACTCACTAAAACACAGCCTCTCCCATTAATACGTGAACTCTGTGGAGCAAGGATGTTGTCTAGTGTGTTTACTAATGTATCTCTAGTGCCCGATTCACACAGCAGGTGATGATACATATTTTACTAGTGAACAGATAGTACACAATATTAGATGAAGAGAAGACACAGAAGAAAAGTTTAATAATTCTGTTCTAGAGTGTATCAGTTTTTGAGAGAGGTCTTTATTTTAGATTCTTCCTTTCCTGCTGCACCTGCTGTGCAGTGAGGACAAAGTGACCAACATGGATCATAAACATAAACAGACTCAAATGTGAAAGTTAAAACTATAAAACGTCTACATATAGAGGAAAACACAGGAGAAAATCTTTGTGACTTTGGTATAAACAAAAAAATGTATACAGGTCACAAAAAGGACTAACTAGATAAGGAAAAAGTAAGAAATTAGACTTCATCAAAAATTTAAACTTCTGGTCTTCAAAAGATACCATAAAAAAAAAAAAAAAAGGCAAGTCACTAACATGGGCAAATACTTTCAATTCATATACTCACAGAAGACTTGTATCCAAACTATTTTAAAACCTTTATAATAAAAAGAATATATAAAGAACTCTTACAATGCAATAACAAGAAGCCAGACATTCCAATTCTTTAAATGGGCAAAAGATTTAAGAAGACTTCACCAAATTTAAGATAGGTGGCAACCAAGCACATGAAAAGATGTTCAGTATCATTAGTCATTGAGAAAATGCAAACTAAAACCACAATGAGATACCACTGCACACCTACTAAAATAATTGTTTTTTAACTGACAATACCAAGTGCTGAAGGAGATGCAGAAACCTGGAATTTTCACAGAATGCTGGTAACTATAAAATCGTACAGCCACTTTGGAAAAATTTGGCAGTTTTTTCTTTATCAAGTTAAACATTCACTTACCACAGGACCTAAGATTTCACTCCAAGGTATCTGTCCAAGGAAAGTGCATACATATCTACAAAGACTTGTATGGGAATGTTCAAAACTGGAAGGTGGAAACAAATGTCCATCAACAGGTGAATGGATAAACTGTGGTTTATTCAACAATGAAATACTGCCCCACAACAGAAGGGATGAACCATTGATATACACAGAAACATGGATGGATATCAAAAACAACACTGAATTAAAGAAGCCATACACAGGATACATACCATACGATTCCATTTATACAAAGCTCTAGAGTAGGCAAAACTGATCTATGGAGAAATCTGATCACTGGATGTCTGGGGTGGGTAGAGAGAGATGATTGCAATGGGCAAAGGGGGATTTTGGGAGGGTGACAGAAATGTTCTACATATTGACTGCAGAGATGATTACACAGATGTAGATACCTGTCAAAACTCACTGATCACACATTTCAAATGGGTTCATCTTGTTTGAATTTTTCACAGATGTGTATTACTTCTGTAGTTTAAAAAGATCTGTTGTCCTTTTAAAACTCTTCTAACTGGTCAGGCTTGGTTAGTGAGAGAAGCAGGTTTTTAAGATGCTTATATAAAAGGGATTACTGTGAGTAATTATATAAACAGACTATAATCACTAAAAGTTGGCTATGAGCCACCAGATATTACTAGCATGTTTTTGTCACAAAGTTAACAATAATTCTGTCAAACTTACCTGATAGACAATTTAAAATTTTTTAAGCAAAAAAATAAAATTAAAAAATAAATAAAATGGGCACATCTTCTATGTAAATTATATTTCAATAAAATTGAAAAAATAATTATTTTACAACAGTTAAGGAGTTAAGTCTTTTTTGTTATCAATAGTGGCTGGCCAACAAGTTACTACAAAGGTTAATCAGTCCATTGTAGGATAAGAGTATCCTTGATCCATCAGCCTCTGAAACATATCAGAGGAACAGCTTCTCTTACCAGCAGAAAATCAAGGAATTTGCTTTGCAATTCACAGAAGTTAGAGTGTGAATTTGTACACCCTCTTGTGATTAACTGGAATTAATTTTCAAAAAGTCAGGCCTAAGCTATGTTAAAGTGAAAGTGAAAGTCGCTCAGTCATGTCCAACTCTTTGCGACCCCATGGACTATAGAGTCCATGGAATTCTCCAGGCCAGAATACTGGAGTGTAGCCTTTCCCTTCTTTAAGGGATCTTCCCAACCCAGGGATCGAACCCAGGTCACCTGCATTGCGGGTAGATTCTTTACCAGCTGAGCCACCAGGGAAGCCCATGTTAAAAAGTGAAGAAAGGTATTTTTTATCAGGTTAATGCTTCAAAAGTAAACAATTCCCACTGTGAGAAAACAAAGAACTTCTGGCATGTACTCTGATTGGTGTCTGGACCTTCCAAAGAGGGCAGCACACACGCATGGCAGGCAGATGGACAGAAATGCCTCCCTGACCACACTCTATGAGGCACACAGTGGAAGAATAGCCTCTCCATCAGAGGAGCAGGTTGTTAGAACAGCCAGAGGGATAAGGTTTTTATTTGTAAGTGGGCTCACAAACGTTTATTATTATGGTCTTTTTTTTTTTTTTTTTAACTGTCAGTCACTGAAAAGGCTTTCTCTGCAAACACAGAAAGGGAAGAAAGCAAAGTAAATCTGCCAACTTCCCTCTCCAGCTGCCTTCCCTTACCCTTCTCCTTTCCCCCATCCCCTTAACTCAATACCCCTCAATCACTAGCAAAGGTTAAAACCACACCAGGGGGCTTGGTTGAACCAAAAGAAAAGGCAGGCCTAGGATCTGGATGACTTGATAGATAAGAAGTGGGGGAGGGTGACTGCATTCAATGAACTCTCATTTCTAGTTCCATTTCTAGTTCTCATTTCTAGTTCCAGCATCTTAATAGCACACGAATGTCCTATCCAGCGATTAACTCTTCTGCTCTGTGCAAAGCCCTGCTGGGAGAATAAAATGAAATGTCTGACCTCCCTTGCCAGAAACCAAGGGACATCCTAGGGACTCCTTCCCCTAGACCTTTCTCTCTCTATCCTGATGGAGCCATAGATGGCCCTTGACTTAAGCTTGGCCAATCAAATAATCTCATGGAAATTTATTTCTTTCAGAGTGATGCAAGAGGCAAAGACATGGCTTGCAGTGGAGCCAGGCAAGACAACCAAGCAGTTTCTTTCTCTTGTCAGTTCCAAGCCTGGATCCTTAGGTTTCCCATCCATCCTGTGAGGCTTTCTTCCGTGGAGAAATACATATTTTAAGTTTCCCACCTCCCTCCCCTACCCCTCATCCTTTTTTAATATCCCCCCATCAGAGTTAATGTCTGGTTTGGTGGTGGTGGTGGTGGTTTTTTCAATTTCTATATATCCCATTTTCTATATATCCATTTTTTAAAAATGCATGTATGTGTCATATAAATTGGATTATATTATACATGTTGTTACACAACATGCTTTTCCTGAGCTGTGATCTTCTACTTCTTTTGTATTGTCTCATCATTTCTGATTAAAGATGTACACAAAAATCTTACCAAAGTTGGAGTCTATGGACAGGGTGGGACTCAGTTAATCTATTACATAGCCCATTTATTACTAATAAGAGAATGGGCTCAAGTTCATCTGGCTGAACAAGGATTCTAAAGAATGCCAACTATGTGTGAGGCTCTGAAGTTCTTACAGGCAACATAAGGGTTCTTGAGCAGAGAAATCTCATGATGAAGACAATGTTTCATGAAGAATAACATCACAACAGCAAGTATAAGAGACAAGACAGAGACCCTGGACAGCAGAGAGACTAGTTCAGTGGCTAATAGAGGAGTAGATCTAAAGAAATAACACTCTATATTACAGTGGTGGTCAGAAAAATGGAGAGAAACTTTACTGAATATTAAGAAGGTAGACTAGTAGAGTGGAAAAAACAATGATTGCAGTTAGAAGAGCTAGATTTCAATTCCAAGACTGAAATTTATTAGCTATGTGATATTTGGTAATATATTTCCTTGCTCCATATCTTTTTCTCTGTCAATAAAATGAAGAACCTGGAATATCAGGGCTTTAAGTTTCAGGGATTTTTTCCCCAGCAAAACACCCGCTCCTTACATAGGGACAAGGTTCAGAGCCCCAGCTCTCCTTCATTATACCTCCCAGCCACTTTGTTGCAACTCTGAGGCATTCTTGAGGAATCAAGAAAGGACTAGGATACAACATTTGAGAAATCTTTAAAGGCTCTACTATCAACTCTAATATTCAATGACTCAAGGGGGTAAGTTTGGCAGAGATGTCTAGAAAAACAGTAATGATTTTAATAGTTACCACAGAATCAAATTAGAAAGGATGAACTGACTTCTGATAAATCTACCTGTTTCTCTTTACAGGTCAAATCCAGCTTAATTTCCAAAATCTCATCTAAATCTTGTGCAAATGGTAATCTAACCTCTATGCAAGCAATACAGTCACAAATAATTCACTGCCTAACAATTCAGCTCACTTCCACTTGAGGTCCTCTAACTGTTCAAATGTTCTTCCCTGTTAAGTCAAAACTGGTTCCCCATCACTGTCATCTGAAATGAAGGTCCTTATTCCACCTTGTGAAGCTAAACCAAGTAAATCTAAGCTCTCTCCCATAGGACAGTCCTTCAGTTGTTTGAGAAGAGCTCTCAAGTCTACTTTATTTCCGCCCCCCACCACCCCACTTATTCTCTCTTGCTCTGGCCTGCCAGGAATATTCCACAGAGGTGGCCAGCTCCACTTCTGGATCAAATCAGCAATTTCTAAGCATCTACCTAAAAGGAGATCTGCACTTCTTCAAGGCTTTAAAGAGTTAATCAAATCAGATGGTCTTCCTTGAAACAAATGACTAGCTTTATAATAAAGTGTAAATAGAACCTACATTCATTATCTGGAAACCATTATTTTCTTACTAAACTTGGAAGGAAAGTTATGACCAACCTTGACAGCATATTAAAAAGCAGAGACATTACTTTGTCAACAAAGGTCCATCTAGTCAAGGCTATGGTTTTTCCAGTAGTCATGTATGGATGTGAGAGTTGGACTATAAAGAAAGCTGAGTGCTGAAGAATTGATGCTTTTGAACTGCAGTGTTGGAGAAGACTCTTGAGAGTCCCTTGGACTGCAAGCAGATCCAACCAGTCCATCCTAAAGGAAATTAGTCCTGGGTGTTCATTGGAAGGACTGATGCTGAAGCTGAAACTCCAGCACTTTGGCCACCTGATGAGAAGAGCTGACTCATTTGAAAAGACCCTGATCTTGGGAAAGATTGAAGGCAGGAGGAGAAGGTGACAACAGAGGATGAGATGGTTAAATGGCATCAGTGACTCAAAGGACATGAGTTTGGGTAAACTCCAGGAGTTGGTGATGGACAGGGCGGCCTGGTGTGCTGCAGTCCATGGGGTCTCAAAGAGTCGGACACGACTGAGCGACTGAACTGAACTGAACTGAAACATTAGCTGGTCCCAGTGTATCAGAAGTAGATTGCTAAATCTTTTAACCCAAAGCAAACTGTGAAAACATCTAGCTAGGGATTCAAAAAGATTTAAGACTCAAGCTCCAAAGAAACAAGTATAAATAATACAAATAAATGGAAGCAGCCTGACTCCAAGCTTGTAATCTCATCAGTTCTCGGGGGAATGTAATTCTCACAGGTAACAAAATTTAATTATCACCAAGGTGACCTGGAATATCATTGTTAGTAAGAAAGCTTCATTCACAATTCTTCATCCCACCCATTCCATATTCCACCATGAGGTCTGCAAAATCAGGGTGTGTGGCTTAGGCATGTTTCTTCCAGTCTGGGTAATCTGGGGATGGGGACTAGGAAGTAGGACCGAGTCCCTAAGGAGAAAGCAAGCTGGCGTAGCCAGTCTGTGATGCCTGTGGGAGTGCTGAGACTTTATGGTTTCCTGTGCCCTGGTTGTCCTAGTAACCTGAGGCCTCCCTATTTGTGTTGGCATTGTGGGGCCAAGAGCGGAAGCAAAGCTGAAGTACCAGGAAGACTTGCAGGGAAAAAATGTGGGTAATGCAGCAGTTATGCCACAGAGGGTCAAGCCTAGGGCATAAGAATTACCAGACTTTGGGGAAGGGGGGGTAGTATCTTATAAAAATCAGATCTCCAGATTCTACTTCAAGCGTTTCTGATTCAGGAGATATAGGACGAGCTCAGGAACCTGAAATTTTAAGAAGCTACCTCCTAAGACAAAGATCACACTTTTGAAAACTCAGGGTAAGCAAACACATCAGCAGTTGAGGAGAAAAAGTCTCACCATCGATCAATTTCCGAAAGCTGATATTCTAGCATGGTAGTTCTGAATGTGGTAGGGGCGGGGGACAGAATTTCCCTCCAGGGAACACTTGGCAACATCTGGAGATGCTTTAGACTGTCACATCTGAGAAGGTACCTCTGACACGCAGTGGGTAGAGGCTAGGGATGCTGCTAAACATCCTACAATATACAGAACCGCCCCTGAAACCAAGGATTATCCAGCCCAAAACATTAGTAATGCCATGGTTGAAAGGACATTCTGCCCCTCAACCCCATCACCTCCCAATCCACAGAAATCAATGTTACCTACGTATTCTTAGGTCATGGTACAGAGACTTATATGAGATCCCCTGGAAACCGCTTGAGAGGCCTAAATGATTATTTTAAATAGTGGTTTAAAAAGAATACAGATTGGGGCGGGGGCACCTCCCAGGTGGTGCCAGTAGCAGAGACCCCGCCTGTCAGTGCAGGAGCCATGAGAGACGCGGGCTCGTTACCTGGGTCGGGAAGATCCCCTGCAGAAGGGCATGGAAACCCACTCCAGTATTCCTGCCCGGAGAATCCACTGAACAGAGGAGTCTGCTGGGGTACAGTCCGTGCGGTCACAAAGAGTCGGACACGACTGAAGCGACTTAGTACACATGCAGATAAGGAGGAGATGAAAATAACAGATAATAGAGAGAGGCAGGTATGGACAACAGTGGTGAGCTAAGAGGGGAGTCAAGGGAGGACAAGGCACTGGGTGACCTCAGAGGGAAACTCCTGGTGGATGTAGGCCATGAAGACCAGGGAGGAGAAGATAAACCTGTTAAAACATCATAGAAGCAAAAAAAAAGAAAAAGAAAGAAAGAAAATGAAGAAACTGTGAAGAAGTAGTTTTAGAATTTGCCAAGAATAGATCTGGAATGAAAAGAAAATGTTAGAGACACTTCTCCTCAAGAGTGATAAATAAGGATTTCTCAGCAATGATTAAAAAAAAAAAAATGAGAGGCCCCTTAGAAAGAAATCAGGAATTACGTGAAGAAAGGAAAAATATAATTATTTATGCCCTTCTAGCCCTAATCACCCCCCAAGAAAGATGGATCCAGAAAAAGTTCCCTGGCCTCACTGAGCACAGACAATGAACGGGAAGCGGGGCTGGAGGACGAAGGGCCTGCCCAAGAACGCTTCTTTAAGGAGAAGGGGGCAGAGGTGGTGCTCAAGGAGCAGGAGGAGCAAGGTCGGAGGAGAGAAGGAGGGGCAAGGATGGGCAAGAGGGACTTCAGGGACTCCTGGGGACAGAGATCAAAGGAGGGGTTTTTGTTTTCAGTGTTGCTTTTGACATATGGGAGATGAGATAGAGCCTTCCTCTTCCATCTCTTCTGAGAAACCTCCAGTAAAAACCGACATTACTCATCAGGGCTCTGGGGTTGGGTTTGTGTTTCCCAGTTGTGACCACATGCAAGACTGGCCTCCAGACAGATAAAAGAGCTCAGTTACATGTTTTCACTATGTCTGAGGTGACCGTAAGATTTCTGGAGCAGCCGAAAGACAGCCAGTCCTGTGACAGTGTACCAACTCCTGGAGTTTGGGGCTACACTAACACAAGAGTCACATCTGGCCTCTTAAATTTAAATTAACTAAAGTCTAAAACTCCAGTCCTCAATCACAGTAGCCACATTTCAAGTGCTCAACAGGCACATGTGGCTAGTGGCTACTGATTAGGCAGGACAGGGAGCAAACACTTCCATCATAATAGAAAACTTCTATTGAACCGTGTGAAGAGTAAAGGAAAAAAGCTTAAATAGCTAACAAATAGCTTTCAAATTTTTAAAGAGCTGCTGCATTGAAAAAGAAGTCAATTTCCCCATACTGTTTCAAAGAGCAGAATTGTGGGAATGGATGAGATGCTAGCAAGGCAGACTTCTGCTGAACAACACACGAGTAGCTTAAAGCTAGCTGACCACAGAATGGGCCGCCTCCACTGCAGATGGCAGTAATCCATCCCATGCAGTAGAGACAGTCAAGCAAAGACCTCCTTGGCCATATTTCAGAGATAATAAAGAAGTAGATGCCTTCTCAGTATCTAGTGTTGGGTCTATAACTTTAAGAAAAGAGCAATTTACAAGTGAGATAAAAATGAAAGTCATAAATGGAATTTCAAAGGTTACTACTACCACAAGTAGACTGTGGGGCAAGCATGAAAAATTAAACCATCTAAATAGATAAGGAACTCAATCAGAATTAATGGTGTTTAGCTGGGGGTTAATTATTAGTGGTGGGGGCTATCATTTACATAGCAATTCGTAAGCAGAAAAAGTTAAAAAGAAAAATTTGGTAATAGTCCCAATGGTACAGTGACAACACAGGGCAATTTCAATATAGGTTATCAATGGAAACCTGACTATGGTTGAAATTGGTACTACAACCAAAGAATCTTTTATGTTCTCTGCCAGAGAGAATATGAGTTGTCTGGGTACAGCAACCATCTATTCTTGGGACTCTGGCCCCTTCATCTCATCCTCTCGCCATTCACCACAGCCTTACAAGTCATCTCTCTCAACTCTTGAAACTCAGTCGCCTCCAAACTGTCCCTTCATCTCCAGGAGAATGATTCCTCTCCTCCTCATCTGAATATAGAATGGCAAAGGATATTGTCTCTTAACCTTCTATCCTAGCTATGAATCTACCCACCCTCATCTTCCACTCCCAAATCTATTTGGCTTGCTCATAATGCAAAATATACTGAATAGACATATTCATAGCCATATACTGACTTATGGTTCTATTGTCTGTGTACTTTGGTATGTACATGTATATGAGAACATTCATGCACACACACATGATAACACCTGTTACTGGTAAGAATTTAGGAATCAGGCACCAGGCTAATGAAATGCACTATACACTGCCTAGCACAACGCCAAGCTTAAGTGGTCACTCAGGGGACTTTCCAGTAATAGCCCAGTCATGCTTCTGGATGCAAAACGTGGGAGGATGAGACTGAAGTAGAAGTGAATTTGAAAACTGTTTTTTCTTGCAGGAAATAAAATGGGGGAAAAAAGAATCTTGTGCTGTATCTACTGGAAGAATGTTTAGTCACAAGGAGAAGGTTGAACCCATGCTGAAAGTAAGCATAATAAGAGTGTACAGAATTTAGAGTAAGAAAAAGGCGATAGAAGAGGAAAGAAGACAGAAGTGGATCATGCAGAATAAATAAGGCCTAACCCTTTAAAAATCCCAGGTTTTACCAAAGAGAAAGGAAGAAAAAGATTTTCAGTACGAGAGAGTTTAGAGTTTAAGATGGAAAAGAGACAGAAAGGGCTGTAGGCTTTAAAAAAAAAAAAAAATCAATGAAGAAGCAGCGGTGTATGTTGGCAAAGAGAAGTGTAGAGTTGAGAGGAGGGAGAGAATTTATGGTAGAGGAAGTTGGTGTGAAGTTTTCCTCTAAAGACGCCCAGCAGAGCAAAGAAGGAATGAAGGTAAAAGCCACTGGGAATAAGGTAGGGCTGGGGTTGAAACAGCACGAGAGAAAGGAACAGAGCCCAAAGTAGGAAATTATTTTCTTTTAAAAAAAACTAACTGACCCAGATTTCCTTGTTTGGGGCCAAAAGTAACTGGAATTTAAGGATCTTTAAAATAAACCACAACGATCCTAATCCTTGCAATTGCCTTTGGCCCAGGATAAAATAAAAGATCGTGATAGAATTAGTGTAAGTTTTTGACACTGTAGAGTTGATTTTAGAAGAGAAATCAGACAAATAAATTGCTATGTTTATAGAAATATTATTGAATAACACAACTTTAGCTCTATCTCTTTTTATCAGCCACAAGGTAAATATAGAAACTTTGTAGTTACATGTCCACAGAAGATAATAAGTAACCTAACATATATGGTAAAGTTGTTACTTGTCTTTCGGTACTGAATGCCAATGAAATGTTTTAATGGATTTAGGATATATAGTGCAGGTTAAAGGGCTGCACAGACAAAAGTTAGAGTTAAGAATAAAGACCATAAGATGGGGGACAGGAAAAGCAGAAGTTCTATGCCACTGACACAGAACTGGGGCATTAACAACACAAGAATTCCCACATGTCGGTGACAGGAATGAGGCGCAAAAGCAAGACAAAGGAAAAGACTCGATCTCATGTAACTGATCTTTGAGTTTTAAATCAAATACTGAATCAGATTCTTCAGCTTTTCTAGTTTTAAAAATTCAAATAACTTAAGCTGTTTGACAAATGTAGCCATGCAATTTTAAATGACTATAAAAATTAGAGGATCAATGCCTAGCCCTTTGGCAAAGACCAAAGATGGTAGTAGCACTAGACACAGATAACCTTGCCTCTAAGTTCCTCGTTATTACTTAAGTGACCATCGATTCTACTACCCACGAGGCCAATCCGCACTCCTTATCTCCATGCCTTAATCAAGGTCTTTAACGACTTCGTCACGATGGGACCCTGAGAGCCCTAACTCCCACTCGTCTCTAACCTGTTTCTCACTCTCGGGGTGCACCGGCATCTGGGGGGTGGCCATTTGCCCTTCCCACCTGGGGTGGAGGGGGGGGTGTCTTCCATCTAACACTCTGGTGAGCCTGTCCCTCGCTCCAGCCAGCAGCGCTCTCGCTCCACAGCCCCGCACTCCTCGCTGCCTTCCCGGGCCCTCCTCCCCGGGGCCCCGCTCCCTCGGCTGGCGGGGGCCTGCGGTTGGCGTCTCTTAGGTGTTCAAGCCCTGGGCGAACCCCAGACCCCGACCCCTCGGGGCCCTCCCCCCAGCTCTCTCTCGGCGCTTACACCACCCTCCCCGGGCTCCTCACTCCCAGCCGCCCCTTGGGGCTCTGGCCCCGGAATCTCCCCACGGCCGCTCCCAGTCCCTCCTGTCCTGCCCGGCTGGGGCGTCGGAATGCGCTCACTTCCTCCCGCCGCGCACCTGCCCGGCGCGGTTGGAGCGCCGCCCGGCCGGGCCTCCGGCGGATGTTTTTCTGTCCCCGCGTGGGCAGCGCGAGCCAGCCGTTCCTCCCGGCCCGAAAGCCAACCGCCGCGCCCCCCACAACTGGCATCCCCGCCAGCCGTGCCCTAGGCATGCACGCACGCGCGCGCGTGCACACACCCCCTCCCCCGCAAGGGTGGCCCTGGTCCTGAGAAGCTCCACAGATGCACGCACGAGCCCGCACACCAGCAGGTGTTCAACCAACACCTCCCCGCCACGCACCTACCCCGCAACTTCTTGGAGAGGGCTCCTGTCTCCGCCCCAGACTTCCTGCAGAAGCAGCCCCCTACTCCTGCCCCTGTATGCCTACCTCCTCTTCACTGCAGGTCGGAACTCACCCCTGTCCCGTGACCTCACACACCAATCCCCACTGGGTCCCCTCTGCCTACAGCACGACCACCACTCCCTTCAAGCTCTCTAGCTCTCTCACTAGCGTCTGCCCCCCATGGGGTTCGCTCTAGGTTGCAGGAGCAGAAGGAAGTCTATGGTCCAAGCATCAAGAGTGTCAGCTGGTGTCCCCACAAAGGCAGCAGCAGAACTACTGGCCATTGACAGGATTTCTGGGCCCTTGTGTTGGTCAAGCCTTTGAATCCACCTGCTCCAGCCCAGAGAATTCCAAGGCCATGCCTCCCACATGCCAGCCTACATCAGGGCACCCTGCTCCCCTGTTTGTTTGTTTTTGTTTGTTTGTTTTCCCCTCTTGCTGCTCCTCTGAGATGGAAAGTATATCAGACCTGACTAGGGAGGGCAAAGGTGCGGTACAGTCCTCATCTCCAGCCATGTAAGCTGTCTTCTTGGGAAAGGATAGGGAATTCGGAGGACTGATGAAGCTGTTTTTGAATGGTGACAAGGTGAGGGGAAGGGCAGTCCTCTAGAAGTCAGCCAGAAGTAGTTGGATTGGAACCCCTGGGTTACAGTGGGAGTCTAGAGGTAAATGGAACTGGAGACTTAGAAGGAAAAGAGAATAAATGCCAAAGTGATTGACCCTGTGGGTAGGAGAGTGATAGCTGGAACAGGGGTCTTCGGAGTGTGAAATAGTGAAAGAAATCCGGTGTGGCTGGGGCAGTTAACACCAAAGGCCGGCACTAGCCTCGTCAGAAAGGAGAACTGGAGAGCTCACAGGAGGATGGGAAGAAACTGTTCAGGACCCTTATGAGAAGAAGCAGGGGTCCCAAAGTTAGCTGGAAGGATGGAAAAAGGACATGTCTTCCCTGGAAGAAGTGGGGGTACTGACCTAGGAAAAGCAGGCTTATCAGCAACAGTTTCTCAAACTGGACATTTAGTTTCAAGGACACAAGGACCAAAACCATCCTGGAGGTAATTTTTGAAGGAAGTGGTAGGTTGCAAGGAGCATATGTGTGCAAGTGAAAGAAGTCTATAGCAGTCCCAACAGAAGCTGTGGGCCGTGCACACAGGACTCCTCCACATCACTCAAAGAATGGAACGTCTAGCACCGACCACAGCAGTTTACTCTTTCCGGAGGGCTATGTGCCAGGCACAGCGCTAGGAGCATGACATGCATTCTCTCGTGGAATCCTCTTGATGATCCTATGAGTTGGTATCACTATCCCAATTTATAGATAAGGGAACAGGTTTAGAGAGGTGAACTAATTTGCTCAATGACACATAGCTCTTTAGTAGAATTAGGATCTAAATCCAGAGTCCGACTCTACAACCTATGCTCTTAATCACCTCTCTTCAGGTTCTCCAGAACCTACAGGAAATCCAAAAGAGGATGTCAGAGGATACGTTCCTAAATCCTCATTCCGTAACGTACAGGAGAAAAGAGGGGCCTCCCTTGTGAAAGCTGGAATGACCCATACCGTGAGGGCACTTAGACATGTTCCTCTTTGAAAAGAACCATTCTTTGGTATGGCGAGATCTTTTATTTGCTGTGTGTTTGGGGTGATGAATAATCGATAGTCTTATCTCTGGGATGCCTATGAAAAACAAGAGACACCTGCCCCCAGCCCCCCACCCCTAGCCTCTGAGGGGCAGCCATGTCTCTAGGACACGGCAAGGAGACCCTGCCCAAGGGTCTGAGAGAAACATTCCCCACACCAGGTGCCCGCTCGCTCTCCTGGAGCCTCTGGCCGTCGCACCCTACTGCATCTCCTTGGTTTGGCTGGGGCACAGGATTAGCCATCCCCAGGAAATGCCTCCCTCCGGTCCAGGCAGGGATCCCAGCGTACACACCCCTGGAGAGAGAGTGTGTGAGTGTGAGTGTGTGTGTGTGTGTGTGTGTGTGTGTATTACGGGGCGGGGGGAGATGGTGGAATGCTTCCTTCTCTCCAGGCCAGGGAGAGTTCTGGGGACCACCTGGGGGCCCTCACCCCGCCCCCTCCTTGCTGGGGAAGTGCCCAGTCCAGCGCCCCTTCCCCGGCCACCCTCCTCCCCCTGGCTGTGCGGGGGCATGAATCAGCTCTCACAGCTTGTTAAAGCTAGACCTCTTGTTTTCATGCCCTCACCCCAGGAAACAGAGTTACGGCTTTTCCAGCTCCACTCAGCAGGGGGCCAGGGTCCTCACTTTATAAACATCCCCAAGCCTTCGAGAACAGAGGGCACGGAGATGGTGTGAGACAGGCGCCCAGGGGAGAGAGACAGACGCTAAGGCTCAAGGAGAGGAACAGAGGAGAGCCGAGGAGACGAGGCCAGAGCAGCCGGAACGGAAACCAAGAGGGTCCGAAAGAGCTGTGCTGCCGGGATGGCCCCAAGGACGCTCTGGGCGGGACAGGCTACGGGAACGCGGGGAGGCTGGGGGGTCATCTGCTTGGTGGTATCTCTGCTCCTCCAGCACCCGGGCGTGCACAGCAAGTGCTACTTCCAAGCTCAAGGTAAAGCTGGGCGAGGCGTAAGGAAGGATGCGTGCTGAGGGCACCGGGAGGAAGGGCTCCGAGATGGTCCCCTGGCAGCAAACCCAGACTCCCTGGCGGTGGGACGCAGGAGAGGCCACACATGGGGGCAGCGTGCCCTTACCCCTCGGCTCTGGCACTAACATCTCCTGTTCTTCCCCAGCCCCCTGCCACTATGAGGGGAAGTATTTCACCCTGGGCGAGTCTTGGCTCCGCAAGGACTGCTTCCACTGCACCTGTCTGCATCCGGTCGGTGTGGGCTGCTGTGACACGTGAGTGACCAAAGGTGGCCAGAGAGAATGGCTCCGATGTGAGGGACGGAGAGCTGGCCAGGGTGTGACTAGATTGCTCTGATGTGAGAATGAATGGAGAAGCAGCCAGAGGCTGGCTGAACTTGACGGTACCGACAAGAAGGGGTGAGAGGCTTCAGGCTACAGAGTGAGGGGAGTTAGGTGGATCTGGAGGGAAACTATTCCTGCTATGAAATGAAAAAAATCCATATATGGCAGGCAAGAGAAATCCTGCAGGGCCGGGGGCACTGGGGAGACACGGGAGAAGCGCTGGGGAGGGGACGCGGGGCAGGGACAAAGGTGGACCTTCATTGTCCTGACCCTTCCCCTGTCCTTCGGTTCCCCAGGTCGCAGCATCCTATCGACTTCCCGGCGGGCTGTGAGGTACGCCAGGAGGCAGGAACATGCCAGTTCTCCCTCGTGCAAAAATCTGACCCTCGGCTGCCCTGCAAAGGGGGAGGGCCCGACCCAGAGTGGGGCTCAGCTAACACCCCTGTGCCTGCGGCGCCTGCTCCCCACTCCAGCTAAACGCGACTGACTGCCCTGCTGCTGACCGCCCACTGCTGCTGCCACTTCCAGGGAAACCACTAGCAGCTGCCGATCTATTCTGAATAAATAAGTTAACGCTCTAGCCGAAAGCCCGCCTCTCGTTATCTGTGCCACTGGACCCCAGGTGAAAACAACGGGCCCTACCAGAGCCCAGGGGCTGAGTTCTCAGGATCCTGAAGAAGGCTGTGGGCCAGGGTCAGATGGTTATAGTGCTGGTGCTGGGGCCGGGGGCCGCGTAGGAGGCCAGGGCAGGGCTTGTCGGCAGCACCTTGATGGGCAGGTCCCAGCTGAAGGTGTCCACGGGCACTTGCTCAGGCCCCGTCCAGGTGGCGGGCTCAGGCTGCTCCATGGGAGGTAGGAGCACCAAACCGGGTTCTCGGGAGGTGACAAACTCAAAATGCAAACGCCACTTCAAGGACACTGCGGTGGGGGGTAAAGATAAAGGCGGAAGTATTTAGAGGCCAGGAACAAAAGCCAGTGACAGATTGTGGTTAGCAAATTAGAAAACAAAAACAAAACCCTGTATTCAGGAAGAGCAGGTAAGTCATGGGGCAGGGAGCCAGGAGAGAGGATTTCGCTGAAGAAATCTAGTGTGTTGCCCCTGGAAATGTGACAATAAGGACAAGAGCATCAAGTACCTGAGAACCCAAGTGGGGGACAGTCAGGACTTGGTAGCTTGAAGCAAATGCTCTGCAGAATCAGAAGTAAGTGCACCACAGGGTTCCAGTGGGCAGGGGGAGAGGAAATCTGCGCAGCTGTTAAGAATTTAGGGGTCCGTGCACCCAAGAAACAGGCTGAAGGTCTGAGGAAGTGTTAAGGGTCAGAGGTTGGATGTGGAAACTTCTGGGTGTGTGTTAGGAACCAGGGTCCATTATAGTGTACCAAAGCACAGCGTTTTACCCTGGGCCCCAGCGATGGTCAGGGTCTCACCAATGGCTGTGCAAAAGCCTGGGGTGGAGCTGAGCGGGATGGGGAGAGAGAAGCTGGTTCTGGTCGTGTGTAGGCAGGACTCCTGGTGCCGGGCATGAGTGACGTGGGACACCGAGGGGGCACCTCCGGCCCCGCGACGCCGCTGGTAATCAGGCTGCACACGCTCCTCCGTCTGTAAGCTCACCGAGAACTGCGATCAAGAAGACAAGGGTGTGCAGGCAGGCGCGGGGACACGCCGACTCTGGGCGGGAGGGCAGGCCGGCCGCACGCTGTTTCCCCAGAGGGCCCTGGGTGATGCCCACCTCTCCATGCCGCCTGTCTTTATGCAGGCCCGCTCCTTCCACCCTGACCCTTCAGACCCAGTTCCCCCAAAGCTCCTGCTCCTCTCTCACCTGCAAACAAGCTACAGTTCCTTCCCCTAAGTTTAAGGTCCCCACCACGTCCTCGCCAAGTCTGTATACAGATTTGAAGATGCCAAATGTCCCAACTTTTCCTCGGCCATCACTGATGTTGTACAGATCTGGGGAGAGAGGAACAGAGTAAGCCTGGGGTCCATACTGGGGAGTCCAAGAGGTGGGCCTTCCTTTATAATCATGAGCTATCTGTGGGTCCTCAGAAGAATGTGGCGGTTAGGAGAGTCTGGCTCTGAGACAGGAGTACTACGGGGGAGGAAGGGGCAGGGCAGTTCTGGAAGGATGCTCACGGAGGCTGCGGCAGGACGTGGCGGCCATAAGACGCTCCCCAGCAAGCTCGGTGAGCCACGAATCCTTCTTCCCACCTTCATCCTCCTCCAGGAACGGGCTGGATGGGGCTACAGCCTCATCCTGGGGAAACCGGACATCTTGGAGGCCTAGAGAGTGAGTGAGTGGAGGGGTGGTGGGAGAGAAGAGCAGTGGTTAGGGTTTTAGACTCCAACCTAACAGGGCTGAAGGTACAGGGCGCCACAACTGAGGGGCAGGCATCTCACCTGCGCTCCAGGACTTTATCTCCCCAACTCCCTCACACCTTGACTAAGATCAGGAAGCTTCCCTCCAGCCCCTTTCACAAACTCTCTAAAGAGCATTACTGCTTTGGTGAGGCTCTTCCCCAGCCCCTTGCTCCAGGAACCCTTGCTTACCAGTGAGCACAAGAACCCTCAGAGGGACCCTGAGTAAAGTGATGGGTGAGTTGACACGCTGGCAGCCAATGGTCAGTTTGTAGACATACTTGACTGACTGACCCCGAAACGAGGGTGGTCCCTCCACAGGCAACACTTCGCTGTAGGAGTCTGGTTGGGAAGCAGCAGTCAGGGCAGCTGGAAGGAGCCAGAGAAGGCCTCCCTCCAGGAGCCGTGGAAGGCAATCCAGGGGCCAGGGGGCAGTCACTCACATGATTTGGACTCTCCAGGGTCTAGCCTCAGGTCACAGAAGAGGATTTTTGGTGGAGTAGAAAGGATACACTGACCCCTCTCACCTAAAAAATAGAAGACTGCAACTTAATATCCACATTGTCTAGCAGTGGAGAAGGTGAGCACAGCAAGTGGGGGCAACCCTAACTAAGCCACCCCTCTTTGCTCAGGGAGAGACAGGAACAGCTTTATGCCCCCAAAGCAATAATTACACTCCACCACATCCCCAGTAGGACAGAGACTGGAATGACCCACCGCAACAATCTGACAACTTCACCCATCTGTAACAATGATTCCATCCCCTCTGAAGCCAAAGCCCCGCCTCTAACCTCGGTGTGGAAGAAAGACAGTCTGGCTCTCGGGCTGGGCATCCGGCTGGCTGGAGTCGGGCGGAGGTACTGCCACTCGACTCTCACTGGCGTGGAACTGGCAGTGGATTTGGGCGCTGGCCCAGGCCAGAGCCTCACTACCGGAGGGGGAAAAGAGGGCATCAGAGGGCAGTTCCTGACCTCACAAATGCTCTCCCAAACTCCCTACCACACTAAGACCAACGCAGTGAGCTGGCTGTCCTTCGGATCAGAGAATCCAGAACCCCAAAGAGAAACCATCATACAAAGAGAAGTGTGCCATGGGTAGCAGGGGGAGGAGAGAGGAAAGGCGAGCCGACGGCTGTGGCACCCGCGCCTTCTGTTAACTAGCCCTTCCCTACAATGAGGGCACAATGAGCAAGGTGGTGGTGACGCAGCCCCAGCACAGCCTGAGCCCCGGCTCAGCACCACAGACCCCAGGCTTCCTCCCCGCAGGGCCGCCTTCTTCAGTACCAGTGTCCCCACCTGGACGCAGAAGTGGCCGTCGGGGGCAGGGGGTTGGTGACGGTCACCACACACTCCAGGGCCTCCCCTGCCAGAAACACAGGACCTCTGCTCAGCTCCGCCACCACTTCAATCATGGCAGCTCCGGGATCGGATCTAGAAGGAAACAAGGGGTGTCAGAGGTCAGTACCACGGCAGCGAAGGGCGTCTCGGGCGAGCCTGGGGGTGAGGACCGAGGAAACGGGCGTTCAGTACCACGGTGTCAGAGGGAAGCGCCCAGGTTTGGAGTGCGGGAAGGCGGAAGGCAGGTACGGCGGCAGCTGACCGGGCACTGCAGAGGGAGACGGCGCCGCTTAGGGTCCCAGCCCCCCGCCCCTATCGGCGCCAGGTCATCCCCCGTCTTCCCCTCCGGGACCCCCAGGCCGCCCCCGACCCCTTCCCTGGAGGTTCCACGTCCCAGCCCGGGGCCCCGGCCGCCCGGCACCTCGCGCCCAAGCCCGGATACCCCTCAGATCGAAACTGGGGGCCAGACTGAAACAGGGTACTCGGTGCCTCGAAGGCCCCGGCCGCCCGCCCCTCCGGGCCCGGGCCAAGTGCGTGGCTGCGGCCGCGGCAGAGGCGGGACTTCCCTCCGAGCCCCTTCCGGCCGGAAGCGCCGGGCCGGCTAGGCCGGAAGGGGCTCGGGGCGGCGGGGGCGGCCGCCCTGGGTCACCTTCCCACGGGCTGGTACCCGGGCGCGGGCGCCGCCCCGGACACCGGCCGGCGGGACCCGGCGCCCACCACTGGGGTGCCTGGTGCCGCGGCCCGGGGACGGGGCCTGGGCTGCCGCGAACTCCCAGGCCTGCCCCGGGGGCGGTGCCTGGAGGGCCGGCCCCGGGGGCTCCTCCCCTCTCCGCGGGCCCAGTCGCCCTTTGGCCGGGCCAGCTAATCACCGCGGCCCAATGACGTCGAGACCCAATCCTTCCCGCCCAGGACCCAGAGAGACAACCGAGGGTGAGACCGTGGCGGCTTTATTGCTGTCGCCGCCGCCGCAGCAGCAACAGCTACCTGGTTGCACGGAGACGTCAGCTCGCCTCAGCTTTCCCCAGTGGCCGGCTCTCCGAGACAACACCTAACAACCATCCACGCCCGCATCTGGGCTTGGCTGGCCAGATACTTGGTACCAGAAAGCTCGGGAACGGAAGCCACCGAGGTCCTGGAGACCCAGGATCCAGGGAATATGGGAACCGGAGTCCCAGCCTCGGAGCAGACCAGCTGTGCCAAAGGGGATCCACAGGCTTCTTGCCCTGAAAATGGCACGGAGGCTGTGCAGGTTACAGACTGTCCGATCCCTGAGGACAGTCAACCCCAGCATGAACAGGCTTACAGCAGTCCGGAGGACTCCGGGCAGCTGATGGCTTCCTACGAGGGGAAAGCTAAGGGCTACCAGGTGCCTCCCTTTGGCTGGCGCATCTGCCTGGCTCACGAGTTTGCAGAGAAGAGGAAACCCTTTAATGCCAACGACATCTCGCTGAGCAACCTGATGAAGCACTTGGGCATGGGCTTGAGGTGAGTCGATCCCCTTGCCTAGAGGACCTTGCGCCTCACTTTGTTCCAGCAGAGGAGGAAAGGGTGAGAAAGCAGCAGGGTGCCTTGTCCTGGTCAGGTGGCCCCTATTCCCATCATCTAAGCCCATAGTTTTGGAGGGTGAGACCAGGTCAGGTCTCTGCAACCCACTTCCTTCCAGTAGCTAGTCTTTTTAGCAAGAAAGGGCACTTGAGCCTTGGAGGAAGCCTTACACATCTAGGCTCCTTCTCAGGTGCTTTCTCTTCTCTGAAGACTGCCCTTTGGGATTAGTTATACTTTGTGACAAGGTAGGAAAGATACTCTGGTGGTTTCCGTACTGATACAATGTTGTCTTCTGGGAGGGGAGGGTTCTCAACTCCAGATCCTCCTAAGCAACTGGAGTATTCATTGAACCTCACTTAGGCACAGCATTTAACAGTCCCAACACCCTTTGGCTTCTTTCCTCAAACTCTGGCTCCAGGGAGTGGCTGAGAGCCTGCCTGCTCTCAACCCTAAGGAGAGGGTGATGAAAGGTAATATTCACTCTATTCGGGAATAGATGGCCCCTGATATAAAAAGCAAAGAAGACCTTTGACCAGAATGGCCCTGACTTAGGTGTTCCTAGAGATTAGTTATAATCTTCCAGAGCATTTCCTGGTCCCCCACCCCAGCAAGGGGTTGCAGACAGGCTGAGAGCTTATCCTGGGCTGTAGGACTCCTCTGGATCCTCACTGAGTGTTGGGACCAAGACCCAGTAACAGGGCCAGGTGCCTGTGAGGACAGAAAGCGTCACCCTGAGGTCACCCTGAGTCAGTTGCCCCAGTAAACACAGCAGTGCGGAGGGAGGCTTCAGGTATGGGAAACCTAGCTTTGACATCCTCTTAAGTAGAGGTTCCTTCTCTTCCACAGTCAGTGCTGTGGGGCTGGGGTGGAGAGCCCATGGACCTAACCCAAGCCCTCGGCAGTGGGGAGGGCCTGTTGCCGCCTGGGTGTCTGACTCCTTTGACAGTTCCTCTGGGTGGCCTGTACCAGAGCACTGTAATTCCTCCAGGCTGCTTCTGAAACTGACTCGGCTAGTTTTGACCCTAAAAGGCTTTGGGTCAAAACAGGATCTGGGGCCAGGGTACTGAGAGAAGCACCTTGGGGTGCATGTGGTGGGAACACTGAGGTCAAGAACCTGTCCGTAGGCATCTTAGCCCCTCCATCCATAAGTATAAGCTGAATCACAGATGCCTGAAGCTGTCCTCACCCCCCTGGACTCAGCTCCGCATCCCAGGACAGGGTGGGGATCACTGACACAGGGGTTTTGAGATGAGATGAAGTCCTGCACTGAGGAGAATGCAGGGGTGAGACAAGAATTCTGAATGATTAAGTTGAGGTTGAAGTCATGGAAAAGGACAAATAGATCAGGAATAGCCAGCTGCTCAATGGTGTGAGAGAATGTAGGCCCTAAGAGGGAGCTGACTTGGGGGTACACTGACCAGGAGCCCCAGCAAGACAGAGGTCTCTTGGCCTTAGAATGGTAAGAACTCAATTTTGGTTGCTCTCCCTTTCAGCCAGAATCCATCCATTCAGTAAATATGTACTGAGTGCTTGTTCTGCGCTAGATACCTCTTTGTTCTGCTATCTTCACATCTTGCATTTCTCCCTCACCGCCCTAATCGGAGCTGTGCCCTCCCTCCCTTTGGCAATCCTTTCTGGCCACCAGTTTCAAAGTCCAGTTTCCTCTAAGCTGGCAAAGAAGAGCTGCCTTCCCACCATCCCATTGTTCGTCCTCCCTCCATCTCCTGTCACTCCCAGAACGTACCCTCCCTGTTCTTTAGTCATATTTCTCCTCCACTTGCTCCGTCCCTGTTCATTTCTCTTATGTTCCACTGTTCGTACATATGTTCTTTATAAATCCAGCAAATACCTGTTGACTGCACAGAGGTGCCCTGCCCTGTGCTTGAAGCTGTGGGTAATAAGCAACAAGTCTTTGTCGCTGTCCCTTTCCCCAGGGAACTGAGAAGCATGTCAGACCCACATGAGGAATACTAGAGTAAGAGGACAGTGTCTGATTGGGAGCTGAGTTAGTGTAGGTACAAGTAATGATAATATGTGACACGGATATTCCACTTTGTAGCTTTCTTGTCGTGTCATTTGTGACCTTAGAAGGGCACAAATGTGCCAATAGAAGGGCATCTATTGTGCCCTTCCAACCATCCCTTGAGGTAGGAAGGGCAAGTGTGTCCCCATTTTATAGATGAGGAAACTGGAGATTCAGCAGGGTTACTTACCCCATTACATGGTTATAAGCAGTGTGCTTGAACAAGGGGAATAAAAGAACTGGCGAGGGGGGAAGAGTGGAATTGGGAGAGAGCCGGGCAGGAAGGGGTTGCTTAGTGAGGACCCACTCTGAATGGAAGCTGTAGGAAGTAAGATAGGCTGGGGCTTTCCCGGTGGCTCAGATGCTAAAGGATCTGCCTGCAATGCAGGAGACCTGGGTTCAATCCCTGGGTGGGAAGATCCCTTGGAGAAGAAAATGGCAACCCACTGCACTACTCTTGCCTGGAGAATCCCATCGACAGAGTGCCTGAAGAGTTACAGTCCGTGGGGTCACAGAGTCCGACACAACTGAGCAACTTGCGCGCACACACACACACACACACACACACACACTCTCTCTCTCTCTCTCTCTCTCTCTCTCAAGATAGGCTGAGACAGATGTCAAAGCCTTGAATCCCAAACAGAATCATTTGCCTATTGGATACAGAACTGTGATAAGACCAGGATATGTTGGGGTTTTGAGCAGGCTTTTCTGGGATATAATAAGAGAACAAATTGGAAAACTTACAGTGTAAATGTTGAGCTTAAAAAGAGAGACAGAAAAAGGACAGGGGAAAAAAAAAAGACTTAAAAGAAAATGGCCCAAAATGTATATGGGTGGGATTTTTTTCACCTTCCACCTAGTCCATTCTCCAGATTTTCACCTTTCATAATCAGAAGAAAAATCATTTCAAAAAAGAAGAAAGTTATCGCAGCAGCCTATGCCTGTTTATGGGGTGGGGGTGAATATAAGTCAGGAAACTAACTGGCCCTTTCAGCACCTCAGACGGAAGCTCCCGGAATAAATTAAACCAGTGGTGGAGTTAGAGGTGAGGAAAGATCAGAAGGCTCCTTCTAAGGAGAATAGAGAAGAGAAACAAAGATAGTCCCATGCCATGACCAGGGGTGACTGGGAAGATAAGAGGACCTTGAACTACAGAGAAGTCGAGAGGAGAAGTTTGGAAGTGAAGGCAATGGGTCCTTGGAACAGTTACATGTGGGAAGTCACGGCTGGGTGTCCAGAGAGAGAGAGGTAACTGCAGCCCCTTGCCCTGACCCACAGAACCCCTTGCTCCTCAGGTACTTGCAGTGGTGGTACCGGAAGACCCAGGTGGAAAAGAAGAAACCTTTCATCGACCTCATCAACTCTGTGCCCCTGAGACAGATCTATGGTGAGCCTCACTCCAGCCCTGCCTAGTCAGAGAGGGCAGCGTCCAGGCCCACTTGGAGCTAGGCAAAGAAGCCTTCAGCTTCTTTCAATTGCACTGACCCATTCCCTAGAGTTTCCCCCCACCCAAGCTTTATTGAGATATAACTAGCATAGAACACTGTATAAGTTTAAAGTACACAACGTGTGAATTTGATATTCTCCCCTGACCCCCCACCCCAGGTTTAGGGGAACCCATCTCTATAGTCTAGAAAGTGATAAATGGGCTTTTTTTCGTCTCCCATGCCCCTCTAACATCTTGATTCTTTCTCTAGGTTGTCCCTTGGGCGGCATTGGGGGAGGCACTATCACCAGAGGCTGGAGAGGCCAGTTCTGTCGTTGGCAGCTTAATCCTGGAATGTACCAGCACCAGACAGTCATTGCTAACCAAGTAAGAGCCAGGAGGTAGAGCAGAGGTCCCGGACAATCCCTCCCAGGCAGGAAGGGTCTCTTGGCTAGTGCAGGACGTGGCAGTTAGAGATGTCCATGATTCCATCTAGTATCTTTAGGATGCGTTCTGTGCCAAGCCAAGTTCTGTGCTGGGGTGTACTATAGGAATGAGACCCTCAGAGTCCATGTTCCTTGAAAGAGAAAAGGCACCCTGTGCCCTTTATTTCTCTAGTAAATGCCTCCTACCTGCCTTGCTGCCCCAGCTCCACTGGTTGAGCCTGTCCCCAGCCACAGAGAGTCAGACAATTCCGGGATCACTTAACCTGCTTGAAAGATCAGAAGGGAAAACAAACCAAAAGTCTGCAAATGCACAGATGCATGCCCAGAGCACCCACTGCTTGCCCTGATTTGCCAGCCATCAGCCACTTCGTCACTGCTAGGCCTTTGATTGCCAGAGGCACGTGGGCTACCTTTCATCATCTCTCTCTAGTGCCCTCCCATGTTGAGCTGTCCACCAAGTTCCTGTTTCCGGTCTGAGGGAGGCCTCCAGCTCATCTTCAAAGGAGAAATGACTAGCAGACCTTGAATCCTATTAATGACACTGCCCTTCCTAGTTCAGGTTCACCAGCCCTGCCCAAGGCACCAGGCTTCCTCTCTGGCTCATCCCTGAGGCATCCTGAGGCAAATGCCTTCCAGAATCATGACTCTTTTTTTATATAATATTTAATATGTAAAGACAGTCCTATAAGGGAAGTACCATTATTATGCCCATTTTACACATGGGGCAACTAAGTACCATGCCCAAGGTCACATGGTTGGTAAATGGAAGCACTGGGATTCAGAACCAGTTTTCTCTGTGATTACAAGCCTGTAATGTTAACCATTACCTACTATTCCAACAACATTAAAAAAAATTATTTGATGTATGCATTAAAGATATTAGGCGTACTTTGAACTGAGGGAGGAAGTATTAACCCCCCACAGCCCGTACCCTCCAGAGCAGTCAGGGAGTCAGAATGTAAACACATTATCACATGCTGGACTAGAAGGGTAGGGGGACACACAGGAGACTGGCTCACTGCTTGAGGGGAGAGATGGCATTTGATCTAGGCCTTGAAGCATGAGGGGTTTTACCAAATGGAGAATGAACTCTAGCAAAAGCATGGAGGAGGAAATGTATTGTGCTCAAGGAATAGTATTTGATATGACCAGAATATAAGGGCTTGAACAAGTCATGAATCTGATGGGCGGGGAGAGGCCACCTCAAGAATGAAGCTTTGAAAGCCAGGTAGGTGAGTTTAGATTTTAGCCTGAGGGCCACAGGAGTCATTGAAACATTACAAACACAGACTAACACATCTTGAGTTCTCTGTAAGAAAGATCAGTCTGAAATCCAGATGGGGTGGGGCAGAGATGGTGCACGCCTGTCTTAGGGCAGTTAAGACCAGAGCCGTGGGCAGGGAGAGCAAGCAGCGAAAAAGACGGAGGAGGAACGACTTGCAGCAGTTCACTGAGTGTAGGGGGAAGGCCTGGGGGAGCTGAGTGAGGCTGTGGGGCGCGGCTCACCACTGTGGGGTCTGGCAGGGGAGGAGCTACTCCGAGGAGAGGGGTCTCGTTTGAGATCCCTGTTACCCCATTCCAGCCTGCGTACCTTCCTGGTTTAGTTCACAGTGTGTTTGCGCCGGAGGGGACAGACGGTGTACCAGCAAGTCCTGTCGGTGGAGCGCCCGAGTGCCCTGCGCAGCTGGAACTGGGGTCTGTGTGGGTACTTTGCATTCTACCACGCCCTCTATCCCAGAGCCTGGACTGTCTATCAGCTGCCTGGCCAGAACGTCACCCTCACCTGCCGCCAGGTCACACCCATCTTGCCCCATGACTACCAGGTGAGGCTCCCCCTTGATTTCCTCTGTGCTCTCCCTTCCCCAGCATCTCTCCCCCCTGGAAGTGTCGTGACTTGTGCAAGAGAGGGGGTGGGGCATGAACTTGACGCTGGTTTCCTAGGACCACCACCCGACTGGTCTTCTGTCTCCTAGTAGACAGCCTGCCAGGCAATATGGGGAGATGCAAGTGGAAGACACTATATTAGCAGGTGTCTGAGTCAGCTCCTCAGTGCCAAGGACTGATCCTGGGAAGTGGAGCCAGAAGGGCTACACAGGGACCATCTGAGTCTGACCTTCTGCTCCCAGGACAGCAGCCTGCCTGTAGGAGTCTTTGTGTGGGATGTGGAAAATGAAGGGGATGAAGCCCTGGAAGTGTCCATCATGTTCTCCATGCGGAACGGACTTGGTGGTGAAGATGATGCCGCTGGGGGGCTGTGGAATGAGCCCTTCCGTCTGGAGCGCGATGGGGAGACCGTACAGGGGCTGCTGCTGCATCACCCAGCCCCCCCGAATCCCTACACCATGGCTGTGGCTGCGCGACTCTCGGTATGGGGGAGCCGGCCCCGTAGCATTGCCCGCAGCCCTGCTCTCAGCCTGGCCCGAGCCCGATCCCATACCACTGTGGTCTCTTCACTTCCTCAACTCCTGAGCGGCACCCTCACCATAGCTCTCGATCCTGTGGAGCTTGGAGGCGGGAAGATGTAGAGGGGAGTTAGTCAGGAGCCACGCACCTGTGGAGCTTCTCCTCACAAAGCCTTTGACCCCTTAACAGGCAGACACAACGGTAACCCACCTCACAGCCTTTGACCCTGACAGCGCTGGGCAGCAGGTGTGGCAGGATCTACTTCTGGATGGACAGCTGGACTCCCTCGCTGGTGATGGGGGGTCTCACGGGGAGGTGGGAAGAGAGGATGTCCCTGTCTCCAGAACAGGGCTGGGAGGCCTGGTAACAACAGGCCTTCTTCCCATGTCAGGGATTCCTGTGGCCAAAGTGGGTCCTCACTCATTCTGTGCTTCTCAGGAAAAAGCCTCCCTTCGCAGAAAGGAGTGGGCATCGCTGGGGCTGTGTGTGTTTCGTGCAAGCTGCCACCACGAGGCCGGCACCGCTTAGAGTTCTCACTGGCTTGGGACATGCCCAGAATCATGTTTGGAGCAAAGGGCCAGGTCTACTACAGGTGACGGGAATGAGCATGCACGGATCACGGTGCTGGGGCTCTGAGCGGAGCCCATGTCCTCATCCCTCTCCTTCTGTCCACCCAGGCGGTACACGAGGTTCTTTGGCCCAGACGGTGATGCAGCGCCCGCCCTCAGCCACTATGCCCTGAGCCACTATGCCGACTGGGAAGAGAAGATCTCGGCCTGGCAGAGCCCGGTACTGGAGGACAGGTGCCGGTGCAGCCCATCCCTTGCCTTTCTCCCAGGCCCTCACACTCTAAGACTGCTTGATTCACGCTCCACCACCACCATCAACGGAGCTGATCTGGGATTCACCTGGGACCCCTACTCCACTGAACCACAGAATCCTCCCTTTCCTGGAAGCGCCACCCTCATGAGACCGTTCCCTCCTCCTGCCTCCCCAGATCCTTGCCTGCCTGGTACAAATCTGCACTGTTCAATGAGCTCTACTTCCTGGCTGATGGGGGCACAGTATGGCTGGAAGTTCCTGAAGACTGCCTGCCAGAGGAGCTGGCGGGCGGCATGGGTCAGCTGCGCCCCCTCCTACGGGAGTACGGCCGGTTTGCCTACCTTGAAGGTACGGGCTGCCGGGGGCGTGATGTGTGTCCACGAGGCCAGTCAGTGCCCTGCGCCGGGCAGGAGGATGGGTTCTGCCTATCCCAGGGCACTGGCTAGAACATGGAGTGTGATGGTGCCCTGCACGCCAGTTCTAGAGGTGGGCTAGGCAGGGCGGTAGGAAGCAGCAGCAGGCGTTCTGGCAACGGTGTTCCCTCCTTCGTTTCTCCAGGCCAGGAATACCGCATGTACAACACATACGACGTCCACTTTTATGCTTCCTTCGCTCTCGTCATGCTCTGGCCCAAACTTGAGCTCAGCCTGCAGTATGACATGGGTGAGGGTCCCTTCTGTGCCCCTCCTGCTTCACCCCCACAGCCCTGAGCCTGGTGGTCCCTGGCACCTCCTCCACTCAGACATGTGGATCCTGCTCACTGGTTCCCCTCGAGTCACACACACAGTTCTGTGCCCCACCCCAAGCCTACCCATGCCCTGCCCCGCACCCCCCCTTGTGTATCTGCTCCCCCAGCTCTGGCCACTCTCAGGGAGGACCTGACGCAGCGACGGTTCCTGATGAGTGGGATCACAGCACCGGTGAAGCGGAGGAACGTCATCCCCCATGATGTTGGGGACCCAGGTACAAGTCCCTCCGCCACAAGGGCACTTCTCTTGCTCGGTTTCTGCGCCCTCCGCCTGGGCCCGCAGTGCAGGTGACCGGATTTCCTCGCCTCCCCAGATGACGAGCCATGGCTCCGGGTCAATGCGTACGAGATCCACGACACTGGGGACTGGAAGGACCTGAACCTGAAGTTCGTGCTGCAGGTTTATCGGGACTATCACCTGACGGGCGACCAGTGCTTCCTGAGGGACATGTGGCCTGTGTGTCTGGTAAGGGACGTGTGTGCAGTGGTCTGTGTACAGGGGCATGTGTCTGTGTGTCTGCGGAAAGCCCAGCTGGCTACTGGGGTCTTTTCTTAGTATCTAGGTCTTCAGTATCTTGATCCCTCTCTAGGCCGTGATGGAGTCTGAAATGAAGTTTGACAAGGACCACGATGGACTCATCGAGAATGGAGGCTATGCAGACCAAACCTATGATGGATGGGTCACCACAGGCCCCAGGTTGGGGGGTAGGGGTTTCCAGGGCCTGAGGTGGGGACTGGGCATCGAGGGGCTGTGGGCTCAGTGTGCCTAGGACACTGTGTGAGGGTGGCTGGAATGGCCGGCTGACTCCCCCAACCCGTGTCCCTCATCAGCGCCTACTGCGGAGGGCTGTGGCTGGCGGCCGTGGCTGTGATGGTCCAGATGGCTGCTCTGTGTGGGGCACAGGAGGCCCGGAATAAGTTTTCTTCCATCCTTAGCCGGGGCCAGGAAGCCTATGATCGGCTGCTGTGGAATGGTGAGCTGGGGGATCCTAAAGAATCGCAAGGCGGCTCTGGGAGGCAGGAGACTCACTTTGTCCTCCTCTCCAGGCCGCTATTACAACTACGACTGCAGCTCGCAGCCTCAGTCCTACAGCATCATGTCTGACCAGTGTGCTGGCCAGTGGTTCCTAAGGGCCAGTGGCCTAGGAGAAGGAGACACTGAGGTGAGAGACTAGCAGGAGAAGTCCTGGAGAAGGGGTTTTTCCTGGGGGTGGGAAGCAAGTATAAAAGACCATGTTTCTTCCCTGTCCCTCTAGGTGTTTCCTACCCAGCAGGTGGTCCGTGCTCTCCAAACGATCTTCGAGTTCAACGTCCAGGCCTTTGCAGGAGGGGTCATGGGGGCTGTGAATGGCATGCAGCCCCATGGTGTTCCTGACACATCCAGCGTCCAGTCTGATGAAGTCTGGGTGGGCGTGGTCTACGGGCTGGCAGCCACCATGATCCAAGAGGTGACTCACTCCCTTCCCCGGCTCTCTGCCATCTGTACCTTGGCTATCAGGCTTCTGATAACCTAATTCAGTGCCATCTTATCCATCCAGAGAGCCTCCCCTTCCTTGGCATGCATTCTATTGCCTGTCTTCAGGCTTCTGCCTGTGAGCCAAAGTTATCTCCCCCACTGGCCAGGAACTCCCTGAGGGCAGAGACCCTGTTATCTCCATCTGTCCAGCTGAAATAGCTATCCAAGGGTTGCCAAGTAATGACTTCCCTCTCTCCCTTACAGGGCCTGACTTGGGAGGGCTTCCGGACAGCCGAAGGCTGCTATCGCACCGTGTGGGAGCGCCTGGGCCTGGCCTTCCAGACCCCGGAGGCCTACTGCCAGCGGCGGGTGTTCCGCTCGCTGGCCTACATGCGGCCGCTGAGCATCTGGGCCATGCAGCTGGCCCTGCAGCAGCAGCAGCAAAAGGCCTCTGGGCCAAAATCCGGACGGGGCACAGGACCGTGCACCAGGCCCAGCCACGGACCCGAGGCAGCCGCGGCGAAGCCGAGCCCAGAGTGGGCCGCGTGAGCTGTGGAAGGGGGCGCTGACAGCCCAGCCGCTAGCCTGACCTTTCCTCTGCACCACCCCACCCCCGTCTCCTGCAACCCTGAGCCACCGGGACAATCATGCCCTCGCTCCTACCTACCCACCGCGCCAGTAAAGAGGGGTTGAGGGTGAGAATCACTTATTCATGAGAATCACTTATTTATTTCTTTCTTCACCCCATCCCCTCACTGCATGAAGTGTTCAGGGAGGTCATCTGATTCTCCTAGGCCCTTTCATGGGGTGACAGACATACACAGGTTCAAATAAAAGACCCAGAAAACCAGTAAGTGTGGTGTGTTTGAGTCCTCAGGCTTCCTGACAGGGCACAGGACCTGAGGCTAGCCCTCTCCCCTTCCCTTTCCTCTGAACACAGACTGGGGGGCACCAGACTCTGACGGAGGCCCCCCCACATCCTCACATCTAGCCTGAATATCTGCCCTGCAAGATGACAGATGTGGGGCTGGGAGTAGGGAGCCATCCTTCCGCTCCTGTGAGATTTGCATGCAGGGGAGATATGGAATCTGGGCAGGAGCACTCTGAGAAACCATCAGGCAGCGGCAATTGCAGGGGAGGCTCTGCTCTAGGAGCCTGAGGCATGAGATGCAAGAGGCAGCAAGAGTTGCTAGGAGCCTGGAGCTCACGGTCCAAGCTGTCCTTTGGTACCTCTGACTGCAGGGCAGGTGGCTCCAGCTGCGGGGGGTCCTCGCTGCGAAGGGCCCGAAGCTGACGGGACAATACTGAGGAGACAAAGCCTGATCAGGGGTGGCTGGGGCTCTCCCCAGCCCGTCCTCAGTGGCGTCCTCGAGGCCCTCACCTCTGTGCTCAGCCGGCAGGCTCCCCCTTGCGTCCGAGGAGTACATAGCAGGTACGAGGAGGAGACAGAAGGAGAAGAGCAGAACCTGAAGAAACACAGGAGGAAAGAGATGAAGAAGGGTTCTGCATCGCACCCCTCTCCCTGCCAGCTGAGAGAATATCTCCTTCTGTCACTGTCCTCACCAAGACACACGTGCTGCCGCTGCTGGCTTTGTTTGCTGTCTGAATCACCATGGCCTGCAGTCTCCTCAGCTGATCCAAAAGGGACCTAGAGAAGGGGACAGTGAGCACCCCCAGCCTGGCACCTTGCCATACAACAAAACCCTCCTGTTAAGGCCATCCCCTCCACGTGTGCACTGGATCCTCTCTTACTTTCTGCAAGTGATCTCTTTCTGTGAACAAAATACCAGACCTCATTAACACAAACACACACACCTCTGCCCTGACTTAAAACTACTTTTGCAAACCCCTTCAGTGGTTCTCCACTGCCTGATCAGCTCTGTACACAAGCCTCACCAGGGATTATATTCTCTGTCTTCTGGCCCAACTCACCTATGTTAGGGTTCCAGCCAGACTGGACTAGAGACTGTGTCCTCTCTGCCTAGAATGCTCCCCACCCCCATCCCAGAATTGTATCTACTATCAAATGCCATCTGCTACATGAGGTCTTACTCCCTCTCTTCCTTCTTGATACTTTATACTTCTGAGCTTCATGGAATCAGAGACCCACTGAAAACCAAGCATCAGACATTATACGTGAGAGATGCCCGGTGAGAAATCAAGTATGGAGCAGGAAAAAGACTGAGACAGTATTAAGTGGGAGGGATGAGAAAAGCCTGATGTGAAAGAGTTGCTTACAGATTCTGTTCCTCCAGGAGCTGTACTTTGTTCTGTAGCTCCAGATTCTGGGCTCTGTATTTCAGGACCCTGGAGGAATATCAGGGATGTGGGGACATGGCCTGCATCCTCCCTTCAAAAACCTCACACTTCAAATTACCTGTTTCTCCCGTCCAGCTCCATTTCATACCTGCTTTCTAAACCCCCCACATACACCTTCTTCTTCCTGCGGCTCTCTTGAGCAGACTTTTTGTTTCGAATCTTCCTCCGCACTCGTTTCAGAATTTGTTCCTCCATCTGGGAGAAGACAGGAAAAGGGATCCCATCAGAGAAACATTAGACCAAAGAGTTTGAAGGCAACTGAGTTCAATCTTCTCAAAGCCGAAATTCCTTCTACAATTTCCCTGATCAATAGGCACTCTGAATGCTTCTGAGGACCAGGTGTTAATGCCCTCACAAGCCAAACCATTGTAACAATTTTATTAAACAATAATTTTTTAAAAACTTCCTTATCATGAGCCAACATCTACCTCTGTTTTTTTCTACCTGTTGGACTTACCTAGCACCTAATCTCTGGGGCCATAAGAGAACAAAGGTCTTCAGCTATTTTAAAGCACTTCACATTTCTTCAGTGTTTAAAAAACAAACTGGGCAAAAATTTAACTCATCATCTTATCTCTTCTCAGGATGGACTGCATCTTCTTAATATCTGTCAAAGATAATAGGCTCAAAACTTAAGAAACTTTTTGGCCAATATAAAGGAAAACAAGATGGTTACTGCCCTTCAACTGGCAACACTATTAGATAACTGGTATCTGATGATACAACTGGGCATCCCCAGTGCCTCAGCAGTAAGGAATCCACCTACAATGCAGGCGACTCAGGAAACACAGGTTCTATCCCTGGGTCTGGATGATCCCCTGGAGAAGGAAATTGCGACCTACTCCAGTACTCTTGTCTGGGAAATCCCATGGACAGAGGAGCCTGGCAGGCCATAGTCCATGGAATTGCAAAGAGTTGGACACGACTTAGTGACCAAATAACAACAACAACAACTAAATCTGATGACACTGCTGCTAAACCCCATTCACTTCCTTAGTAGCCATATCACACTGTTGACTCAACTTGTACTTTTTTTGGCCACGCCTCGCAGCTTGTGGGATCTCAGCTCCCAGATCAGGGATTGCACCCTGACCCTGAGCAGCGAAAGCACAGAGTCCTAACCACTGGATTGCCAGGGAATTGCCTCAACTTATATTCTTAAGAAATTAAAATTCAGTTAACCTTTCTGTTAATGGACATTGATTTCATCACAGTATCACAATACCCTGCATGTGAAGTTGCCACTCATTGCTTGAAACTCCAAATTTTACATTTATTCTTGTAATACTACTTAATCCAGCCTTGATGAACTCTAATACTTAATTTACTATTCAGCTACAAGTAAATTAGCATGAAACCAGTAAAATATAAGTATCAGAGCTTGTACAGTACTTTCCAAATCCCTTTACTAATATTACCCTGATAATTTTGAATTCTTAGTTAAAAAGAACACCAAAATTTATACAAGCCCTACAAACCAGGATCTGTCCTTGCAAGTAGTATACTAACCACATGCTCCAGCTTCCTACTCACAAATGTGCTAATCTCTCACCTCAGTTCCTTTTCAAGTTACAAAATTAACAGAACTGGCCTACTTGGAACTCACAACCCCGCGTCCCCACAATGGGAGACTTACCTTAGTGAGCGGAAGCATCCCAGGCAAAGTAAGCCCCTCCTTCTCCAACAGCCTCTTCTCCTCCTCAGTCAGTATCAGCCTAGAAAACTCCTGCGGTTCCAGGGAGGTGGGCAGCAGAGTTGCAAAGAGATTTCAGAAAGTAACGCGGAATACAGCCCCGACCCGCGCAATACGGGAATAACCCTCCTGTAAATCAAGTCAAGTACCTGATCTGGCGGCTCCTCCACACGCAGTGGAGTCATCTGAGCCCCCTCTTTTCCATAGCTCTCATTACCTGCAAAAGGGAAAATATGAATAGTCAGGCTCCGGGGTCCTCTCCTTTCCCAAACTTCACTTATTTCAGGCTTACCTAGATCTATGGAGACATGCTCTTGTGAGAGAGAATAGGTGTGGTCATGCTGGACAAGACAGGGATTAGAGCTGCTGAAAACGTTCAACGATGCTGGGGGACTCGGCAGGCAGCTCAGGAAATCCTCCACGTCCCAATCGCTCAGAGACTGCACAGGGTTCAAATTAACAGGCTTTGGTCATCACCACCCCCTGCCTCAGGGACACCCCCCCCCACCAACCCGTCTCACGCCTCCCCGACTCAGATCTCCCCCACTCACCTCAGAAAGTGGCAGTTCCCAATCCGGCGGAGACTCCAAGGCCTCGTCGGGCGCCGCACCCAAACCACCGCTTTCCTCTAGCAGGAAGCCTAGCAGCTCATGGTCACCCGGGTCCAACGCCAGCTCCATATGAGACATTTACGGAAAAGATGTGCAGAAACACAGGAGTTCACCTCGCCACCCGGGCCCTATCCCCAACCAGGCGTAACCGCGACCGACTGTCAGCCGGCCCCACCTATCGGCTTTCCGGCGGCGTAGTCCTCCTAGCTGCTGGCGATGGCTCTGAAACCGGGACACGCCTCCCACACTCAGCTCCCCGCTAGGCTTCCAACAGAACACAAGTGACGCACCTCCCCGCGAGGCATGCTGGGAGTTGGAGTCCCCCCACCCACCCCGACGCCGAGGCGGCCGCGGTAGGCGCCACGTCCAGGGCGCTATGCAAATAGAGAGGACGTGCCTTCCGCCCCCGCAGGCCCTGAGGGCGGGCCTTCTGAGGAAACGGCTCCGCCCCGGGCTAGAAAAAGGACCGATTAGCGCCTAAAAGGGAACTAGGGCGCAGTTCGGGCGCTCCCTCGGGACTGCGCCGCACCCTCGCTTCCTGCTGGGGAGGGGCTGCCGGTCGTCGGCGGGCTCCCGAGCATCGAGAGCTGGGGCCAGAGCAGCTTCCTGCAGTGCCCGCGACCATAGAGCGCGGGCCCAGGGCGCCGCCCGCGGGTGGGGGACGTTCCCGGGACGGAAGTGGCCGAGAGTGTCGAAGGGAGGGCGAGGCCGCAGCCCGAGAGCCACCGGGAGAACGAGCGGGTTAGCGGGCCGGCGGGCGGGGCACAGAGCCGGGCAGCGCAGGTAGGCCGGACCGGGCGAACTGGGGCTCAGGGTGGGGCCGCGACGCCAGGCCTGGGAGGCGGGCGGGCAGGGCCCCTGACCTCGGCGTCTGTTTCGGGTCCTGTTGGAGAGGTCCGCGTCCGGTGTGTCTCGGCTTGTGCTCTTGAGTTAAATAGGCCGTTTTTAGGCAGCCAGGCCCTTCCTGGAGCCGTCCTCGGCCTGGGATAGGTTTGGGGGACGGTGAGGAGTGGGTGGCAGTGTGGCGCAGGGCGGGGATCGGCTTTGAGGTTAGCTGATAGCGGGTACGTGAGTAGGAACGGGTGAGTTGGGTTTTAGGAGTTAAGGTTAGCTTTAGGAGTGTAAAGCTGGGGTTAAATTTTAGATTTATTAGTGTGAGGTGCGTTTTGCGTAGGTGAAGATTGGATTAAGGGCTTTATTTTGTTTTCTGTAACGACCAACGTCAGTTCGAGTTCAGGTTCAGGTTAACGTACGTCAGAGTTCAGGTTAAGGGTCAACGACAGGAACTAGGTTAGAAATACAGTTTTGGGGATTAGAGAAGGTTAGCATAGCCAGGACAAGCGATAAACAAGAAAGGGGTGAATCAGGAATCAAGTGACAAATGAACTTTAGGTTTAGGGATCAAGATTTAGGGTTAAAGGTCCGGAGTTGGTGCTACAGGTAAAAATTAGATCAAAATTAGGGACCAGGGATTGGATTCATATATGTGGTAGGACAGGGATCCCTGTCAAATCCAGTACTGGGAATCAGGAGACAAATTACGGTCAGCGTTAATGTTATAAATTTCAGGCAGTTTTCCCTGTTGTAGTTGAGGTCAGGGTAGTTGACCTCAGGCAGGTGATATTTAAGAGACTGGCAGTAGGCAGATGCCCTTGTTTTGTGGGGAAGGCTTCTTTGGCCCAGGGAAATGACAAACTAATTTCAGGCTAGGGTTCTGGGCTAGCTGGAATTGCTGGCATCAGGGATTCCAGTTTAATTGTATTCTCTAAGCTTCAGGCTCTTACTGTGACCACCACAGTTGAGGGGGAGGGGTTCTTGAATCCTGTTGTTTACAAGGTAGGAGTTAGAAAAGAGTTAGGGACCCAGGACATGTACAGGGCTTAGTAATAGTGGCGGAATGCCTAGGGGAGAAGGGACTGGTGATTAAGGGGTGATTAAGGGAGGCAGACCAAGGAAACTGTTCCCGTGCAAGAAGGGATGGCCTAATTCTCTGAAAGTTCAGCCCTTCTGCCTCCAATGTCCCTCAGTCCCTCGAAATTAAGCCTTCCTCTCCAACTCTCCTCCCTGGCCCTGCATTTCACACCCTCAGGCATACCCACTGACCGAATACTTTCCTTGCCTTTAGCTCTCCCATGCTGTTCATGTTACCTTCTCAGCTTCAGTTCTGCCTCCATTCCCACCTCTTAATCCACACATCCCACCTTCATCTACCCTCATCCACACCTGAGCTTTCCCATCATTTTAAAGCCCTCTCCCACCATATTCACCCGCTCATTCACCTGCATACCTCCTGGTTATCTGCTAAATACCCCACCACCAGCCCAACACTACTGCCAAGCCCTCACAGTCCCTGCTATATGCCATTCCCTGATTCTAAGCCTCCTAATTTCTTGGTCCAGTTATAGATCCCCTTCCCCCACTCCCCCAACAGAAAAGAGGAAATGAGACCCAAAGAGGAAACTGGGTCTTGCTGATCCCACGCCCAAGCAGGCCACTGACCACACCCCCTTTCACTCCCAGCCTGACCCTGCCACTGACCACAACACTGTCCCCTACCCAGCCTGACCCAGTCACTGGCGTCAGCCCATCCCCCTCAACTCCATCTTTACTTAGACACTGCCAGCATCTCTTCCCTGTCCCCCGTCCCACTCATTTAACCTGATTTAGCCACTGACCACACATCTTTTCTTAACCTCCTACAGCCTGACCTGATCTCTGACCTCATTCCCTGTCTTAGCCTCCATCCACGTAATTATTCTTCCTCTTCCCCCAAGCTGATTCAGTAGCTGATTATATCCATATTTTTCTTACTGTTATCTTCTCTGGCCTGTCCTTGCATTTTTCTCTTCCCCCATTTCCAGTCTGATAGTAGTCACTAAGCCCATCCTTTCTGCCCCTACCTGACTGCTAACTGCATCCCCTAAGGCAGCCTCATGTTTGCATTCTTACCTCCTCCTGTCCTTTCTTTCCCCGCTCCCCAGTACCTTACCTAAATTCAGGCACTCTTGAGTACCTGCTGACGACTGGAAGCTGTGGGCCTCCAGCCTCACTTGGGGCCCCGGTTCCTGAGTTCAACCTGTCATCAGATCCTGTTGGTTCTACCTCTTCAGATTTCTGATGAGTGACGTCCTCCTCTCTGCCGTTCTAACCCTGGCCTCATTGCCTCCTACTTGTGCCTGTGCAGGGTCTTTATAACCAACCTCCCAGGTAGCTGCCAGAGTGAGCTTCCTGAAGTCGAGTTCTGCTTGCGTCCCTTCTCTGATCACAGCCTCCCTTGGCCTCCTGTTGCCCTCTGGTGGGTGGAAATCCCGCATCATCCTGCTGAGTCCACGCCTGCCTTTCCATCCTAACCTTGACTTCCCCATCACTGCTCACTTGCAGGTACCCTGTGCTTCAACCAGCCTGCTCCTCACTTCCCTGAATGCTCCTCCGTGATTTCCTGCTTCTCCACCTTTGCTTATGCTATTCTCTCTGCCTGGAATGCCACCCCTGACTCATCTCCGGCTGGCTGGAATAGTGGAGAGAGCTTGGGCTTTGGAGTCAGAAAGACCTGGGTTTGGATCCTGACTTCACAACTTATTAGCTGTGTGACTTTGGACAAGCACCTTGAGCAAGTGTTTAACTTCTTTGAGCCTGAGTTTCCTAATCTGTAAAAATGGAAATAACGACACCTACCTTGCAGGGTTGTTGTAAGGATTAAATGAAATTGTGTACACAAAGCAATTGACATATCGTCAATAAAAGATAGATCATTGTTTTTTCTTATTATCTTTATTTGTTTAAATCTTGACTTCAAATGACACTTTTCATGGAGACATTTTAGTCCCCTTTCCCTGACCTGAAAGGGATCTCTCCCATGAGCACGTACTGCTTGGTTCTTACCTCATCCTGCCTTCTATTATAACTCTGTATGTAGCTATCCACTCTGCTGAGGGCAGACGCGAGTGCTTACCCTTCTTGGTTCCCAGCCACAGAACCAGGGCCTTCCCCCAGCAGGCCGTCAGAACTGCTCCCTAGAAGACTGGAAGGAGAATGCCCACGAGAGAGACGTTGGGGCTGAGTGTTGTGTGCTTGACGACAGAGGTAGTCCTTATGAGAAGATAACGTTGTCGTGATGGAGCTGTGTAGGGGCTGTGTGCTTGAGATAATGTGTGTGTATGTAGAGACTATAAGTAACTTTGGGGGAAAGAGCTCTGTGCATAGGCTGGGGTAGGTTTAGGGAGAATGCACATGCATGGATCAGGATGGAGGTAGGGAAGGGCTGTGCTGGGGAGGTCAGGCCCAGCCCTAAGTGAGCCTGCCGCAGCCCGAGGCCGGATATGTCAGTCTCACCCACAGCCCTCCCCCCCTCCCCGCGGTTACAGACTCAGAGGCCAAATTTGGTAACAGACTTAAGTGTTACTCCCCCCAACCCTCTTACATTCTGAGTCTATCTTCAGCTTTCTCTCTCCGTCTGTCCCTCTCTGTAACTCCCTGCCTCTCTGCAGCTCCCTTTGTGGGTATCTGCTCTGACTATATTCTCTATGTCCCCCAAATTCCTTACCCCCAGTACACTTACATTCCATTCCTTGCTGGGATTTGACCTCTGTCCTCTATCCTCCCCCCACCCCCCCAATTGCCCAACTCCTCTGGAATGCATCTCAGGAATGTCTTGAGGGAGGAGGAGCTCTCTGGGAGGGGGACACAGAGGGGGGAGATTGTTGCTGTTCCATAAAACGTGACAGAAAGTAGAAAGGGGAGCAAAGTTCTCCAGCCAGAACAGGAATTGGATAGCTTCTCCCCTTAACTTCCAGGGGCCCGCTTCTGTGCTCTCACTGCCCCCAACTCATTCGATTCCTTTTGCTCCTTCACCCACTTGCGGCTGTGTGGGTGTCCACTCAGGACCAGCCTGAAAGTGAGGGTAGCCACGAGTCAACTCCCTTATCGGGGTCTCACCAGAGGTTTCCATGCTTCAGGAGGAAGGGGGGTGTCCGTATGTCCGGAGGAAATGGGGGGAGATGTGCAATTTCAGCTGAGGCTGGAAGGTCTTTTCAGTCTGTCCTCAGCTTGACAGACCTTCCAGCCTTCCAGCGACCCAACAGCCAGGTCTGTCCAGCTATCGGGAGAGGTGTGCCAGGGATGGGGAGGGGGGCAGAGACCTAGAACTGAGGAGAGTGGGAGGGTCCCCTCTTGTTGGGAGTAAGGATTGAGGGCGAGCTGTGGTTTCTTCTTTTTGGAGACTCGAGATTATTTATAAGGTCAGAAATTGTCTGTCACACTCCTGATCCAGACCTTGGCCACATCTGCCTCCTGTCTCCTGTTTCTACCTAGATTTTCAATCTCTCCTCATCTCTTCACCATCCAAAAACATACCCCTTCCCAGCTTCCCTAGTTCTCAGCTGCTGCCTTCTATTTCCTACCTTCTTCTTCTAAGACCCCGACCTCCGCTTCCAAGCTTCCCTCTAGCCGTGCTTTCTCCCCCTTGGGGCTGGCAGTTTGCAGAGGGGGGAGTGGGCTGCCTGGACCTGCTCACCTCGCCTGGGTAAGAGGCACCAATCCCTGGACGGAGCTGGTCACATCATCAGCTGCCAGGCAGACTTGTCTGGTGCCCTGTGCGCCACCTGCCACCTCCATGGAGGGTGGAGCCTGGAGGGCGGGGGAAGGCTGGGTGGGACTAGTGTCCCCAGCTGTAAGGAAGACTGTCAGGAGAGGCAGCTGAGCTGGAGGGCAGTGTTTGAGAAGGACTTACTGAAGAGGACAGAGCATAGGAGGAGTTATGGTGGGAACTGGGTATTAACCTGCTGTCTTAGAAGGAGCAAGGCCTGAGGAGTTAAGAGGGACTGGGCTCTCTCTCTGAGCTGCCTTGAAACACATATCCAGTCTGATTCCCCTTCTGCAAAATTAAAGAGTTGACTAGATCACTTTTGAGATCCCTTTGGATTAGAAAAACCATGATTCTGGCTTGACTGCTGGGGGAGCCAAATGTGGACCAAGCTGCTCCGGGAGGCCCCCAGCATGTCAAGTTACTGGGGAGCTGAGACGCGTAAGCCAGGATGGCTTGAACTGCAGTGTTGGGCCTCCCTGCCAGACCAGCTCAAGTCAGTGTTTGCAGGGCTCAAGAGCCCTTGGGGATTATCTAATATAACGTCTTCATTCTGCAGAGAAAGAGACTAAAGCTGTGAGAGGAAAGATCACGTGATGAGTCAGGGCAGCGCTCTGGAAATCCCAGACAGGGAGAAGCCAGAAGGATCTAGTAAGAGACAAAGAGAAAAAGACTGAACCAGGAAGGGTGAAAATAGGGCAGAGACAGGACTGGGAAAGGAGGTGAGCAGGGACGAGGATAAGAGAGAAACACTTGGAAGAAAGAAGGGAGGCCCAGATTCCAGTGCTGGGAGTGGGGTGGTGTCCTCGGGTAACACTGTTTCAGACCTGCCTTTGTGCCTTGCAGACCAACCTCTCCTTCAGAGATCTCAGACACCTAAGACTAGTCCTTTTGATACAGCTCATCTTTCACTCTTTAATATCATTAAATAAAAACAAAAACACGCTCACTGTTTTCTGCTTTGGTAACTCCCTTTCCTGGGTCTCCATGTGGGGGGCTCCTCTCCTCCAATGAGGGTGTATTCTAATGCCCTGATGCCATGGGCCAGGTATAGCCAGGCTGGAGAGAAGAAGCCGCCACCATGGTTGCACTTTCGCTGAAGATCAGCATTGGGAATGTGGTGAAGACGATGCAATTCGAGCCGTCTACCATGGTGTATGACGCCTGTCGGATCATCCGCGAGCGGATCCCAGAGGCCCTGGCTGGCCCTCGTGAGTCTGACTGCCCGGGTGCCTGGGACGGGAGCCCTTGGTCCCTTCTCGTTCCCAGGCTCTTGGCCTTGGGAGATGACTCTGTTGTGCCCCAAGTCTTCTCATCTCTCAGGTCTGTGTTCCTTGGCCCCCGCCCTCCTCTTTAGGCCCGGGATCACTGGGAAAATAATAAGTGGTCGTGGTGTAGCCATTCAACTACACTGGGGTTTTTATAAGCCTAAGCTGACCCATCTTCTCTTTTAGCCAGCGACTTTGGGCTGTTTCTGTCAGATGATGACCCCAAAAAGGGTATATGGCTGGAGGCCGGGAAAGCTCTGGATTACTACATGCTCCGAAATGGGGTGAGTATCCCTTCACAAGGACCACCAATATCCTCTGCCATCACTTCCCTCCTTCTGCCTCCTATTCAGCACCCATATCTGTTGTCTTCGAGCTCTCCCATGCTTTCTAATACAGGCAGTCATAATACCCTGTTTTCAAGCAAGCCACCACAGTCTTCCTTTTAGTAATCTACTTTCCTTCCCTCTCTGGCTGCCTGAAAAGAAAGTAATATCTTTAGCTTAAAGTGGGCCCCTCCTCTTCCTGACCCAACAGGACACCATGGAGTACAGGAAGAAACAGAGGCCCCTGAAGATCCGCATGCTGGATGGCACCGTGAAGACTGTCATGGTGGACGACTCAAAGACCGTCACCGACATGCTCATGACCATCTGTGCCCGCATTGGTAAGGGGCGCGCGGGGTGGGGGCTCGGAGGGAGGCCTCAGAACTCTGCCGGGCCTGTGACCAACCCGCCCCCTCCCCCAGGCATCACCAACCACGATGAATATTCGCTGGTCCGAGAGATTATGGAAGAGAAGAAGGAGGAGGTGACGGGGACCTTACGAAAGGACAAGACCCTGCTGCGAGATGAAAAGAAGATGGAGAAGCTGAAGCAGAAGTTGCACACGGATGACGAGCGTGAGCAAGGGGGCTGGCGGGGGCATCCGAGATCACGGGGGTGTCGGGGGCACCCCTTCTGCGTTACTCTCTGAGTTTTCTTTTGCAAGGCAGTGTTTACACTCTGGGGCTGCATCTGTGCTAAAACCAAGTCCTACACTCATGGAATGGAACGTATTAGTGGGAGAGGGTGGGACATGAAGAAACAAAAAATGAAAGACTGACGGTGTAAGGGCTGCAGGGACCGGGCACTGAGGGGACCCTCTGTGTCCCAGTGAACTGGCTGGACCACGGCCGGACCCTGAGGGAGCAGGGGGTGGAGGAGCACGAGACGCTTCTGCTCCGGAGGAAGTTCTTCTACTCAGACCAGAACGTGGACTCCCGTGACCCCGTCCAGCTGAACCTTCTCTACGTGCAGGTAGGGGGCTCGGTGGTGGGCGGCAGAGAGAGAGGCAGGGGCGTGGCGGGGCGCCCCCGCGCCCCACACAGCATTTGTCTCCTTTCTCTGTGCTCCTCAGGCACGAGACGACATCCTGAACGGCTCCCACCCCGTCTCCTTCGACAAGGCCTGTGAGTTCGCTGGCTTCCAATGCCAGATCCAGTTCGGGCCCCACAATGAGCAGAAGCACAAGGCCGGCTTCCTCGAGTGAGTGACCCTCACCCCTCACCTGTCAGGGCCCAGGACTCCTTGCCACTGCAGCCCTAGCATAGTGCACCTGTCTCCATCCCAGGCCTTCTCCCCTGCTTCCTCTTCTGAGTTCCCAGGGCCTGACGCCCATGCGGGCCTTTTCAGCCTCCGTCCTCCACGTGTCTCTTCCCATGTGGAATGTGAAAGTAGTCCAGACTCTGTCCCTGCCCCCTACCTCTGATGCAAGCATGTCACTTTTTTGAAAGTCTCTGAAGAATTGTGCTGCAATAGCCAGAGGCAAACAGGGTACATTTTTGTCACAGGGAACCTGAGATTTCAGAAGTCTCATAGGTCTCATCCACTGGTATTTCTCAGCTTCCTACAAGCATGGTCATCCTTCTAGTGAGCCCCTTCTGCTCTTGATTCCCTAAAACTGTGATCTAGTCTTTCTTTTCCCCAAGAAATGAGCCTCCAACTCAAGTTCCCTCAGTCTTTTTCTCTGTAGAGAGAGAGTCAGGCTGCATTCAAGAGTTAGTACTAAGTCACTTCAATTTCAGGGACAATCTAGACTCTCGTGCCTTGAATCTTCCTTCTCCCCAAATATAACACTCTCCTAGATATCTCGTCACACCCCCAGGCCCACAGTCCATGGCCCACATAGCCCTGATGCTGTCCACTACATGCTGACCCTCCCTTTTCTGGTATAGCCTGAAGGACTTCCTGCCCAAGGAGTATGTGAAGCAGAAGGGAGAGCGTAAGATCTTCCAGGTGAATGGGGGCAAGGGACATGTTTGGGATGACCTGGGAGCTTTGCTGCCTAATCCTACTGACTGAATGGAGCCCTGCTCATCACCCCTGCCCTGCTTCCACCCTCCAAGCTGTTCTCCTCCCTCTCTCGCGCCAGGAAAGCAAAAGACCTGGGCTTCTGGCCTGGGCTGCGTCACTGCATCTGCTGTGGACCTCAGTTCAATAATCTTGTTTTCTTTCCTTTCCCTCTAACACGGGATAACTCTCTTCCCTGAATAGGACTGATAGGGAATCACTGTGAAGAGCAGATCTTTGTACAGACAGAAGGTGTTATCTCAGTTCTTTGAATCCTCAGCCCAAAAGGCCTTCTGTTTGACCTTCTACTTCCTAACTGTCCCTTCACATCTATAGAACATCTGCAGGTCCCTTAACTGTATCCTTTGCTTCTTGAACCATTGCTTCTGCATATTCTATATCAACCCATCCCGTCACCTTCTCATTTCTCATAGCCTGCTCCCCTAACCTTTACTGTGTTCCCATAATACTCTCCTACCATAGTTCACATCCCAACTTAACCTCTAGTCTGCTGTGTCATCTCACTCAGATTTTGCTAAAAGTTTCCCCATTTTATACTCGAAGGCACACAAGAACTGTGGACAGATGAGTGAGATTGAGGCCAAGGTACGGTATGTGAAGCTGGCCCGTTCCCTCAAGACGTACGGCGTCTCCTTCTTCCTGGTCAAGGTGGGTTACTGACCCTTCTCCCTGCCCACCCTTACCTCTGCTCTTACCCTTTCCTCTCTGAGTCTCTAGCCCTGCCCTGAGTCACATTTTCTGCCATTCCCCAAGAGTTTCATTTTGTCCCTTGTGAAAACTTGCCCCTTGTCAGCACTCCCCGCCGGCGCTGCGTTTTCCCTCCCTCTCCCTTTATCCTAGCGTGGCCTTGTCCAGGTCCATCCGCAGACACCCCAGTTATATCTCCTGCCTCCATCAGCACCCCTTGGTGGTCTGGATCTGATCCCCTGACTAATAACATCCACGACCTCTGCCTCACAGGAAAAGATGAAAGGAAAGAACAAGTTGGTGCCCAGGCTTCTGGGCATCACTAAGGAGTGTGTGATGCGGGTGGATGAGAAGACCAAGGAGGTGATCCAGGAATGGAACCTCACCAACATCAAACGCTGGGCTGCGTCTCCCAAGAGCTTCACCCTGGTGAGCTGGGGTCTTGGGGGACAAAGGGCTGTGTAGTTCCCAGAGAAGGGGCAGCCGCAGAGGTCTCCCCAGCCCCTCTGTGCAGAGCTAGGTACCCTGAAAGTGATTCCAGAACAAAGGAGAACTTTGGAGCTATTATAGGAACTTGGAGTTTAGAATAGAGGAGAAACTCTGTCCTGGAGAATGAGAGAAGCTAAAAATAAAACATTTTTAAAAATCAGCAGAACCAAATTGTAACCAGCAAGCTGAGATCACAGGCCACTTGGAGTGAGGGAAGAAAAAGATGATAGAAAAATAAGCCTCCCTTGTTTCAGCAGCAACTCCTTACAGTAGCCCGGCCTCTAGCTTCCTGTTTCGGCTTTGCAAATTGAAGACTGATCCCACCTTGAGGAAGTGCCCCACTGAGAAGGGAAATTAGTGAAGGCGATTTTTCCATTTTGGATATTAGTGCTCATCCTTCACTCTGGTCATTTAATGATGAATGTGTCCTCCCAATTTTATCATCAGGGTGACAGAAGAGAGATTTCCTAAATGTCATGTATTTGAAACTGTGTAGGGTAAAGGATAAACTCCTTAGAAATAAAGTATTTCCCTCCAAGGGAAATAGAGAACTCGGAGACTGAAGAAGGGCTGTTGTCCCAGAGGCTGCTCACACGGGAGGGCAGCCTCAACAGCTCGGCCTTGGGCTCTTGCCCCACCCGTTCCTGTCCCGGGTTGACTCAGGCCTCCCCGCTGAGCCCCGCCCCATTGCCCCCCTAGGATTTCGGGGACTACCAAGATGGCTACTACTCGGTGCAGACGACCGAAGGGGAGCAGATCGCTCAGCTCATCGCTGGCTACATTGACATCATCCTGAAGAAGGTGAGCACTGCCTCCCGCACCCCCGCCGCCTCCGTCTCTTACTGCACCTTGCCCCCGCGCAAGGTCCTCTAGAAACTGGGACCCAGGCTCTGGAAGATGGCTGACTGGGGAAAGAAGAGGCTGCCTTTTCCACTTCCCTCTTCTTTGATACTTGTTCCTTTTTTCTCCTACAGAAAAAAAGCAAGGATCACTTTGGGCTGGAGGGAGACGAGGAGTCTACTATGCTGGAGGACTCGGTGTCCCCCAAAAAGTACGAAGGGAGCGGGGCTGACCCCATTCCTCGGGCAGGGAAGGCAAGGCATGACCCCCAGGACTGGGGGGTGGGGGTCCTTAGGATGGCTCTCTAAGTCTCAGGCTGTGATGAGGCCTCACGCACCCCCGAAGCGCAGGACAGGCGGAGGCGGTAGAGCAGGTGGGCAGGGGATGAGCGGAGGAGGCCCTCGGAGCGCTCCCTGAACGTCTCCTCTTCAGGTCCACTGTGCTTCAGCAGCAGTATAACCGGGTGGGGAAGGTGGAGCACGGCTCCGTGGCCCTGCCCGCCATCATGCGCTCCGGAGCCTCGGGTCCCGAAAATTTCCAGGTGGGCAGCATGCCGCCTGCCCAGCAGCAGATTACCAGTGGCCAGATGCACCGAGGACACATGCCTCCTTTGGTAAGAGCGCCCCCACTGCAGCCTCGATTCCAGGCAGACCCTCCTCTGCTGGGCCTAGCTGGAAGCTAGGCGGTCTTTTCCTGTGTCCCGATGAGTATTCCTCTCCTTGGCCTCAGGCTCTCCTTTATCTTCTCTCTCTAAAGGTTCCCTGTTACTCTTCTTGTCTTACAGACGTCAGCCCAGCAGGCACTGACTGGGACCATCAACTCCAGCATGCAGGCCGTGCAGGCCGCCCAGGCCACCCTGGATGACTTCGACACTCTGCCCCCTCTGGGCCAGGACGCTGTGAGTGTGGGACAGAGGAGGGCCAGTGGTGCTGAAGCTGAAACTCCAGGGACCAGGGTTGGGGCTGACTGGAGCAGAGCCAATCCTGAGGTTGGTTTCTCTTCCCCTCAGGCCTCAAAGGCCTGGCGTAAGAACAAGATGGATGAATCCAAGCATGAAATCCACTCCCAGGTGGACGCCATCACCGCCGGTACTGCCTCTGTGGTGAACCTGACCGCAGGTAGGCTGGATGCTGAGCTCTCTGGGTAACGGGGGCGGGAGGGCGCGTGTGTGCAGGCGTGAGTGTGACTGGCTCGGATGTGACTGCACCTTGACTCATGGAAGGGACTGTGTGTGCGCGTCTCCCTCAGTGTGGGGGCGGGCGGTGAGTGGTGGTGTCTGTGTGTGTGTGGCTAACTGCCTGTGACTGATCCCGTCGTCCTCCTCCCCAAGGGGACCCTGCCGAGACAGACTACACGGCAGTGGGCTGTGCGGTCACCACCATCTCCTCCAACCTGACGGAGATGTCCCGTGGCGTGAAGCTGCTTGCCGCCCTGCTGGAGGACGAAGGCGGCAGCGGCCGGCCCCTGCTGCAGGCGGCCAAGGGCCTGGCGGGGGCGGTGTCGGAGCTGCTGCGCAGTGCCCAGCCGGCCAGTGCCGAGGTCAGGGGCCAGGGCTCGGCCCGAGGGAGAGGAGAGGCTTCGAGCCCAAGGATTGCAGGGTGGAGATGGGGAGCCATGGGCGTGTAGGACCCGGGGACATCTTGGCAGAGACGGGGCAGCTTCTGACTGGTGTTCACTCTCCACAGCCCCGTCAGAACCTGCTGCAAGCAGCTGGGAACGTGGGCCAGGCCAGTGGGGAGCTGTTGCAACAAATTGGGGAAAGTGATACTGACCCCCACTTCCAGGTTGGTGACTCACCCAGCCCCCAGAACCCCAGCTTCTAGGAGGTGACCTCTGATCCTGAATCCAGCTCTAGTCCAGCTACTATAAATTGACCCCTCAGAGCCAACCTGAACCTCTTTCCAGGAATCACACTGGAACCCCCCCAGTCTGTTTCTGGGGGGCTGAGAATTCAGAACCCCTGAATCCCAACTTAACCTATTAGTTCACCCTTGGCCCTTATTGAAGAGTTTTTTTTGGCCACTGTCATCTTTCCCAGGCTTCCCCATATGTAGCCCTCACCCCAACTTGAGGGCCTCTTGACCCTCCTTCTAGTCCTTTAACCTCATACCCAGAGGATGCGCCCCCCTTCCCACCCCATGCCAGTTTCCTCAGCTGACTTGTCATCCTGGATTTCCCATGCAGATCTGTGCACCCAGCGGGGCTGGGTTTCCATCTCCCCCCGGCCCCCCTACGGTAACGGCCTCTGGCCTGGGCCTTCCCAGCTCTGTCCTCGCTGAGCCGCATACACTCACTCTGCCCCCTGCCCTGGCCTCCGGGGAGCAGAGCACGACGGGAGCTGGGGAGGCGTGGTGCAGGCGGGACCCCAGAGGCTCGGACAGGGACTTGTTCCCGAGACGCCAGGGGGACTGCACCCAACCAAAGACAGAGAAGGAATAGAGAAAAATCGCTGGGGGCGGGGGGACCCCCCTCCACCCTGTCGTGACAGCACCGCCTGCCCTCCCTCCCCATCGCCGTCCGAGTGTATCCGCCTCCCTTCGGTGTACCGTTCCTCTCGGTGTGGGTTTGTTCCTTGGTGGGGGTTCTGTCCTACTTGGTGCTCGAGGCAGGGGCTTGGGTAGGTTCTGGTTGCTTCTGCACACAGTTCTGTGATTGGAGGCAGTGGGACTAATGAAACAGCTTACGCCTCTGAGAAGGGCCCTTGGACCCCAAGCTGGATCTCGGGCCCTGCTGACCGCTGGTTTCTCACAGGACGTGCTCATGCAACTAGCCAAGGCCGTGGCAAGCGCCGCAGCTGCCCTGGTCCTCAAGGCCAAGAGTGTGGCCCAGCGGACGGAGGACTCAGGGCTTCAGACCCAGGTCATCGCTGCGGCCACACAGTGTGCCCTGTCCACCTCCCAGCTGGTGGCCTGTACCAAGGTGAGCCCCGAAGGTGCGCCAGCCCGCGCCAAGAGGTGATGCTTCCACACACCCTGGAGCCTCTCATCTAATCCCTCTGGCCCCCAAGGCCTCATTGCCCAACCTAGTCACTGTTGTGAACACCACAGAACCACAGATACCACACCTCACAACTGCTCTCCCTCACCTACGTCTCTGACACTCACTTTGCCCGCAGGTGGTGGCTCCTACTATCAGCTCCCCAGTCTGCCAAGAGCAGCTGGTGGAGGCCGGGCGACTCGTGGCCAAGGCCGTGGAGGGCTGTGTGTCCGCCTCCCAGGCCGCCACAGAGGACGCGCAGCTGTTGCGGGGGGTAGGTGCGGCGGCCACAGCCGTCACCCAGGCCCTGAATGAGCTGCTGCAGCACGTGAGGGCCCATGCCACAGGGGCGGGGCCTGCCGGCCGCTACGACCAGGCCACTGACACCATCCTCACTGTCACCGAGAACATCTTCAGCTCCATGGGTGATGCTGGTAAGGACACCCCCCGGGAAGACAAAGAACCCCGATGAGGTTCTCTGAGCCTGCTGGACTCTTCCTTGCAGACCTGCCACCAGCCCCCCTGAGGACTCAGCACGGGGCTGGGCGTTCAATCTCTGAAGTCTCCAGTTCCCCATTTGTTAGGCAGGAATAGAATCACTGCCCTGCCTTTCTTGGTGCAGTTAAAGAACATACCAAAGTACCCACAAAAATAGATGGAAAGTGGCAGTATTAAGAGATAGCTGTCCCGCCTCCACTCCCTCACTCCCAAAATCCTTCACAACGAGCCTCATCCACTTAAGACTGCGGAAAATACCCATTGGAGACTGTCTTCCCCATTGTCACCCCACCCCATCACCCCTGCCCCCATTAAAACCCACCAAGAGATCTCTCCCTTTCCAAGATCCTGAACCCAGAAAACAGTAACTCCAGGGAAATCAATTCAAGAACTTCAGCATCTACCTTGTCTGCATCTCTTTCCCCACCCTGACACCCTCTCAGCGTCTCTGGCTCTGTTTGTTGACTGTACCTATGCTCTCAGGTGAGATGGTACGACAGGCCCGCATCCTCGCCCAAGCCACCTCTGACCTGGTGAACGCCATCAAGGCTGATGCCGAGGGGGAGAGTGATCTGGAGAATTCCCGCAAGCTGTTAAGTGCCGCCAAGATCCTGGCTGATGCCACAGCCAAGATGGTGGAGGCTGCCAAGGTGGGGAGCCTTCTGTGCAGACCGCCAGACTGGGCCCTGTGGGAAGTAGGAGGGTCCAGATAATCACCTTCATTTATAGGAGCAACTTGGGAAAAGCAGAAGATACAAGAGAACAAATACAGGAGCACTGAGGAAGTAGACGCGCCTCTCGGCCGTGAGCGGATGGCGCCAGGCTTTCAGCCAGTGTGACCCAAAGAGTCCTTGCTGAGAGACAGACTGTGCCCCTCTGCTTCCTCTTGAGTCCAGGGCCTGGGGTTCCAACTGTTCCCTACTGTGCGGCCACCGCTTGCCTGCTCCCTGAATGCTTGCACACGGGCATTCAGTCCCAGGGATCCGTTGCTAGCAGCACAGAGAAGGGCCAGGCAGTGGGACACAGGAACACCAGGTGTAGAAGACAGCAGGAAGAAGCCAGAAGATTCTTGGGTCCCTGGACACTGGACTCTTCACTTTGCAGAGTAACCAGGGCCCCTGCTCTGGTGTTCTGAGATCCCTGCTCTAAACCGTGTCCTCCTTGTCCCCAAGAGCCCTGCTCACTCCCCTTTGCTGATGGCATTTTGTGGGGAGTGGGGAAGAACTATGGCCACTTCCCCGGGGAGAAGCAGAAACAGTCCTGCCTAAGGAGGGGCTTTCAGCATCCCAGAAGGAAGCCAGGGCCCCGACGACTCCCCATTTGCCCACCTGAGGGAGCTTGTCTCAACCATGATTACCTTTCAGTGGGGGTGGTTAGCAGTGACTTCAAGAAAAAAAGTGTGAGCATGGAGACGTCAAAGAAGCACTTACTTAGGATCCACAGGGATCCTGGGTGGTCACTGTCTCTCTTGCCACCTCTCAGGGAGCAGCCGCCAATCCAGACAGTGAGGAGCAGCAGCAGCGGCTTCGGGAGGCAGCGGAGGGTCTCCGCATGGCAACCAATGCTGCTGCACAGAACGCCATCAAGAAGAAGCTGGTGCAGCGCCTTGAGGTGAGGCTGGGGAGTAGGCACGGGTCGGTGCTCTGGGAGGAATGAAATCAGGAGGCGTGTGCGGGGACATGCCTGGCATCCTCGGTGCCAACAGTTATTATTTCCTCAGGAACAGCAGGGGCAGGGTAAGCCAGGGACGGGGAACAGGAACGTCTGAGCCTTGTCCTTACTGTTTTGTCCTTAAAGCACGCAGCCAAACAGGCTGCAGCCTCGGCTACACAGACCATCGCAGCAGCCCAACATGCAACCTCCACCCCCAAGGCCTCTGCTGGCCCCCAGCCCCTGCTGGTACAGAGCTGCAAGGTGAGACGCCAGGAAGCACATGGGGGCCGGAGGTGGCACGGGAGGTGGGGACTTTCCCCCAGCCTGTGGGGAGGTGGTGCTTATGACATTTTCACCCACAGGCTGTGGCAGAGCAGATTCCACTGCTGGTGCAGGGCGTCCGCGGGAGCCAAGCGCAGCCTGACAGCCCCAGTGCTCAGCTAGCCCTCATCGCCGCCAGCCAAAGCTTCCTGCAGGCAAGGCCTCCTCGTTGACCACTCAGACCACACCCTTCCCACGCTGCTCAGGGCCTCTAGATCTCGTCAGTTTAAGTCTCTGCCAGTGGTCTCTCTCGCTGTTCCGAACCCCAGTGCTCAGCACATCCTGACCCTCACCCCTCCTGTACCCACGCCCAGAGGGCATATGGTGTGCCTCACGTGCCCCCCTGTCCCTCAACAGCCAGGCGGGAAGATGGTGGCAGCCGCAAAGGCCTCCGTGCCAACGATTCAGGACCAGGCGTCGGCCATGCAGCTGAGTCAGTGTGCTAAAAACCTTGGCACCGCGTTGGCTGAGCTCCGTACTGCTGCCCAGAAGGTATGGGAGCTGGCTGTCCTTTTGGAAGATGAAGGGCGTGTCCCGGGATGATGGAGAACCTGTTCAGGCTATCCTCAGATGGATAACTAACCTGAGGCATGAGTGAGACCTTGTGTGCCTCCTACCCCTCAAACTCTTCCCCCCTCACCCTGTGTGTTTGTAGGCTCAGGAAGCATGTGGGCCTTTGGAAATGGATTCTGCTCTGAGTGTGGTGCAGAATCTGGAGAGAGATCTGCAGGAAGTGAAGGCAGCTGCTCGAGACGGCAAGCTGAAGCCCTTGCCTGGGGAGACGGTAAGTGTTTGTGAGGTCTGAAGTCTCCTTCTCACCAGAGCTGCCCTGAACCTTTGTTGAAACTGCCTGCTGACTCTCAGTAGCTTCTCAAGCTCTTTCTTCCCCATTCCTCCTGTGGCTGAGTCCCTGAGTCTCCCTGTCATCCCTAGATGGAGAAATGTGCCCAGGACCTGGGCAACAGCACCAAAGCCGTGAGCTCCGCCATCGCCCAGCTGCTGGGGGAGGTTGCCCAGGGCAATGAGAATTACGCAGGTACACGAGCGGGGCCAGGATGAGGCCTGTGGGGGCAGGCGGGGGAGTGGGAGCTGCAGGAGGGGTGGGGTGACACAGGAAGCCCCCAGCATCAGGGCTCGGCAGTAAAGGTGCCTTTTCCCCCCTTTCTCTCTCATCGTCTCCACAGGCATTGCAGCTCGGGATGTGGCAGGTGGGCTGCGGTCACTGGCCCAAGCTGCAAGAGGCGTAGCTGCCCTGACATCAGATCCTGCGGTGCAAGCCATTGTGCTCGACACAGCCAGCGATGTCCTGGACAAGGCCAGCAGCCTCATCGAGGAGGCGAAGAAAGCAGCCGGCCATCCAGGGGACCCTGAGAGCCAGCAGCGGCTTGCCCAGGTTCGGTTTTGGGCCAGGGCTGCTTCCTCCCTCTCCCCCGACCCCCTCAGAAGGCTGTCTCGAGGGGGCGTCTCATCAGCGTTGCGACTCCTATCTGGATTTCACTCTTCTCAGTCTGAGTAGAAGAGTCTCAGCAAAAGCGAGACCTGGGCCCAGCCAAACACCGCATTTGGGGAAGTTTGATACCCTAACTTGATACTCTCGCCTGTTCAGCTACAGCACCCCCTTTCCGCTTTCACTTTCAGAGGCTCCCATGGGTGGGGGCGGGGATCCCCCAGTTGTTTCTGCTTTGGCCACCCTGTCTCCTTTCCCACCTCAGGTGGCTAAAGCTGTGACCCAGGCCCTGAACCGCTGCGTCAGCTGCCTGCCTGGCCAGCGAGATGTGGACAATGCCCTGAGGGCAGTGGGAGATGCCAGCAAGCGACTCCTGAGTGACTCGGTAGGAGGACAGGGGTGTGAGGGGACACGGGGACAAAGGACCCCAAGTATCTACCCCGTCACCCTAACTCCCCGGATGCACCCCTCCCCTCACCGCTCCCCCAGGCCTGTGCCCACCTCCCCGAGCTCCTTCACCAGGCTCCCCCACATGTCACTCCCGTCCTTGCTCCTGACTCTCCCTCTGATCCTGCAGCTTCCCCCCAGCACTGGGACCTTTCAGGAGGCTCAGAGCCGGCTGAATGAAGCCGCTGCCGGGCTGAATCAGGCAGCCACAGAGCTGGTGCAGGCCTCTCGGGGAACGCCTCAGGACCTAGCCCGAGCCTCAGGTCGATTTGGACAGGACTTCAGCACCTTCCTGGAAGCCGGCGTGGAGATGGCAGGCCAGGCTCCGGTATGAAGGGGCACTGGGTCCGGTTCAAGGGTCAGAGGCATCTCTGTGACCACAGAGTCCTGACCTGCTCCTGGCCCCCTCCCCTCCCCAGTCGCTAGCAGTACTTGAGTGTCTGGGACAGAGAATCCCTTTTGGAGACAGACAAGAAAAGACTGAACAATGCATTGACCTTCTTGCCCTCAACAGAGCCAGGAGGATCGTGCCCAGGTCGTGTCCAACTTGAAGGGTATCTCCATGTCTTCAAGCAAACTTCTTCTCGCTGCCAAGGCCCTGTCCACAGACCCTGCAGCCCCAACCCTCAAGAGTCAGCTGGCTGCAGCTGCCCGGTAAGTGGGAGCTGGGAAACCAAGCCCTTGCATGTTAAGCAGACTGGGGAGGGGACGTTTCGTAAGAAGTCTCTGGCTCAGGAATTGTTCCAGACAAAAAAGAAATGGCTAGAGACTTACTTCCTACGTGAGCAGGATGCAGAAGTGATGACCTGTGCACTCATTCACTCGACTTCCCGTTCCTCCCAGGGCGGTGACCGACAGCATCAACCAGCTCATCACCATGTGCACCCAGCAGGCACCAGGCCAGAAAGAGTGTGACAATGCCCTGCGGGAATTGGAGGTGGGCCTAGGCAGGCTAAATGGGGTTGAGGTTGAGGAAAGGGTTCTTGGCTAAGGGCAGTGAGGGGGCGTCTTGGATCTCACTTCACCACCAACTGCCTCCCCTTCCCCCACCCGACAGACGGTCCGAGAACTCCTAGAGAACCCCGTCCAACCCATCAATGACATGTCCTACTTTGGCTGTCTGGACAGCGTCATGGAAAACTCAAAGGTAGGTATACCCAGTTCCCCTCCCAAGGAGGGGAGAGGGTAGGAAGATAAGCCAGCCAGGGGCTGCCCTCTCCCTCTGAGGACAAGCTCTGACTCTCCCGATACCCTCTGTCCCCCAGGTGCTGGGTGAGGCCATGACCGGCATCTCCCAAAATGCCAAGAACGGAAACCTGCCGGAGTTCGGGGAGGCTGTCGCCACAGCCTCCAAGGCCCTCTGCGGCTTCACTGAGGCGGCTGCGCAGGTTATTCTCCGGGGATGGTCCCTGGGACTGCCCTGTTGTCCCTACCCCAGCTCCTCGCAGCCTGACACACACGCACAAAAGACAAAGTTATGCTTGCAAAGCCAGCTGTGTGGAAAATGGGGATCTTCCCCCACCCAAAGTAGAGGTGTTTGTCAGCAAGCATCGAACAGCCACAGTTCTGATCACTGTCGCCGCCGAGCCCTGGGGCTTTCAGTTGTGATTACACTGTCCAACCACTGAATGTGGCCCCAGCTTTCTCGGTATATTCTGACTAGCATATGCAAGTTAGTTTCATATAACTAGTACCTGTTTTTTTGCTGAGCAACACGGCATGCTGGCTTAGTTTCCCAATCAGGGATCAAACTTGTGCATCCTGCAGTGGAAGTGCAAAGTCTCAACCGCTGGACCACCAGGGACGTCCGCACGTAATTACACTATGAGAATAGCACCAGAGGCTAAATTCCCTGTTACCTGAGTCACCACCTAACTTTGCCTTTTTCTACATTATGAAGTATAAAACGATCCACTGGCTCAGAGTATTTTGCTTTTGTATATGAATCCTTAAAACAAACTGACTTGAGAGCTCATCCTCTCAGCCTCTTTCCCTCAATCTCCCTACCTCCCTCTGCCCTGTTCTGTTGGGTGGCCTGCTCTATATGGCTTGACGTATTTCTGGAAAAGCATGAAGAAGAAAATCCAAAGCTACCATGTGTTGGGTGAAGTAAGAATCAAACCTTACGATGATCTTCCCAGCAGAAACAGTTTTTGGCAACCATCCCTTCCCTCTTTCCAAATCTCTGAAGCTTGGAGGTATTATGTGTTAATTAGCCTAACACCACCCACAGTTTTATTAGAACTATCTCTAAAAGAGGCTTTGTGTGTGTGTGTGTGAGTGTGTCTTTCAAACTTTTTTTTACCGACACTTAAAATAAGCACTACTTTTTACCTTAAGACTCAACATGCAAACACATAAACATGGGAACTGAATTTTGATAAAAACCTTACTGTGCTTCTTCCTTTTTTTTTTTCTTTCCATTTTTTAATCTTCTGAAATGTTTGAACACATTTAACAAAACAGAAGAGGGTTTTCCCTCTTTTATAGTATGATCGCAGCTTGCTAATGTATCTCCACTCAGGTAGAACCCCGGCCACTGAACCAACCCCTGCTCCCCTTTGTCCCCACGTGGCTATTCCATTCCTGCCTCAGGAATGTTCCTTATTCCCCACCCCACTCCTCTCTCCCTCCAGGCTGCATATCTGGTTGGTGTGTCTGACCCTAACAGCCAAGCTGGACAACAGGGGCTGGTGGAGCCCACGCAGTTTGCCCGAGCAAACCAGGCGATTCAGATGGCCTGTCAGAGTCTGGGGGAGCCTGGCTGCACCCAGGCCCAGGTAACCTGGGGGTACAGTCACTGTGAGCAAGCCTGGCAAAGACTGCTTAGCCAGGACAGACCACCCCCGCGGTGGGAGGAGTTGCAGGACGAGTGGGGAAGGAGGGTGGAGCCCCAGCGCTGACCTTCCCACAGCTTCTCTGGGTCATTGTCTTCTCTGGCTGTGTTTCTCATCATTCCCTCCATTACTGCCAAGCTCACCACTTCTCTATGGAAGTTTGAGTTCACTCTCCCCCTGAGCCTGTTAACGATTTCTCTAGTAGTGTGTCGGCTTTTCATCTTCCTTTCTCCTAGACCCTGCGCGTCTTTGGGTATCTGTCTTCCAGATCTTGACTTTCCAGTGACTCTGTCTTTCCTAAGGAGACTTCCGAAGGGTTGCTGTCCGTCCCCCAGCTGGAGGGGCTGCCTCCCGGTGTAGACGCAGCCCCCTGCCCTCACATGGCTCTCGCACATCTCTGTCTGCTCAGGTGCTCTCCGCAGCCACCATTGTGGCCAAACACACGTCTGCACTGTGTAACAGCTGCCGCCTAGCTTCTGCCCGAACCGCCAACCCCACCGCCAAGCGCCAGTTTGTACAATCAGCCAAGGAGGTGGCCAACAGCACGGCCAATCTTGTCAAGACCATCAAGGTTCCCAGCGTTTGAATTCTCAACCTCTCCCTGACCGTCCAGTCTTACCCCCCCCACCTGACCCCTACACCCCGTCACCCTGAGGCCTTCACCCAGTCCCCCCTGCCTGAGCCCAAGGTCTTTCCCGTCCCCACTGGTCACCACCAGCCCCGCCCCGTGCCCTCTGAGCTCAGGAGGGAGACCTGGGCCTCGCCGCCTTTGTCTACAGTGCTTCCTGAGCTCCCCCTTGTCACCCCGCCTCAGGCGCTGGACGGGGCCTTCACGGAGGAGAACCGCGCCCAGTGCCGAGCGGCAACAGCCCCTTTGCTGGAGGCCGTGGACAATCTGAGCGCCTTTGCGTCCAACCCCGAGTTCTCCAGTGTTCCTGCCCAGATCAGCCCCGAGGTGAGGCAGGGTGCAGGCATGGACTGCCGGCCACCTCTTCTTCTTTCCAGGAGTCTTGAGACCCACCCCTCTGCCTCCCCCTCCCCAGGGCCGGGCTGCCATGGAGCCCATTGTGATCTCTGCCAAGACAATGTTGGAGAGTGCGGGGGGCCTCATTCAGACAGCCCGAGCCCTGGCCGTCAATCCTCGGGACCCACCACGCTGGTCCGTGCTGGCTGGCCACTCCCGTACTGTCTCAGACTCCATCAAGAAGCTGATTACAAGCATGAGGTAGGGGGCAGGGTGGAAAACCTTGTCCTGGGGGATGCACATCTCTCTGACAGAACAGTGGGATGGGCACTGTGGTGTGGTGAGATGGGCCAGTTTTGGAGGGCACCTGTGGCCCAAGATTCGGGGGTGCAGGGGAAAGTGGGCCAGCCTTGTGCGCAAGAGGTGCACTTGGTGTTGGAGTCTGTGATGCTTCTGCAGGGACAAGGCTCCAGGGCAGCTGGAGTGTGAGACAGCCATCGCAGCTCTGAACAGCTGTCTGCGGGACCTTGACCAGGCTTCCCTTGCTGCAGTCAGCCAGCAGCTCGCTCCCCGTGAGGGGATCTCTCAGGAGGTAAGGGGAGGAGGGAGGGCAGGCTTAAGGAAGGTGGGGGATCTGGGAGTGAGTTCACAGACACATGGAGGGTATGGAACATGCTGGGTACTGGGTCGGTTGGGTGTGGAAGGAAGAGTGGGGTCCTGTGCGGGTCACAGTCAGGGCTAAAGTCCACTTCCTCCCCAGGCCTTGCACACCCAGATGCTCACTGCGGTGCAGGAGATCTCCCATCTTATTGAGCCGCTGGCCAGCGCTGCCCGGGCCGAAGCCTCCCAGCTGGGTCACAAGGTACCTGGGGTACCATGTGGGCTTGGGTAGGCTGAACCCCGTCCCTGCCGGGGCTGACTCCCGTCCCCACCTCTTGCCGCAGGTGTCCCAGATGGCCCAGTACTTTGAGCCGCTCACTCTGGCTGCCGTGGGTGCTGCCTCCAAAACCCTGAGCCACCCACAGCAGATGGCGCTCCTGGACCAGACCAAAACCTTGGCCGAGTCTGCCCTGCAGCTGCTGTACACGGCCAAGGAAGCCGGCGGTAACCCCAAGGTACTGAGCTGGGGGGCCGCTGCTGCCGAAGGAGAAGCAGAAACCCCTTCTCCCTGCCCCACCTCACTCACTCTGCCCCACAGCAAGCAGCTCACACCCAGGAAGCCCTGGAGGAGGCTGTGCAGATGATGACAGAGGCCGTGGAGGACCTGACAACCACCCTCAACGAGGCGGCCAGTGCTGCCGGGGTCGTCGGTGGCATGGTGGACTCCATCACCCAGGCCATCAACCAGGTTGGAGCCTTGGGGAGCCTGTAGACAGAGGTGCCTGTGGACAGAGGTGCCTATGGACCATTGTCCCTGAGCCCACCATCTTTCCCCTCCGCCATTCTCCCCCTCAGCTAGATGAAGGACCAATGGGTGAACCAGAGGGTTCCTTTGTGGATTACCAGACCACCATGGTGCGGACAGCCAAGGCCATTGCTGTCACCGTCCAGGAGATGGTGAGTCTGGGAGAGTATAAGAGGCCTGCTCTGGGAGAGTTTGGACATTGAGTTTGGACATCAATTCACTTCTTCCTATCACCAGGTAACCAAGTCAAACACAAGCCCTGAGGAGCTGGGCCCTCTCGCTAACCAGCTGACCAGTGACTATGGCCGTCTGGCCTCCCAGGCCAAGCCTGCAGCTGTGGCTGCTGAAAATGAAGAGGTAACTTCCCCCTGCCCCTGACAGAAAACCCAAGGCGTACCCCTTGTCCCATGATGTCAACCTCTGGGAGTGTCCCATCCTCGGCCACTCGGGTCTTTGATAAGAAGGGGAACTCATCCTCAGGGCTGCTCCATGAAAGAGTGATCAGGGCTCCATAAAGGGTGGGATCAAAGCCTCCATCACAGGGATAAGGAGTAGCCCAGGATCTAGAGATTGCCTGGGCTACCACTATTTCCCCTGCTGGCCCTGATTGCCTGCGGCTGCTTCTCGGCTCTGCTGCAAGCCTTTGATCCCTTCCTAGTTCTTCCGTGTTGCAAAGCCCTGAAGCGCTTCCTTCCCTAAGCTCCTGGCTTTCCAAGAAAGCAAGTAATTGAATCTTAGCATGACACACCTAATCCCCAACCCAAACCCCTCCACAACCACACAAGCCAACCCGTAAGCCGTGGCCTCTGCTTCAGATAGCCCAGCATGAGGGCTTCTCCCCCTCCTGCTCGCTGCGCTGATTAGCACGGTCCTCACAGCTGGTGCCCACAGGCTAGTGTTTCCCGTGTGTGGGAGGAGACCTCCTGACTCACTGCTGTGGAACAGGGCAAGTCCGTGCAGGGCACTCGCACTCCCGCTTTAGTCCTCTGTGCGTGTTTTAGGTCCTTAGTGCCTCCTCCAAGTGTAGTGGACATCCCTGAATCCCCTCATAAAACGCACCTCCTGTTTGACCTACCCGCAGATCGGCGCCCACATCAAGCACCGGGTTCAGGAGCTGGGGCACGGCTGCGCCGCCCTGGTCACCAAGGCAGGCGCCCTGCAGTGCAGCCCCAGTGACGCCTACACCAAGAAGGAGCTCATAGAGTGTGCCCGGAGAGTCTCTGAGAAGGTGACCGAGCCCGTCCCCACGGCCTGGGGGCTGCGCTCCCCAGCCCTTTCCCCTGTCCCGTCTCCCAGACCCAGGACCTGTCCTCTCACCGGGCCCCTACCCCGGTCACCACGGGACTCGCCTCCCGCAGGTCTCCCACGTGCTGGCTGCGCTCCAGGCTGGGAATCGTGGCACCCAGGCCTGCATCACAGCCGCCAGCGCCGTGTCCGGCATCATCGCCGACCTGGACACCACCATCATGTTCGCCACTGCCGGCACACTCAACCGCGAGGGCGCCGAGACCTTCGCCGACCACCGGTGAGGCGGGACCTGGGCCTTGTGTGGTGGGGGGCCAGAGGGGTTGGGCAGGCCTGAGAAGGGCTGACTGGGCTGGGCCGTCCCCCAGGGAGGGCATTCTGAAGACCGCCAAGGTGCTGGTGGAAGACACCAAGGTCCTGGTGCAGAACGCAGCTGGGAGCCAGGAGAAGTTGGCACAGGCAGCCCAGTCCTCCGTGGCCACCATCACCCGCCTCGCCGATGTGGTCAAGCTGGGTGCAGCCAGCCTGGGAGCTGAGGACCCAGAGACCCAGGTATCCGCCCCACACGCCTCACTCTGGCCAGAACCACTTCCTGTTCCCCCGTTTCCTCCCACAGACCGGAGCCTCTGCTCTCGCCCACAGGTGGTGCTGATCAATGCCGTGAAAGATGTGGCCAAGGCGTTGGGAGACCTCATCAGTGCCACCAAGGCCGCGGCTGGCAAAGTCGGCGACGACCCTGCCGTGTGGCAGCTCAAGAGCTCTGCCAAGGTGGGAGGAAAGGAGAGCAGCTGCCCGGGGGGCGCGGACCAGAGTGCTTCTGCCCGTCCCTTCAAACGGGGCCGCCCTTCCCTCCTCTGGTGCCCGCAGGTGATGGTGACCAACGTGACGTCCCTGCTCAAGACGGTGAAAGCTGTGGAGGACGAGGCCACCAAGGGCACCCGCGCCCTGGAGGCCACCACGGAGCACATCCGGCAGGAGCTGGCGGTGAGCGCGGGGCAGCTGCGGAGCGGAGCGGGCCTGGCGGCCGGCGCGGCCGCTGCACTCAGGCCCGGCCTCCTCCGCGCCAGCGCCGCCCGCACTCACGCTCGGCCTCCTCCCCGCCAGCGCCGCCCGCACTCACGCTCTCCTCCCCGCCGCCAGACTCCTGCGCGTGCTGCGCTGAGTCTCCCCTTGCTCGCCTGTTTCCTCCTGGGCGTGTGACACCTACCCTCTTCGTCACCCCCCACTTTCTCTGGCCTCTCAGTTGCCACATTCAGGGGTCACTTCCTGTTCTTCATCTTCTTCAGCACCTTCTTCATTTCCAAGACAGCGGACCCCCTAACAAACACGCCTCCCTTTGGAAGCCCTTCTTCCTTTGGTCTTTGTGACACTGGCTTTTCTGTTGCCGCCCACGTCTCTATAGTTGCACTCACCTTCAGCCAGGTGAATCTTAGAGGCCTTCCCGGAACTGCACCGATCGCCCTCTTACTCCTTTTTGGCAGACTCAACCCTCTCATCATTGTTCTCTGACAAGTAGACTTCCAGTTCTGAGTTCAGTCATTTTCAGCCTCCCGTTTGACCTTAGCACCGAGACGCGGTGCCTCCCCACCAGCCGCTCTTCCTGACGTGCTGCTTCCCACTCAGCGTGCTCACAGCCTCCCGGTCCAGGAGGCCGCCTCCCAGGCCCCCTAGGCTTCACTGCCTCACGCACAGCCTGCGGGCCTTCGCCAGGCCCTGCCCGCCCCCCTGCAGTCTCTTCCTGTCACTCCTTCCCCAGACCACAGGCAGCGCTCCCCTCACTGTGACCCCTCTGCCAGGCTTCTGCCTGGCCTCCTTGCTTCAGGCTTTGTCACTCTCATCCTTTTTTTTTAACTTATTTTTTGGCTGTGCTGGGTCTTCTTTGCTGCACGTGGGCTTTCTCTAGCTATGGCGAGCCGGGGCTGCTCTTCCTGGCGGCGCACAGGCTTCTCCTTTCAGTGGCTTCTCCTGTGGAGCACGGGCTCTAGGCACATGGGCTTCAGTTGTGCTCAGGAGTTGTGTGCACAGGTTTAGTTCCTCCACTGAATGCAGGATCTTCCCAGACCAGGGATCCAACCCATGTTCCACTGGCAGGCAGATTCTTTTTTTTTTTTTCATTTATTTTTATTAGTTGGAGGTTAATTACTTTACAATATTGAAGTGGGTTTTCATACATTGACATGAATCAGCCATGGAGTTACATGTATTCCCCATCTCGATCCCCCCTCCCACCTCCCTCTCCACCGGATTCCTCTGGGTCTTCCCAGTGCACCAGGCCCAAGCACTTGTCTCATGCATCCAACCTGGGCTGGTGATCTGTTTCACTATAGATAATATATATGTTTCGATGCTGTTCTCTCAAAACATCCCACCCTCACCTTCTCCCACAGAGTCCAAAAGTCTGTTCTGTACATCTGTGTCTCTTTTTCTGTTTTGCATATGGGGTTATTGTTACCATCTTTCTAAATTCCATATATATATGTTAGTATGCTGTAATGTTCTTTATCTTTCTGGCTTACTTCACTCTGTATAATGGGCTCCAGTTTCATCCATCTCATTAGAACTGATTGAAATGAATTCTTTTTAACGGCTGAGTAATATTCCACGGTGTATATGTACCACAGCTTCCCTATCCATTCGTCTGCTGATGGGCATCTAGGTTGCTTCCATGTCCTGGCTATTATAAACAGTGCTGTGATGAACATTGGGGTGCACGTGTCTCTTTCAGATCTGGTTTCCTTGGTGTGTATGCCCAGGAGTGGGATTGCTGGGTCATATGGCAGTTCTATTTCCAGTTTTTTAAGAATCTCCACACTGTTCTCCATAGTGGCTGTACTAGTTTGCATTCCCACCAACAGTGTAAGAGGGTTCCCTTTTCTCCACACCCTCTCCAGCATTTATTGCTTGTAGACTTTTGGATAGCAGCCATCCTGACTGGTGTGTAATGGTACCTCATTGTGGTTTTGATTTGCATTTCTCTGATAATGAGTGATGTTGAGCATCTTTTCATGTGTTTGTTAGCCATCTGTGTGTCTTCTTTGGAGAAATGTCTGTTTAGTTCTTTAGCCCATTTTTTGATTGGGTCATTTATTTTTCTGGAATTGAGCTGCAGGAGTTGCTTGTATATTTTTGAGATTAATCCTTTGTCTGTTGCTTCGTTTGCTATTATTTTCTCCCAATCTGAGGGCTGTCTTTTCACCTTGCTTATAGTTTCCTTTGTTGTGCAAAAGCTTTAAAGTTTCATTAGGTCCCATTTGTTTAGTTTTGCTTTTATTTCCAATATTCTGGGAGGTGGGTCTAAATCCTGCTGTGATTTATGTCGGAGAGTGTTTTGCCTATGTTCTCCTCTAGGAGTTTTATAGTTTCTGTTCTTACATTTAGATCTTAATCCATTTTGAGTTTATTTTTGTGTATGGTGTTAGAAAGTGTTCTAGTTTCATTCTTTTACAAGTGGTTGACCAGTTTTCCCAGCACCACTTGTTAAAGAGGTTGTCTTTTTTCCATTGTATATCCTTGCCTCCTTTGTCAAAGATAAGGTGTCCATAGGTTTGTGGATTTATCTCTGGGCCCTCTATTCTGTTTCATTGATCTATATTTCTGTCTTTGTGGCAGGCAGATTCTTAACCACTGGACCACTGGGGCAGTCCCCACCTTTCTAACTTCTAAATTTGTCTTTCTCATCTTCTGTTTTCACTTCTCCTCAGAGATGTTCAAATTGAAATTCCTTTCTACTTCCCAAACCTGATCATTCAGTCCCTCCTCTTTCCCATATCACTAAACAGCACCATTCAGTAACTCAGTTCCTAAAGCCAGAAACTCCATTTTAACATCTTTCTCTCATTGTTCCCCACATCTGAGCTCATCAGCAGTTCTTTTAGTGGTCCCTCCAAGTAGACCTCATTTTCTCATTTCCCATCTCTGCTACCAGTACCTTGTCCAAACCATCATCAGGCCTTAGCTGTATTTATGTGACAGTGTCTATGTAAACTCCCTGCTTCTCCACTCACCTCCCCCTCCCCAGTCAATCCTCTCTACACAGAGGATAATTTTTTTGGGGTGGGGGGTGCTTGTGGGATCTTAGCTCCTCAACCAGGGATTGAACCCAGGGCCATGGCAGTGAAAGTGCTGGGTCCTAACCACTGGACCACCAGGGAATTCCCAGAATAATCTCTTAAAAATATAAATCAGGTTATGTCACTTCAGTGCTTACGACCCTCCTGTGACTGCCCTGGCATCTGTGGTAAAGTCCGCTCTCCTTACCACGGCCTTCCAGGCTCCAGGGCCCCTGCTGCCTTCCCAGTCTCTCCTCACCCTTCTCTCCTCCTGGCCAGGGCCCAGGCCCCTGCATTCTCAGCTCCGCCCACTGCAGACCCTTGTTCTTGCTCTTTACTAGTTTTTTGAACATCTGGCCCCTTCTGATCCTTCAGGCTTCAGCTTAAACATCCCCTCCGCCAGAGGCTTCCTTGACCACCTTTCTGAAAAAGAACTTCTTTTTTCTTTCTCATCACAGCACCCTCTTTTTTTTTCCCTTCCCTTCACAGTGTAGTTTCCCTGCTCGTTCACCTATTTATCATTTGTACCCAAAACCAGAACGTAAGGTCCATGAGAACAAGGACCTTGTCTACCTTGTCCCCCACTGCACCCCCAGCACCTCACGTAGTCTCCCACCTAGCTGATCTTCAGTGGGATTGAATTTGTTGGGTGAACACATACAGCACAATATCTTCATGACTTTTTACATACTGTGTAAAAGTCTAAGTTCCTTGTCCTGATATCCAAGGTCCCAACAGCCTTTGCTCTGCCGTCCCTGTACTGGAACATTCCTCAATCCTCTCTCACACTTGACAGCCTGGTTATTTGTGCTCTGCCACTTACGTCAGAGCACTCCTGTTACCCGTATCCTTGGGACCCAGCTCCTTACCCACCTTCGCCACTCACCACATTAAGACTTCTCTTTAGGAATGAAAAGCCAGCGCAAAGGTACTTCTTTAATTTCAAACAAATACACTTTCCTCGATCACTTTAGTCAGAAATGAGGACCAGCTGCCTTCTATTGTATCAGCTGTGAATGTGTGAAAGTCTCCAAGTCTCTACAATAACTCCTCAGTGGCTGCTTGTTGACGGAACACGCAGATGAATGAACCAGTCACACAAGTGCTGCATCATCTCACAGCCTCACTCACTGGGGAGTTTTTCTTCTTGTTCTACCTCAATAGGTCTTCTGCTCCCCAGAGCCACCTGCCAAGACCTCTACCCCTGAAGATTTCATCCGCATGACCAAGGGTATCACCATGGCAACCGCCAAGGCCGTTGCCGCTGGGAACTCCTGTCGCCAGGAGGATGTCATTGCTACAGCCAATCTGAGTCGCCGTGCTATTGCAGATATGCTCCGGGCTTGCAAGGTAGAAATCCCGGCGGTGAGGCCGCAGTGTGCGGCAGCCTGAGGGCAGCACGGTAGGGGAGAACCTGCAGGGACTTGGGAGCTCTCTGGGATCCTCAGGCTGACGTATACTCTGTGCTACAGGAGGCCGCCTACCACCCGGAAGTGGCTCCAGACGTGCGGCTCCGAGCCCTGCACTTCGGCCGGGAATGTGCCAATGGCTACCTGGAGCTGCTGGACCACGTGCTGCTGGTAAGGCGGAGGGGTCTGCTCCTCACAGCGGCCCCCCTGAACGCACAGGCCTCAGGCCCTGCACGCTAACCTGTGGTTCAGATCTCCTCCCCGCCCCACCATCTGTTCCCGAGTCTGTCCTTGTTTCCACGTCTCCCTTCCGCTGGGGCTCCATCGGTCTTAGCATCTTTGGTTCTCCCACTCACCTCCTCCTCTCTTCTTGTCTCCCTTCTTCCCGCCTGATTGCCCCCCCGCCCCCCACCTCATCATCTCTTCTTTCTCCTCATTTCATCCTCCTGGCTCCTTGTCAGCCTGTGAGTGACGCACTGTCTTCACCATGCATGCAGTGTGATGTCTGGCGTGCACCTGGATAGGCTGTGTGCTGTTCCAGGCTGTGGTGTGGAGCGGCCTACGGTGGGGGTGGCGGGAGGGGGCGGGGTCTGCCCTGTTTCAGGGGTCAAGGTAGAAGCTGAGATCTGCTGCTCTCTGCCCCTGCCCCATCTTCCCCAGACCCTGCAGAAGCCAAGCCCAGAACTGAAGCAGCAGTTGACGGGGCACTCAAAGCGCGTGGCTGGATCAGTCACTGAGCTCATCCAGGCTGCTGAGGCCATGAAGGGTGAGGGGCGACCAGGGGCAGGCAGGGAAGGGAAACCCTTGTTCTGGGGAGAGCTCTGCTTCCGGGAGGCTGCTCAGAGATGGCCTCCGCCGAGTCCTCACAGATGCCAGGGCCTGGGGACAGTAAGCACGCTGCCCGCTGCTCCTGATCTCCCTGCTCTGCCTTAGCCCCTTCCCTCCTCGCTTCGTCCACCAGGAACAGAATGGGTGGACCCAGAGGACCCCACGGTCATTGCTGAGAACGAACTCCTGGGAGCCGCGGCTGCCATTGAGGCTGCGGCCAAGAAGCTGGAGCAGCTGAAGCCCCGGGCCAAACCCAAGGTCAGCCCTGCTCCCTTCTCCCCTCCGCTCAGAATGTCTGCTCCTTCGGCCTCCTCTTACTCTGCATCTCTCTCTGCCACTTCTCTCTCTTTTTTGCAGGAGGCGGACGAGTCCTTGAACTTTGAGGAGCAGATACTGGAAGCTGCCAAGTCCATCGCAGCAGCCACCAGCGCCCTGGTGAAGGCTGCCTCAGCTGCCCAGAGGGAACTGGTGGCCCAGGGGAAGGTAAGGACTTGGATACCAGCAGCTTTGCCTTCACATGCATGATGGTCTCCTCCGGGAGGCTCTTAGGAGGGCACACGTCTGAGCAGACGCCTGCTCTCCTCCGCAGGTGGGCGCCATTCCAGCCAACGCACTGGATGATGGACAGTGGTCCCAGGGCCTCATCTCTGCTGTGAGTGCATAACTCCCCGTGTGCCCCTCTGCACTTCAGGGACTTGAGAGGCTGGAGAGGGGATGGACCAGGGCTGGAGGCACGTCCTAACCTAATCTCCCTGCCTCAGGCCCGGATGGTGGCCGCGGCCACCAACAACCTGTGTGAGGCAGCCAATGCAGCTGTCCAAGGCCACGCCAGCCAGGAGAAGCTCATCTCATCGGCCAAGCAGGTCGCCGCCTCCACAGCCCAGCTCCTCGTAGCCTGCAAGGTCAAGGCCGACCAGGACTCTGAGGCAATGAAGCGGCTTCAGGTGAGGCCCCCTGGCCCGTCTCTTGTGCCTTGAGCTTCGCTGCTTTCAGCTGTCACCCCCAGCACGCTTTCTGCGAGGGAGATGAGGGCCTTGCTCATCTGGGACCTTCCCAAGTTCTCACCTCACACTGCCTGCTCTCTCTCTCTGCCCAGGCTGCCGGCAACGCAGTGAAGCGAGCCTCAGACAACCTGGTGAAGGCAGCCCAGAAGGCGGCAGCCTTCGAGGAACAGGAGAATGAGACCGTGGTGGTGAAGGAGAAGATGGTCGGGGGCATTGCCCAGGTAAGCTCTGAGGGATGTCAGCAGGGCAGTTGCGATGCCTGCCCTGGTTCCCACTCCCCCAGACCCTGAGGCACATACTCACTGACCGAGTCCCTCATCTCTGTCCCTCAGATCATTGCCGCCCAGGAAGAGATGCTCCGGAAGGAACGGGAGCTGGAGGAGGCACGGAAGAAGCTGGCGCAGATCCGGCAGCAGCAGTACAAGTTCCTACCTTCAGAGCTGCGAGACGAGCACTAGACAGCCGCTTGTGTGCGTCACAGACCCAGCCCAGAGACTGCGCCTCACTACCAAAGCCTCCGGGGCTGTCGGGCCCAGCCGGCCCAACCCCAGCACCCCCAAGTGCCTGCCAAGCCCCGGGCCTGGCCCCGCCCAGTCCTGCCGCACGCTCCCTGGCCCTTCCCGGACTCCCAAGTGCCTTCAAGCCCTAGGGCCCCCTAAGTGCCTGCCCCTCCCCAGAGTATTAACGTTCCCAGAGTATTATTAACGCTGCTGTACCTCAGTCTGAACCTGCCAGGGCCCCAGCCCGCGCCACCCTGCCAGCAGCTTCCAGCCAGTCCCCGCAGCCTCCACTCTACTCATCCCTTTTTATACTATCCGCCCCCCACCCCCAACTACCTGTGGGGGCCGGGGGTGTAAGCCCCAAACAGGTCATGCTCCAATAAAGGTGATTCTGCCTGCAGCCTCGGCCTGGCTTCATGAGGCGGCACCCGTCCCGAGGGCAGGCGGGGAGAGAATGGGGTGGAGTGCTGTGGCCCAGCTCCATGGGCTCAGAAGCCTGCCCCGAGGCCCCTTGCTCCCGCTCCACGCAGAGCCCTAGAGCCCTCCCGGCCAGGAAGCTGCCCGGCGCGCTCACGCTCCTGGTGTCCCTTGCCTCTCCGGCCGCGCCCACGCCACACCGAGTGTCACTTTTCTCTTCCTGGGCGGGCAGCTGCCAGTGCTCTTCGTGGCTACCAGGGACACTGTTCTTCATCACCGCTCACATGAACAAATCTAGTCCCTCACCAAGTCTGAATTTTCAAGAAGCAGCTTTGCTGAAAACAAGCCTATGGATACAAGTGTCTGAGCCTAAGAGAACTATGACCAGATTTGGCTGATGCAGTTAACAGGCCAAAATTCCAACCTGAGGCTGCCTTGGGGAGGCTCAACCGTTGACCGGGTTGGGCGCTTCCAGCCCCTCCCAGGCCTTGCTGCCACTCCTGCCCACAACAGAACCAGAAGAAAAGGAACTGAAAAAGCCAGACCCAAGCGTGAGGCCGCATCAGCGGGCCAGAGCTCCCCTAGCAGCCAGGCAGGTGCTGGGAGCCCTGTGCCAGCTGCTCACCTGGAGGCTGAGTGGGCGAGGTGGGGGGTGCCGTGTGCTTCCACTTCCCCCCACATCTGCCCACGTTGCCCACGCCGCCTGGACCATCTGGCAGCCCTCTCAGCTCTGCCCCTGTTTCCATGTACGATTCTCCAACCAGCCCTATCGCTCAGCATGTTACTTCCTTGCTTCTCCCTCCAAGTAGAACACAAACACCACCCAATCTGCTGCTACTCTTGTCACCTCTTGTCACCTCCTTAAAGGCATGACATCTCTACTCCTGCCCCATTAAAGTCGGTTTAAAGCAGAATGACTCTGTCCTCCCCAGGGTAGCCATAATGGGAGGTGCCAGCTTCCTACTATCATCTGTGTCACCTGTGATTAATTCATTCAATATTTACTAAGCCAGGCCCAGGCTAAGCACTGGAAAACAGAGATGTATTATCACCTCTCTGACGCAGATTGGCAACTCAGTCCGTGTGGCTGTGGCCCCCTAACCCCAGATTCAATGTCCTGGCATCACTGAGGACCTTAGAGATCAAATCCCTTTTACCACTTCCCCAACAAGTGGTAGTCCAGACCGTCTGAACTCCTCCAGCTAAGAGCCCAGACAGCTGCTGACTCCTGCTACCGCTTCCCTGCCATATCCTCAGGAACTGTGACCAATCACGTTCCTCTCGATACTGATGCCTCAGGGAGCCTTCTGGGGACAGAGACCCAAATACCTATTAGACCAGCAGTTCTTACAATGCGGTTGACCCTCGGGCCTCTAGGGGTGCCCAGGATCCTTTCAGGGGTCCTTATGGCAGCTTCCCTGGTGGCTCAGTGGTGAAGAGTCCGCCGGCCAATGCAGATGACAGGCTCGACCCCTGGTCAGGGAAGACCCCAGACGCTAAAGAGCACCTAAGCCCTGCACCACGGCTGTCAAACCTGTACCCTGGAGTCCACGAGCCACAGCCACTGAGCCCACACGCCGCAAGTGATGAAGCCCACGCACCCTAGAGGCCATGCGCCACAAGAGAAGCCACTGCGATGAGAAGCCCAGACACTGCGGGACGAGTGGCCCTCGCTCACCGCAACTCAAGAAAAGCCACGCAGCAATGAAGACCCAGCACAGCGAAAAATAAACAGAAAAAAGATGACTTTCATAGTCATACTAAGACATTGTTTTCCTTTTTCAGAGCGTCAGCATTTGCACTGACAGGGAAAGAACATTTGGCGGGTAAGCTGCCTTAGTACAAACCGAGGCAGTAGCCCAAACTATAGTCACTGTACTCGCCACCACCATGCACTGACAATGTAAGACATAAATGCTGGCTTCTTGCTGAAGAATGTCCTTGAGGAAGCAGCAGAAATTATTCATTTTGTGAAATCTTAGTCCTGCAGGAACAAGTGTTTCACTGTTCCATGTGATCAACTGGGGAACATGTGTAGAACTTCTCTGGTGCACACCAAAGTAGGATGGTGTCTCAAGGAAAGCACCTAGACAGTTCTTTGAGCTTAACTAGCTGCTTTTTTTCATAGACCACATTTACCTGCAGGAATGACTGACAGACTTGGGTAGCTGGCAGATTCTTCTCAAAAACAGAACGTGTCACTTCAAGGAAAAGCCTGCCAGCACTTGTTGCCAATGATACAGTTCAAAGTTTCAAGTGAAAACTAAAATTTTAGAAAACTTATATCTGCCACCATGAGCTTTACGGCTTCCCCAAACTTAAAACAAGCTTTTCTGTGGAAACCATCAGGACTTTTTAAATAATAAATAATGAAATGTGTTGACATTTGGAACACCTGCATAGCTCAGTGAATCATTTTCCAAATGACCAATGCATACATGCTGTTACAAAATTATCCCTGAGTAAAAAAAAAATGATCCAACCAAAGTCAATACAGACCAATGGATTTTATTGATACGGTCAGGTTCTTCACTGCAGCTAACCTTTAAGAGAATAGTCAAGTGTTGATGTAGTATCAAAGAATATCCACAATTGCCCAAAAAGGTTACACATGCCATTGACACTTGAACAGCATGGGTTGTTTCATTTATATGGGGATCAATAGATAATTACAGTACTACATGATCAGTGGTTAGTTGAATCCAGGGATGCAGAATCATGTATATGGAGGAAGCAAGCAAATAGAGGGTTAAGGTATGGATTTGCAACTCCACAGACCCCTGTCATGTTCAAGGGTCAGTGAATTCTATCCTCTTTTCCAACTACGTATCTGTGTGAGACTAGATTTTCTTCAAACAACCAACACATATAGCAACAGATAGACAGCACAAGTAGATTTTGAGAATCCAGCTGTCTATTAAGCCAGATATTAAAGAGATTTGCAAAAGTGTAAAACAACTGCCATGTTCTAATTTGGGGATGTGAATATAGTTATTTTTCATTAAACATATGTTAACACAGTAATGGGTTTGTTTTATTTTTAATGAATTAACAAACAGTGAATTTTTTGTTTGTTTTAATATGATAAGTATTGATAGATATAACATACTTCAACAAAAGCTTTTTCAATCTTCAAACCCCACTCTCAATTTTTAAGAGTGTATAGGGTTCTAAAATGAAAAGGTTTGAGAATTGCCCCACTAGACCATGAGTCATCCACAAAGTATCTTCATGTATTCTGAACCTGGTGCACAAAAAATTCACCTGGCAAATGTTTATCAAGTGCCAACTCTATGCCTGATGCTATGCCACAGTGGGGACTCAGAACTGAAACAGAGTCCCTTCTCTGGAGGGGTCACAGACAGGTGGAGAAGCAAACGGGGACAAGAAGTATAAGGCGGACTGTGATGAGAATGTTAGTTAGGAGGCTGCAGGAAAAACAGGCACCTCTGAGGTGGAGAGGGTGGGAGGCAGGAGTGGACAGAGAAGCCTTCTCAGAAAAGCTGGCACCCGGTCGTCTTTGCAGCCACGGGCAATCAGCCGAGGGAAGGGAGGGGACAGGATGCTAAAAGGTGGCAGCTTTAAGAAAAGTCTGGCGATGTCCCGCTCCGGCACTGACCTCAGCATGAGTGCTACGCAAGTACAAGTCTGCGCCCTGGGGGTGCGTTTGGAAGTGAAAGGAGTCAGTTAGAGCTGAAGCAGGCAGGAGCAAAAACAAAGGGCCTTGTATACCATATTAAGAGATGTGGATTCTTAACATCAAAAGAGGGAGGGCCAAGGGAGGCACTGGCAAGGATTTTAGGGTCCCACTCGCATCAACTTTATTTTATTTTATTCCCATCAACTTTAAAAAAGATTTTTCTGTAACAATGTCAGGAGAGTTGGGGAACCAGGAGCAAGACCACAACAGACTCAGGCAGGAGGTAATACAGGCCCAAGGCAACCCCAGAGAAGTCTGAGGAAGTCTTCCTCATCTGGAGGAAGAAGAACCTACAGGATTAAGGGGATGTGGGGAGTGAGGGACAGAGGAGCTCTTAATGACTCCCAAGGGTTTGACCCTGGCTACAGGGTGGCTAGAAGCGACTTTTTAAGAGTTTGGGGGAAACGGAGTCAGTTTAGTCCATATGCAGCAGCAGCGGCCTAAGCAGATCTATACATTTCCCCGCCCCCTACCTCCCCGCCCTGACCTCGCCCAAGCCGGGGACCCAGGGTTCCCACGGCTTCCACCCCACCAGCAAAAGCCAGGCCTCCCACCCGCCTGCCCCTGGGGAACAAGGCTTCCTCCGCCTGGTCCCCTCCTCCCCCCTCCAAGGCAGCTCTCCACTTCCTCTCCACACACCCCCCCCCACCCCACCCCGAGGAAAAAACGAAAACAAAAACAAACAGCTTCACGCCCGTGCCCCAGATTTCCCGACCCTGGGCCCCGGCTCCCAGAGCTGTTTGTGGCGCCCGAGGTCAGTGGGGGACATCTCCCCCCACCCTCGGCTCCGGACGCCCAGCAGCTCAGAACTCTTACCCTTGCCCCTGCCTTCCTCGCCCCAGCCTGGCCCCGCCTCCCCACGGGAAACATCCCAAAAAAGGGCAGAAAAGAAATTTCAGCGTAAAGTTGGCTCACAAGGGAAGAGAGGAGAGTCCGCCGGGAGAAGGGGAGGAGAAGGGAGGGCGCCCGGGGAAGCTAGGGGAAAGCGGGGGTGGGTGGGGGTGAGTGGAGGGCGGTGGGGCGGGGGAGGTCCCCAGGAGGGACGCGTCCCGGGTGGAGGTGGGGATGGGGGTAGGGAGCGCGCCGCGTCCTGCCTGGCAGAAGCCACGTGGAAAATATGCGGGGCACGTGGGGGGCGGGGCGGGCGGGCATGGAGCTGGGATCCGAGGCTGGTCGACAGTAGAGCAGGGGGTAGGGGCTGGAAGCGGGGAGCGAGGGGAAGAGAGGTCAGGCCCCCCTCGGTGACAGCGAACCCGGCCTCGATCAGCACTGCAACCGGGTTTCTGGGCTCCCCTCCTGCCTCAGTTTCCCCAGGTCCCTGGTGAGACTCATCGCTGTCACTGCCGTGTCGGTAACGCGAGGCCAGAGTCTGGAACTCAGGGTAAACTGAGGCACTAAAGCGGCAGAGGAGCCCCGCCTCCCAAGAGACATTTAATCCGAGGGGATTTACAGGAAACTTCTAAATTAAGGGCAGCGGCTGCTGCAGTTGAGGGGGGGACACTCTGCACTCTGGTCCCTGTGCCCGGGCAGCTGCCGTGAGCTCAAGCCCCGAAATAGCCCCAGGGGCCCCAGCCGCAGCTGCCACGGGGCCGCGCTGTCACTCAGGAGAAGCGCGGAGCCCCCAGCCCCAGGGTCCCCTCCCCTCCGCCGCCGCTAGTTTTTTCAGCGAACTATCCATCTACTTTCCCTTCCGACGGCTGCGGGCGGGGTGGGGGTGGGAAGGAGAGGGGTGGGATGGAGGCGAGAGGCGGGGCCCCGAGGGGGCGGTCCCCAGGGGGTGGGCGCAGGGGGTGGCCGCGCCCCCCGACCCTGCAGTGCTTCTGCCCCTACAAGGTTTGGGACGCAGTGGGGGAGGGTCTTGGCCCCCGGCTCCGCCCGGTCCCTCCCCGCCTTTTAGGCGCCCGCGCGGCAGGGACATCCCAGTCCCGCTTGGTGCTCCTCGCCCGCCACCCGTGCGCCCAGTCCGCGAGGCCAGCCCAGTTCTCCCGGTCCGCACTGCCCGCCGGCCGGCCCGTCCCCCACCGCAACCATGGACGCCATCAAGAAGAAGATGCAGATGTTAAAACTGGACAAGGAGAATGCCATCGACCGCGCAGAGCAGGCCGAGGCCGACAAGAAGCAAGCTGAGGACCGCTGCAAGCAGGTGGGGGGGGGTCCCAGGCCCGGCGCAGCCCCCGCCCCACCCCACAAAGAGGGCAGGGTCGGCCCTGCCCTATGCCCCCCCAGCCACTGGCCTGCTCTCCAATGCTCTCTACCGTTCAGCGTGGGGGCTGCTGGGCCTTCACAGTACCCTGGAGGGTCCCTCGCCAGAGCCACACTTCATTCCACCCACCTTAGCCTGGGGAGCCCCAGTCCCCAGATTTCCACTCTTGCCCTTAGGGAGCCCTGATGGGCCTGCTCCTTGGGGCTGGGAGCTTTCTCTCTACTCCCACCAGGTCCCCACACACCCCTGGCTGCCCTGTACCCCGCTGTCCTCCGATGTCCCTCTTCCTCTCTGACAGCCTCTAAATATCTCAGTACCCCCTCACACACACCCCTGACTCTGGCCTGGGCCTGGGCCTGGGCCTGGGCCTGGCTGACTGAGGTTTTTCTCTCCCAGCTGGAAGAGGAGCAGCAGGCCCTCCAGAAAAAGCTCAAAGGGACGGAGGACGAGGTGGAAAAGTATTCTGAGTCAGTGAAGGATGCCCAGGAGAAGCTGGAGCAGGCTGAGAAGAAAGCCACTGACGTGAGTGTGGACCTGGGCTGTCGGAGAACTAGTGCACTGCCAGGGGTCCCAGACGGGGATGGAGGGGACCTTCTTCACCAGGGCTGAAAGGGTTTCCTTGCAGGAATCCAGGCTAGAGCAAGCTAGCACAAATAATTCAAGACAGTGGGTAAATCAAAACCACTTACCACTTCCCCCAAAGGACATAGCATTGCAATTCCGTTGGCTTCCAGCTCTTAGAATGTACAGTGATCAAACAATGAGTCATAGTGGGGGTGGGTGGTACAAGAATTTACCCTCCACCTCAACTAATCCTCCAGTTGAAAATGGAGAGAAGACTGCAGCTACATTTTGGGGGTGTGGGCTGTGGGTGTAGGTGCTGTGGGCAGGGGGAGAGAAGACGAGTCCAAAGATGGGCCCTGACTTGAGTTACACCCGTGGGGGGCCATTAGAAATTCCCTGGCCTTGACCTCTGGCTCCAGTGGCCCTGCTGTGCACTAGGGCCCCAGCTCAGGTTCTGTCGCTCCCTTATTTACCCTCATTAAGCTGTCAGCCTCAAGACCATGCCAGGCCACAGGGCAGAGGGACAGGGCCACAAATGCCAGGGCAGCCACCTTGGCAAGTCCTGCTCACTCTGAGATTTCTCTGCCCACCCCACACCTAACCAGACGTCTCCACCTCCTGCCAGTCCCAACCCCCACCTTGAGGTAGGAGAATGGCCATAAGACTTTGGACCTGGTACTTTCTCTGCCTCCTGTTCCCCATTTGCCTTCCACCCAGGATTAAGGTTAAAATGAGGCTTCAACTTGGATGGATGGGGGGATTAGCATAAGCATGGTCTGAACATCCAAGATCAGAAATGATATTATTGTTTGTGTTGACCATTATCCATGTTCCCCATCCCCCCCTGCCCCCAAGGCTGGTTTCTCTGACCTCCAGTCTTTGGTTTTGGGTCTTCACCCACCCTGGCACTTGGAAGGGAACTGACCTGCAGCTGCTGGTGAAGGCGACCCTGGGCATCTGACACTCTATAAATAACTACGGCCCAGTGCAGCTGGAGGCAGGACTGGAAACCCAAGGAGCCGGGTGGGGGCTGGAGAGGAGGAGGGGAGGACAGGGACAGAGCTGGGGAAGCAGGGCAGCAGCGCCAGGAGTGGAGAGGAAGCACTGCCCAGACTTATTGTATGACCTTGAACACAGCGCTTAACCCATGCACTGCCTCAGTCTCTCCTTCCTCTCTTGCTTCCCGCTTGTGCAATGGGGATGGCACTGCCTGTCCTGTGGCTAAGAGAGCAGCATCCATAACTGGGAAGAACTCGAGAAGCACAAAATGCCAGAAGTCAGTCCTGTTCTGCAGGCCCCAGGACTTCCCAGGTTCTCCAGAGTCACTTGTTACCCCATGACCACAGAGAGAGTTTCCCTTTTATAGTCTCACCTCTCTCCAGACCTCCAGGATTCCTCAGAGTCATTCTTCCCAACCCCTAGTGCTGTCCCCAGAATCCTTCCACACTGAGTCATCCGGCCTTGTGCCCAGGATGGGTTCCTGTCCCTCTAGGTGGCCTTCAGCACCTGGAGTGTAAGGGCAACACCACTTTCTACATATGGTGGTGTTTCCCCTGTCCTACCCCCAGCGCTGCCACCGTCTCTCCCCGCTCCCTCTCTTCTTCCCCTGCACTGGTCCCTTCTTTCCAGTCCTGAACCTTAGCGTCTCTATGTTTTGTCTTTGAGGGAGAGACAAGGGATGAGCTAACGTTTATGGGATGGGGACTCTGCAGGCACGTGCTCGAGTGCTTTCTCTGTGTTGTTTTACTATTTCCCAAGATTGCTTATCATCAGAATCCCTTGAGTGAGTGAGTGATGCTCGCTCAGTTGTGTCTGACTCTGCGACCCCCTGCCAGGCTCCTCAGAATCCCTTGAAAGCTTAAAAAAGAAAAAAAGAAGGATTTCCAAGCCCCTGCCCTGGAGATCTCAGTTCAGTGGCTCTAGCATGGAGCTAAAGAACCTGGATTTTTTTTTTTTTTTAACCTCTCTGATGGTCTGTTACTAATCCAGCATTAGATGCACTTCATTATCTCAGAACATTCTACAAAGGAGGAACCAAGGCTTAGAGAGACGAAATAAGTTACCCAAGGTCACACAAGTAGCTCAAAGACAACAGTCTCACTCAGAGCGGATGCTCTTAACACCAAATTGCACTGCTTCTCTCCTTTGCCTTTTTGGGATCCTTCTTTGCTCCGTCCTCTTTTTCTCAAGGTATCATCCATTTCTATGGACCATCTCCAAAACCTCCACGATTTTGCCTCTATGTTGCAGGGTCAGTGGCAGATCTGCCACTCACGCTGCCCTGGCACTGCCCCCACTTGCATCCAGCACTGGCAAAGAGCCTCTTGCTACATGTAGCTGTGGGTTCCTTAGCCAGACTTGCTGCCTAAGCCTCCTGCTGTGAGTCTGCCCGGCAGCCAGTGACATCACAGAGCGTGATTCTGTGATTGGCGGATTTTAGCAGCACTGTGGCCTGGTTGGCCTGATTCTTTCCCACCCCTTGCCTGGGCCAGACTCCGCTGAGGAGTCAGGGCTACCTCAGACCTGATCCCAGCAGTTGGAGTGCTCTCAGACAGGACGCGGGGGATTTGTGTGCAAATATCCACTGGAGACTATGCACAGTGCTAGAAGAGGCCCTGCAGCAGGGGAATGGAACTTGTCCAAGAGTGCATGTTTTGGGCTGGAGCATAGGATCTGCCAAGAAGATGGTTTGGTGAAAAAAAAAAAAAAAAATAGGTTGAATGTCTGGAGGCCAGAAAGCTTAGCTTTGTTCTGACAAGCATAACCATAACCATCCTCTGATGCCTCTCTGGTCCTCATCCAAGGCAGACACAGCCTTTCTGACCTCTGACCTTTGACTCACAGGCTGAGGCAGATGTGGCCTCCCTGAACCGCCGCATCCAGCTGGTAGAAGAGGAGCTGGACCGGGCGCAGGAGCGTCTGGCCACAGCCCTGCAGAAGCTGGAGGAGGCTGAGAAGGCAGCTGATGAGAGCGAGAGGTGGGCAGGGGTGTCCTCAGAGCATGGGGCGGGGAAGGAGCCGGGAGCCTGTCCCTGCTGGTCCTAACTGCACCCCCACCACTCACCCTGCCTCTCAGAGGAATGAAGGTCATCGAAAACCGAGCTATGAAGGATGAGGAGAAGATGGAGCTGCAGGAGATGCAGCTGAAGGAGGCCAAGCACATCGCCGAGGATTCGGACCGCAAATATGAGGAGGTGACCGCCCTGCCCCACTTTGTTCTCACACCCGAACCCCAGACACCCCCAGTCATTCACCAGGGATCTCCTCCTCGCTCCCCCATCCCCACAGGTGGCCAGGAAGCTGGTGATCCTGGAAGGAGAGCTGGAGCGCTCTGAAGAGAGAGCTGAGGTGGCTGAGAGGTAAGGACACCCCAGGGTGGCAAGTGAACCTTGGCCTGAGCCCAGGCTGTGGGGCAGTCTGTGCTGCGGGGAGGTGCTTCCCCAAGCAGGGGACCCCAGGGACGGGTCTTGCCTCTGACCCCTGCCCGCTGCCCCCAGCCGAGCCAGGCAGCTGGAGGAGGAGCTTCGAACCATGGATCAGGCCCTCAAGTCCCTGATGGCCTCAGAGGAGGAGGTAGTCACCTCTCTGGACCTTTCTGGCCAGTGGCACCTTCTCTCGGCTCACCTTCCCCTCCACCTCAGGCTGCGCTCTCTCCACCTGCTGGGGGTCGGGACGGGCCTGGGGCTTCCAGACTCTGCCAGCTGTCACTCTCACGACTTTGCTCTTCTCTTCTCTCCTCCACCCCTTCCCCGCTGTGCCCCCTCCACCGCTCCCCCACTGCGCCTTCACACCCCGCCCTGCCACACACCCCCCTGCAGTAAATGTGGGGACCTTGAGGAGGAGCTGAAAATTGTTACCAACAACTTGAAATCCCTGGAAGCCCAAGCGGATAAGGTAGAGGGCGCAGAGGGGCAGTGAGGACGGCCCTTCAGGGGAGGGAGGCCACGGGCCAGGCGGGCGGGGCGCGGGGCTCCATGGAGACAGGACCAGAAGTCGCCTGTGGGGCTCCGTGGAGAAATGAAGGCTTTGCGGGGGTGCTGTACTGATGGCCTGTGTCTGTCCCTAAAAGTATTCCACCAAAGAAGATAAATATGAAGAGGAGATCAAACTGCTGGAGGAGAAGCTAAAGGAGGTGAGAGTCCTTCCAGTCCAAATGGCCCGCAAGCCCCCCAGTCTCTACCAGAGACCTCCTGTGGCAGGGAATTGGGCACAGGGGCGGAACAGAAGGTTGACTTAAGTGATGGTGTCTGGGAGGGCCTACATTTCTGTCATTTTTCCCCATCTTGCCTTTACACCCAGGCTGAGACCCGAGCAGAGTTTGCCGAAAGGTCGGTGGCCAAGTTGGAGAAAACCATCGATGACCTGGAAGGTAAAAAGTATATTCCTCTGTACCCCCGAGACTTTCACAATAGGTCCATACTACCCATGACTTACCTTCCTATCCCATGAGACTTGCCAGCAGTAAGTTAGGACTGGACCCCCCTAGGACTCCACAGGTTTTGGCAGTCTGTGCCTCCCATCCAAGTAGATAGATGATGTAGCCCCATCAACTCCAGTGCTTCGCAAACTTGAGTAGGCATGAGAATCCCCTCAGAGAGTTTTTAAAAAATACAAATTCCTGGGTCCTGCTCTGAAGTGACTGCTGACTTTGGACTGAATCTGTGTCTAACAAGCGCCCTGACAATGCAGATGCTGCTGGTCCTCAGACCACACTCTGAGTAGCACTGATCTAGATAACATTGTCTCCAAGTACAACACCCTCTTTATTAAATAGAGAGCTGTTTGGTTTAATATCTAGGTTTTTGTGAAAACATTAATGGAAAATACTATTCTAAGCTAGATTTGATGAAAACAAATATCTAGGTATTTGCTAGTCTGTAGCTACTTCTCACTCTTATCAACAATGTTGTGCCTAAAACTGTCTTTCCCTTTTATTTCACTCCCACATCTCTTGCTTCCAGCCCTCTCAGGCAAGCCTCAATTTTCTCTCCAACTTTAGGCCTTTCTAGCTTGAGTGTCCTCCCTTTGAAGCAAGCACTCCTGCTTATGCAAAGCACGGTGCCCCCAGGTCCCTGGGGGGAGGCAGGAGCTCCTTGGGGAAGCACCAACTTGGGGTACAGAGAAGGACAAAAGACATAGGGGTACAGAGAGGCGAGGAGGGGGCCCTGATGGCTGTCCAGCCTGTTCTCTGGCCTGTCTCCCTTATTCCATCTTCACCCACCTCTCTCTCTGATTCTTGTTCTCTCTTTCCATTACCCTCTGTCCTTCCACTCCGCTTTCCCTCCATTCCTTCTCCCCACACTCCCGCCTGGCCCCCCTCCCCTGGACCCCCACCAGATGAAGTCTATGCACAGAAGATGAAGTACAAGGCCATCAGTGAGGAGCTGGACAACGCGCTCAATGACATCACCTCCCTCTGAGCCTCTCACCAGTGCGGCCCGCGGCCCCCTCTCTCTTCTCCTTTCCATTCTCTCTCTGGGAAGCAGGGCCAGCAGGAGGAGCAGAAATTGCCAACACTGCACAGCCAGGCTGGGTGCAGCCTAGGAGAGCCCCCGCCACATCCGCTGCCCATCCTGGCACTTGCTTCATCCTTCTATATCCGTCCACTCCTCCCTCTCCCCGCCGGCCTCCACCACTCTCTGCTGCTTAATAAACTCCATTTGGTCTCCACGCTGTTTTCCTGCCCTCTAAAGAGCACTGGTTCACTGCTGAGACCCTGGCTCCTATGGGCACCCCTAATCTTGTGACTCCCTCCCACACTGAGCTCACCCACAAAACACTGAGGCCCACCCCAGAACCCCCTCTGCATGAGTCTCACTGCTGCATGTGGGCACGTATGACTGTGTCAGTCACTGCGGGCCCTCTGGTGCCTCTGAGATACACGCCCTTCTGCAAACCCAGGCATGTCACTGCCCTTGGAGTGCTCAGCTGAGATTCCAGGATATAAAGGAATGGCTGGAAGGGGAATGGGCTGCTGAGGTGCAAGGGAGGGGTGCAAGGTTGTGAAGGGTCCGGGATGACGTCTGGAATGACGCTGGATGCCAGCAACGTGGGGGCTTTTCGCTGCAGGTCTGTTTTCTGCCTCGAGTTTGTCTATCTGTCGGACACTCCCTTTCCTGACTCAGTCTTTGTCTTTCCTCCTGTTTCCAACTCTCTTGAACCTTCTAAAAAAGGAGGGTAAATTAGTTTATGACTCGGGCCTTCCCATTTCACCTCCATGGCCCCGAAGCCTTGAGTGAGGCATCCCTGTCTTGGTCAGTCCGTCTCTCTGTCCCACCCAAGGGGTCCTCAGATCCCTAAATGTTTGTGTTTGTCTGCCTCCAACCCACTCCGTGTCTGTTCGTCACACCCCCTGTCCATGCCTCCCCACCCCACCCCTGCTCACGGGTTGCTTCCCCTCGCAGAGACCTTGGCCAGTGCCAAGGAGGAGAACGTGGAGATCCACCAGACCCTCGACCAGACACTGCTGGAGCTCAACAACCTCTGAGGGCTGGCCCTGCCCCAGCCAGGCTAGCTGCCACCCCACCAATAAATGGATGTCACCAGCATTATGGGGCCCTTTAAGCCTTTCTTGGGTGTTGGCAGTGGTGGTGGTAGTTTTCCAAAGTGGAGACGGCGGAGAGGATGCCTCAGGGGAAGAGTGAAGTGGGAAGGAGCTCTGAGTGAGCCCGAGGGATGGGGGCATGAGGGTCACCGAGGAGGGGTTGTGAACAGGCTGTGTGGGGCAGAGGAGCCTGGCCCTTATTCCCCACAGGGCAGAGGAGCTGCCGTCAGCGGCACTGCCCCATTCCAGCAGGTGGCTGGGCACAACACAGCTGGAGGCAAAACCACAAAACTACATTGGTTTTACTTGAGCAGGGTGAAAACCCAGAGCCTCACTGATTTTAAGCCTAGAGACTGAGCCTGCCCTATAGACAGACAGACAGACACACACAAGGTCATTCCAACACTAGGTCATTTCTGCCCGCTTCCTGATGACATCTATGTTAGGCAGACTCCTGCTGCCTCATCAAAGATGTCCACACCCTAGTTCTGTGAAATGTCACCTTACATGGGAAAAGGGACTTTGCAGTCAAGTTAAGGATTCTGAGGTGGGGAGATTATTCTAGGTTAACTGGGTGGGCCCAACATAATCACAGGGGTCCTTATAAGAGGGCAGCAAGAAGGTTCAAAGCAGTTGTAGGTGATGTGACAATGGAAGCAAGAGATTGGAGTGATGCAGGAAGGGGTCACAAGCCAAGGAATGCTTGGCTTCTAGAAGCTGAAAAAGGCAGGAAAATATTCTCCCCTCAAGAGTGTCCAGAGGGAACCATCCCTGACGACACCCTGACTTTAGCCCATAAGATTCATTTTGGACATCTGACCTCTAGAACTCTAAGAGAATAAATTTCCATTACCATTAAGTTTGGGGTAGTTTGTTATAGCAGCAGTAGGAAATGAATGCACCATCTTTTTGATTTAGGAGACAAGGATTTGCTTTCCACAGGTTTTATTAGAAATATTCATTTTTAAAAATAATCTTTGGAGGTTTAAAAGGAAGTGGTATAGCGAACAGGACAGAGTCTTCAGCTGCCCTTCAGATTCCTCTGACCAGCTTCTCTGCATATTCTCCAAGTGGCAGGCCTCTAGGCAACAGTCTCTGTGACCTCTGCTGGGTGGTAGCTAACACTCCCTTTGGTTTCACTTGGGTGTCTACACAACAGGGAAGCCTAATCAGAAATCTCACCAGGGATGAGCTCATTTGCATGCAGTTTGCATGGAGCTGCTCTGGACTCCACTTGGGGAGGTGGGGGCTGGGCCTGAGGGAGAGGGTCGGTATAATACCTTTGCTGCCTTCTCATTTGCACAAGGAAGGCGATGCTGGTAACAGCAAAGAGGAGGCCAAAAACCAGGGCCAGGATGTCGCCTGGAGGGAGGAGGAAAGAGACTGCCTCAGGGGGTGAAGAAGAGCCTGGAGGATTCCCTCAGAGCCGCTTCCACCTGCACCCCACCCCGCCAGCTTTGTCTCTAGCAGGGGCCAGCTAAGGGATGGGGTGGGGACACAAGGAGGGGTGAAAAAAGCACCTTTTTCCTCCTTAAAGACAAAAGAGGTTGCTTGGGAAGGAGGATTGGAGGGGTTTTTTGAGCTTCATTCTGACCAACTCTTGCTCCGGGGATGACAGGGTAAGCCCCACCTTGATCCAACACTATCCTATTGGGCTTGGAGTCTGTTCTGCAGAAACGCAGAGGTAGCAGTGGTGGTCCTGACTAGCCCCTGGCTGAACAGTGCCAAGGGAGGGGGCACTCACCAGCAGCGAGACAGGAATTCAGGTGGACTGAAGAGAAAAAGCAGATGTTAGAGCTGGGGCCTGTGACCACCAGTGACAGACAAGAGAGGATGAGGGCCCTGTGGCTGGAGGGGGGCCCAGCATCAGTAGACAAAGCGGCACCTGGTTCAACAGTCCTAGGGCTGCCATCCACACCAGCGGGGAAGGAGGCCTCAATGATTCGCCCATTCAAAGGCTGCGCGGCTCGGAAGTTCAGCTGTAGCCGAGAGTCGTCAGGTCCCCACAGGGAGTCAGAGAGGGTGTGGAGCTGGGGAGGTCAGCAGACAGTGGGGGGTGGGCTCATAACACAGAAGCAAAAGGGTCCACTGGCCGTGTCCCCCACTGCCCCGACACGGCCCCTTCATCTCTCTCTGCCTCCTCATCCCCAATGTCACCACCATACCCCAACCCCACCTGCTTAGCACTCAGCTTTACTGTCTGGTTGAACACAGTCCAGATGACCCCCTGGGCACAGGGGGGTGTGGTGAGAGACCCCTCGTATCGGAAGTAGCGGCTGAGGTCAGAGGGCAGCAGCGCAGATACATCCAGTCCTGGGACCCAAGTCTCAGAGTCTGTGGAGAGGATGTGTGCTGGGGTCCAACCTCTCTTGACCTCCCCTCATACACACACCAAAGCTCTGGGGTAGAGGGATACATTTTTAAAAATCCCAGAAACCAAGCTGACCCAAGTCCCTGAAACTATTTCTTCACTGAGTGTATCCCTTCCCATAACTCAGCACAGAACATGACTCCGTAGCAAGTAAAAGGCTTTGGGGCTCAGAGTAAGAGAACTGCCCCCCTGGCCCTCCTTCTGGGTCTTCACTCTTACTTTGCATACTGTGATAACACGCTGGAATGCAGATGTAAGCCCAGAGTGAATCAAAAGAGAAAATGAGTAATTTTCTGAATAATTTGTAATTTGAATAATTTGTAAATAAATACCTATAACTATAAAAGACAGACACAAAAGCTCAAAAGGCACAGTTTTCTTCAGTTTAGCAAAAAGTAAGATCCAGCTGGGTGAGGTTTAAAATGAGCTAGGGTGACTAAGAAGGAAAAGAAGATTTCCAACAACATTATTTACAAATTTAAAATATTTGATGCTGCGCTTCCCTGGTGGGTCAGTGGTAAAAGAATGCCTGCCCATGCAGAGGACACAGGTTCAGTCCCTAGATCCTACATGCTGCAGAACAACTAAGCCGGCGCACCACAACTATTAAGCCTGTGCTCCAGAGCCTGGAACTGCAACTACGGAACCTGCACGCTGCAAATACTGAAGCCCACATGCCCTAGAGCCCGTGCTCCACAACAAGAGAAGCCACTGCAATGAGAAGACTGCATACTGCAACTACAGAATAGCCCCCACTCGCTGCAACTAGAAAAAGTCTGCACAGCAGTGAAGACCCAGCACAGCCAATAATAAATAAAATTATTTTAAAAAATAAAATCAAATATTTGATGCTTTAAAGGAGTAATAGTCCTCAGAAAAATTTTAGCTCTCCAGACTCAACCCCTGGAGCTCCAAACACTGTGTTTTGGTTTTATTTGGTTTTCATCTTATCTTGGTTTCTGTTTGATTTTTAAACAAAAAATCTGTGGGCAGCAGTTTGCTTTGCCTGTTTGCTATGTTCAGCTTCATAGTTATTATCAAGGTCACAGTAAGCCAGTTCACACTTCAACCCCCTTCTCTGTGGGAGGGAGCCCATCTCCATCCTCAGACCTGAGGCTCCCCAAGGATGGTTCTTTATGACAAGGGTAAGGAGCCAGACCAACAAACTGACCTTCCTCGGTGATTTCTCCCAAACGTGACAGCAACTGTTCATAGGCACTGTTTTCTTCTGGGCCTTCCTAGGAGATGACCGTGCAAGATAAATGAATACATGTATCTAGAGTCATGGCTGGAGGCCTGTAGGTGATGTGGATTCCCATAATCCTCCCTCATTCCCCAGCTCTGAGAATGCTGGGAAACACAAAATCTTATGTATTTAAAAAAAAAAAAAATCTTATGTATTATTACTCAAGATCCATTTACTTCTACTTTGCAAACTGACTTAACCAGGTGGACTCATTTTCAGTGGCAAATTGGAGGAGGAGGAGGACGCTGGGCCATTTTACTAGGATACAAGGCTCAACGATGGCCTCTACTTACTTTTCCAGGCTCGATTATCACTAACTCTATACATATTCCATGGGCCTGCCACAGACAACCCCAATAACCTTTGTATTCATGGTACCTCTGCATTCACCTTAATAATTAATGAGTTTGACTTTTGGACCCAGGACAGGCTATTTCCAAGGTGCTTCTCTGCAGTGCTGTGAGGCTGGTGTTAATGAATCAGGAAGGCAGTGAGTCTAACAGATGTTTCACCATCCACAGGTGTCTCACCATCCTTCCTTCCTACTAGCCTCTTCTAATCATTGTGTTTGTACCCTTGATCAGTACAGGTCCAAAGATGTCAAATGCTTCTCTAGACTCAGTGCATTTTGCAAAGGGGAAATTATGGGTTATAAAGGTATTAGAGAAATGACTCTCCTTTTTGACCAGTCCCCAAATGGGCCATATTCTGAGTCTTCTCGTGTACTTGGCTCTGCGTGGAGTATCTCTTTTTCTTTCCCACCAGTGAAGGCTTCAAGTTTTGCCTCCTCTGTGAGGCCTTCCCTGACTACCTCTTTGACGATGTGTCCTGTGAATATGTCTACCCTGTCAGCCTCCCTCACTGGCTGTGGGGAGACAGGATCCGCGGTTTCAGGATCTTTTTTTTTTGTGGCCCAGAGCCTGGCTCATAGTGGGCGTTAATGAAAGAATTAATGAGTGAATGAAGATGACAGCCAGGTGCGGGGATGGGAGTTTCTGGGGCAAGAAACTCTGAGCCCAAGGGCATAAAGCAGCAGAGGTAGGGGGTGTCTAGGGCTGGTACCTGCAGAAAGGCGGCCAAGACGGCCAAGCCCCCTGGGCGCCCCAAGGCCTCGTCAGATTCCTCAAATGCAGTGCTGAGGTGAACCACGTGAATCTGGAGAAGACACGGGAGGAGTCGGCGAGATCCCTTACCCGGCACTCCACTTCGACCCTTCGCGGACAGCTGCGCGCTCACCTCGGCAGGAAAACGGTGACCATCAACCGTGTGTTCCGAGCCCGGGCGACCTGGGGCCCCCCAGTGCAAATGTAACTGCAGGGCCCGGTACTCCTGCCCGGGACCCAAGGCCATCTTCAGTCCGGAAGGCAGGCTCAGCTGCACTGTGTGGTGAGAGGCAGGTGAGCCGGGGCCCGCCCACCCTCAGCCTCACTTCCAATCACTGTCCCCAAACCTCCAGGTAGACTCCGCCCCTGCCCTGAGGCTCCGCCCGAGGCCGCCTCACCGGTGTGGCCATTGTTGCACAGGCGCAGTTTTGGTCGTGGCGGGAGCTCAAAGCCAAGGAGTTCCAGGGGTCGCAGGGCTGGACAAAAGGCGGTGAGCTCCGGGCGGATGTCTACCGGGGATTGAAAACGGCCAGCGCAGGCTGGGGACACCTGGGGCCATGGCGGAGCGCCTGGAGTGGGCAAGTGTACACAGGAAGTTTGAAGACAAGATCAGGAACTTTTAGGGCAGCGGAGCAGGAAAAGTGATGCGGTCGAGTCAGGAGGCATCCCGGAGGGAAACGGAGATAAAGGATGCGGGGGTCGGGGTGGGCGGGGGACAGGCAGCGGGTGATGTCGGGGACTGGCAGACGTGGATGCGGGGTGAGAGGGATGCGCGTGCGAGCATCAGCAGAGCTGGGCGCCCAGATTGGGTCTGTGTAGGGGGTGGGTGTCTCACCTCCATAGCGCCAATGACTGTGGCCATCCCCTGCATAAACGAGAAGAATAAAGAGACTGATCTTCGAGCCCAGTCCCTCCCCAGCGGCCAAAAAGAGGTGGGTCTTCCTCACTAGAAGCGTTCACAAACTCAGATTCTTAACAAAAGCATAGCAGGTAACAGAAACGCCAGAAACGGGCACAATAGGTTGCAGCCAAATAAAAATGCCACAGCGTGATGGGCCACACAAAGGTTCTGCTAGCCCCGCTTGTAACCACTGTCATAGGGTCTGTAAAGTGGGTGGAGACCTCAGTTCCCAGGCCCAGATTAGTAGACCATCTTTCTCCTTTAGAAATCCCTCCTCCCTACTCTCCCTTTCCTTTCTGATCTCCACCTCCTTTTCCAAAGTTCCTGCTTGAGGATCAAGATACCAGGTTCCTCTACCTGCTGTTTCCTGCTTCCGAGGTCTCACTTTCCTCATCTGTAGACTGAAGATGCGCTGATTCCTACAAGCCCTTCCTGCTCTTCCTCTGGTACCAACCCCCCATCCTTCCTCTTCTGTCTCCTCATACTTTGCTCTCCACATTCCTCTCTCTTTCTGCTCCCCAACCTCCCCCTTGCTTTTCTGTCTCTTCCTGCTTACCTCTCTCCGTGTCCCTTTTTTTTTTTTTGTCTTTTCATCGAGCTCTGAAAGGGGGTAAGGGGTTAGTGGCAACGGAGCTCCAGGGGTTGGGAAAAATCACTGTTAGCACAGGCTCCTCTTCTTCCCTGAATAATCCCTCCCTGGGCTGGGGTTTAATGAGAGGAAGCACCAACCTCCTGGAGGCCAGGTTTGCAGAGCTGATGACCACTCACCTTTTTCGTCTCTGTGGGCGTTATTCTGGGGGCCTTGAGTGTCCCCGGGTACTTCAACGGTCGGCAGATCCTCTGACTTCAGAGAATTCTCTTCTCCTGCGTCCGTCTTCAATCCAGGTAGGTCCTCTTCTCCAGGTGAGTCCTCCTCTCCAGGCATATCCTCTTCACTGGGCAGGTCCTCCTCACCGAGTGGCTCATCTTCCCCAGATGAATCTCCCGCGGTGGGCACACCCCGCATCCAGAGCAGGCCCTGGGGATGGGCAGGCACCAGAAGGAGCAGGAAGAGCAGCAATCGCGCAGCTGGGCCTGGGGCAGGGGCGGGGATCCACAGAGCGAGCCGGGGGCTGGGGCACGGGGGAGCCATGCGGCTGACTGTGGGGTGTCCTGGGACACGGTGTGTACGGGCTGTACGTGCATCGGAAACAGGAGGTGGGTAGGGGAGGAGCAAGCCTGGAGGGGAGCAGGCTGACTCACAGAAGGCCCTTTTGGAGATGGAGCCAAAGTCCTGTGGGTCTAACTGGCCCTGTGCCCCCTCCCCGATAGCAAGGTGGGAATGGGGTGGAGTGAGGGGCAGGTATGTGCCCAGCCAGCAGGTTATCGGGGTCATGGGCTCAGCCTGGAACCCAAGGCACCACCTGGCACTATACAGGTTCTCCCTGGCACCGCCCGACTGCTAGTCAGCCAGCTTCAGCTAACCCTGGCCTGTTTCCCAGCCCCAGGCAGCTGGGGCCCCCCCATCCCCTGGCTGAGAGGGGAAGCTGCCCATATATACATCCCTGGCTGGGCCAGGGAGCAGGGAAAGGGGTAGGGAAAGCTCCCCGGGGGAGTCTGGGGATGGGAGAGTGGATGGATGGGTAGGTGGGATGCGAATTTGAATATGAACGGACAGCTGCATATATTCATGAGTCTCTGATGGGTTAAAACTGAATGTAATATTCATCATCTTACACCTCTGCTCAAAAACCTTCATTGGCTTCCCACACTCTGCAAAGTATCTTGCATCTACCTACCTTCTCCCTCCAGCTGACTTCAAGTCCCTTCAAAATCTTACCCAAGAGACTTTTCCATCTTATTTCCTACTACTCTCCCTCATATTCTAGCCAAATCATGTCAGGCTAGAGATATGGAAACAAGACACAGTCCCTGTTCTGAGGAGCTCACTGTCTGGTGAGTGAGGGCAAAACTATCATAATATTTGGAGGAGAGGGATGAATTCTTCCTCAGAAAGTAACACAGAAGTTGGCAAAATCTGATCAGGGTTTAAAGAAGTAGCAGTTCAATTGGTTAAAAAAAAAGGCGGGGGGGGATGGGATCCTGGGCAAAAGAGAGATATCAAATATTTTGAACCGGAGAGTGACAGAATCCGTATCTCACACTAGGTTATGTTGAGAGGTGGTGTGAAGCACGGATTAGAGGGGGAAAGTGGGTGCAAAGAGGTGAAGAGTGAGAGGACCCCAAGAATGGGCTGGGGGTTCCCAGTCTGCCTGTTCACTTAACATTTGGTGAGCCCCCTCCAGTCCTCCAGGCTCGGTTCTAGGCCCTAGGGAGGCAGCAGTCACCTGGAGAGCAGCCCCTGCTGTTCTGTGGCTCACATTCTAGTAAGGCGCCAGTGGCTTCGACAAACTAGAAGACAGTAAGCCCATCTCAGGAGATTCTTCTCTGGGGCTCATATTCAGTAGGTATGTACACCATTACGGTTGCATAATTAGATATGTTGAACATTTATAATCTGGTTTGTAACTAGCCCCTAACTCCAGGGTGCTCCTGCTACCCTACTCCGCTCTGGGGACACTCCTGGCCTTAGGAGCTCTTGTCTAAAGGAGTAATGCTTGGCACAGCATAGGCTCTAGGACACCACTTGAGTGTCCCATCCAGTTTCCACTCTGGATCAGTGCTTGTATACCCATTACCGTGTTATACAGTTTTACTATCTGCTCTGTGCAAATCCCTTTTATTATTCAAGACTCAGCTCATACAACCACTATGGAGAACAGTATGGAGCCTCCTTAAAAAACTAAATAGAGCCATCATATGATCCAGCAATCCCACACCTGAGCATACGTCTGGGGAAACCCATAATTCAAAAAGATATATGCACCACTCCAATGTTTACTGAAGCACTATTTACAATAGCCAAGACATGGAAGTAACCCAAATATCCATTGACAGATGAGTAGATAAAGAAGATGGTGTGTGTGTGTGTGTGTGTGTGTGGTAATACTACACAGCCATAAAAAAGAAGGAAACAATACCATTTGCAGCAACATGGGTGTATCTAGAGATTGTCACAGTTAAGTAAGTCAGAGAAACAAATACCACAATATCATTTATATGTGGAATCCAAAAAAAAAAAAAAAAGATACAAATGAACTTACTTACAAAACAGAAACAGATTCACAGAATTAGAAAAGACACTTATGGTTACCAAAGGGGAACAGTAGAGGGGAGGGATAAAATAGGAGGTTGGGATTAACACATGCACACTACTATATGGAAAAGGATGGATATATGTGTATGTATAACTGATTCACTTTGCTGTACATCTGAAACTAACACAACACTGTATATCAACTATACTCCAAATTAAAAAAAAAAAAAAGACTCAGATCAAAGGCTACCTCCTCCAGGAAGTCTTGCTTGACCAACTCTACACCACAGGAAGAGATTTCTGGTGACTCTGAACCACCACACTTCTTTGCCTGCCCTAATAATCTTGCTTACCATCCAATTCATATTAAGGTGATTTATGACATTATATCTGCTCTAATAGCCTCGAGGTTCATAAGGACAGGGTCCAGTATTTGACTGAGTCCATCTTATATTCAACAGTCTTTTATTATTGATCATTTTTCTCTTTTCAGATCACTGTCCAGGGCTTAAGAAAAACCAGACTAAGATAGCTTCCCTGCCTTCAGGGAGCCCAGTGACAATGACCTGTGTATGTCAAACCACAATTATTCCAGGAGTAGGACATCACATTTCTACAGCACCCTAAACTGTGTGCCTTGTCAGAGTGACTGTCATACTGTATGTCAAAACTTGTATGGTTGAACAACAGCTGTGCTCCAAGCAGTCATCTTAGGAGGTAGTCAGTTTACCGATCTAGGTTGCCATTTCTGGAGCTAAATTAAGAGCCATCCATGGCAATCCAAGCAGGCACTCCTGATGGTCAGCTAGCTCATTGTCTTGGGCAGCTGTGTTATCAGAACTGTGGTTGGACCCAGACACATGGAAGGTACATGATAATATCTAAATTGGATAGGCCTGGATAAGACAGAAGGTGATAATGACTAATCTAATTGAGATGGGGGAGGTCATGGGAAGGACAAAGAACAGGAACACCATGCTACCTGAAGTTTGGAGTTTGCATGTCTAGAATTTTCTCCAACACCAATCATAGTTTTATTTCATATCCCCTTTCCGAATGTTCTGAATGTTTGCATCTTTGTATGTTTTAGGTCTGTCAGGGTCTCCTTGTACACTTCTCTGTGCTGTCTGCACACGCCTCCCCTCCGTCTCTGCTGCTTTTTCTTAGTATTTCAGGGTCCAGATCTACATCGAGGTGCAGCCCTGTGCCCCGGCTCCCTAATTTCCCAAGTGCCATTCTCCATGGGGTGCTGTCTCTTGAGCTCTCTGTCTCTGTGTGTGACTGTGTCTCTGGTCTGGGTGGGGAATGTGGACTCTGATCCTGAAGCGAGCCTGTGCAACTGGGAGTCTGCCAAACTCTAGAACAGGTTTGAGCTCCCAGAGTCTTGTTTCCTGCGTCTCCCTAGGTTGGGACAGAGTGTACTCAGGGCTGATTGACTAGGTCACCCCCCTTCTCCTGCCTTGGTCTGGCACACACTTCTCTGTGGTTGCTTAAGGTCAAGCCTTTGGTCATTAGGGTCTGTGTCTTAAGACATCGAGAGCCATGTCACTGCTTATCCCATGGCTGCAGAGAAGGGAGCGATTTACCGGTAAAGCAGGAGAAAAATCCCCCTATTCCCCAGACGTGGACCAGAAGCAAAGACAAATCCCAGCCCTTCTGGGTATCTGGGGACTGCCCTGTAGTTGGAGCCCACCTCACCATCTGTGTTATTTTCCTAGGACTGCTGTAACAAATTTCCACAAACTGGGTGGCTTAAAGCAACCAAGATTTATTCTCTCACAGTTCTGAAGGTGAGGAGTCTGAAACTAAGGTGTTGGTAGGGCCCTGCTCCCTCTGAAGGTTCAAAGGCCTCTTTCAGCTTCTGGCAGCTCCAGGCATTCCTTGGTTTGTGGCTGTATAACTGCAATCTGTGCTTCCGACTTCACGTGGCCTTCTCTTGTCCGTGCATCTTCTACTGGCTGTCTCCCTCTTTTTTTTTGACAGGTAAGAAGGAGGTTTACTTAGAGGGAACACACTCCACAGACAGAGTGTGGGCCATCTCAGAAGGTGAAAGCGGCCCTGGCTGTCTCTTATAGGAACACTTATTGTTGGATTTAGGGCCCACCAGGATAATCCAGGATGATCTTAAGATTCTTAATTTAACTGCATCTACAAAAACCCTTTTTCCAAATAGGGTCACATTCACAGGTTCGAAGGGTCAGGACATGGACTTATCTTTATGGGGGTCACCATTTAGCCCACTGTACCATCAGCCATTTTGGAACTGAACACACAGGGTGATGTGCTGGAGACCTTCATGCCTTCTGTCTACATCTCTCTTCATGTTGTAGGCAATTCCATCTACTCCCATGGCTTCTGTAAACTGATGACAGCCAAGTATCCCCAGGTTGGACTCTGCTCATCTCAGATATGTAACCACCTGCCTAATGGATGTCCCCACTTGGATCTCCCACAAGTATCTCAAATTCAACAGGCCTCTAGCCAAATTCCTCTGTCCCCAAAACTACTTCTACCCTTTACCAAGTGGTGTAAGTCAGAAACCTGGTACCATCTTTTCTTTAATTTTTTCCTTCACCTCTGACATTGTCATCAAGCCCTATGGATTCTACCTTCTAAGCTTTTCATCCTTGTGTTTCATCCTAGTCTACAAATTCCATCACCTCTTACTTGGATAACTACATCTACCTCTTAATGGGTCTTGCTGAGTCCAGCTAGCCAGGGTGATCTCTCTAAAATGCACACATCATCTCACGCTCTATTTAAGACCTTTGAATGTTTCCCATTGCCCTTAGGATAAAGTCCATAGTATTTGACATGGCCTTCAGAGGCCTGCCATTGCCTTGTTTTCCTTGATGTGTTTGAACCTAGATGGGGCCAATCAGAATGAAGCTCTATGTTTCAAATATTTGATGACAGAGGAAGCTCACTTTCACTTTGTCCAAACATGGATAAGGAAGCACACAACCTCTGGAACTGTGGGCAGCCACCGTGTAACCTCAACGGAAGCCAGCCTTAAGATGAAGATAAAACCAGGGAAGATAGAGAGGGACTGTGGAAAGCAGTCCTTGGAGCTTAACTAACCCTAGAGCCTGTATCTGGACTGTAACCTGCGTCTGGACTTTTCAGTTACATGAGCCAATAAATTATTGTTAAGCCACTTTGAATTGATTATTTGTGACATGGTCTTACTAATATAAATTCCCTCTATAGCCTGTGTCTATGACTCCAGCCTTCTTTCTCATCACGCTTTCCTTTGCAATCTGTGCTCCAGTCTTACTAAACTTCTAGCAGTTTCTTGAATCACGTATGTGTGTGTGTGTGTGTGTGTGTTTTATCTCCAATCCCTTATCCATGCTATTTTTCTTTCTACCTCACCCACACTGCCAGCTCTGCCTAGTCAAGCTTTGTCCTGTTTATCCTTTTGGCATCCTTTAGTTCACATGTTACTTCCTCTGAGAAGCTTCCCTGACCCCTGGATTAGGGTCAGTCCCTTCCCCCTGCATGCATAGAAGCCTGTATTTTCTTTGGAATGTGTATCTCACTTTGTGGTGATTCCTTACCATGTCTCTCATGCTGGACTAAAAGCATTCATGAGCGTGGGTCACATTTCTCTTGTTCCCCATCTTCATGCCTAGCATAGGACCTGATGCATGAGAGGCATGTAATATTTTTTCAACATTGATTTATTTGGCTGCTTTGGGTCTCAGTTGTGGCACGTGGGGTCTTTGTTGCCTCTTGTAGGATCTTCCGTTGGGATTCATGAACTCTCTAGTTGTGGTGTGCAGCCTTTGCAGTTGCGGTGCTCAGGTTTAGTTGCCCTACAGCATGTGGGATCTTAGTTCCCCAACCAGGGATCGAACCCGCGTCCCCTGAATTGCATGGTGGATTCTTAACCACTGGACCACCAGGGAAGTCCCAAGGCATTTGATTTTTGTGGAATGGCTGGTGGTTATTGTTAAAGCATCCTGAGAGCTTCTCCAGCAGCCAGTTAGTTGAAAGCAGAGGTTAAAGGTAACTAAACAATAGAGAAAAAAAAATTTTTTTTTTTTTTGACTGTGCCACACAGCTTACAGAATTTTAGTTCGCTGACCAAGGATTGAACCCGGGCTCCAGCAATAAAAGCACCAAGTCCTGACACCCGGACCACCAAAGAATCACCTTCACTCCTTTATTTTTATTTTTTTAAATTAAAAAAAATATATATATATATGTATTTTTTTTTAAGAATAGAGAGACTTCCCCAGTGGTCTAGTGGTTAAGACTCCACCTTCCAATGCAGGGGGTGTGGGTTCAATCCTTGGTCTGGGAACTAAGATCCCACATGCCACAGGATTTTATTTTAAAAAATAAATAAATTTTAAAGGATAGAGAGGTTGTTGACTGCTCTGTGATGCTCTTCCTTGTCCCCTGCCCCTTCCTTTAGCTTTAGGGGAGACTGTGGGTTGAGTCAATTCCAGGCAGACTATGGTGTGCCTGACATGCTCTGTGGGACACTTGGTCTCCAGGGAATCAGTTGTCTCCAAGTGTCCTCAATGTGTCTTGCTCAGCTTTGCCCTCCTCTGCCTCAAAAGTTGAATGATTTCCCCACCTGAGCTCACAGTTGACTCTATTCCCATCACCTCTTCCGTCCACCTAAAGTACACTCACACGCTGGCAGGACACGCACACACCCTCATCACCAACTGCACCCCCAGGGTCTATGCTCTGTTCTCATCACCTAGGCTCATGGTGATGCCAGTTATCATGAGATGACCTGTCCCCTTCCACCCTGCAGCTCTTAGTGTGGACTGTCCGACATCCACCTGAGACAGTGTAACCAGCGCTCCACCTATATGGTATCACCAGTTCCCCTGTGACCCATCCAAGGTACAGTCTGACCCAAACTCTCTTACCTCCACCAAGCCCTTCAAGTTGTTTTTCCCTGATCCAAGTCCAGCATTTCTCCTTCCTCAGAATTCTTATAATGTCAGACAGCTAGAGGTGACCTCACAACCCTGACAATACTCTGGTTCTTGGCTTTGGGCCTGGATTCCTATGAGTCCTCAGTGGTAGTAATCGGGCCTAAGGTTTCTAACTAACATTGTGGTTTTTAATAGCACTTTTTTTTTTTTTCTAATTACAAAGTAACACATGCATGCTCAAGCAGAAAACTTGGGAAAAGCTGAGAAGTATAAGGGAATTTTAAAAAATCACCCTTTTTATCCCATTCACCCCTTTAACCTTAGTGATCCAGTACCTCTTACAGCTTAGGTGCTTATTATTTATTGAATAAATTATCTTTGGTCCCATCACCCTGAGATAAAAGCCACAACTACCTTTTGATTGTTTATCCTCCTAGTAATATATTTTGTTATTGTTCAATCACTTAGTCATGTTTGACTCTGCCACCCCATGGATTGCAGCACGCCAGGCTTCCCTGATTATACCTAAATAGATCGTATTATACAGTTTTAACGGCCTGTTTTTTTCCTCTTGGCAATATACTATGTGTTTCCCAAAATTAATGGCTTTTTAACATCATCTTCAATGCTTTCATATTATTCCTTCAAATGGCTGTACCATAATTTTCCTAGCTAATTCTCTATCATTGGGCATTTAAGTGACTTCCAGTTTTCTGTTGTTACAAACATTTTGCCACCCATGCTAGTATATATATTTTTGTCTGCATATCTGTTTTTTTTAGGATGCATTACTCGAAGTGGAATTGCTGGGTCATAAGAGTAGGCACATTTTAAGATAGCTCATACATACTGTATGTATGTATACATACATACAAAATGGCACTGCTAATTTACCTTTCAGGGCTATAGCCAGTTTTTCAAAAGCCCTAATTAAGTAAGGAAAATATAGTACCTTTTAACTCTGACTAGGTAACACCGACTAATCAACTCCAAGCTTTTACCTTTGGTCAGAATTAGCAATTCCGACCCACCACGTTAGTTACTGACATTTGCTGACCTGCAGCTAACTGGCTATCAGGCTTTGGATCAGTATGAAAGGAGAAAACGAGTTAGCGACTTAAAACCGAGGAGCTTTTGTCCAGCGGCCAAAATATCAAAACCTGGTGACCCGTGAGGATTCCTAATGATGAAAGGACTGGGGACAGCTGGACCCCAGCGTTTGGCACGGGTCCACGACAGAAGCTCAATTCTACAGGTGGGACACTGCGACCCTGCCAGTGTCTAAACCCCAAGTATCCTGACCCAAAGCCCGGGCTGCTGTCCCAACTTAGTGCCACTCAAAGGAGGGCCGCCCACTTGCCGCACCCTGCCCGGCCCTAGCAGGAGGCGCATACCTGCAGCGCCGCCCTGGCGCGGACCCGATGCGGTTTAGCGAGCTGCTGCGCACGCCCTCGCCTGCGCAGCCTCCAGGCGCCAGGGGGCGCACTCCCCCAAGGGCCCGCCCCCGGGTCCGTTTGGATTTGAATCTCCGGCGGGCTGCGTCCGGAAGCCGCAACGCCTCACTCCGGCATGGAGAGCCCGGCCCCCGGTGCCCGGTGCCCGGTGCAGGAGCAGCGTGCCCGCTGGGAGCGGAAGCGCTCCTGCACTGCCCGGGAGCTGCTGGAGACCGAGCGGCGCTACCAGGAACAGCTGGGGCTGGTGGCCACGGTGCGAACCCCAGCCTCCCGTAGGGGGCGGGGACCCCAGGGAGTGGGAGCGTGCCTACTAGGTCGGTGACCTAGCGGCGCCTTGGCACCAGCCCTCTCTTTCTGCGGACCTACGTACCGGTATTCTCTCCTTCCGCAGTACTTCGTGGCAATTTTGAGAGCCAAAGGCACCCTGCGACCACCAGAGCGCCAGGCCCTCTTTGGGCCCTGGGAACTCATTTACGGCGCCAGCCAGTGAGTAGAAGGGGAGTGGGGAGACAAGCTGGGGAGACCTGTTTCCGGCAGTGCAGAGAGCTCAGAGTAGGGGAGATCCAGGTTCACATCCAGAGTCTGCCAGTTACCTCCCCTGTGGTCTTGGCCCAGCGCCTTAATCTGCCTCAGTTCTCCAGCCACTTGCTGTTCAGTCGCTAAGTCGTGTGGGAATCTTCGCGACCCCACGGACTACGGCACGCCAGGCTCGCCTTCCTTCACCATCTCCGAGTTTGCTCAGATTCATATCCACTGAGTCCTCCTCCCACAAAATGGGGCTGTACTACCTCCGGAGCAGGGTTATGAGAATTAAGAGAGGTGGTGCTTGAGTAGTTCTTGGGCTCATCTTTTATTGTCCTTACCCGCACAGAGAGCTGCTTCCTTACCTCGAAGGAGGGCGCTGGGGACAGGGGTTGGAGGGCTTCTGCAACCACCTGGAGCTCTACACCCAATTTGCTGCCAATGTTGAGAGGTCCCGGACCATCCTGCAGGTAACCTGATAACTTCAAGTCCTTCCCCTTGTCCTTTGTACATTTCCTCTTTATCTGGAGACCCAAACTTCATTCATATTGTTCTTGCATTTATAGAGCCCAGCTCTATGTGAAGTTTCCAGTAGGGAACCGGGGTTCTCAGGAGCATACAGCTTCCTGAGGACCTGGGATGTGTACACAGAAGAATGCAGTATAAGGAGGGGGCTTCTCTCCCTGCTGCCAACCCTTTCCTCGTCATTCTAGGAGCAACTGAAGAAGAACAAACATTTCCGGAGATTTGTGCGACTTCAGGAAGGCCGCCCTGAGTTTGGTGGCCTTCAGCTCCAGGACCTGCTCCCTCTGCCTCTGCAGAGGCTCCAGCAGTGAGTGAACTCACCCAGACTCAGCCGACTTTTCTGAGGACTCTGCGTCTGTACGATGGCTGCTCTGTCTTTGTGGGATTTCATGGGATCTGTCCCACTGTCTCTCTCCTGGGACAAACTGCTCCTCACAATTTTCTGCAAGAGTAAATGTGAACCCACTGGAGTACCTGGGCTGTGCAGCCTCAGGCCCTTAGCTGGGATTGTTTAACTTAAGCTGAAGTGAGGGGTCTGTGATAAGGCTAGTAACAAGGTTTCTGAAGATGAAAGGCTTAGAATTTCTGTCCCTGGGAATGAGTTAAGAACTTATAGTGGTTGTTCCTGGCATCCTCCTTGGGTTGATTAACTTTCACCTTGGGATCTGGTCTGCCTTCCTGACTGTTCAGTGTGGGATAGAAGAGGGCCACATGGAGTGAACCCAGGTTCTGAGTCCCAGATGGAAGAGGGGGATAAGACAGCCCCAGGCAGGTCTTTCCTGGCTCCCCAGCTGAAGTTTGTACAGGGGGTGATCTGTGTCAGGCAGAGGAAATTGTGCCTAGCTCTACTTCCCCCTCATAGACTTCTAATTCCAGGTATGAGAATCTTGCTGTGGCTTTGGCTGAAAACACAAGTCCCAACAGCCCTGAACACAAACAGCTCACAAGTATGTTCTTGCTCTTCCACAGCATTTCTTGGAGATTGCTTCTGTTCCCTTTCTGTTTCTGGCCTCCAACCATGTATGATATGCCCCAGCCTTCCAATGATGTGTATACAACGTTCCTATTGCCCTGCCTCTACTCTTCCAGAAATTAGACTCTGACCCTAGTCCTGTCTGGATTAGCCTTTCACAACCACCATTCACCCAAAGCCAAAGTTGTGCTGGGAGTGGGGCGTGGAATATCATTCTAGGGGCTGCCCAGCTGATAAGTGAGACTGCCCAGAGAGTCCACACCATCGCTCAGAAACAGAAGAATGAACAGCATCTCCAGCGTGTCCAGGCTCTGCTGAGTGGACGGCAAGCAAAGGGGCTTGTATCAGGTAGTCCATGTGCATGCTTCCCCTCAGTCTGCAAACTGCCCTTTTCTCACCCCCATCCTCTCTATTGCCAGCACATACCAGCCGCCTCTCATTTTCTCAGCCTCCCTTTCCTTTTATCCTGTGGGTTGTAGTCCTGAAGCTGCACCAGAATAACCATCTCCCACCTCTCAGGTCGCTGGTTCCTACGCCAGGGATGGCTATTGGTGGTGCCTCCCCGAGGGGAGCCTCGGCCCCGAATGTTCTTCCTCTTCTCTGATGCACTCCTCATGGCCAAGCCTCGACCCCCATTGCATCTGCTGCAGAGTGGCACCTTTGCCTGCCGGGCCCTCTACCCCATGGCCGAGTGTCAACTCCACAGGGTCTTTGGCCACTCAGGAGGCCCTTGTGGTGGACTGCTCAGCGTAAGTAACAGGAGAGAGCCTTAGGCAGGGTAGGAAAGGCCCAAACAGTACCAGGCGCCTGTGTACCACTCATCTCCTTGGCCTAAGCCCCCCTCATAGGAACTGAGTCACCTGCGTTGAGAGGATACCAGGGCTTGGGGTTCATGCCTGGTTCTCACTTCAGCCCTAAATTACTGCCATGGAAATAGCAGGGCCTTTGGCTTAAGGCTGGACCTTTCTGAGCCATGTGCTAAGAGGTGATCTCTCTCTAGCTGTCCTTTCCCCATGAGAAGCTACTGCTTATGTCCACAGACCAGGAGGAGCTGTCGCACTGGCACCACAGTCTGACTCTGGCCATCAGGTAAGTTGTTTTCCCCCAGGAAGAGTGCTGTGGTGAGGCCCAGGAGCTGGAAATGGCACTTCTGAGCCTATTTCATGTCTGGAACCCACCCCCACCCCCCAAGCACGCCCCTGTCCAACACCCCAGGTGATTTTGTCGGAATAGAGTGCTCATGCCAGTGCCTGAGCTGTTTTCTCTCCACAGCAGCCAGAAGAACTAGAGGAATCTTACAAATTCCAGAGTCCAGGATACCATGGGGATAGGTCAGAATCAGGGGTACAAAGGAATCTTACTAACAAAACACAGACTCTTCATGGTTTGAGAAGAATCATTTTGTGTTTGCCTGAGACCAAGACACACCATGTCCTCTGACCAGCTCTTAAAGAATCAGGACACCAAGTCTGACTCAGCTGAACCAGCCAATACAGAGGAGGGGATCTGGGGCTGATAAGTTTGGTGCTGTGTCTGTGGACAGCTGTTTATCAAGTTTGCAGCTTTGCAAGTGTGGCTGTTTTTATGTTGTATATAGTTTCTATAATTTATTTTCCCACCGGATTTCAGTAAAGTTTTTTCTTTTTTGGTGAAGCCATTTTGTCTCAGCTATGCAATACGAGAAAAGGGATTTTTGTGCCCTCAAGGCTGGCATGACTGTGGCCTCAGGAATACAAATAAAAGAACTGGAGCTCCCTCTATCTTCTTGGCTCCTGCACTGGAAGGCGGCCTCTTTAAGTCCTAATAAGGGAAGCTTTTCAAGAAGGCCTGGTTGTTCTTAGGCACCTAGTAAGGGGGGGTGGGTGTGGATGTGTGTGTCCGTGTGTGTACAGCTGGAATGGAAAAAGCACACAGGAGCATCCAGTCACAGGAACAGACTCTGTTTTACTAAACCATCCACTGTTTTTCCTTCTTTCCAATGGGGGCTGTGACTGCGGCCCTGTGCTGCAGACTTCCTGCATCTTCTCCTTAGCGTGGGCTCCATTTCCCTCGGAGGAGCTAAGTTCCTTGTCCCTGTGTTCCAATTTAGGGGCTCCTCCCAGGCCTGACTGTCACCAGCCTCTTCCTCATCCTCCTCTATACAGAAGTCCTCGGCAAAGGGTATGCTGGCCTCTGTGAGGGGGGAGATCAGGCATGTTCCAGTTTCAGAGGCTTTGTCTCTACCTCCAGCAGACTGTCACCTCCCAACCCTGTACCTGGTTCTGGAACCTCCACACCCTTGTTCGGTTTGCTGTCTTGTAACAGCTGGTGGATAGTCTGTAGCTTCATGTGTAGAAGCTCCTGCTGGGCTCCAGCCAGGGTAGTCACACTGCAGACATGTCCATTCAGAGGCTGCCCAATCTCTGTCCCCACCTCTCCCACCCACCACAAGTTCTCTCTAGCCACAGGGTCATTGCTCTCCTTACCGCTCAAAAAGGGGGTCCAGCTGGGCCATCAGACTGTTCAGGTGTTGCTCTGTCTGGACAAGCTGTTGTGTCAGCTGGGCCAGCTGTTGCTCTGGGGGTATGGGAGAAAAGAGCAACGGTTACTTACTTTCTGCTGTTCCTTAATCCCCCACCAAGCACAGACCTCTGCAAAACCCACCTGACTGCAATGAATCCTTCTTGCCTTCCTCCTCTTGGAGAACAGCAGCCTCATCTTTCCCCTGCTGTGGAAAAAGGCAAGGGGGATACTGCAGCAACAAGGACCTCAATAACTTCAGTCTCCAAAGCCAGATAAAGGCCAAGGATAATTTCAGATAGACAAAGCTAGTGGGTTTTTTTTTTATCTCAGAGAGTCATAATATCTATTCCAGCTCCTCACTCAGGACAGGAAGCAATATGTCAGTACCCACCATGTGTGGTTGCTGTTCAATCTACTAAAACACCTCCAAGAAGAAGCTCTGTTGTTTGATAAAGCTCTGGTTTAGTTTATACACAAAGCCAGACACAATCCATCGCGTATCTTCTTTTCATGGTGCTGAGTAGAGCCTTCCAAAATCATCTTTTCAACATCACAGCCGCTCAGGAATTTGAAGGCAATGGTCAAACTCCCTGTCTTCTCTGATTTAATAGCACCAATGTTTTTCAGTCAGTGCTCATTTGACATGGGTTTTCTCTGGGTGCTTTACTCTGGTTTGCTGCTGCTAAGTCATTTCAGTCGTGTCCGACTCTGTGTGACCCCATAGACGGCAGCCCACCAGGCTCCCCCGTCCCTGGGATTCTCCAGGCAAGAACACTGGAGTGGGTTGCCATTTCCTTCTCCAATGCATTAAAGTGAAAAGTGAAAGTGAAGTCGCTCAGTCGTGTCCAACTCTTAGTGAACCCATGGACCGCAGCCTACCAGGCTCCTCCATCCATGGGATTTTCCAGGCAAGAGTACTGGAGTGGGGCGCCATTGCCTTCTCTGTTACTCTGGTTTAAGAGATGGCATTACCGACTCAATGGACATGAGTTTGAGCAAACTCTGGGAGATGGTGAAGGACTGGGAAGCCTGACACGCTGCAGTCCATGAGGTCGCAGAGTCAGACACAACTTAGTGACTGAACCACAGCAATGCTTTTAAAACAGTGCCCTCAAGAGAATTAAGTTTCTTTCAGACTATACTTGGGTCCAAGAATAGAGTTTATCTATCCTTGTAAAATTTCACCATTAAATTCAGCCCCTCATCCTAGCCTGTTAAGTCTACTATGGATCATGATTAGCTAGCCCTCCTAGTTTCATGGCATCTCCAAACTGGCTCAGTCCTCTATTTCCCAATGTAAGTGACAAGGCCAGGGCTGAAGAGAAAGCCCTGGGAGGTACTACTTTCCATTTCAACAGTTTTAAGCAACCAAAATGTACTGTCAGTTCACATTTCAGGGCCTCCTTCCCAAGGATAACTTGAGACTACTTAGTTCCTTGAACTCTTAAAAACTCCGGCTACAGCAATCAACTGCTCGTGCCAAGCTTGGAAACTCATGAGAAACCGTACTTACTATAGTATGGACATTTGCTGGGTTGAAATCTTAGCGCCACCAGTTACTATCTCTGCGTGACCTTGAGCAAGTGACAACCTCTTCAGTGGATTGTTGGAAGGATTAAATGTGATGGTTACTATTTAAAATTAACCAAGAGCCCTTCACATCCATTACCTCGCTGGATGCTTTAACTAACCCCATCATGTTGGAAAGTCAGGGAACTCCTGTCTTCATTTTACAGAATGACGGGAAAACGTGTCTTGTTCTTGGCACCATGGCGCCCTCATCGAGATTCAGGGCCGGGCATCCCCACCCCTGGCCGTCCCGCACCTGCAAACACTTGTACAGCACAAAAGCCACGGCGGCCGCGGTGTACAGCGCCCCCAAGGGCAGCGGCCCGGACCGAGCCCGCTCGCGCTGGTTCTTGGACGGCGGCGAGTGCCGCCGGGGCTCCGCGGCCCCAGGGCCGACCTGGGCGGCGTCGCCTGAGGAGGAGGGCAGAGGCGGGTCAGTACAGCTGGGGCTTGGGGCCCGGGGGCAGTCCCAGCCTCCCTCCAGCAGCCCTCGCTGGTACCTGGGTGTGCCCGGCGGTCGGGGCTGCGGCGGTCTCCGAGCACCTCGGGCAGCGCAGACACAAGTAGCAGCCCCAGCGTACCCGCGAGCGACACCACGCTCGCCATCGCAGGCCAACAGGGGGAGAAGGCGGCAGGCGCCGGCGTTGTCGGACGCACCGGTGCACGCGCACGCAGGCGCGTTCCCCAGCTATTCCCACTCCAGGCCTCCCAGGGAGGTCACGCCCACCTAGCGTGTGGGCGGGGCCAGGCCTTATTTGCATAGGTCTGTGGGCTTAACTTAGTTCATTTGTGAAACTAGTTCATTCCTTATCCCTGGATAGGTATTCTGTTAGCCAGAATGTCTCCAGAAGCCTACATTCTTAGAAGGCGATACCGGGAAGTGGTTTTTAAGTGCTACGCCACCGATCTCCTCACCCTAACCGTAAAATAAATTTCCTTCTCGCGCTATAAAGGGCTTGAACGCGAGCGCGGGGACGAGGTTCGTGCTGAAGGCCTGCTTCCTAGGCTACACACGGAGGACTAGTTCCTTGTTAGCGCCTAGGGGAAAGTCCCCGGACCTGGGGCAGAGAGTGCCACGCGCCCGTGCGCGTAGACTTACCCCGCTTCTCACGACTAAGCCCGCCAAGAAGCGATCCTCCTGCCCTCGGGGTGGGGAAGCCGAGCGGCGTGTTGCGGGGGTGTCATCCGTCAGCTGCTACAGTTACGCAGGCAGTGCGCCTCCACGCGCACCAACCTCACGGGGCTCATTCTCAGCACGGCTGCTTTTGCACTTTAGTAAAGCACGTCCCATTTTAAGCAGCGACTATATAGCCAGACACAAAATAACATTAACTGTCCCCGAGACTGTTTCTGCACAGTTAACATCTATATACAACTTTCAGAACTCACTTTCCTCCCGTATGTGCGTGTTCCCTTCTTAAGTGGAAGTGAAAGTCGCTCAGTCCTGTCCGACTCTTTGCGACCCCATGGACTATATACAGAACCCTTAACTTCTGGCTTATTCATCAGTGCAGCTATTGTACTTTCTTCAAACAACTATTGTACGTCAATTATATTTCAACAAACCATTTAAATTACTCAAAATTAACTAATCAACTAAAATTAATTACAAAAATAAAATACAGCTAGATTGTAAATTTCATGAGAGCAGGGGCCATATCTCTTTTTCTTTACCATGTTATTCCTATAGCCTAGCACAGCACCTGATGCTAGCAGGCACTCAATGAATCCTGGTTGAATGAGATTAATGTGTTCAAAACGACCCAACAGGTAAATATAAAGTTTTTTTTAAAGAATGAGGAAACTAAGGTTCAGGAAGGTTAAGTTTGTAATCAGGTAAGAGGCTGGCAGAGATTTCAACCCTCTTCTGTCTGTCTGCATAAGATCTGCCACTCATCACCACCTATCCAGGCTCTCCTGCACCTCCTCCAGTCAGAGCTGAGTAATCTCTCTCCTTTCCACACTGTCTTTTAATTGTCTAGGATGCATAGGGCCCTATTCCTAATTAGACCAAGAACTCTTTGAGGCAAGAAACCATTTCCCACTCACATTTGTATCTCCAGAGCTTGGTATATAAGCAAGCAATTGGTACGTATGTATTAAACAGATGAGGTATAGGTGTGTTAAATAAATGAATGAAATACAGGTATATCTTTTTGTCCTTCCAGAAAGGGAGTGGGCAGGGCAGAGGGAGACCCTCACTCAGGATAGTTGTCCTGTCTAGCGGAATACCCAGAGGCAACCTGGCTTGGCAGTCCAAACCCTGACACTAAGCCAGTTGACATAATCAATGTAAACAAGTGATTCAGGCCAGCTGTAACATGATAAATGGCCCCCAGCTGATTGTTGCCTTTAGGGAATTCCGGCCCACTATTGCCCTTCTGATTTTTTTCCAATAGATCAATGAATCGGGATTTCAAAAAACTGGAACTCCAGTTTTTAAGGTTGACAACGAATCAGTGGCATACGAGAGTCGCCTCAGTCATGTCTGACTCTTTGCGACCCCATGGACTGTAGCCTGCCAGGCTCCTCTGTTCATGTAATTCTCCAGGCAAGAATACTGGAGAGGGTTGCCATTTCCTTCTCCAAATAAATAGTAAATGAAACAAATTAACAGGGCCCAGAAAATAATAAGGGCCAGAAAATCTGACAGTGAATTATCTCTTTTATTGGAGTCTGTAGATATAATCATGACAATATAAAAAGAGTTAAAATTGAAGAGTTACATTACAGAACAAGAAAGGGTAATGAATTTCTTTGATACATTATTGTATTTTTTGAGAAAGGGGTAAAAAACTTGTACCTACATAGTAACCTAGCTGAGTAATGAATAACTCTAATTTCTTTTTCTAAAGTTAACTTCTGAAAATTTGTCAAAAATAATTTTGGCATATTCATATTCAATAGAGAATATAGCTACATTTGTCAATTTCCACCCATAGTTGATTAAAGAGTACCTTTTATTAATTTTCATTTCAAAAAAGTTTCTTTCATATGAAGCAACAAACATACAAATGGGAAAAGAAAGTCTTAAACAAAGGGATGTTTGGCAGAGATTCATAAAAATTCCATTTCACAGTAAATTCCAGACATTTTCAATACAAACAAAAACTTAAGTGGTCACCTAGAATGACAGAATTAAACTACTCAAGCTCTGTTTATTTGACTTTTCAATCACTTTTCAAATCATTGTTTGTTTTTAAATCTATTGGTTAGATGCAGGAAAATATAATATCGTAGGAGTTGGACACAGAAATTGTGCCCAAACCAAAGAACAATTAAAAACTGTTAAGAACTAATTCTGGATATAAACACATGTAGCTCAACCTTGTGTCAGGAGCCAGCTGTATACCTAGGATTATACAGCTGTATAACTAGGATTCTACAGATTAACTTCCATGCAGATTATAATATATACATTAAAAAAAAATTTGGCTGTGCCAGTTCTTAGTTGCAACATTCAAACTCTTAGTTGCAGAATGTGAAATCTAGTTTCCTGACCAGGGATGGAACCTGAGCCCTCTGCACTGGGAGCATGGAGTCTTAACCACTGGACCACCAGGAAAGTTGTGGATTATAATATTTTTAAAGGGTAAGTAACACAAGTGTGCTAATTTGAAGTTTCAGTTCAGTTTACTAGCTCAGTTGTGTCCGACTCTTTGCGACCCCATGGACTGCAGCACACCAGGCTTCCCTGTCCGTCACCAACTCCCAGAGCTTACTCAAACTCATGTCCACTGAGTCAGTGATGCCATTCAACCACCTCATCCTCTGTTGTCCCCTTTTCCTCCCACCTTCAATCTTTCCCAGCATCAGGGTCCTTTCAGATGAGTCAGTTTTTCCATCAGGTGGCCAAAGTATTGGAGTTTCAGCTTGAGCATCAGTCCTTCCAATGAATTTTACATATTTGAAATTTGAATTTTACATAGTATTAAAACTCACCAGTAACCACAACAATTTAGAACATATATCTACAAAATATTTTTCAGAGGGCTTCCCTGATGGTCCAGTAGTTCGGAATCGGCCTTGCAATGCAGGGGATATCAGTTCGATCCCTGGTCAGGAAGATGCCAGCGGAGCAACTAAGCCAGAGCACCACAACTACTGAGTCCTCGCTCTAGATGCCGAGAGTGCAAGCACTGAAGCCCCTAGAGCCTGAGCTCCGGCAGCAAGAGAAGGCACCGCATTGAGAAGCCTGAGCAACACATTTAGATAAAGCCCGTGCGCTGCAACGAAGACTCAGCACAGCCAAAAAATAATTTAAAATACATTTTTCAGAAAGGAATATTTTATCATTGATTTTTTCTTTTTTTTAGAATTGCTGGAACATGGTGATAATGAAAAGGACACTGACTTTTAGCGAGCTTTGTTTTTAAATTCTTTAGAAACAATACCCTCTTATTGATTGCTTAGAGTGGCAGGACCTCTGCTACCATGCCCACCCCAGGCACACTGCTACAGTGATTTTAAATCTTTGGAAAAAAAAAAAAAAAAACCATCATATGGGCTAGACAAAACAGATCTCTGACCTCTGGTCTAAGGTTTATATTTGGAACTTAGAATCCCTCTTCCCACATCAGTAGCCTCCCATGTGGCTGAGCTGTCTCCCTTGGCCGCTCCCTGAAGTGTACAAGTGCAAACACGGGGCTGCTTCCCAGGACAGGACTGGGGCAGAGGTTTCTTTACTTCAACTAACTTTTGAGGTTCACAGTTCTTAGGGACAGCTTGGATGAACTGGACTGGAGGAGGGAATCAAGCTTCCTCTATCCCCTAAATCTATTACACCAGTTACAATAACAATAACAAGTCATTCTTAACACCTGTCCCTTGGTTGGGGGGCAGCCTCAGCATGTGGTGGGATTGTAGGCAGAAGGGGGCCTCCTCATCCCGTTTTCACTTTGTAGCATGCCCACTGAGGATTATGCCCTCCCTCTCCTTATTCTCTGTCAAGGGACTCAGCGCTGGAGAGAAGGGGCAGACATCCTGGGGCAGAAAGTAATCTCCATCATGAGGCCTGGCTTGTCTTGTAGGTCCTGCCTCAGGCCACTTCTGGCCGCCTTGGGGTCTTCATGAGCTCACGTGCCCGGCGCTCGGTAAACTCAGGCCTGCCTTTTTTCTGACTGAGATGGGTACAGGGTACAGGGGAAGGGTGGGGTGGGGGCGGAAGCTTAAGAGCTCGGGGTGGCGCAGGTGCAGGCACAGGGCGGTGTCTTTGTTCTTCAACTCATCCCTCCCCTCCCCCTCCTCCCCTCCCCCTTCCTCCCCCGGAAATCAGCGACTTTGCCACCACCGGTATTGAAGATGCTGAGCTGTGGGGGTCAGGCCCGGAGAGGGGTGGGAGTCAAGGGGGCTGCCACAGCTGTCAGATCATAAATCAGGCTGATCCTTTGGCTCCGGGCAGGATGTCTACAGCAGGCCAGCGCAGTTACCGCAACTGCACGGAGCTACTGCCCGGTGAGCTGGGCGGGGCAGGGGCAGGGGGAGGGGTCACGTGGCCCCGTGTCCCACTTGCCGGGCCCTGGAGGGTTAGGCTGGGCAGTAACACTCCCTCCCCTCTCTCTCACATCCACAGGAATCCCCTCTCTGAGCGACGGCTGGGGGCTGTGGGCCCTCTCAGGGGCTGTGACCCTGCTGCTCCTCATCTCACTGGCTGTGCACTTGTTCCACTGGACCAGTGGCCGGAGCAGGAGCCACCCAGGACACGGACGGTGAGTGGGGGCCAGAAAGATGGGCTGATGGAGAGTCCCCCCTTACCAACAAGCCGCCTCTCATCCCCTAATACCTGTGTTGCAGCTCTGGGGAGTCTGTGGAAGACGTTCCTCTGTATGGGAACCTGCATTATCTGCAGACAGGTAGGAAGCTGGCCAAGGGGAGGGGTGCAAGTGGCCAGGTCCTGGGTGCAGGGGAAGAACAAGAAGTGACCAGACTCCTGTTCCCTGCCCCAGGACGGCTGTCTCGGGAACCAGGGCCAGGCCCACAAGATGCAGCCCCTGGAGGCCCTGCCGGGGTGAGTCAGCTGTGGCTGAAGAGGGGAGGGAAGGTAGTGGGGGATTTCTCAAGGGTCCCGGGAGCTTCTAACAGCCTTGCATCTCCAGGCTGCAGAGGAGGTGATGTGCTATACCAGCCTGCAGCTGCGGCCTCCTCAGGGCTGGGTCCCCAGCCCTGGAAGCCCTATCAAGTACTCGGAGGTGGTGCTGGACTCCGAGCCAAAGCCCCAGGCCTCAGATCCTGAGCCAGAGCTCTACGCCTCTGTGTGTGCCCAGGGGCGCAGGGCCCGAGCTTCCTTTCCAGACCAGGCCTATGCCAACAGCCATCCCGCACCCAGCTGAGACAGGGGGCCTGGCGCATCCATCTCCCCAGCCTCCTCGGTTGCATGGGCTACTGCTACCCTGTCTGGGGCCATGACTGTTTCCTGACCAACCCCTGAAGACAGACAGCCCTTCCTCAGTCACAGGAGTGATGGTCCCCGAACTTTCTATCTGAGCTGTGAGGGAGACCTCTCAGAGGAATGGCAGGCCCCGATTCTTGAGGATGGAGGAAGAAAAGGCAGTGGCCCCCATCTCCACCCCCTTTTCCCCCCGCTCTATCTGTTCCTCTCAAGCCCCAAACTCCAGATCCTTTCCATTCCACACCCTTTAGTCTACCCCTGACACCTCGGTGTCTTACACCAGAAGTGGGCAGTAGGGGAGGGGGAAAGAGTCTGCGAGGTCAGTGAGGGGTATCCTCCTCAGGAGCCCACAGGCAGGTCCTGGAATCCGGTGACCTGAGAAACCCAAGCCTGGTCTCTGACTTGAGAAGCCTGGCAGAACACCAGTCTCCATCCTGCCGTCTCTGTCGTGTGCCAAAGTTTTTAAATAAAACTTCTGAAAAAAGCGTTTCGATTTGACCTAGAGAGTGAGACACACCTGCAACAGGCCCCACATGGTGGGCCTGCGAAACCTGCTCTCTGCGCAGAGCGCTTCTGGGAGCATCTATCTGGGAAAGAGGGGCCGTAGCATCACTGATGCAGGGGTGGGTCTTACAGGTGGGGGCCGGAGTCCAGTTGCTGCTAGACCGTCCCCAGGATTTGCACACAGAGCCTCTCCACTCCCATCACCTGGGGTCTGCAAGCTTCCCAGCCTCTGACCTACCTGCCCAGGGCCATCACCCACCACCTGAGGTCTGGGCCATTTCCCCCTTCAGCCTTTGTCGATCTCCTGACAGACTTTACTGAGGTTTGAGTGGAAAAGAGGGAGAAGCTGAGGCTTTTACTTCCAAACTTCTCTCCTTTCCACTTAGAGTTCCAGAGAAAACCACAGAGTAGGTTTTCTAGGGTTCCTGGACCTTTGAGGACCCCAACCTGGGCCTCCCCAGAAGAGGTCCCGGTCGCGGTTAACAGCAGGCAGCTGGGGCTGCGTAGGAGGGAAGGTGGCTATAGGGGCGGGTACCGGACGTGGGGAACCGCCGGCAGCTGGATGTGGGGTTCTAAGAGCTGCTGTGCTAAAGACGACTCGGTGTGCTCGCGGCCCAGGAGACATGAGACCCTGACCTTGGGAGACGCAAAGGCTGGGGTCCAGCCAACCTCCTGGGACGAGCCGGGAACCGCGGCGGAGGTCTCAAGCGCCCGCAATCCAGGCCGCAAACCTCGGCCCCTAGACGCCGTGTCGTCGCGGGATTCACACAACGCCCGCGGTCTCGGCTCGCTCAGGACTAAACCGCGAGCGCCCCCTCCCGACGCGACGCGGCCTCGCCACCACCTCTGCGCAGGCTTAGTGCAGCTCGGCCCACAGCATGCTGGGAGATGTAGTCCCGACCGGGCGGGACCGCCCTTCCGAGTCTCTCCTGGGACTTCGCTGAGCTCTGGCCGTGTGGTCTCAGAGAGGCGGCCGTCCGTCTGAAGCTGGGTGCTATATAAACTTTGTTCTCCTTCCAGTTACCAAAGCCTGGATCCTCTGCCTTCCCTTTCTTCTACAACTCTTGGATTTTTCTTACCTTCTCATCTCGTTTATCACCGAGACTCGTGCCCTAGCCTAGGTCCTCATGCCTGAACGCCAGGACTGTGGCAACTTACTGAGTGATCTCTGCATCTAGGAAATAGTCGGGGCAGCCAGATCCGCCTCCGACACCTTCTAAGCGCCACCCCCCCCCTCCCCCGCCACGTCTCGTTAGCTGATCATGAAATAACTGACAGTTCTTGCCCCTTCTACAGCTCCAGGTGCTTTTCTTAGCAGCTTCCCTTCCCTCCCTGGTGTCTATTTCCAGCCCGTAGGAGCGCCTCGTCCTACGCAAATCCCCAGGGGTGGAGTCTTAGGGGAAGTCCCCGGGGCCGGGGTGGGTGTGTGTGTTTGGGGTGGGGGAGGAAGGTGCGTGTTGCGGGGGCTGGGGTGGAGTGGGGTGAGGAGGAGGTGGTGGTGGCAGAATCTCTTTCCGAGATTCCAGCTGGGAGGATAGGATTACGCTAAAGATGCGAAGAGGCAGGGTCTTTGGGACAATCAAAGGCGCAATCATCTTCATAACTCTGGGAGATGATGAAGGACAGGGAAGCCTGGCGTGCTGGTGGCAAAGAGTCACACAACTTAGCGACTGAACAACGAAGGAATTACTTCTAGGTGGGGAAGGGCCGCAGAAGCCCTTCAGCCAAGGTCCCTCGAGCGTTGACCTTGCTCTGCACTGTCAAGATGACCCTAAACTTACAAGCTAGTTTTGGCTACAAAGAAAAGGAAACAAAGCTGAGACATGGAGACAGACCAAGTCTTAATGACTTCATTTGAAGCCTTGGATTCAGCCATGCCCAGAGCTAGACCAGCCTCCTCAACTTTTCGGTTCTGTAAGCTAATAAATTCCCTTTTTTGCATAATTCAGACTAAGTTGGATTTTTTTCTCTCTCGAAACCACAAGTTCTGACTAATTCTGTGGGGAAAGACCAGCTGATCAAGGCCAACTGAAGATGCTAAACCTCTGAGATCTTTCCTTATTGTTTAACTCGACCAACCACCCTCCTCTGATTTAATAACTAAATATTCCATCATGCCATTTGAGCCTAAGAGAGTTCTGCATATGGTGTGAGTTAATCTAGTCTCTCTCTTGCCAAGCTTTTACATTTCTAGATGTAAAGGAAGCTGAGAGACCTGACCCAAACTTATACCCACTGCAGGAATCACCCTATGAGCTTCCAGAGATTGGGAACTCACTTCCTTACCAAACACTGCTTCCACGCTTTCTTATTGTTATAGCTTCTTTTTTTAAGGGGAATATACTTCCCTGTTACTTTTGTCACCAGTTCTGCCCCCTGAGCTAGAGTTATACCGTCTTCTCCCTCCTGTACACGACAGCCCTGGAGGAATTTGGAGCCAGCCTTGATGGATGGCCGAGGTCTCCCCCCTCCACCACCACTTCGTCCCAGGAAGCGCTTTCTAAAGTTCCTTTTACAGTTCTTTTGTAGACCATATTTGCAGCCTACTCATCCTAAGAAGTGGGGGCCCATCTCTTTATTGGGCACTTAATCTACAGGACCTTTGTTGTAAAGGAATACACTCATTTAGCCTAGCTTAAGTAAAGGGGTGTTTATTGTAAGGACACCTGGGTAATTAAGAGGCTGGATGGAATGGGAATCCCATAACAGTGTCTGTGATCTGACTGGGCATATGCAGACTGTTATTATCTCTGATTCTGGCATCACTGGGGACCTTGGTGACAGGAGGATGTGGGTCTTCACACTCCTTCTCCTCCAGCCCTGTGAATCACTCTGTCTCTGCTTCTTTTATTTTTCCCCCAAATTTCTTACCACTTTGCTAACCTGCTTCCTATCCCTTAATGTGTATTCTCTACTTTATGCTTCTGCTTCCTCACAACAGTTTTCTATTTCCTCCTCTGTCTCATGATCTCAGTTACATGTTTAATTATAGGAATAATGTGAACACATGATTAAAAAAATAAAACAGATCTAAAGGGTATACAACAGTGGGTTCTCAACCAGAAGTAACTTTGACAACCCCAGGAGACATTTGGCAATATCCGGAGACAGTTTTGGTTCACAGCTGGAGAGGGAGTGCTGTCAGCCTGTAGTGGGTGGAAGCCAGGGATGCTGCTCAACACTCAGATCAGTCACTCACAGCAGACAATTGCTGGCCCCTGAAGTTAAAAGTGCCAAAGTTGAGAACTCCTACTAGAGGGGGAAAAAACAAAGTAAAAGGCCATCCCCCGCCCACCTCATTCCTACGCCCAGGTGTACCTCCCAGAGGTACCTACCGTTCATGGCTTCTATTTTTAAGTCTTCGGTAAACATCATTGTGCGCCTGTTCGAAGTTGCTGCAGCCATGTCCCACTCTTGGTGATCCTATGGACTGTAGCCCGCCAGCCTCCTCTGTCCGTGAGATTCTCCACGTGAGAATACTGGAATGAGCTGCCATGCCCTCCTCCAGGTGATTCCCCAACCCAGGGATTGAGCCCAGGTATGTGGCTCCTACATTGCAGGTGGATTCTTTACCACTGAGCCACCACCGGGGAAACCCAGAATATCACTGTATCTGTCCATTAGACTACCCAGAGTGAGGAGATTCTGGGCATGTAGCAACCCTACGGGAGCTTCCACACCTCTCTGGCAACTCTCAGCTACAGGTGATAAACTTTACAAGGGCTCTCCTGAACTGGCTGAGACAACTCCCTGCAGACAAGTTTCTGGAGAGCAGCCTCAGGACGGCAGGAAGTCTCAGAACAGTCAGCTCCCCAAGGACAATGAATGGCTTAGCCGAGTTTCCCTGACTCTCCAAAAAACTCATGGTGGGATCAACTTTCTCAGTCCTTGAGGCTGGGAGAATGCAAGCAAACCAGAGGGCAGACAGACCTGCTAGAGGAAACAGACAAACCTCCTACTGAAAAAATGAGAGCCTGGAGGAGATGTGTGTGAAACTCAAACACAAAAGATTTCCCTGAACCTGGAAATATGTTATCAAAACTAAAAATGTTCATAGATAAAGCAAAGGTGAAGCTAAAACTCAAAAACAGGTCTAGAAAAATCAAATAGATGAAATATCTCAAAACATGTAACAAAAACACGTGGATGCAAATCAGGTGGTCAAAGATGGGAAACTGGAACAGACCCAGGAGAGTTAACTGCAAATTCTATGAGTTCCTGGAGAAAAAGGAACAGGAGAGGAGAGGTCATAATTAAATCAGTTCAGTTCAGTTCAGTTCAGTTCAGTTGCTGAGTTGTGTCCAACTCTTTGTGACCCCTTGGGCTGCAGCACGCCAGGCCTCCCTGTCCATCACCAACTCCCAGAGTTTACTCAAACTCCTGTCCATTGAGTCAGAGATGCCATCCAACCATCTCATTCACTGTCGTCCCCTTCTTCTCCCGCCTTCAATCTTTCCCAGCACCAGGGTCTTTTCAAATGACCCTTCGCATTAGGTGGCCAAAGTATTGGAGTTTCATCTTCAGCATCAGTCCTTCCCATGAATATTCAGGACTGATTTCCTTTAGGATGGACTGGTTGGCTCTCCTTGCTATCCAAGGGACTGTTAAGAATCTTCTCCAACACCACAGCTCAAAAGCATCAATTCTTCGGTGCTCAGCTTTCTTTAAAGTCCAACTCTCACATCCATACATGACCACTGGAAAAACCACAGCTTTAACTAGACAGACATTTGTTGGCAAAGTAATGTCTCTGCTTTTTAATATGCTATCTATATTGGTCATAGTTTTCTTCCAAGGAGCAAGCGTCTTTTAATTTCATGGCTGCAGTCACCATCTGCAGTGATTTTGGAGCCCCCCAAAATAAAGTCTGTCACTGTTTCCACTGTTTCCCCATCTACTTGGCATGAAGTGATGGGACCAGATGCCATGATCTTAGTTTTCTGAATGTTGAGTTTTAAGCCAATTTTTTCACTCTCACTTTCATCAAGAGGCTCTTTAGTTCTTCGCTTTTTGCCACATGCATTGGATCATTGAAAAAGCAAAAGAGTTCCAGAAAAACATCTACCTCTGCTTTACTGACTGTGCCAAAGCCTTTGACCATGTGGATCACAACAAATTGTGGAAAATTCTTAAAGAGATGGGAATACCAGACCACCTGACCTGCCTCCTGGGAAATCTGTATGCAGGTCAAGAAGTAACATTTAGAACTGGACGTGGAACAACAGCCTGGTTCCAAATCAGGAAAGGAGTACGTCAAGGTTGTATAGTGTCACCCTGCTTATTTAACTTATATGCAGAGTACATCATGAGAAATGCTGGGCTGGATGAAGCATAAGCTGGAATCAAGATTGCCAAGAAAAGGGGACTTCCCTGGTGGTTCAGTGGCTAAGACTCTCTGCTTCCAATGCAGGGGGCCCAGGTTCAAACCCTGGTCAGGGAACAAGATCCCATGTGCTGTAACTAAGACCTCATGCAGTCAAATAAATAAATATATATTTTTAAAAAGATTGCCGAGAGAAATATCAATAACCTCAGATATGCAGATGACACCACACTTATGGCATGATTAAATAGTAGATGAAATATCCCTGAGCTGAAGAAAGACTTAAGTTACAGACTGGATCTATAGGAAAAGACACACTTATGAAGGCAGTTGAAAGGCACAAACTTCCAGTTATAAGATAAATACTAGGAATATAATGTACCACATGATAAATATAATTAAGTCTGCTGTGACATATGAAAGTTGTTAAGAGAGTAATTCTAAGAATTATCACAGGAAAACATTTTTAAATACTTTAAATTTGTATCCATATGAGATGATGAATGTTCACTAAACTTATTGTAATAATCATTTCATGATGTATGTACATAAAATCTTTATTTGTATACCTTAAACTTATAATGTTAATTATATCTTAGTAAAACTAGAAGAAAAACCACACACTTAGCTGTACAGAATTGAAAATTTCTAAGCTCTAAGGATATGGGAACTCATACATTTTCAGGCAGAAAGAAGTTCCTTTCTTCTTATCTGCTACTTTGCAAGTTAAAAGACAGCAAAATTGAATGTGAGCTAATGAAAGAAAAGGCCTGCAATCCAGAATCAGCCAAGGAAGAAAGAAAGGTATTTGAAAATTTGCAAAAATCACTCAGTATCTTATGTGAGAAATACTTTTAAGATTTTAATGAAACAACAAATGAATCGGAACAGAGACTTCAAGATAGGGGAAGATAAAGAGGAAAGAAAGCAGTGGGGAGCAACGAACCATGACCTATATATTTATACCTATATGTGTATTTATAACATGTAATAAATTGCTAAATAAGGACTCTTGAAACAGATGTGAGGGGCACACTTCGGAACACTCTGTGAGGGAAATTCTAATAAGGACTAAATTACATCAATAAAACTCTGGAATCAGGTGGTGGGAATAAGGGGAAGGTAAGTGTTCTAGTACCTAAAGGGGGAGGGGTTAGGAGGATGAAAGGGGAGATAGGGGGCAGGGAAAATAAGGAAGTGCAAGATAAACTGAGTAGGGTGGAAATAGCTGTTCTGGGTTCACACACGGAAGAGGCATGTGTGCCTATATAGAGGGCAGGGCAGGAATTGTTATTGCTGTTGTTTAGTTGCTAAGTTGTGTCCAACACTTTTGCAACCCCATGGACTGTAGCCCGCAAGTTCCCTCTGTCCATGGGATTTCCCAAGCAAGAATACTGGAATGGGTTGCCATTTCCTTCTCCAGGGGCTCTTCCCCACCCAGGGATGGAACCCACGTCTCCTGCATTGCAGGCAGATTCTTTACTGCTGAGCCACCGGGGCAAGGGATGATAACTATTAATAGAAGGATAAACTCCAAATAACAAAGGGGAAAAATGAACAGCCATTCATTCATTCCAGCAAAGGTAAAGAGAAGAAGAGTTCACAACAGTGTTCAGAAATTTAAAATAAGTAAGATGGAAATTATAAATCAAATACATCACTCATTACAGTAAATATGAGTGGACTGAATTCCTCCATTAAAAGGCTGTCAGATTTTGTTATAAATCAAATTCTGGTTCACAGTATTTAAAATAAACACACTTTTAAAAAGTGGTAAAGAAATGTTCAAAATAAGGATATGGGAAAGTGATATTAAGCAAATAAACAGAAAGCAGGGGTAAAGCTGATCTCCAACAAAGAGAACTGAGGTTCAGGCTGAAACTGCTGTGAAGACTGCCCACAAAGTGGTAGCAGGCTCTTCTCTTTCTTGACTGTGGTTACACGGCCAAGTACATACGGTAAAACTCATCGGCTTGCACGCTTAAAACTGATAACATTTCATGTGTGTAAAAGATTTTAACATGTGTAAATTGCAATTCAGTAAAGTTGGCTTTAAAAAGAGAACAAAACTACTGTGTTCACAAAATTTAAATGCTGAATGAAAAAACTGTAATGCCAGAAACCCTCTCAATTACCCTGCATCCTATATTATTCAGTCTAGCCCTGAAGTACTGTAAAGATACCAAGCTTTAAAAAAAAAAAAAAGAGGAAAAATAAAGGGATTACTTATTTCAAGAAATTAGAAAAATAACAAGAAAAGAAACCAAAGTAATCAGGAAATAACAAATGCTGACATGAATGGAATGGAAAATAAACAAAAATACTAAAAAGCATACACTTTTTTAAAAAGTTCTTTAAAAGGGCTAATAAAATAGAAAAACATCTTGCAAGCATAAGTAAAGAGAAAATAAGAGAGTTAAAAATAGCAAAGATTAGTTATGAGGAAGAAAACATTATTTATTATAGATAGAAGAGAGGAAGAGTTGTTTAAAAGATTTATTTAAATTTATTTAAAATTTAACTTAATATTCCTCAACAGCCAATTTGAAATTTTAGAGGGAATGGATACATTTCAGGAAAAATATAAATTAGCAAAATTGACCCAAAAGAGAAAAGTTTGAAAAGCTCAACTAACCTTAGAAAAAAGTAGAATAGAAAGGTGATTAGGGATCTACCTTTGAAAAAGACTGCATTTAATTGATGCCACAACTGAGTATTATCTAACCATCAATAAGAGTAATTCCCATGCTATTTCCATAGTCAAGATTATGGAAAAAAGAAGAAAGTCTCCCATATTTAATAAACAGAGCCAGTATAACTTAATACCCATCCCCAGTAAAAACTCTAAGTAAAAAGTATTGTCCTTAATAGTGAAACACTAAAATCACAATATTGAAATAAAAATTTAGACAGAAATGCCTGCTGTTACCCTTGTTTATCATATCTTGGAAGTTTTACCAAATGCAGTAAAACAAGAGAATGGATTAGTGTGATTATCTGAAAAATTATAAAGCTGTCTATCGTTTTTGCTGATATGATTGTATTATCAAAAACTTCAAGACGAGTAAAAAAAAAAAAAACTAGTAAAAAGACAACACTGGGGCCTGGTGATCTAGTGCTTAAGAATTGCCTGCCAATGCGGGAGACACAAGTTTGATCCCTGGTCAGGGAAGAGCCCGCATGCCGTGGAGCAACCAAGCCCATGCACTGCAACTGCGGAGCCTGTGCTTGAGAGTCCACGAGCTGCAACCACCGAGGACCACGTGCCTAGAGCCCTTACTCCACAACAAGAGAAGCCACGCAATTCGAGGCCCGCCCTCCTCCCCGCCCTCACTGCAAATGAGCGGGAGGCCACTTGCAGCAACGAAGACCCAGGGCAGCCAAAAACAAAGACGTAAACCAAGTAGATATGTATGTATTTATATATATACATATATAGTGTGTATATATAAACACAATACAATTAGGAGAGTTGACTGGATACAAGATAAAATAATGAAAACAAATTGCTTTTTACCTCAGTTCAGTTCAGTCAGTCATGTCTGACTCTTTGTGATCCCATGGACTGCAGCACACCAGGCTTCCCTGCCCTTCCCCATCTCCCAGAGCTTGCCCAAACACATGTCCATTGAGTCGGTGATGCCATCCAATCATCTCATCCTCTGTCGTCCCCTTCTCCTCCTGCCCTCAATCTTTCCCAGCATCAGGGTCTTTCCCAAAGAGTCAGCTCTTCTCATCAGGTGGCCAAAGTATTGGAGCTTCAGCTTCAGCATCAGTCTTTCCAATGAATATTCAGGGTTGATTCCCATTAGAATTGACTGGTTTGATCTCCCCGGCAGTCCAAGGGACTCTCAAAAGTCTTTTCTAACACTGCAGTTCAAAAGCATCAGTTCTTCCGTGATCAGCCTTCTTTATGGTCCAACTCTCACATCCATATATGACTACTGGAAAAAACCATAGCTTGACTATATAGACCTTTGTTGGCAAAATAATGTCTCTGCTTTTTAATATGCTTTTTTCTTACTCTAGCAATAAACTCAGCTTAAATTGAAAATGGGGAAATATGCAATTTATAGTTATAAAATAATCAAATTCTTAGAATAACAACAACTATAGTCAGCATCATAATTCCATGCACTCTTCTAAGCAATCCTCACAACACCCTCTTGAGATAGATTACTACTGCCAATCTTGATTTGCAGAAAGGAACACTGAGGAATGGGGAGATTAAGTGATTTACCCTGTATCACTAGCTAGTAATGCATTAAGAGTTGAAATTTGAATTCTAGTAGCTGGCACTGAGATAACCCTTGTAACCACTATAATACTGTATGTTAATTTTAAAAATTGACATATAACATTATATTAGTTTCAGATATATAACATGATTTGATATTTGTATATATTGTGAAATGATCACCACAGTACCTCTAGTCAACATCCATCACTGCACAGAGTTGTTTTTTTTTTCTTGTGATGAAAACTTTTAAGATCTACTTAGAAAAACAAAAAAACAAAACAAAACAAAAAAAAAGATCTACTTACTCTCTTAATAGGAACCTACCATATAGTACTAGGGACTCTACTCAGTACTCTGTAATGGCCTATAGGGGAATAGAATCTAAAAAAGAGTGGGTATATGCATATATATAACTGATTTACTTTGCTGGACAGCAGAAGCTAACACAACGTTGTAAATCAACTATACTCCAAAAAAATTAACTGTAAAAAACCTTAGTAACTTTTAAATATACAAAAGAGTATCCCTGGTGTCTCAGACGGTAAGAATCTGTCTGCAATGCAGGAGGCCCAGGTTTGGTCCCTGGGTTGAGAAGATCCCCTGGAGAAGGGAATGGCTATCCACTCAAGTATTCTTGCCTGGAGAATCCCACGGACAGAGGAACCTGGCAGGCTGCAGGCCGTGGGGATGAAAAGAGTCTGCCGTGACTGAGCCACTGACACTTTCACTTTCACAATATTATTAACTACAGTCATCATGCTGTACCTTACATTCCCAGGACTTCTTTTTAAAGTCTTTATTCAATTTGTTACAATACTGCTTCTGCCTTATGTTTTGGTTTTTTGGCCGCTAGGCGTGTGGGATCTTAGCTCCCTGACCAGGGATTGAACCCTCCCCTCCTGCATTGAAAGACAAAGTCTTAACCACTGGACCACCAGGGAAATCCCTAATTTTTAAATTTTTTTAATTGACTGGAAGTTTTATAGTGTGTAAATTTAGTCAAGAATTGACTTCATACACACTCATATGAAGTTATACAATATAAGATGCAAAGTGAGAGTGGGACAGACAGAAAATCAGCCCTCTCCCAGGGAGTGAGAGTGCTGAGTCCTAACCACTAGACAACCAGGGAACTGTCAACCATCTCCTTGGAAGGGAAGATAAAGTATCAGAAGAAGGGACTTCCCCAGTGGCCCAGTGGTTAAGAATCCTCCTTCCAATGCAGGGGAAGTGGGTTCCATCCCTGACTGTGGAAACTGAGATCCCACATGCCACCGGGGCAACAAAAAAAGTTCCTCATGACTCAACCAAGATCTCACGTGCCGCAACTGAGACCTGATGCAGCTGAATAAAGAAAGAAATAAACGTTTTTTAAAAACCAGAAAAAGTCAATTGTCCCCAAATGGTATACTAAAGTATACCGTTAGTTAATATAGTACTGATTTGTATCTCAAAGAACAGTCAAGGACAAACATCTTTTTAAAAAGAAATAGATTTGTCTTCCCAAATAGATCAGAACATGTGCTAAGACTAGTTAATCAAATCAATAAGTAGAAGGGAATCAATAAGTAAATAGGAATCAAAAATTAGGTATTTATGTACATCAGAACATGGCAATTCAGTTCATTGGAGAAAGTAAGGATGACATAAGAGACAGCCCTGGAACAGGTGGCTGTCCTTACTGAGAGCCAATGCCCAGCTGGGACTGCGTACCTGCTGGGCTTTTGTTCCAAAGCGGTGGTGCCTCGTGGGGGAGAACACAGCTTCTCTTGCAGGACACTCACAGCATCAAAACTGAGGTGCTGAGACACTGACTTGGGTTGCAGGCTGTCCCTGTGGGTTCTGGTCTATCCTTTCTCCCCTACTTTTCATCCACCTGCTTCCCAGTTGCCTGCCCTGCAGACCCCACACTCCAGCATCAGAAGCAGAGATAACAGCCTTCCATAGACTGTCTAGCTCTTAGAGTTAGTTGCTCAGTTGTTTCTGACTCTTTGCGACCCCATGGACCATATAGCCTGCGAGGTGCCTCTGTCCTTGGGATTTCCCAGGCATGCATACTGGAATGGGTTGCTATTTCCTTATCGAGTAAGGGCAATTTCCTATAGGGCTTCCCTTGTGGCTCAGCTGGTAAAGAATCCACCTGCAATGCAGGAGCCTTGGGTTTGATCCCGGGTTGGGAAGATCCCCCGGAGAAGGGAAAGGCTACCCACTCTAGTATTCTGGCCTGGAGAATTCCATGGACTATATAGTTGATGGGGTCTCAGAGAGCTGGACACAACTGAGAGACTTGCACTTTCACGTTCCTGTAACAAATCAATTTTCTTTTTTTTGGACACAGAGCAAGCTTTATTCAGTGGCCAGAGAATGGAGAAGCAGTAACTAAGTTCACAGATCAACTTCTCATCCACATGGGGAAAGGCATTTAAATTTAAAGGGTAAAGATAAAGGCAGGAGTTGTTGTTTAGTTACTAAGCTGTGTTGAACTCTTTTGCAACCCCATGCGCTGTAGCCCGCCAGGCTCCCCTGTCCATGGGAATTCTCAGGCAAGAATGCTGGAGAGGGTTGCCATTTCCTTTTCCATGTAACAAATCTCTTAATTGAAAAAAAATTATGTGCGTATATGTATGTGATAGTCACTCACCTGTGTCCGACTCTTTGTGACCCCATGGACTGTAGCCCAGGCTCCCCTATCCATGGAATTCTCTAGGCAAGAATACTGGAGTGGGTTGCCATTTTCTTCTCCAGGGGATCTTCACAACTCAGAGACCGAACCCATGTCTCCCGCATTGTAGGCAGATTCTTTACCATATATATATGTATGCATGTATACGCATACCCTAATGGTCTGCTTGTCTGTGCCATTGTTTATTGAGATATAATTGACATACAGCATTATATAAGTGTAAGATGTATAATGTGTTGATGTGATACATTTATATATTGCATTATGGTTACCACCATAGTTAGCTAACACCTCTATTATGTCACATAGTTAACATTTCTTTTATGTGGTCAGAACAGTTTGAGCTTTGACTGATATACTAGATGAAAGATATATAAGCTTTCACTGTATTATTCTTTCAACTTTCCTTTAGGCCTCAAATTTTCAAAATAAAATTCTCAGGGGGAGGGAAATACAAAGGATCTTACATTAATAGAAGAGTAAATTCAACTGGTTAGCAAACTTGAAATATGTTCAGGTTTGTTAGGAGTCAGGGACATGCAATTTAATAAGGAGGTACCACTTAATGTCCACTCGGGAAATTTCCCCAGTGGAAAACTGGGGCTCACAGTTCCCGGAGGACTCTGAAAGCCAGGGTAGACCATGTGCCCCCAGAGTTAGCCCCCAAGGGTGAGCTGCTGGGATGTATACCAGTTCCCACCAGTCATCAGTTAAGAGCTGATCTGGCAGGAGGCACTGATTTCCAGCAGCTTCTCACTGCCTGCCAATAAAAAGCTGCAAAGATCCTGGCAGTTGGAAGAAATGCACCCAGTGGGAAGGCCCGAGGGCCAGGGATGTCTGAGGCTCTGTGTGCCTGCCCCTGCATCGCTCAGGTCCATTCACGCCCCTCCTGAGGTCACACTGTGACCACGTCTCCAAGGTCACAGCTTCTCACAAGCGGAAGAGGAGATGGGGCTTCTTTGGTGGTCCAGTGGCCAAGACTTCATGCTCGGCATGTAGGGGGCCAGGGTTTGATCCCTGGTCAGGGAACTAGATCCTGTCCACCACAGCTAAGCCCTGAGCAGACAATGACATTTTTTTTTTTTTTTTTTTGGTAAGTGGAAAGGTATAAAAAAAGAGGAAGAAAAACTTACTCTAGGAGTGTCAGTGGGACAGTGGGACAAATTACAACGCTGCGGTTGGTGCTAAGGCTGCACTGAGATCCTTTCTCCTGTACGTCCATTCTGGACTCCCCCTTGCTCTCAAGCAGCACTTGAGGGTGGTCTGGATGGCTTGGCCCAGGGGTAACCCAGATTGTCATTTCCAAGGGGGTCTGAGCCGTGGTGGCCATCACTGCCCGCAGTGGATAATGTATCACCGGGCACAGGGCACAGAGCACCAAGGGGTGCCCATGAATCTCCTGGGTGCTGACGCATTCCACCTGCTCCCATTAGGTAGCAGCAGTCCTGTCTAGGTTGGATTACCCAGGGAATAATCACTCAGCTCTAAGTGTGTGAGACAGGAGGAGCCAGGCACAACTGCTAAGCGTGGAGGGCTCCGGGTAGCACATCGTCCCTCTCTCTGCATCCTTTCACCTTCTGCTCCCACTGCTACCTAAGGGCTCATCTCCACATTCTACCATTTAAATTCTTGAAAACTAAATTTTTTTTTTCCTTTTTGGCCATACCACAAGTGTGGCATGTGGGATCTTACATCCCTGACCAGGAATCGAACCCACATCCTCTGCAGTAGAAGCCTGCAGTCTTAACCACTGGACCACCATGGAAGCCCCCCTGAGAGCTAGCGTTTGATAACCTCACATCCTCCCTCATTTCTAGGCCAGTGACCCCAGAGGGGTGGTCTCTGGACTGATCAGCCTTGAATCTGCTGCCACTTGCTTATCTCAGTCAACTGCGGTCAGAGGGGCTGGGGGGAGGGTCACATAACACAACGTTGGGGGTCTAGGGCTGCCTCATCAGGAGGGGTCTGCCCCCCTTAGAAGGGGCTGTAGGTGTGGCCGGCACAGCATTTGGCATCCGTGGTGAAGCAGCTGTAGTCCCACAGGGCAGCCTTCTGTCACCTGCCCTCCTAGTCATACGGCTAATTCTTAGTGAACTTGTAGCTGACTGGGTGCAGTTCCGAAGTTGTAAAATAAGTGAGCTGACTAAGATTCCTTCAAGCTCCAAAATGACTGATAACTGCCTCTTGCCTCAAACATTTATACATAAACTATCATTAAGCCAGGACTGCCTCCAACTGATGCTAACATAAATTTTTTAAGCCCCAAATTTCATTTCTTCAATATATGCTAGCTGTTATTACTTATCTTTATTATATCTCCTTCTGTGGTTGGAGCCATCATTTTGCTCTGCAGCAATGCTTGAATCATGAGTTTGCCTTTTGGTGTATTTGCTTTTCTTTAGAGCTGTGTGCCATCACCGTATATGAATGTGCTTTCTGGGTCGCCATTCAGGACAGAACCAAGCAGAGGCCTAAGGTAGTCACTGGAGACCTACTGGCCCTCTGGCTTCCGTGATCAAAGAGCTGCAAACCCTCTTAATGATGCTGTCAGATGGCCCATGGTCCTCTCTCCTGACTCTGAAGCGATTTAACAGACTTTCAGGGACACTTATGCTAAAATCGACATCTACAATATCTCCAGACAGGATCCCCTTAACTGATGTCAGATATCTAGACAATCCCATAGTTTACAGATAGGAAATTGTGACTTGCCCAAAGGGACACACTGTGGCCCTGCTGGCTTCTTTATCTATACCAAGTTCTTTCCATTACATCATGCTTCCTCCACAGTTCAGGGAACTTATCTCCTGCTACTTGAAAAAATTAGCATGAACTCAGTGGCTTAAAAAAAAAATACCAGTTCCTAATAAATGCTGGAGAAGGTGTGGAGAAAGGGGAAACCTACGCTGTTGGTAGGAATGCAAATTGTACAACCATTATAGAGAACAGCATGGAGACTCCTTACAAAACTAAATATAAAATTACCATATGATCCAGCAATTCCACTCCTGGGCATATATCTGGAGAAAACCATAATTCAAAAAGAGACATGCATCACCTCAATGTTCACTGCATTGATTTACAATAGCCAAGACATAGAAGGAACCTAAATGTCTATTGACAGAGGAGTGGATAAAGATTTGGTACATATATACGATGGAATATAACTCAGCCATAAAAAAGAACAGAACAGTGCTGTCTGCAGCAACATGGATGGGCCCAGAGACTGTCACAGCAAGTGAAGTAAATCAGAGAAAGACAAATATCATAGGATACGACTTATATGTGGAATCAAAAAGAGCTACAAGTGAACTTATTTACAAAACAGAAATAGAATCACAGATGTAGAAAACAAACTTACAGTCACCAGTGGGGAAGGATGAATCGGGAGATTGGGGTTGATATATGCGCCCTACTATATATAAAATGGAAAACTAATCAAGACCTACTGTGTAGCACAGGGAGCTCTGCTCAATACTCTGTAATGATCGATATGGGAAAAGAATCTAAGAAAGAGGGAATATATGTATATGTATAATGATTCACTTTTTGATACACCTGAAACTAAGACAACATGGTTAATCAGCTATCCTCCAGCAAAAATTTAAAAAAAAAAATACAAGTTTCTTATCTTACAGTTCTGACACATCTCACTGGCTTAAAGTCAAGGTGTCAGTGGGCCTGGTTCCTCTCTGGAGGAGAGGTGAGGATCTGTTATTTTGCCTTTCCCAGCTTCTGGAGGCTGCCCGCATTCCTTAGCTTGTGGTCCCCTTCTTCTGCCTGCAGCATCTTATTCATGTCACATCTCTCTGCCCTGTCTTCCAAGGGGCAGGAACTTCCAAGAACCTCTTTCCTCCCATGGCCCTGAAAACTTCTTCCTTTCAAGGACTTATGATTAGATTGACCTTCAGGGTAAAACAGGGTGATCTCCCCATCTAAAGATTCTCAAGTTAGTCACATTAACAGTTTCATCAGGCAAAGTAACCTATGCACGGGTTCTGGGCGTTAAGATTGTGAACACTGGGGCGAGGCCACTTTTCGCCTATCACACCCTGTCCCTAGATCAGAGCCTCCTGGAGTCAGTGGGTTACGCTAATGAAGGTGGACAGAGCCTGACTTTCAGAGTCTTGGGAGACTTCCTTGACTTCCTGATATTAGCTGCACTTCACCAAGCCCTTTTCCACACAGCAAATTCTTTCCCGATGCTCCGAGCTGAGCCCCCGCCTCTTGTCTACCATAGAACCACTCCCTGAAATGAGCATGGAGGATCAGGAGAGGACACAAAATGGGCTCTGGTGTTTGTCCTCTAGGATCTCAGCTGAAATTATGATCCTGGAAAAGCTGAAATGTACAGCACTGGCCTCTCAGCTCTGAGAAGCCCCCAGGCATTCCTGACATTTGAGCAAGTGAGGTGTGGCTCAGACTTTCAGATGTCCTTTCTGATGTCCAGCCTCAAAGATATCACAAAGATACCACGTGACATATTTGGGGAAGGAGACAGACTCTGCTTTTATAACCATCTTCCATATGATGATCTAGGACTGAGGGAATGCAGAGAGTCATAAGGAGATGTGTATCCATCACTAAAAGGGCTAAAGAGGACAGAGACTCAGGCCAGCTGGCCTAAGACATCCAAAGCATTATGAGCGTGAAGCTCATTCAACCCCATTTGGGCACCCTGCCTCCTGAAGCCTCTCCAACAGTCGAATCAGGCAGCATGCCCATTGATTCCTCTTTTGAACACATAGTGGTAGCTTGCTTTTGACATTTTACCTGGCACCCAGGCCCTGTTGCATACGGGTTCTGAAAGCTGGGACATTGTCTCCAATTTACAGAATTCCTGCAAGTGTTCCTGCAAAATGAGTTCCACACCTGCTGTCCCCGCCCGTAAACCCTGTGCCCCACAGATTCAAGTGCCCCGACCGCCCCGCTCACCGCAGCTGCTCGGTACCCTCCCACTCACCCTCACAGGCCCCCAGGGCCCAGGAAGTCACAACATGCGCGCTGTGGCTGTCTGGGGAGGCCCTGACCCTGTTCCTCCCCAGCGGAGGGGGCTGGGTTGTTGGAAACTTTAGTCAAGCAGGGACAGTTAACAGCTGCTGGGAAACACCTTAGGAAACCATGCGCTTTACAAGAAGGAAACACTTATAGAATCTGTCCCCATGACCTTTAGGGACTTCTGAAGACGGCCAGTCGTTTCCCACCCTGGGAAAAAACCACAGCCTCCTCCGGGCTTCACCCCGCAACAGGCTCGAGCAGAGATGGTCACCCCGTACAGACACCCCGACAGCCTGCAGAGGCCCGGGGATGCATGTGCGTGCCTACACACTCACCGCCTGCGAGTCACAGGCCTGCACACTCACACCCCCGTGGACGTCTGCCTCTCCCCCGACACGTTTCCCAGGTGACGAATCTATTCCTCTGTGTCAGTGGCACTTTTTCTGGGGCAAACGGGTGTCACCATCGGGCACAGCTCCCATCAGACCCACAGGCGCATCTCAGCGCCCCTCCACACACCACTAACCATACACTACAAGCTGCTAGCGTGTGTCGAGGACCGCTTTCCCCTTCCTTTTTCCTCCTCACAGCTGCGGTGATGGGGGAGGGGGTTCTGAGGGGGCGGATGTCACCCACTTGGGGTGGGTTTTTCCCAATTCTGTACCTCTTCTGTCCCAGCTTCTTCTCACCCGCCAAGTAGGCCCTTTTGAGGGGGGTCACATCCTGGTAAAAGAACTTTAGGGAGCACTTCTGCTCAGCAACCCCACCCCCCATTTCCTGTCCTCCATCTGCCAGGCCTCCCGGTCCCTGGTCTTCCCCCACAACTGCCCCCCTTTTTTACTGGGGCTGTGTGTAAAACAACAGTATAGGGACTTCTTTTTTTGACCATGTCACGTGGCTTGTGGGGTCTAAGTTCCCTATCCAGGGACTGAAATGGGGCCCTTGGCAGTGAGAATATGGAGTTCTAACCACTTCTGTGGATGCTAAGTCACCTCAGTCATGTCCTCTTTGTGATCCCATGGACTGTAGCCCACCGGGCTCCTCTGTCCATGGGATTCTCCAGGCAAGAACACTGGAGTGGGTTGCCGTTTCCTTCTCCAGGGGATCGTTCCGACTCGGGAATCGAACCTGAGTCTCTTACGTCTCCTGCATTGGCAGGTGAGTTCTTTACCACTAACACCATCTGGGAAGCCTCCTCAACCACTGGCCCACCGGGAAATTCCTGCAGGGATTTTTAAAGGAAGAATTTTACTAGGAAAGTAAGAGAGATACCAGTACCCAACTAAGAAGATAATAAAATCTTGGTTGGTCCAAAGTCTTCCCGCTCAGAACCCAGCCATTCTCCCTCTGAGAAGCTGCAGTCCATCTTCATTCCTATGCAAGTTCTTTGTTCGTCTGTTCCTTGACCCCCAACAAGATTCGTGAACAGTCAGTGGTGTGGGCACACACACGGGGGTGTCCCTTGCTCTCACCCCCAGCCCTGCCTGTCCCAGAGCTTCTGCCTCCTGGACTCAGCTTGTTCTGTCTAGCTGATATCAGAACACAGGGGTCGCATAGGCTGCCAGGCAGGATGGGATGAGGAAGGGGCTGATGGGCCACAAGGGTGACCTGTAGGGCACCAAAGGTGGTGAAAGACTGTGGAGAAAGACTGTGGAGTAAGAGCCTGGGGGTGTTTACACAGGAGACGCAGTTTGGTCCCAGGTCCTCTGCATCCTCCACAGGGCTGCCACACCTCCAGGAAGGGCTTGGAGTGAAGATTTCCCCAAGTGTGGGATTCCTGGCAGCTCTGTAGGACGACAGCAGAAAGGGAGCCAGGCCCACCCTGAAAGCCCCCAAACTAATGGAGAGAAAATGCCCACCAAGTAAGGGAACCCCATTCTGGGAACTCAGTGAAAGTGAAAGTTGCTCAGTCGTGTCTGACTCTTTGTGACCCCATGGACTATACAGTCCATGGAATTCTCCAGGCCAGAATACTGAAGTAGGTAGCCTTTCCCTTCCCAATGCAGGGATCAAACCCAGGTCTTCCTCATTGCAAGCGGATTTTTTCCAGCTGAACCACGAGGGAAGCCCAAGAATACTGAAGTGGGTAACCTATCCCTTCGCCAGCAGATCTTCCCAACCCTGGAATTGAACTGGGGTCTCCTGCAGGAACTCAGATATGCTGGGAATCCCAGGATGAAGGAGAGCTAGGGTTCCAGACCAGGAGCCCCCAATCTGATGGGAGGGTGGAGCCCCACCCTGGAGCAGTGATTAGGAGACCCTCTGTGGTCAGTTGACCACAAAAGAGCTCCGACTGCACGTAGAAAGCCCAGGGACTGGGCAGCCAGGAAAGGAGTGTGGGGCAAATCAAGTGACCAGGGTGCGTTGTTGGAGCCCAGCACTGTCAAGGCGGGTCTGGGATGCAAGAAGGAGGGGCACGGCAAGATGCAAGGCCAGGCCTGAGTACCGGCTCTCTGACCCCCCCACTCCGACCCGTGCTCTGGGTCTCAGTCTCCCCTCCCCTGCCCCTCTGCCCAGGGCTCAGGGATGCCATTTGCTTCACTGAGCCCATCTGTCTGACACGGGTTCACATCTTCCTCTTTTGTGACTGGAAGTCACAGGGCAAGGCGTGAAGCCGTCAGTCACAGAGGCAACACAGAGCCTCACCGTTTGAAGGGGTCGAGGGGACGGGGCAGAGGGGAGAGCAGCCCCGGGCTCCTCCGGACGAGGAGGGGGACCAGTGGGAGCAGAGGTGCCCGGGACCATGGCTGAGGCCATCACCTATGCAGACCTGCGGTTTGTGAAGGCTCCCCTGAAGAAGAGCAACTCCAGGCGGCTAGGACACGGTAAGGATGGCTGCAGCGGCTCCTTGATTCTGCAGCTCCATCCTCCTTTGAGACCCCACTCCCACCCCACAGACCCCCATCCTGACCCCACCTTTCCTCTCCTCTCCAGACCCAGAAACTGATGAAGACGGCGAACTCACCTATGAGAATGTGCCCCCAGGCACAGGAGGACCTTCGAGCTTGGCTTCCTCTGGATTAGCAGGTCTGGGGAGCCTGGGGGATGCGTGTTTGTGAGGGGCTGTGTTTTGAGTTGGGGGAGTCCATAGCATTCTTGGGAGGACAGTATCCTTGGAGAAAGGATGGCGGTCCTCAGGAAGAGAATGAGGACCAATCACGGGAACCAAGGAAGAATAAAGCTTCCAGTGGGGAGTGAGGGCTCTATGGAGGGATCAGGGCAGCCCTGTTGGGGTGCAGAGCTCCAGTGGGAAATGGGAGTCCCTAGGGAGAGGGGGGAGAAGAGAGGGAAGGGGGAGGAAGGGAGAGCACTCCTGGGGAGAGGGTTTTGGCAGGCAGATGAGTGGCCCCAGAGGGAAAGATCAAGGGAGACCCTGAAGGGTTATAGAGGGTCCCCGGGGAAAGGCAAGACCCAGGAGGGGCACGGGAGCCCCAGGGGAGATGAGGCGCTCCGGAGAGCGCTAAGCTTGGCCCAGAGCGGGGCTGAAGGCTCCTTAGGACAGACTGGAGTCTCGGCGCGGTGGAGGGGGTAGGGGTGGGAGGAAGCGGGCATTTCCTCGGCTTTCCCACCTTCACAGGAGTCTCCCCCTTCCGCAGGGGCCCAGTCGGAGCAGCCAACAGCTGCCTGGAGCCCCGTGACGTCACCCGCTGCCGGGCGGATTCTCTGGTGTGAGTACCCGGTGCTCCCAGCCCCGCGCACGCCTCCCGCTGCCCAGCTCGTGTTCCACGGCCTTCGCGGGATGCTCTTTCCCGCGAGTCTCCACCCCTACCCCCTCGGTCTATCCATTTTCGTGGGGCTCACTGCACCCCCGCCCCCCGCCCGCTGTCTCCCTAAGGCCATGCAGCCTGCATGCGGTACCTGGTTCTGGGCCTGCTCCTCACCTGCCTGCTCTGCGCGGTGGCTGCCACCTGCTTGGGAGTGCGCTGTGAGTATACTGCCCCTGGTTTCCCACTTGCCCGGAACCGCGTTCTCCCCCACTCTCCCCAACAGCTGCCCTTCCTCAGCAGGGCGGGAGTCACTACCACCACAGCCTCCGCTTTGGGCTGGTTTCTAGCCAGGTCTGTTTTCAGAGCACAGTGACTTCTAGATTGTCCTGACCTAACCCAGTGCCCCCTGAAGCTTTAGGCGGTCAGATCTTATATTCCATTCCAGCCTGTTAGGACAGACTTGCAAGAAGCAGAACAGGGACCGATGCTGAAGCCTCGGGTTACCGGGGCATGGCTGATGATGTCCTGAATCTCTCTTTATGGCCAAACAGATCTGCAGGTGTCTCGGCAGCTCCAGCAAATGAACAGGGTTCTGGAAGTCACCAACAGCAGCTTGAGGCAGCAGCTGAGCCAGAAGATAACCCAGCTGGGGCAGAGGGAGGAGGATTTGCAGGGGTCCAGGAAGAAGCTGGCCCAGAGTCAGGAAACACTACAGGTGGAACAGAAGGCCGGCCAGGCTACCAGAGAACAGTTGCAGGTCTGCCAGTCTGATTGGGAGAAGACGAAAGAGGCCTTGAGAAATAAGGAGACAGAGAGGATGAACTTGGAGCAGAGGCTGAACAGTATGCGGGAAAGACTACAGCCCTTCTTCAAGTGCCCCTCCCCAGGTATCTGCTCTGGGAAAGGGGAGATGGAGGACCTGCCATGAGCGATGGATTGCAGCAAGGGCTCTGTCTATTTGGGCGCCATTGAGTTGTTCAGGAAAGGGGTGGTGAACCAGAGTGCTGGCTGACACGGACATGAGTCGTGCAGCCTTGGCCAGCAGGGGGAAAGATCTAGCGACCTATTGGATTTAGGGTTCGATCCCTGGGTTGGGAAATCCCCTGGAGAAGGGAAAGGCTGCCCACTCCAGTATTCTGGCCTGGAGAATTCCATGGACTGTATAGTCCATGGGGTGGTAAAGAGTCAGACATGACTGAGCGACTTTCACTTTCACCCAGCTGTAAGGTGGGATCCTCTTGGGGAGAAGAGGGTGGCAGCCAGCAATGCAAATGATACAGAGCAGCAAGCTCAGGGCTCATCTGGCTCATCTCAGGGCTCAGGGCATATCAATGTCAAAGATCTGGAAACTCCCTGAATTTGGATGTGAAATTGATTGTTCACGTGTTTTTCTATAGAGAGGACCTATAGCTTTAATTCTTGCTATAGCTGAACTTCCCCCCAAAATTAAGAATTACTGATGGTTGTGGTACAGTCTGGAGTTGGGGCAAGGCAGCTGAGGCTCTCTCAGAGAGCTTGTAGGGCAGTAAACTAGGGTGGAATTGCTCACCCCTTTTGAGAGGAGGAGTGAAGCAGTATGTGGGGGTCAGGGAGGGGGACACACAGAAGGTCTGCCAAAGTAGGCTCAGGTTGAGGGAGGGTCCCCTGCCCAAGAGGACGGGACTGCTTGTGGACTGGTTGTCTAGAGGTTAGGCTCTGTCTAGTTCAGGGGCATCTGGATACTCCCCCAAAGCTTTAAACAAAGAGCTCATGTACAGACACCTGCAGCCCTGGGTTCTTTAACCTTCTCACTCTCTACAAGCCTCACTTTCATGCCAGTACTGCCCACCCCCACTGCCATCCCCCATCCCCACAGCTGAACCTAGACCTCAGCGTCCCACACCACACTTCCGCTGATAGGACGGTTCAGATCTTCGCTCTGACCACGACGGGCCCCCACACTCCTTCAACCTCACAGAGGCCTTCTACCTGCGGGCTCCCCTGTTTCCTCCCTTCTCATCAGCCATCACCTGTCTTCACTTCTTCCTCTACCCATCTTGATTTGGGGGCCTGTCCCATTACTTGAGCCAGCCCACCCACTCCTTGGTTCCAGTGTCCTTCTGGTATATCTGACTAGCAATATCTCAACTCTGGATGAACAGCCGTGGCTGCACCCAGGGGTGACAAGCTGAGCGGTCATCCTGCTTTGGTGCCACAGAACTCTAGTCTCAACCTCTGGTGGGACCCCACACACTGGCTCTCCATACCCCACTACCCTCCCTCTCCCTCTCAGCAGGTGGCTCTACTCTGCCAGAGAGGAATTGCCTCTGTTTTCCACCACCAGTTCATGTATCCATTTGCATTTCTTCCCATCCTCATCTCTTGCAAGGTTAACTGCAACAGCTTGCTGAATGTTTTCTCTAAACATCCCTCCTCCAAATCCACTTTTCATATTGCAGCCAGGGTGATCCTTTAAAAACAAAAATCTGATCATGTCATTCCAGTTAAGATCATGTCAGTTAATTAATTATATCAAAAGTTATGGAATACATACTCTGTGTCCAGCACTGTGCCCAGGCACTTGGGATACAGCCAGAGAAAAAAATGCCTCAATGTAAAACCTTACATTGACTTTCTCTTGCTCATAATCTAAAAATAAAAAATTCTCAATCTGGTCCCCATGGCCCCTACCTACCTTTTAGTGTGCTGCTCATCCCCTCACCCTCATTCATTTGGCCACACCGACTTCTATATCCCTTTAAGTTGCTGTAGGACAGTAACTCAAATGAGTAGCTGAGTGGGGATGAGAAAATACGGCCAGAAGAGAGGGAATTGGAGGGGAAGGAATGATTTTTGGGGAGGTAGGATGGATGGGACAAAGCAGCAGAGAGAGGTGGGTTGGGATCAGGAGCACAGACTGGACTGTGGGATGTTAAAGAAAGAGGGAGGTTTATTTCTGACCAATAGTCAGGAAGAGAGAAAAGAGACTAATTTTGAGATGGAGGGGAGGAAAATGGAGAGAGTTCACATGTCAAGTGTCTGACAACTTCAACAAAGCAGGAAGCAAGGTTGTCAACTTGTGGAAGACCTGGAGGGGAAGCTAGTGGCTAGCAGCTTGAGGGATGAGGAGAAGTTTTGAATATGCGCTGGGGAATGTGTTAGGGAGCTAATGAGGCAATGAGATGAATGGGAGGCCCATTGATCAGTTGTTTACTGGGGACCCAGGTAAGGTTAACCAAAATGGGGGGTAGACTGCAATTGTTCAGAAATTGGGGATAGTACCACCAACCCTTTTCAAATAAGCCTCCCAGAATTGAAAAAGAAAAATTGATTGGTTGCTTTTTGGCTGTGCTGGGTCTATGTTGCTGTGTGGGCTTGCTCTAGTTGCAGAGACCGGGCTACTCTTCATTGTGGTGCATAAGCTTCTCTTTGCAGTGTCTTCTCTTGTTGCAGGGCATGGGCTCTGGGCATGCTCAGGCTTCAGTAGTTGCAGCACGCGGGCTCAGTAGTTGTGGGCTCTAGGGCACGGGCTTAGTTGCTCTGTGGCATGCAGAATCTTCCCAGACCAGGGATTGAACCTGTGTCCCCTGCACTGGCAGGCAGATTCTTATCCACTGTGCCACCAGGGGAATCCAAACCTTCTAGGTTTTAAGGAGTAAAACTGTTGAATGTTAAAGGCTTTCACTAAGAATGCACAGGTATGGCATTTCCAGGGTAGTCGAAGAAAAAGTGACTGCAAAGTTTAAGGACCAGAAGTCAGTGAAGGACTGAGGTTCCACTCCGGGGACTATTGTTAGCAACCAGACTGCTGAGTGTTGAGATCCCTCTCCTGGGTCTGGGCGGTGCAGTGCTGTCACGCTCTTTCTGATTTTTAGATTCCTGCTGTCCCTTGGGATGGATACAGAATGAGAGGAGTTGCTTTTACATCTCAGTTACTAAGAGATCTTGGTCGGAAAGCCAAAGCCATTGTAAATCTCTGTCCTCTGATTTGGCCAAAATCAGCGACAGTTCTCAATCAAATACAGTAAGCGAATCCCTATTCAAAGACTGTGGTGGGTACTGATGGGTAAAGGGACATATGTCATCGAGTCAAGGACGGCAGTGCACCCAGGGCGTTGCATCCCTTTTCTGTGCAGCCTCTCAGCACGGGGCTCCAGGTGGCCCTAGCTACTGATGAGGGCTGGCATGGGAGTTGAAACTTACAAGCCACCTTTACTTTAACCTGTTTTGCATCTCAGCTTTTTGGTCAGTTCTGGGCTGCTCAACAGGTTCTTTGACTTTCATGGTCTCCCAGGCAGACAGGTTCCATACATGGTGCGCTGGATTGTAGGGAATGGCTCCTTGTGACAAGAACCGTCCACAGAATGACTCTTCACAGGCTGGCGGAAATTCTTACCCAGCATGTGCGTGTGGGTATGCATGCATGCACGTGTAATGAGGGGTCAGCTTGTATCTGCAGGGTGGCACTTGAAGGGGGCGGGGATGGTCGATGAGGTGATGTCATGCACCAAGGTTGGGTACAGTCCTCTTGCTGAAGCTCATAGCCTCTCTAGTATTTCCTTCCCCTCCTCTTGACACCCCCTCTCTCCCCGTTCCAGTATTTCTCATCACTCCTCACGCACTTCTGGTCTCTTATTAATCTCCCTTCAGATTTCTCAGACTTATATCAGAAACTTACGGAAGGTGGTGCCACAAGGCGGTTCAACTGAATACTGGGTTGACCCCAGAAATCGGTTCTGGCAGCCTGATCATACAAAAAACCGTTGGTAAGTTTGTTAGGACTTTGGGGCAACAAAAATCCTTTATAATCTCTTCATAAAGACATGGTAATGTACTCTCCCGCCAGGTCATCCTCTTAAAACCTTTGATGTTATAATCACCCATGTGTCCATTTCTTCTATTTGATTAATAACTCTTAGGGCAGGCATGTTCTGTATTCTGTCCCCAGTACCCAGCAGTCCCTGGCACATGCTTTACTTAAAAAAGAAAAAAAAGACTAGTTTGGGACCTATGTCATCTCTCTCTCAGAGGGATAAGTTGAGGATTTAATTAGGGGTCACAGCTGATAAAGAACCTCGGGTCTTCTAACTTTACAGCTGACAAGGCTGCCCAAACTGAAGTTGTACTTTTTCAGTCAAGGCCACTTGGGGCACCAGAGTTGCCCCAGAGAAGTGAGAAAGGAAGTAACTGGGGTAACTTAGAGGACCAACCCCAGGGACACTGAAGCAGGGTAGTTACCTAACTGAAGTTTCCATCTTTGAAAACTTGGGCACTTTCCCCCTCCCTTGGTCCTATAGCCTCTCTGGGTCAGAGTCCAGACAGCTGGCCCTGAACCCTCTCTCACACACAGCAGGCAGGGCGGGTTAGGACGTGGGTTAGGTTTGTGCGGGGCGAGAGGAGGGAGGATGGGATAGGAGGGCCAGAGCTTAACCCTGTGCTACTTCACTACCCTTTAGGTATCCCAGTCGGACATGTCCCAAGCTAGAAATCAAGTGGATGACTCAAGACCTAAAGACAGAGGCGTGTCAGTTACCTCTTCCCTCCATCTGTGAGATGTCAGCTTTCAGGTCTCCAGACGGGGACCACTCTTGGCACTGAGCTGGGTAAGTGTGGGGGATGGGACTGAGGCATGGAGCCTGGGGCAGAGGGTCTCACACAGAGGACAGGGGGAAACTTGTTCCTGGCGGCGGCAGCCATGTCACAGCCTCCAGGGGCTTGGTCTGCTTATGGAAGGGAGAGTTGGGCAGGGGAGGCCTGGAACTGAAGGGAGGCTGGCGATGTGGCTGTCCAGGTTGCTGGGGAGGAGGTGGGGTGAGCTGGATGAGCATTCTCAGTGGCAGTCAACCGTGGAGCTCACTGATGCTTTAATCCTCCAGGTACTCAACAACAGGAGCCGGTGCCCTTCAGCCCTAACCTGTAGCCTGTGGGTCCTAAGAGCTGCCTTCCTCCAGTGTGTCTTCACTCTGCCCAGACAGGGCAGACCCAGGCCCAGCATTTCTAGGCAAGCCTGCTGGAGATCCTGTCCTAGAAACTGGACTGTTCCCAGGGAACAGGGAAGAAGCGTCTAGAAGAGATTTCACCTCCCAACTCCAAAACCTCTCACAGTAGAATGGGTGGGGAGGGCGCACGGGCTGAGCGGATGGGGGCAGCCCGGAGCCAGCCAGGCAGTTTTATTGAAATATTTTTAAATAATTTGCACGTGTTAGTCTCGTGTGTCAGCAATGCGTTGTCTGTTTCAGTGATCCCCACGGGAGAGCAAGCCCAGGGGTTGGAAAGGAAATGTTCTGTTCCTCGCGTCCATGTTGAGCCTCCCCTGTATGGGGCAAGAGCTGCTCAGCCCGCCCAGGGCTGGCGCGGTCCAGCGTGTGCTCTCCGTCCTCACGGGGCATCCTGACGGCCAGGGTGGAGGCCAGAGACCACAGGCCCCACTGCTAAGAGCGTGCCCCGGGCAGCTGCAGGCTGGGGGTGGGTGGCTTGGCGTGGTGCCCTCGGTGGCAGAGGAGACTGCCCGCCTCACAGTTCAGGTTGCGGTAGCGGGCCACAGCTGGTGCGGGGCGGGGGCACATGGACAGGAAGCCAAAGCTGAAGGGGCCGAGGCAGCAGCCGGGGCAGGGCAGCCCCTCCTCAGGCTCCCGGGCAGCTGAAGGGGGCGGCGAGGGTTCTGTCCGCTCTAGGGCTGCTGCGCGGGGCAGACTATGCTGGGCCCGGTTCCAGGGCTCCCCTGCCCAGCCCTGCGGGGAGTTCACCACCACGGCCGGGGGGTTGTTGTTAAGGGGAGGCCCCGACCTAGGGGACCAGGGCTGCGAGGCCGGAGAGCAGGTACTGATGAAGTTGTCTGTGGCCACGGCCCTGGCCAGGGGCGGCTGCGGGGCTGGTCTTGGGGGCTCCGGCTCAGGGCTGCTGCCCTCACACTCCATCTGCTCTTCAGCTGATGGGCCCACAGCAGGAGGGCCAGGACCCGGCAGTGCTGTCTCCATCCGTCGGGGCAGCTCAGGGGATGACGGCAGCGAGCGGCAGCGGCGGGCAGGTGTCCCAGGCTGGACCAAGGTCTCCGGAGTGGTCACCAGGGGCAGCTGGGTGGAGGGCAGTAGCGATGGTGGTACAAGGGGTAGAGGGGCCACTGGCTTGCTGGGTGTGTCCAGGAGCTTGATCTTGCCACCTCTGAGGTCTTCCCGTAGTGAAAAGGGGTTGACTCGAGTCAGATTGTCCCCCCAGTTGGGGGGTGATTCTGGCGATGGGGGTAGGAAGAGGTCTGACCGGCTTCGGGAGAGCCGGGGGTCTGGCCTGGGGAGTGTGGCAGAGGGACCCCCTCTTGGAACAGACCCTGTAGACAGAGAAGTCTGTGGTCACTGTCCTCAGCACTCATCAGAGTTCCCTGAGGGCCTCATAAACTGGCTGGGAGGCTGGTGGGACTAGAGCTGAGAAAAGGGTGCTCTGGAAAGAGGGAGATGTCCCCGCCAGCCTCCTGTACCTCTTCTTCCCTTGTTCCCCTCCCTCAGGCTCTAGAATTAGAAAACTATATGCTTAGAGATGTCCTCTCACCGCACTCCCGCCCCCAACCTTCTCAACTAATAAAACACTCAGTCTCCTCAGATAATTCCGAGCTCTAAGGAAGAGAGGAGCAAAAGGACTCCAGTGGTGCTCACTTACCCTGACCGCGTGTCAGGGGGACCCGGGGCAGGGAGGCTGGCTCAGGCAGCTGCTCCAGGATCCACTCCAGGTGCTGGGTGATTTCAGTGAAGGGAGCACGAGTGCGCGGTTCCATCTGATAGGGAGAGACAAACAGCTTCACTCAGAGCTCCAAGAGTGTCCCTGAGCGGTCCTCCCATCCCCTGGGCTGGTGGGGGTGGAGGGCAGCGGAGAGTGAGGCTCTTACACTGCAGCAGTGGATGGCCAGGAGCAGGAAAGGCAGTGGGCAGTCGTCCCCTACCAGGGTCCTGAAAGCAGGCACATCCAGCCCAAAGTCCTGTGGGCACAGAGATGAGATGCCTCTGAGTCAGCCTTCCTCCAGTTTTCCTGCTGCCCCCAGTTAGGGCCTCACCCTTCTGGGAACCCTCCTTGGTTATGGACTGCCCGGTCTGGAGGGCGTCCTTTTAAACCTGGGCATGTCGCTCACCTCGGTCCGGGGCAGGTAGTCAGGGTCTGCAGGGACCCGGGCGATGAGCTCACAGAGGACAATCCCAAAGGCAAAGACGTCAGCCTGGGGCAGGAGAGAACGTCAGGGGTGCGCTGACAGTGCCATGGCAAAATAGGCCAGAAGCCGGGGGAGTCCGGACAGTTGCCATGTGTTGGAGGGGATAAGAGGGGTAAGGTCTTGGGTCTTCCGAGTATCTCGCAGAGCTGCTGAGGAACTTGGGATGGGGCCTTACAAGAGAATCTCCAGGGTCTCTGGAAGGCCTTGGGGACCTCAAGGGTTGACGTCTTACCTTCTCATCATACAGCTCGCCTCGCAACACCTCTGGAGCCATCCAGTACGGGGAACCCACCACAGCCAAAGGCTCCTTCCTTGCCCCTTCCCTACAGGGGCAGAGTGGTCAGGAATATCCCATCCAAACACCCTTCCCAAACAAAAAGGGGTGAGGTCAGCCCACTCCCCACCCCAAAGGAAATGTGCCTGTGGGCTTTGCTTAGATAAGGGCCTTCCGGGAGGTTTAGGGGGACGGGGCGTTCACCTCACCTATACACAGGAATCTTTTCAGCCAGCCCGAAGTCACCCACAACAGCTGTGAAGCCTCGGTCTTCCCGTCGGATCAGACAGTTCTGACATACACATATAGCATCCCCGCATACCCATCACCTTCTGTTCTCTGATCTCCCACTATGCACCTCAAAGACCTGTCATTCCAGAATAACCCCATCTTCTCTGATCTCCCAGTTCTCCAATGTACCCCAATCTTGCAGCGTCACCCATCTCTTGGTTTAAACAGAATGGTTCTCAGTCCCTCAGAGCACTCCCCCTCATCCCATTCCCCCATACTCCAATGTCTTGCTACCCCAACATCCTAATGTTGCCTGTTATCCACTTTCCAGTATCCATGGGCTAGTTACAATCTAATGAATCTCAAATCCCCTTTCATGCCTCCACCCACCTGGCCCGCCTACCTTGGATGTGAGGTCTCGGTGGAATACCCCTTTGGCATGCAGGTACCGCAGGCCACGGGCGATGTCCAAAGCCAGGCGGAGCCTGACAGGCCAGGATAGGGGTTCGGGGGAGCTCAGCAGCTGTTCCAGGGTCCCCCCGTTCATATACTGGGACATGGGGGGAGAAGGGGAACGAATGTCAAAGCTTCAGTCTGTTCTCTAGGTCTCCCACTTTTAAGCCTGGGGACACTGAGGAGTATCACAAAGGTCAATAGGCGAGTCTGTGCTCTAGGGTCCACCATTCATATCCTAAGGCTGTCCTGACCCATACATGTACATCTATTTAAATTTAAATTATTAAGTTTAAAGAGAATTAAACATTCAGTTCCTGTCACACTAGTCACATTTCCAGTGCTCCTCAGCAACTTGTGGCGAATGGCTATGGTTTTGGACCGCACAGATACAGAACATTTTTATCACTGCAGAAAGATACGTTGTTGGACAGCACCCTTCTAAAAAGTACCAAGGATGGGACCAGCTGATGCCTTTTACTCGTGGTTTGCCTAAAGGGACGTTCTGGGAAGCCTCCCCTGATTCCTGCCGCCTCCCACTACTCCTCTGCAGATGCACGGGCCGCTGACTCCCTCTCCCCTTGGTGGTGAGGGGGTCTATCCTCACCTCTGTAAGAGCGTGCAGCTGCCCTTGGTGCACGCAGACCCCCATGAACCTGGAGGAGAATGGGAAAGATACCAGGGTAGGCTGGAAGAGTCTCGGCCTCTCCACAGTTCCCACTTTTCCCGCGGGATCTCTCCCCTCCCCCCCAGCAAGCTTCCCAGCAAGGGGCTGGGGCCCGCTCACCTTAGGATGTTGGGGTGCCGAAGCCGGTTCATCAGCTGCACCTCCCTTAGAGTGTTTCCCCGGTTACTGGGGAGCCTGTTCATTTTCAGCACCATGACTTGCCCTGACTGTCGGTGCCGAACCTGCGGGCGGTAGCGGATGGCTAGTCCCGCGCAGGTCGGGAAGACTGCCAGGGTCCAGGCCCCTAGTTCCAGCCTCGCGTCTGAGGCTCGGTCCCGCCCCTCTGCCCTCTCTGCTGGTCCTACCTTGTAGACCTCAGAGAAGAAGCCGGCCCCGATCTTCTCGGCGCAGTGGAAATCGTCCACGCGTGCCAGGCTGGACACGGCGCTGCGGAGAGCCCGGTAGGAGGAGGGGCGGCCCCGGCCCGGGCCTCCTCCCGCGCCCCCCGGCCCCGGGGGCCCCTCCCCCGGCGCCTCTCCAGGCCCGGGCCCAGGGCCCCGTAGTGGGGGCCGTTCCCCGGCCATGGCCGGGCCCCCAGGCCGGGGCCTGCCTCACATGGCAGGGTCCCCGGGCCCCGGGCAGGCCGCGCTCGCCATGGGAGCGGGCCCAGACGGATCAGGGGCGCCCGGGATCCCGCTCCTGCCCTAGAGAATAGAAGATTCGCCGAAGATCCTGGGCCCGCCCCCGCCTCGCCGGCTCGCTGGGCCCGGGTGGACGCCGCTCCGCTCGGCTCTGCGCAGGGCCTGGGCCTGGGCCTGGGCCGGGCGGTGGAGGTGGCGCTCCCGGGCGCCGGCGGGCAGGCGGGCCGGCTCCCCGCAGGCGGAGGCGGGCGGGCGGGCGGCGGCCGCTCCGCTTCGCCGCTGGGGCTCAGGCTCCGCGGCCTGCCGGGGGCGGGGCTGAGCCGGGCCTCTGATTAACTCCTTCGAGCCTGGCCGCCGGGCAGCGGCCACGCCCCCTCAGGTGCGCACCCCGCAACCGGAAGCCACTATGCCCTAGGCGAGTGGGTCTGGGGCGTCGGGGTCAAATGAGGTCAGGCCTGAGCTGAATAACTGAAGGGAATTAAGGGCTGATTGTGCGTACGCGCAGTTCAAATGTCTTTTAACTGCCCTGGGAGTCCTTTCTCCTCTCCCTCCTTCAGGTCACTGGCGGTTGACAACTCGGCTTAGGGAGCCGCGCGATTCCCGGGCTCAAAAGACCGCAGGGCTGAAAAATGGATCCTTTTGGCCCAGCCACAAGCGGAGGTAGCCCAGCAACCTACCTACCTTCCCAGCCTCCGCCTTGGCCCAGCCTGCCCATTTCCCAGGTCTCGACCTTTACACCTTAAACCTCCGGACTCCCTGACACTTTCTACCTTCTCGGGGGGTGGTGGTGCCCTGAGACTGCAGCGAGCCCTCGGCCAGCCCATTCCAAGTGTGGCCCCGCCTCCTCATCCATCCCACCTCCCTCGAATAAAGTTCAGATTCCAGAGCCTCGTCAAGCGACCACCCAGCCTGCATCTTCCTTTTACAATTTCGTCCGAATGCCCCTCTCTCAAAAGAGTGGACTCCACCTGTAGGGACGCCCCTCTAAGCTCAAGATCCCACCCCTTAGCAAAACCCCGCCCCTCAAGGAACTCTTTTCTTCGGGGACTTCTCTCCGTGAGACCTCTCAGTATGACACCGCCAACCAACGCCAGAGGGTACCAGAACCCCTCAGAGTGACAGCCCTCCTTAGTGTGTTCCTTCAGCCCAGCGAGACCCCACCTCTCAGAGTGACTCCACCAGCCATTGTGACCCCTCCTCTCGACCTGACTCCTCCCCTCAGTGTGGCCCGTGTCAGAGTGACCCCTCTAGACAGGTACCGCCCCCATTACGTAGGAATCGGGTCTGCCGTCCCGGGCTGGCGGAAGTTCTGCCAGCGGCCGCTAGAGCGGCGCGAGGTCCCGATTGCGCGGGCACCGCGTCAGGACCGCTGCGCTCGCCGTACCCAACGCTTTCTCTTCTCCGCTGGCTCCGCCCCCCTGTCCTCGGCGGTATAGCCAATCATCGCCTGGGATGGGTGACGTCACACGATCCCGGTGACAGGTCTGGGAAGAGAGGTGGTGGGCGTCGGTGAGCCGCTTGCCACCTAGCGGCGGAGTGGAGGCCGGCAGGAGCGGAGGCTGCGGGCCTGCGGCGAAACAGTCTGCGACAGAGCTTTGAGGGAGCGAGTCTGAATTCTTTTCAGAAACTCTAAAGTACTATTTTTATTTCTGTGATAAGCTGAAAAGAAAATTAATTGCACAGTCAGCATCCGTGTGGGTGACTACCTTCTAACAGAGTCTTATCCCATGTTTATGGAGTGAGAGCCTTGTATTACTTAATTGTTAAGAGCTAATGAGAAACGAATAAAGATATCTTAAATTATAAACAGTGCAGGAGGGTCGAGAGAAGGTCTCGGTACAAGGGAAGTTTTCGCACAAGGTAGGAGAAAGAGTCAGAGTGATTCACAGTCCTTCCACTGCCGGTATAGACAGGCCATATGCATCATGTTCATTCCTCCAGAGGCAATTTTGTCTCAGCAAAACAAGCTCATTTGTCACATTAAATGTTAACATCTACAATATTTCCATTTGTAAGTTTGCTTTCTGTAGTTGTTTAAGATCTGTGAAAAGTGAAAGTGTCACTCAGTCGTGTCCCACTCTTTGTAATCCCATGGACTGTAGCCCGCCCGACAGGCTCCTCTGTCCATGGAATTCTCCAGGGAAGAATACTGGAGCGGGTTGCCACTCCCTTCTTCAGGGGATTTTCCCAACCCAGGGATGGAACCCCGGTCTCAGTATTACAAGCAACTTCTTTACCATCTGAGCCACCAGGGAAGCCCAATAAACACTAGGAATTTATGCTTCCTTTTGTTTAAGCAATATAATATTTTAATCTACTCGTGTCTGACCCTTTACCCAAGTCTGAGAATATCCGTAGTTGGTAATATTAATTCCAAGCAGAGGAGCCAGGTGCCCATTTAGACAGATTATTGTAGTGGTTGTATGGAGGCAGGAAGACTGATTAACAAGGAAGCGCTGATGCTTCATTGAGGAGAGGCTGAGGGACTGAACTAGGATAGGGATGATAGGAAAGGGGAGGGAGAAACATTCAGCTAGAACGGGAAAGCTTGCTGACTGACCAGCATCCAAAGTCAGTCAGTCCTGGGGAGGCAAAGAGCATCAACCAGGATAATTTTAAAGTTTCTTGCTAAAAAATAATTAAATAAATAAAGTTTCTTCCTTAGATGACATAGTATCAACTGAGATTAAGAATCCAGGTGGAGGACAGGTTGGGGGGCGGTAGGTAATTGTCATAAACAAAGGGGTCATGTGATGGAAAAGAAAACTATGAATGTGGATGCCATTATCCCAGTAGGGAGGAAGAAGTAGGCTGATAATGGACTTCTAGGGAAGACCAGTAGTAATAAAGTGTAGGTGGATGAAGAGGAGTCCGTGAAGGAAACAGAAGAAACATGCTGAAATGTAGGAAGAGAATTTTTTTGAGAGTGCATAAAATGATTTATTTAGAATAAAGTATAAGTGTTTATAATGTAATTTCAAATTCTAGTGAAAGTTGCTCGTGTCCGACTCTTTGCGACCTCATGGACTTTAGCCTGCCAGGATCCTCTGTCCGTAGAATTCTCCAGGCCAGAATACTGGAGTGGGTAGCTGTCCCTTCTCCAGGGGATCTTCCCAACCTAGGGATCGAACCCAGGTCTCCCATATTGCAGGCGAATTCTTTACCGTCTGAGCCACCTTCAATTTCAAACTTCTGTATAAAAGGGTCAGGACCTTTACCTATTTTAAGAAGTACACATAGGGTATACACATACACATTTTGCCTTTTTTATTTAATTAAAGTCATAATAAAGCTGTTTAGAATAGTGCTGACATATATTTACATTATAATATGAAACTCCAGTCTGTGACTGAACTAGCACTATATCTGTGTATTCACCTAAATATCTGAATACTTTTCACTGCCAGTGATTTAACAAATGGTAGCAAGTGGAATCCAAGGAATGGAGAGTTTAGGAAAAGTGGAATAATGAACAGTATTAAATAGTGCAGAGAGGTGTGCTAAGATGAGCTTGAAATGTTGAGTTAGGCTGCTAAAAGATCCTTTTGTTGTTAGAAAATTCAAAAGTGAAAAAAAGAAGAAGAAATAGAAAAATGAACCCTTATTTACCTTGGGTAAGACCATTTTGTTGGTGAGCCATTGTTCAAAATCACTTACGCATGCCTCAGTTATAACGTTGCCATAAGTGACTGGGTAGAAGTGAAAATATCTGCTTTTTTGTACCTCTATGCCAGTGATTCTCCAGTAATCAGTTCATGGACAATCTTGTTTTATCTATACTACTGCTTTTCTCCCCCACCTAGTTATTTGGTGCATGTTATGTCATTTCATCAATAAATATTTCAGTGTGTTACCTCTAAAAGATAAGGATTCTTCCTTAAAACAAAATCACAGTACCATATCATACTTTAAAAAAAATTACTTAATACCATCCAGCATCTAGCTTTTCATATTTCCCCCATTATTTAGTTTTTAAAAATTATTGTTTTTTTTGTAAATATTTATTTATTTGGCTGTGCCAGGTCTTAGCTGTGGCACTCAGGATCTTCGATCTTCACTGAGGTGTGCAGTATCTTTAGTTGTAGCATGTGGAATCTAGTTCCTTGATTAGGGATCAAACTTGGGCCCCCTGCATTGGAAGTGCAGAGTCTTAGCCACTGGACCACCAGGGAAGTTCCCCAAATTGTTAATTTGAATCAAAATCTAAATAAGTTCCATACTTTGAGGCGGATGTCTCTTAAACCTTTAACTCCATCTATTATCTCCCCTCCTCCGTTTTGTTTTGTTTTTTTAAAGAAACCGGGTCATTTGTCCTTATAGTGTTTCTCAGAATCTGAATTTTGCTAAGCTTTTAGCATGTTCTTCAGTCCCCTGTGTTTCCAGTAAAGTTGTAGAGACAATTAGATTTATATTTTATTATTTTGGCAAAACTAATTTGTAGGTGGTTTTAACACTTTAATCATGAGGTATATACAGTGGTGGACTTCCCTAGTGGCTCTGATGGTAAAGAATTGCCCGCAGTGTGGGAGACCTGGGTTCCATCTCTGGTTTGGGAAGATCCCCTGGAGGAGGGCATGGCAACCCACTCTAGTATTCTTGCCTGGAGGATCCCAAGGACAGAGGAGCCTGGCAGACTACAGTCCATGGGGTCACAAAGAGATGGACTTGACTGAGTGACTAAGCAGACACATGTATACAGTGGTGGTCTTTGTGATGTTAATAACCAGTCATGCTTATCATCTGGACCAGGGTTTCTCAAACGTGGCACTATTGATATTTTTAAAAATTAGTTTATTTTTTTTTTTTTTTTTTTTTTTTTTTTTTTTTTTTTTTTTTTTTTTTTTTTTTTTTTTTTTTTTTAAAAATTAGTTTATTTTTTTAATTGGAGGAAAATTACTGTCATTGACATTTTGGACTGGAGAGATTCTTTATGGGAGGAGGCTGTCCTGGTGCACTGTAGGGATGTCTAGCAACATCCCTGGCCTCAACCCACTGAGGTTCCTCCAGTTGTGATGACTAAAATGTCATTTAGACATTGTCCCCTTGGGGGCAAAATTGTTCCTGATTGAGAACTTTTCCTCATTAAACTAATTGTTACTCAGACACATATTCGTATGGGAAAGGCGAAAAAAAAAAAAAGTTTGTTTCCCTTTTATTTTACCAGCTTTTAAAGCAGTGAGTCATTTCTGTAGCATCCTCCAACAGTGACCAGTGAGGTGTTTTTTTTTAGTACCATCATAAACTCATAATTTAATACATATATGATGTGTCTTAATCACTGGCAATTTAAAAAAGTTTTTTATTTTTAAACTGTCCTATTTTGGCCACTGCACACATTCAAGTTGGCTTCTGAGTCCTTATGACATGACTCTTAAGGTTTCCTGCTCTTTGATATAATAAAATGTTCTGGGCTCATTTTGTGAATTGCTAGGCTGGAGCTGCTATCAGTTATTTTTTCCAATGCTTCATGATTCCTTTTCATTGGAAATGGTATTTAGAAACCTCAATATGGGTAATTTTTGTGTGACCTTAGGAAGGGCAGTTAAATGAAAATATTCATATCCTATTCCTTTTAAAACAGTCCCCTCCACTATCTCTTTATTTTGAAAAAATTCCAAACATGCAGAAAAGTTGAAGGGATACACAACAAACATCTGTATGTACATGCTAAGTTGCCTCAGTCGTGTCTGACTCTTTTCAACCCCGTGGACTGCAGCCCGCCAGGCTCCTCCGTCCATGGGGATTCTCCAGGCAAGAATACTGGAGTGGGTTGCCATGCCCTCCTCCAGGGGATCTTCCCAACCCAGGGATCAAACCTGCGTCTCCTGCAACTTCTGCATTGCAAGTGGATTCTTTACTGCTGAGCCACCAGGGAAGTCCGAACAACTGTATACCCTCACCTCAATTCAACAGTTATTATTTTGTTATGTTTGTTCTGTTTCTCTCTGATATAATGTTGTAAGGTGTGGTATTTGATGTAGTATGGTTATACTGTACTATTTAGTGTAATTTTTTTGGTACCATTTGAAAATACATTGCAGGCATTATGGCACTTCATTAGTATTATCTTCCAAGGTAATTTTCTATGTATCCATAATACCATTATCACATCTTGAGTTACTTTCTTCATTTAGTTTCTTTCTTTTTTTGTGGGGGTAGGGGGGGCACTTGCATGATCTTAGCCCCCCAACCAGGGATCGAACCCAAGCCCTTAGCAGTGAGAGCTCAGAATCCTAATCACTGGACCACCAGGGAATTCCCCTTCCTTTAGTTTTTTGATTCTCCTATTTTATTGGCTCCTTCTTGGGCTCTTTTGCTGATTCGTGTTCATTACGTATCATCTCATCTACCTTATCCTACTCAATGAGGTAGTAACATTAGCTTACCATTGTATAGATGAGAATACTGAGGTCTGATGAAATGAATTTAGCCAGGGTCTGTATCTCCAGTGACTAGGATTTGAACTAGTGTTTTTGTTTTGTTTTACTTTTATATTATGATGCCTTTGCCTCTTAAGTAAAAGAAAACTTAGAAGTGGCCTTAACAATAATGAAATCATTTCATAAGAAGGTTGGTTAATTCCGAGACTCTACATTACCATCAAGGATCCAGGCCTTTCTATTCTACCATCCACCCTGGATGGATTAAGGCTTTGTCTGGAGGTTAGCTTAGCTTTCCACAAGGTTTATGATTCCTGTCAAAGTTCCAACATCACATTCACAGAATTTCTCGAGGCAGGAAAAGACATTCCTTTTTGCCCATCTCTCTTTCTCTAATTTGTTGTGCATCTTTTTTAAGAGCAAAGAAACTTTCTCTAGGACACTCCTTCATCCCAGCAGACTTGCCCTCATGTCGTCCAGATTGCCACAAGCCCACACCTAACCAGTCATTGGCAAGGGGAAGGGGACCACTATGATGGGCTTAGACTAATCAAGACTCATTCCTATGGCTGGCTCCGAGCTTCCCTGAAGCTCCTGAAAGCTTGGCAGAATAAAATTGAAGTCCCGTTAGGAAGAAGGGAGATGGGGGTAGGGAATAGGTATGAAGTGTGCAACCAACAGTGTCTGTTACAGAATCCAGGTTGTTATCCTTGACACACTTCTGCTATTCTAGGCTCTGCCTTCAGCTCGCACCCTCACTCTAGCATAGTTCCTGGGAGCCACGCCCCCTACAATTCTAGCTCTCATGACACATACCAAGGTTGTCCTTGGCAGAACAGAGAGGCACATGAAATTTGTTCTTTGGTGGCCAGTGCTCTTGTGCAATCGAGGAGTCAGTGACACATGCTTGGTGAGCCCCGGCACAGGCAGTTGGGGGGAGGGGAGGAGGGCAGAGGCTCTGCCTTCTGGAAAGGTAGCATCCTCCAGATCTCTTTTTCTTGGTCTGTACTTCTCTTAGAATCTGAATGGTTTTCGTAACAAATTCTGACTTGCCTCCTAGTTTTAACATTACCTTCATATCTCCTTCCCCTGAACTCCCACATTGAGAAAACCTGTATCCACTGAATTTACTAACCATTCACTGGTCTCCCCTTGGTATTAGAAGTTTAGAGATAATACTAAACAATTGGAAATGAAATGAAGCTTTAATAGCTGTGTGCCAGGTGCTGGGGTAAGTCTTTTCACCCACACTATCGGACTGTATTCTTTTTTTTTAATTAATTTATTTTAATTGGAGGCTAATTACTTTACAATATTGTAGTGGTTTTTGCCATACATTGACATGAATCAGCCATGGGTGTACACGTGTTCCCCAACCCGATCCCCCCTCCCACCTCCCTCCCTGTCCCATCCCTCAGGGTCATCCCAGTGCACCAGCCCTGAGCACCCTGCCTCATGCATCCAACCTGGACTGGTGATCGGTTTTACATACAATAATATACGTTTCAATGCTATTCTCTCAAATCATCCCACCCTCACCTTCTCTGACAGAGTCCAAAAGACTGTTCTTTACATCTGTGTCTCTTTTGCTGTCTCGCATATAGGGTCGTCATTACCATCTTTCTAAATTCCATATATATGCGTTAGTATACTGTATTGGTGTTTTTCTTTCTGACTTACTTCACTCTGTATAATAGGCTGCAGTTTCATCCATCTCATTAGAACTGATTCAAATGCATTCTTTTTAATGGCTGAGTAATATTCCATCATGTATATGTACCACAGCTTCCTCATCCATTCGTCTGCTGATGGACATCTAGGTTGCTTCCATGTCCTGGCTATTGTCAACAGTGCTGCGGTGACTGACTGGATTCTTAACAGCATCTTGGTAGGCTGGGCTATTTTAACTTCCCTGTTAAGAGTTTAGGGATTTTAGGTTCAGAGGGAGCCACCTGCTTACAGCTAAAGGCCGCTGACTACTAGGAGCTCATGGCTGCCTGACCTCATCCCCATGCCCTTTCCCCTACCCCGCCACTCTGGCTTCATGGCTTTTGTTGCTACAAAGCGTATTTGTGTACATTAATCTGAGGCTCACAACAGTGGCAGGGTGAGCAGAGGACCTGCATTTTATAAATGCGGATAGGAGGCTTCAGAGATACTGGATGACGTGCCCACAGTCTCACAGAGCTTAGCCGTCCTGACTCCTGCTCCTCTGCGCTTTCTGCCGTTGTGGTCTGTGCCCGGCAGAGCAGGGCATATTTGTTGAGTGGACGATGATGTGGTTATAGTAGTAATTCTTGTCAAGTTCTATTATTAAAATAAACAATGTCACTGCTTAGAGGTGTCTTGATCCCTTTTTCCCCTATCACCTCCCCTCTGGGCTTTCCTAGGAAATCACCTTCAACCAAGACGCAGAGAGAGTAGAACCCACATCTCCTCAGACAGGAGCTTAGAGGGGCTTAGGAATGGCTCAGTGGGTCTGTCGGGTTCTGCTCCCCTTCCGCCCTGCAGCGGGGAGGCTGTCTGTGCTCAGCCTTCTCCCCGCCCCCAGGTGGCAGGACTGCATTTGTTCAGGAGCAGACGGACCTGCGAGCCTCTGCTCTCCCGGCCTGCTGGCCTTGGCCCTGGCCGGCATCACACCGGGGCCCCCGCCCCTCTCCCCCCTCCGAGCCCCGCCTCCCGCCCGCTGGCTCGGCCTCCCCGCCCTGGACACAGTCAGTACACACAGCCCAGAGGCTGAGCTCGAAGGGAAACAAAAGGAACTGCCTGGGTCCCCATGGCTGTGGCCCGCACCTTCATACCAGGGCTGAACCCCCAGAACCCTCATTATATCCCGGGGTAAGACTTCTACCCAGAGCATACCCGTTTGCTTCTGGGAGTAGGGGTAATATGGATATTGAGGTGTGCCACCTCGGCCTTGGGGGCCAAGCCGACATCATGGTATGGGCGGCTTATGGATGGGTTATCTATGATGTTGAATGGAAAAGGGAAAGCAAAGGAATAGTTGGAACCGGGCCTGCTGTGAAGCGTTGCGTTGTGCTCTCCATGGCAACAGGGTAACAGCCGAGGGGAAGGTTGAAAACCCAGACAGAGAACTAAGAAATGCCTGCTCCAAATACGCACACAGCGGAGTCCAGAAATGCTCGGGGCCTCAGGGGTCTCTGCGTCTCTGTCTGGGGCTGGTGAGGCAGGGCTTTCTGGAGGTGAGCAGGTGAAACCCGTGCTGCAGGTACACTGGACACTGCCCGCTACTTCGGTTCAGCATGGGCCAGACCTATGGACAGATGACTGGGCAGCTACTTCGCGGCTCCCCTGGCCTAGCCTGGCCCCCTGCCCACCGCACACTTCTGCCTCCCATTCGGCCTCCAAGATCCCCCGAGCCTCGCAGGAGGAGCCTGCCTGTCATGCGCGGACACGAAAGGCTCAGCTCCAGCATGGTCCCTGGGTACACAGGTTCGGACGCAGGTATGAACAGGGGCCCCATCCCAGGACGTGGGCCCCGCGCGCTGATGCATCTCCCTTGCCCCCTGCCCACCTAGGTTTTGTGCCACAGGCACAGTTCATCTTTGCCAAGAACTGCAGCCAGGTCTGGGCTGAGGCTCTCAATGGCTTTACTCAGTGCAGCGGAGGACAGGGGAGTCAGGAGCTGCCCGAAGAGGCCAAGGGGGAAAAAGATGTGGAGAAAGACCACGAGCCAAAGCCGGAGGCAGAGCCGGAGGCGGAAAAGGAGCCGGAGCTGGGGCAGGAGGCGGAACAAGTGAGATGGAGAAGGCTGAGGCAGAGTCCAGCGGTGGGAGCGGGGAGCCCTTGCCTGTGTGTGGCCATGCGTAGGCTGGCTGCGGGCACAGAGCCAGACCACCAGCCCCACTGCCCTGCGAGCTTGTGTTATAAACCAGGGGCTGAATCTGTTTCCCGTTTCTCCTCTCTCATGTCTCCTCACAAGGCGTCCCCTTATTCCATGGATGACAGTGACCCTCGCAAGTTCTTCATGTCAGGTGAGAGGGTGTGGGTAATGACCAAAGGCCTGGGGATGTGCCGGGAAGGTACCGACTGCGTGTGCCCGCCCCCCAGGCTTCACTGGCTACGTGCCCAGGGCCCGCTTCCTCTTCGGCTCCAGCTTTCCTGTGCTCAGCAACCAGGCGCTGCTGGAGTTTGGAGAGATGAAGTCTCCGGGCAGGTCCCGGAAGGATCCTAAGCATCTCCCGGCACTGTCCCGGACCTACCCTCAGCACCTGGGCCTTTTACCTAAATACGGGGGCTATGTGCCAGGTGAGGATGGCCCGGGAGGCAGGCTTTGGGGACTGGGATATTTGTGTGTGTATGTGTGTGAGTGTGAGTGAGTGATAGGTGGAGGTGGTTTGGGGGATGGGAACTAGTAGATACGGGGAGGGGGTCCTTGGATCGTCAGGTTCGGCTTTATCACTGGGCAGAATAGGAACTGACATAGCTCGTAGTGTGGAGTGAGGACCAGAGTTCGGAGGATAACTGGGAGGTTCTGGGTAACTGGCTGAGGGATAACTTTTCTGTGCCTCTGGCTACAAATGACACTCTTTCGGCCACACAGGGTATAAGTTCCAGTTCGGCCGCACGTATGGGCATCTCACCCAGGATGCTCTGGCTCTCAGCACCCTCCAGAAGCAGCTCCTGGTGTAGGTACCAGGAATTTACGTTCTCTCTTCCCTTGTCATCCTACCCCAGCCATCCTTTTGGAAAGAAGCAAGGCGGGTTGGCGGGTGGGAGGAAGCGCATAGAGAGAATGGTTTGGAGGCCGAGCACCTTTTTTATTAATAGGTGTAATAAATAAATAAATAAATACATAAACAGAAGCCTGGGCTCCTCCTCCCTCCTTGACCGCCAGGCACTGGCCACAGCCTATTTACAGCTGGGGGGCTTAGGGAACAGGCCCCAATACTGTCACCCAACCTCCTCACCGCCTGGCCGAGGGAACCCTGCAGGCGGGCCTTCTGGTCACCTCCCTCCACAGGGAAGTACCTGTCTGCACCCACGGGAGGACTGGCCAGAATGGCTGGGGAGACTCTGGCAGCCCAGTGCCGCATCCCTTCCCCCCTCTCCTGGGGGCGGTCCGGACGAGGTCGCTGGGGCAGGTGATGGGGAGTGATTAATACTGAGCACAAGGATGTTGTGGCCCCCAGCTCTCAGCCTGCTGTCTGTAACCAGGCCAGACGGCCTGGGAAGTGCTCTTAGGCCATGAGCCTGGGGGCTGTGAGGGTCCCTGAGGCCACCAGCATGCACAGGGCCTCAGTTCTGGCTGCTTCCAGGGCTTGGACTTGGAGTTGGGGTCAGAGTCACGTAGGCCAGGGGCACCAGGCCGGTGTCAGGGCCGCGGCTGCAGCGCAGCCAGTCTGCCCCGGCCGGCCCCAGCACCCGCAGGGTGTCTCCCTTGCGGAAGCTCAGCTGTCCAGGGCCTGTGGCCAGATGGTGGCACAGCGCCTTCACCTCACTGGGGAGACAACAAATGGAGGTCAGGGAAAGCCCATCCCGAGCCAGCCTCAGCCCCCCAGTCTTCCAGTCTCCCCGGCTCACCATGGAGGCTTGGAAGGTAGGCCTGGAGAGGGTGCCTCCTGCAGGCTGTCCTTGGGCTCTGGCTCCCGGCGGGCACCCACTGTTTGCGCCACGAGCTGGAACACAGACTTGTCCAGGCTGAGCCAGTCCGAGGGCAGCCTAGGGGAGAGCGGCCAGGGCTCTGGCTCTATCTGTGCCCGTCTCAGAGCAGGCTCTCCCACCCCCGCTAGTCTCCACCAGGGGCCTCCTCTTACCTATTTGTGGGTCGGGCCTCGCGCTGAGCCTTCCGGGACCCAAAGAGGTGTCCCCACTTGATGCCCCCTGGTGAAGGTTCGGACGCTCCTTCCTCATTTTCTGCTGGCGGGGCAGCGGACCCCTCCCTCTCCCGGCTCCGCCTCAGCTCCGCCAGTACAGAATCAGGGGGGCTCCCCATCCAGAAGGGCCAGCCCTTCTCCCGGCCAAGGGTCTCCTCGGGGGCAGGGCAGGCCTCGGCGCCCTCCACGACCCCCTCGCGGGGGGGCGGCCCCACGCCTCCTGCCGCTTTCTTTTTCTCACTGCCGCTGCCAGTGCCGCCACCTCGGGGGAACCTGGACCCCTCGCTGGAGCCGTCGATATAGACCTGGGAGCTCTGCATGAGCTGGTACCACCAGCCGGCCTGCCCACTTCGGGCCCACCTGCCGCGCCCTGAGCTCCCGGCCGCCTCTGTCTCCTCCTCTTCCTCCTCCTCCTCTCCACCTTCTGGGGCACCCACACCCTTCACCCGCTCCCCGGGGGCCGCCCTGTCCACATCTCCGGGGCCGTCCTGGCTGCGGGAGCGGGCCAGCTGCAGGGTCGAGTGGGCGGACAGCAGCAGGTCTTGGGACACTCGCAGCAATTCCTTGTGCTGCCGCTGCTGCTGGCCGCTCTGCAGCAGCCGGTGCTGGAACAGCAGGTCTAGGCTGAAGGGCAGGAGGGCCAAGGGCTGGAGCAGCAGCAGCAGCTCCTCGAAGAGGCCGGGGCACACCGTATGCGCTGCATTCAGGAAGCCCCACGGCTGGTAGTGCGTCTGGACAATATCTAGTGGGGAGAGAGGGAGGGGGACTGAGCCACACAGAGAAGCAGAGCCTGGCCTGGGGGTGGGCCTCGGAAAGGCGAGGCGGGCAGAGCCATCGCATACTGCTGGGCGGGCTGTGTACTGTAGCAACCTGGAGTTCAGAGGAGAGGCTCCTGGCCACCCTGACTTCCAGATTGCCTGAGTATCTGCCTGGCTTCCAGGCTCTAACACAGCAGAGGCTGGGAAAGGACTCGGGTAGAAGGCCAAGCCTCGAGATGAAAGCTTGTGTGGTTCTCCTCCCCACCTCTAGACTCTGCAAAGACAGCGGTGCTGCCCCCGCTTTGATCCTCCCGGGACGGGCCTGTATTGAGTTGGCAAGACAGCGCAGGGTTCTGAGTGTTACCTTCGTGGTTATAGAGGTGATTAAACCAGAACTCCAGGGACCGGATGCTGCAGGGAGAGAGGGGAAGAGTTGAGTCTTGTGCGGCGATAGCCAGATCGTGAGGTACAAAGGACACAGATATGGGGGGTCAGACACAGCAGAGGGACAGGCGAACATCTCCCTTCAATGGCAGGCTAGTTTCATGTTACATAGTTCTGGAAACTCAGAGGGGATGTAGGCGGGGGTGATTCACAAGCCAGTCACTTCTTAGAATGGAGTTGACTTGCCCGTGACCCAAGAAGTCAGGGCAGCTACTGAATGAGAAGACAGGGCAGCTGAGGATCAGAGGGGATGACCCTGGCTCTTACTCAAGAAAGAAGGACACTATGATATACGTGCCAAGGTGGACTGGGTCAAGCAGAATTCGGAAGCAGTGCTGGAACTGAGAGGTTCAGGGTTACAATCCCCATAGGGACTGAGAACCAGATTAATTTCCAAGTGAGCCAGATTATAGATTTATAAAAGCAGAAGCCTGTATTGGTGATCAGAGTCGTGGGTCTGGTAGGAAACCTGTGACCCATGAAGAGAGGCTGTAGCAAGGTGGGGAGAAAGTGGGCCTGAGCCTGGCCACAGATCCTGCAGATTCACCCTTTCTGATTCAGTCTAGGGAGTTGGTTCTTCAGAGGGGCTGGGGCCCAGGGGAGGGGGCTGGTGGGCTGCGGATTTCCACACACTCACTTGAGCAGGCCGAGGATGAAGGCGTTGAAGCGCATGGTGTGACTGGTGAGCTCTGGGAACTGGCTGACCTTGTTGTACAGGCCGTGCAAGACCTTGGTGGATGGGCCTGGGAGGAAGCCAGAGTTGGAGGTCACCACTTATGGAACCCTGAACATTCAGCTTGGGCTTCTTCCCTTGCCACCAGCACTGACCTAGCTGTGTGGAGGCCTCCACCACGCTCCACGGTGTGTTCTTACGTTGCCCAATGATGACATCCAGCACAAAAGACTTGAGCCCGTCCTCCAACACCGCCCGCACCGCCGGGCACAGGTACTTCAGGACCAGGTGGCCCACGTTGGGGCTTACAGAGCTGTTCCCCAGCTTCGCCTGCGGGTGCAGCGGGGAAGCACGGGGGTCACCTGCAGCCTGGCCTCGGTCCTCTGAGTCCTTACGGTACTTCTCCTGTGGTCCCCGCCCCCGAGGACCCAACTCTGAGTTCTGGGGGAAGGAGAGCAAGGGCCGGGGGTGGCACAGACAGGTGAGGCTCAGCAGGACAGAGCTCAGCGCTCCAGTGTCTTGCCTACCTTCACCCCGGGATCCCGACTTGTGCCAAAATGGGCCACAATGAGGTCCACAGCAGTGTTGACAGCCTTCACCAGCCCTGCAAGTGAGAATTTGATGGGCCAGGTCCCTAAGTGAGTCCCCAGGCAACTTGGCTGGGAGTGGGCCCTCAGTGGGGAGAGGGGAGAGGGCAGGGCTTACACACACACACACACACACACACACACACACACACACACTCTCTCTCTCTCTCTCTCTCTGTCCCCGCATAGGCACCACAGGCCTTGGCTTCTTCCTGGTTTTACCCAGTTCTTAAGCCCTTCCTGATTTATACTCTGCCAAGACCCACCCCAGTGATTCCACTAAGACACTCAACGTTCTCACTTCCTTGCCCTCTTACTTCAAACCTGGATCAGTCTAACTCTCCATCCTCTCCACTCTGAGAAACCAGGCTATTGGCTGCTGCTGGAGAAAGTCCAGAGCTGTTCACCCAGGGCCTTGCAGCACCCTCTGCTATGCTCTCAGGTTGTCATGCTGAATCCTTACCCCTCTTCTCAAGCCCTTGGTTCAGAGGCCACTGGTAATGAATTCAACTTCCCTCTCCATCCAAAAGACAGGACTACATTACATCTGTCCTTCCCACCTGCCCGCTCTTGCTCCCTTTCCATCCTGGAGGAAGGTGACCATTCCCCTTCTTGCCTAAGGTTCTTCCCTCTCGACGCTCTGAGTCCCCTGCTCTGTCTCTGCAAGGGACTTTAGCTTCATCTTTCTCCCTTTCACAAGCTCCTTCTCTTCAGCCCACAGTTATGCTCAATCCTCTCCTGATCATCTCATTTAAACAGCTCTGCTAAATAGACTGGTTCCCTGTCAGTCCTTATCTGATTAGATGTCATGATCATGCTTATCCAAGCTACCTTGCCCTGTAGCACTTGAGCTCCCCCGGTTTAGCACACAGGAGTCTCCCTCCCTACACATAGCTCCCTGAGGGAAGAGACTGGAGGCTGATTCTTAAGCATCTGATAAATGACTGTTGCTTACTTGCAGATACTCATGATCCATGGTACTGACTTCTGCCTCTTGCCCCAGTGCTTGTGCTAATTCCCTCCCAGCACTTGGAGTTCCAAGACAGGGAAATATTCGGAAGGGCTAGATAGTTGGGCCACAGGCATAAAAAGGTAGAGACAGCAGATTTCCGGTCTTGAGCTAGGAATGATATTCACCTTTTTTCTGAAGCAGGTCAATGGATACAGCCTCTGAGCTGCCATCTGGGGACAGGCAAAACTCAGCGGGGGGCTTCTCAGTCAAGGAGAAAGGGTCTTGGAAGTCAGGGCAGGTTAGCGGTAACGGCTTCACTACTTGACCTGGAAAGAAGAGAAAAATCAATCCCAAGCAACTGTCTTCCTGAGTGGCAGCTCAGTTCTGTGCCTCATGTCCTCTGAGATGTGTTCTTTTGGGATTGACCCCCTCCCTCCCGGCTGCAGCAGAGCCTGCCCTGGGTTTGCTGGGGACCTGGCCCACACACCATTCAGCCGGCAGTTCAGATGGCCAGCAGCGCTGAGGGAGCCGGGGAACTCAAAGATGGGGTTCCTTCGGGCCAGCCGAGCATCCTGCGGCCTTCGGTCTAGGCTCCCTGACAAACCAGGGGGCCCTAGAGGGTTCTTCCTCCTGTATTCTCGCCACTTGAGTGCTTGAGGGGATAGGTGGTTGGCTGAAATCAGGAGAGATTAGCAGAAGAGACAGGAAATAGTTAAGAGACAGCATTTCATACCCACCCAGTGGGCCTGTATAAAACCCGAGGGTTGGGATATTAGCTACAGAGGCACACGCTGTAACCTGTGACCCCCATGGAGCACAGGAAATCCTTCAAAGGGGAGGTAGATGCCCGGGGTGGGGAAGGGGGTGGGCAGTGAGCTGCATACCATTACTGGGCCTGGAAGCCATGCTGCCCTCGCCACCTCCCCGGGCCAGGCTCTCCGCTCGGCCGAGGCTAGATCTCCAGGAGCCCAGAGGAGGCAAGCTTCCTGTCCCATGGAGCCGGTACTCAGCCAAGGTCAGTATCTTCGGATCCTCCTTCTGCGGCTGCTGGGAGATGGCAGGCCGGACAGCAGGAGGACAGGAGAGGCCCCATGGAGGCGGGCTTTCTGTGGCTGTGGCCTGCTCTGGGACAGGGGAGCACGAGGTGGAGGCCGAAGAGTCGGTGCTGGGCCCAAAGGGGCCAGTACTCCGGATGGGGGAGTAGCTGCCCAGCGGTGACGGCCGCGAGGTCTCTGGCTCAGGCCCGGCTTTCCTGGCACCCCTGTGGGTGGGCACCCGCGGCTCCCCTGAAGGAGCCGGGTCTGGGCCTGGGGCGGCGGGGGCAGCCGCGGGGGCAGGCTGCGGCGCGCGGCTGCAGCCCGAGAGGCTGTAGAGCTGGGAGAGGCCGTGCAGGGCCCGCGCCTTGGCCAGCTGCTTGGGGAAGTGGTGCTGGAACACGAACGGCTGGATGGGCAGCGTGGTCGGCCTCTGCTCCTTGCTGTAGCGAAGGACCGGTCGGCTCTCAGCACCACCCCCTGCGGCAACAGGGATGGAGAAGGAATCAAACACGGAAATCACATGAGAGGAGGCGGAGGGACAGTCAGGAGATGATGCCCACCAGGGAGGGGGAAGAGAGGGGCGGGACCCGGGCTGAAGGAACGGAGTAGGGCAGGGGTAATTTGCCTCTGTGGAAGGTGGCACTGCTTCTCCCATCTTCTCCTGGTGTTTTTATAATACTGACTTGTCTCTTGGCTGTTCAGCCCTTCTTCTTTTTCTTGACTTCAAATGCGGGTGCATCTTAAGGCTCAATTCTTATATTTCCCTTTACACTTTCTTCCCTGCATTGTTCATGTCCAGACAGTCATATAGGTGACTTCTGAACCCATGGCTTTAGCCCCAACCTTTCTCTTGATCTCTAGATCATTCTACTTTAGGTTTCTGTTTCCAATCAAAATTTGCTATTTAAAATACCTCATTCATTCTCCTGATGATTTCCATTTCTGCCAATGGCAGAACCACCATTTTCTTTGTGAAAGTGAAAGCATCAGTCACTTAGTCGTGTCCGACTCTATGTGACCCCCAAGGACTCTAGCCCGCCAGGCTCCTCTGTCCACTGGGATTCTCCAGGCAAGAATACTGGAGTGGGTTGCTGTTTCCTTCTCCTTTGTATCTAAGGTCTAAAGGCCTGGAGTCAGTCACATATTTTCAGTGTCAAGATGTTAATTTACTTCAAGCTTTCACCCATCATCCCTGCCTCAACTACAGCCCACATATTTCCTTCTTGATCAAGTCTAACCATAATAAAATATTTCTTTCCTTTGCTGCTAGAATCAGCTTCCTATCACCCAACCCACCCCAGTCATACTCTTTCACTGATCCTGGCCTTGGAACCCCAGTGTCCACATCTGCTCCTTCTACACAGAGGTGCGTTTCCCAAGGCTGGTCCTCTCCTGTTCTTTCAGCCAACCTTCTGGTCAGCGTCCCGCAGAACATGCGTCTCAGAGCGAAACACTCCACAGCCCTGCACAGAGGCAGTCTTTGCGTTTGGGTTGTGGGTCTAATTAAACACTGCGCGCTGTAAACACCCGAATAAACACCAGGTGGCGCCAGAACCGCCCGCATCACCTGAAACCCTGGGTGTGGCTCACTCCCACCCCGGGTTCAACAGCTCCGAAGCAGGAATAAGTATCCACAGTGAAAAGACCTGGGTATCGGAAATTTAGAGATCAAGTCATTTGCCCAAGGTCACACAGCTAGGAAGTGGCAGAGCTAGAAATCTGCCTAAGTCAGAGTTTGGCTTTGCGGCTAACGTTCTCTCTGCCACATCGCACCACACGTGAAATGGTATCAAGCTGGATTTTCCTGCTCCTTGTCTTTCCCCATTTATTTACTTCCATGAGTCTTAAGGGGATGGTGACCACAACCCCACAAGGCAGGCGTTTCAGAACCACTCTCAGTGGACATTTTCAGACTATACTCTCCTGCCAGTCCCAGTCAGCCTTAGCGAACAATCTCCCTTGCTCACTATGCTCCAGCCATACCTTCTTCGGTCCTTAAACATGTCAAGTTCATTAACATCTTGGGGTCTTGTGTACCGCTGTTCCTTCTGCCTGAAATCAGCTAGGCATTCAACTCAAGTGTCACCTCCTCCTCAAGACCTTCTCTGATTGCCCCAGTGCCTCGGGCAAGGCATGCTCTCATCACCCCGTTGTATTTCCTTTTTAGCAATTTTTCACTGTCAGAAATGATCTTATTTGTTTATTGCCCATTACTCCTTATTAGGGTTCTGGAAAAGCAGGGGTTTTTAAATCGTTCCCTGCTGCATCCCCAGTGCCTAGAACAGACCTTGGTACATGGTAGGTACTGAATAAAAGACATGAAGGAATCCTCACTGCCACCCTTGGCTCGGCATGGTCTCACTGCATCCAGATCTTCTCACACGGACCAGCTCACTTCCTAGAGTACCAGTTCTACTTCCCGTGGCTCTGCTGCCCACAGAACAAAGTCTAATCTCAGGCAGGTCGGGGCCACACCTGTGGCAAATGCACTACCCTCCCCATTGGCGTGGCTCTTCCCACCCCTTTCCCATCTTTAAGCACAACTGCTTTTCCCGCTGGGAATGCCTTCATCCTCTCCACTTATTTAAATATCAAATTTCAAGCCTGAGCTGACTCTGGCTATCAGATTAGGTCCTCCCAACCTCAGCTTTACTGTACATGCTATATAGAGTATGTTTGAATTAGACTATCTATTCCTACTCTTTTAAAAATCCTCCCTGCTAAGTTCTCAGAGTAGGTTTGAGGCAGAGGAGGAAGACTGGGAAAGGGGGAGGGGTGACTATCAGTGGGGAGCGGATGTCAATTCTGCCCTCTGGAAATACAGGGGAAAAGGTCTGTCCTGTTCTGTGAGACAGCCCTTGGAAACCCTGGAGATAGGAAGAGCATTCCCTCAAGTCTAGCTGCAGGCAACAGGGCCCAGCCTCTCAGCGCCCTAAAATGGAGCGCCCAGAATCCCAGGTGGGCACTCAGAGGTTCACAGGAGTGGAGAGGAATATCAACTCCTCCCTTCTGGAGTCTATAAATGAATCCAGCCATCTTAACTTTTTAGAAGCCCTTCCTAGCTGCTGACTCATTCTGAGTTTGCAATCAATTATTAATAAATATCCCAAATCAAGAAGAGCACTTACATATCAAAGTTCATATTGGTCCTTGAAAGAACAAAACGTTTTTCCCAGACTTGATAAAATCCTTTTAAAAATCTTGATTCTGCTGCTCAGAATCTCAAAGAGATCTCACTTCTTTTGTCATTCATGAATTCATCATTCTTTGATTAAAAATAAAAAAGTTTGTACAGAACAAAAAGAAAAGCCCTATGATAGGTCACTGGAGATTTATGGAACAAAAGTCTAATATTATTATGAAAAGTCTTATCTGATAGCAAAAGCACTTTTAAAGCCTCTCCTCCCATATCTGATCAGGACTGACCTTGTCCTCCGAGTGCCAGCCAAGCACTCTCTGTGCCCAGATAGACCCACCAGGCACTGCGGTCTGAGAAGGGTGTGAGAAGACTCTGGCCAACCCCTGCCGTTTCTAAGCCCCCTCTGCCCTAGAGACCTTCTTGCATCTCTGGGGCAGTTCCTCCATGTGTGTTTAGGAGCCTGAAGTCATCTGACATGCTGCCATCTCCCAAACAGCAGGTATAGCACCATTTATGGGTTTTTAACCCCTTTCCTTTGAGAAGCCAAGGGACCAACTCTAAGGCCGAAGGTGAAAGTGTCAGTCACTCAGTTGTGGCGGACTCTTTGCGACCCCATGGACTGTGGCCTGCCAGGCTCCTCTGTCCATGGAATTCTCCAGGCAAGAATACTGGAGTGGGTTGCCATTTCCATCTCCAGGGGATCATCCCGACCCAGGGATGGAACCCAGGTCTCCTGTATTGCAGGCGGATGCTTTACTGCCTGAGGCGCCGGTGAAGCCCTAAGGCCACAGACAGCATATTCCCCATAATCGATCTTCCCCCTGCTTTATCTCCCCTTTCCTTCCAAACCCTCTGAGATCTGGCTTCTGCCCTCATCACTCCCAAATGCTGCTTTGGGGATTTTCAGCCTTAATCCTAGTGGTTTCTTTTCAGAACTTATTTGTTGAATCTTTTTTTGAATCCTTCTTCTTTGGTTCCTATGACTTCACTCTCTCGGTTTCCCCTCTATTTTCTTGGCTGGTTTTTCTGTTTCCTTTGAGGACTGCTCCGCTCACCCTTCAATCACTGTATCCCCAGGGCTCTGTCCCTTGTTCCCTTTATAACTCTACACATTCTCCCTGGATGTTCTCACCACTCATAGCTTCAACTACTATTTTTACTCCAATGACTCTCTGATCATGGTGGTCTCCTGACCTCCAGGAGACATCCTTTCTAATCCAGCTTCCATTCAAACAACCTGTGATCTTTCTAAAATGCAAATCAAAACATGCCGTTACAAACCAAAAAATGCCATTTCCCTAATTAAAATCCTTTAATGGTTCCATCCACATTCTACAATGGCCATACTAAATTATTTGCAGTTTCTGGAAAGCATCAAGATACTCTGTGCCTTTGTGGTTTTGTACAGACTATTGTATAAGCCTAGAATGTTCTTTTTACGAGTCTCCACAAAGCCTACTCCTCTAACATTTTTCTAGACTGTGCTTAAATGTAAACTGTTAGCACTCCTTCTCTGACATTCTGGTCTGTTTAGGTATTCCTCTCACAGACCAGTACCATACAATTGCCACCTCTACATTTTAATTGTGATTCCTTTTCTGTTTCCATCCATCATCAGAATTCCTTGAGCACAGATATTGTCCCAATCGTCTATAACCAGCACCCACATAACACAGAGCCTTTATAAAATAATCACTTAAGCGAAATGAAATAAATAGGGAAGAGCTGGCCTGGGAGGCTCAAAGGTTAAGCGTCAGGTCTCAGGTTCTTTGAAGAGTGGCTACAATCACTGATCAAAGAATGAACTCACTGACGCCCAGTGTGGTTTGTCTGTTTGACATTTCTCTTAAACACGGCAAATTCCTTGATGTCCAAAATGGAGGTCAGGCCTTATTCCTTTCCCAGTAAACCTACTTCGGTGTCGGCAGCCCCTATCCATGTATCATCATCTTTCCAGTCACCCGGGCTTAGAGTCACAATCTTCGGAGCACCTGCTATCCCAATACATCGATCTCTCAGTTGCTGATTTCATCTCCTTGGTGTATGCTTTATTCCCTATCCTCTTCCCCCTATTATAACTGGAGGACATGCTCTGGACTGGAAAGATGATGGGTCTGGGCTGAGAAACCTCTAGTGGTAGAGATGGGGTGGTTGGCAGGACCTATTACTGATAGGAGGCCATGCATACAACCTGCTACTCTCCAGCCACTAGGCTCCTTACCGTCAGCTTTAGCTCTTGCGTCCCTCTGGGTATGGCTGTTGGCTGGGCTCCCTGGGAGAGCAGGCCCTGGATCCATCAGCTGGGCCAGGGGCCCCTGCCCAGCAGCTCTGAGGCCAGCGGGTGGCATCTCACTGGACTGGGAGCCCTGACAGACCTGGGTGGACCAGGGCTCTGGGCCAACCAGGTCCATGCCTGGCCCCAAGGGCATGGGTGGGAGGCTATGGCTACAGTGAGTGCCCTCATCTGGGGGGCCCACCCTGTCTTGCTGGGCTTCTTGGATGAGTGAGAACTCCTGAGAAGAGTCCCCAATGCTTGCTCGCAGTGGAGGGGAGCCAGAGCCTGCACCTTTCTTCCGGCCCTTGGCGAGTTCGGCAAAGGAGGTGACCCGCCGAGGTGGGGAACTGGGCCCAGTGATGGCGGCAGGGCCCTCACTGAGGCGCACTGGGCAACTCAACATGCGTTCCAGAGAGCCCAAGCGGACAGGGGGGCTGCGTTCTAGGCTGCGGTCGTAGCTTCGAGAGCGCTGACGTCCAGTGCTGAGGTTGGGGGGCGAGGTGTTGGTGTATACTTGCCCCTCGATCACCGTGCGGCCCATGGGAGCCTCCGCTTCCACTTCAGAGCCCACTGCTTCTTGTTCCTCTGGCTGGACGTCTGGCTTCCGGAACAGGTAATACTCGGAGGGCTGGCTAGGGCCAGGGTCTGGGCCAGGGCCAGGGGCAGGACTGATCTTGGTGTGTTCCTCCGAGCAGCTGGTGACAGAAGAGCCAGCTGGGCTTGTGGAGGACTGGGAGGACAGGTCACAGGTGACAAGTTTGTAGTAATTCTGCGTGGCCACGACAAGACGGGCCTGGCTCTGGAAGCAGGCTGTGAGGTCAGCCACAGCTGGGCAGGGCTCACAGTGCGGCCGGTAGGAGTTGCAGTTGGCATCAAGCTCCGGAGACGAGGCGTGAGGACAACCATAGCCACCTTCCCTTCCTCCACTATCAGGGTGATGGGACTCACAGGACATCTTCGACTCAGCTGGGGAGGGCTGCAGGTCCAGGTAGAAGGCGCCAGGGTCTGAGTGGCTGTAGAAGGAAGAGTCGCTACAGGACTGCGGGGCAGAGTTGAGGTTGGCGCGGGCGTTGCCGTGCATCTTGCTGTAGAGGGTGCTGAAGGTGACCAGCACGCCGTCCGAGCTGGTGCAGGAGGAGTCGCTCACGTAGCCCATGGACTGGTCCGCCGCCTCGGACTGGCTGGAGGTGCTGCTGCAGCGGCAGTGCTGGGTGCCCGAGCCCGAGCACCTGGGGTTCCTTGGGGATTCATCGGAACTGAGCTTCCACTCCTGGTCAAAGGAGAAGCCAGCGGTGTCGCTGGCCCCACCCCCGCTGCCACTCCCGCCGGGCCCCCCACACTCATCCAGCTCCATGGTCTCAGCTTCCGGCTCTGGCCGGCAGCAGCGGCCGGTGCTGCAGTGCAGGGCATCCAAGACGGTCACTGGCTCCTGTTCTTGCCCTTCCACCACTCCGGCTCGACTACGCGCTGCCCCCCATGGCCTGCCCACTCTGGGGCCCGGCGGTGGCAGCTGGAAAGAGGAGAGATGGAAGGTGGGCTGGCCAGCCCCGTGCAGGTGGAAGGACTGCTGGGCGGCACTGTCACTGATGCTATCCTCATATAGGTCACCAAGTCCCGGCTCCGCCACGCCTGCCTGCAGCAAGAAGGGGTTGTGTCGTTTAGGGGCCCCGGGGCCTCTTCCATCCCGACCCCTGCTCTTGGCGCTGTCAGCAGACCGTGTAGAGCCCCCCGGAGCGGACTGCAGGCTGTTGTACAACAGAGAGTCGGCTTGTCCGAGGTCCTGATCGGGTTGGGGGATGCCCAGCTCCGGTGGGCAGAAGGGGTTGGGTCTTGTGCTCCCGCTACCTCCACCTCCCCCTCCACAGCACTGCCTGTCTGGGACTTGGCAGTGCACCAGGGGGATGTGGTGGACGATGAGGGTCTCTCCAGTCAGCTTTGGGGGACTATCCATTCTGGAAAGTTCGAACAGGGGCATCAACAGCACCAGACGCTGCCCCTGGAGCCCAGAGGGGCAGAACACATGTCATCAGGAGAGCTTGGTACCTGGAGAGAGAGGGAAAGAAAGGGAACCTAATGTCACCTCCCCGAAGTCAGGGACATGCCCCTGCCCACGTCATTTGCAGATGGCGAAGAGCCCAAGAGGAAGAAAGATTCAGTCAACATGGAGCTGGACGACTCAGCCCAATGGGGTTCATGGCCTCATTGCACAGGGCCATCTCTCGAGTGTCCCCTTCTCTGCAAGCTCGCCATGCATCAGCCCTTTCTCCTCTTTCCTAGCAGTAAACAATGACCAGTCCTGAGTCCAAAAAGAAGTATGAATGATGACATAACTAAGAAAACACCACCTAAGATGCCTGAGAGGGTGCTAGGCAAAGGAGCCACGGAATTGTCTTACACACAGCTACAGCACTTACAGATGACGGGACATCACTAACAATACGTCAGGTATGCACAGCAATAAGCTATAATTTTGCAAGAAAAGTAACTTTTAATGTATTATATCACTTGATGCCTGTGTCATCTTGGACCCCCTTTCCCCTCCTGAGCCCCAGAATACCTGTCCCACTCCGACTGGCTGTGGGCAAGGATCCTCAATCTTCCTACTACTGTATTACAGCTTCCTGAATAGAGACTGATTTAGGCAGCAGACTTCGAGTACGGCTGATGCCATCCTCTTCCTTCCCAGTGTGGGGTGTTTTTATATTTTTTGTATGACTCCAGCACAACATCAGGTAAGGTTTGGCGAAAACGAGGCATAATATATTCTTAGTATTTAGCTAGCTCAGGGAAGAGATCTTCTGAAGTGCCCCAATTCTGTCCAGTTTTAGCCAGAACTTTCCCTATGAGGGTCGCCTAAAACGTCTTCTCTTCCTGGTTTTACCTCTGATAGGCTGAGGTCAAGCTCTCTACACGGAGCCCATTCTGGGCTTCTCTGGTCTCTTGGCTGGACCATGGCAGAATGGCCCCCCTCAAGTTCTAGTCTCCTGTGCTAGCAAGGTCAGGTCCTCAAAGCCTTCACTTGCTCAGACTTCTCATACCTAATCTCTCCTAATTCATTCATTTCTCTTCTTTCCCTTATCATTCCTGCCATTTTCCTCTACCTACAATGAGTCTAAATCCCTCACTGCCCAAGTTCTCCATCATTTAGCTGAACCCTTATACCACCAATTTCTTAAAAGTCTAACTCATTTAGATCACAGGATCAGAGCTCTTCACATGGAGTACAGTAAAGAGTCAGGCAAGTCACACATGCTCAAGGACACAGACAGGCAAAAGACACATAAAAGAAAAAATTCAAACGGCTAATAAATATATGTGTGAAGGACACTATTAAAATATGTTATTTGTGTTAAGTTAAATTACATTAAAATTAAAAAGCGAGGATTCACCATCTTTCTTCCTCCTTTCCTTTCTGAGAGGAAGGCTCCTCTGTTGGACTTCCAAGCCTTTGTGTGTTGACTAGGGTAAGAAGTAGACAGGCAGAAGGGCAGAAACCAGAGAGGCTAAATCAGCCACAAGACTAAAGAGCTACAGAAGAAAATGTGGGAGTAAATTCATTATCTTCGGTTAAGATTATTATTGGATGAATTCTTAGATACCAAAAGAACAAGTGATAAAAGAGAATACAGATAAGGTAGATTTCATAAAAATCAAAAACCTTTGAGTCTCCAAGGGACACGATCAAAAAAGTGAAAAGACAAGCCACAGAATGAGAGAAAATATTTGCAAATTGTGTTTCTGACAAGAGACTTAGAATCAGAATATATAAACAATATACAACTCAACAATAAAAACTATGTAACCCAATTAAAAATTGGGCAAAGAACTTGAATAGATATTTCTCCACAGAATACACACAAATGATTAATAAGCACATGAAAAGAGGTTCGACATCATTAGTCATTAGAGAAATAAAAATCACAAGAAGATACTACTTCCCTCTCACTAAGATAAAAGACAATAACAAATGCTGGCGAGGATGTGGAGAAATTGCAACCCACAAACATTGCGGAAGACATTGTAAAATGGGACAGTCACTTTGGAAAAACAGCCTGGCAGTTCTTCAAAATGTTAAGCATAGAGTTATAATATGACCTAGAAACTCTACTCCGGGGTATATACCCAAGAGAAATGAAAACATCTGTTCACGCAAAAGCCTGTATACAAATATTCACAGTAGCCAAAGATGTGGGAACAATCCAGATGCTCATCAACTGATGAACAGATATACCATGGTATAGATAATGGACTATTATTTATCAGTAAAAGGAGTGAAGTACTGATATATGATACAGTATGTCTGAACTGCAAAAAGGCAAGTGAAAAGAGCCAGTCATAAAAGGATTCTTTGCATGATGTTATATGATTCCCTTCCCATGAAATGTCCAGAATAGGCAAATCCACAGAAACAGAAAGTAGATCAGTGGTTACCAGGGACTGAGAGGGTGGAGAATGGGGAGTGACTGCTAATAAGTGTGGAGGTTCCTTCTGGGAGTGAGGAAAACGTTCTGAAGTCAGTCAGTGGTCATGGTTACCCATGTCTGTGAATAAAACCAAAACTCCAGAGTTTTATGGAAAGTGAATTATATCTCAGTTTTATAAAAGGGTGAATTTTATGGTATGTGAATTATATCTTAATAAAGCTGTTATTTTAAAAAAATTAAATAGGAAAAAAGATTAAGGTTTATGGGAAGATTGAAGGAGAGCGAAGGACGGGAACCAGTATTAGCAGTGGAGAGGAACACGTATTTGCACAGATAAGATGACAAGGGAGGAAGAGCTGCCTTGAAGTATTGGGATTTTTGTAGAGAGGGATAAAGAGGATTTTTAGGAAATTTTGCTATGAGGTACATGAGATAATTTCCCCTTCACTCTTTCCCATCTCTCTCTTCCTTTGCCAAGAAAACTTTGGTCTCAAATATTGGGTTGGCCAAAAAGTTCTCTAGGGTTTTTCATACAACATTATGGGAAAACCTGAATGAACTTTATTGCCAACCCAATACATTAATATATGCCACAAGGATAACAAAAAGTTAGAAACACCCTAAAATTCCAATAATAATCAATTTGAAAAGTAGAGAACATAGTATCATTAAAACAATGTTGTGTTAACTTCCCTGTTACTGACTTGAGAAAATATTCACAAAAGATTAAGTGAAAACAGCAGATTACAAACAATATGTACAGTATGACACCATTATTGTAAATAAATATATGTCTGTATCTGTCTTCAGGCTGCTATAACAAAATACATCAGACCAGATGGCTTATAAACAGCAGAAATGTATTTCTCATAGCTCTGAAAGCCGGGAAGTCCAAGATTAAGATCAAGGTGCCAGCACGGCTGCATTCTGGTGAAAGCCCACTTCTTGGTTCATTCCTGGCACCTCCCACACAGTGTAAGGGACAAGGGATCTTTCTGTTTTATAAAAGCACTAGTCTCATTTAGGAGGGCTCTACTCTCAAGACCTAATGTGGAGTTGGTGGAGGAGAGACACAGACATTCAAACCATAGCAATATGCATGGAAGAAAACTTGAAAGCATACACAGTACCAAAAGCCAAGGATGCTCAGATCCCTTAGATAAAATGGTGCCGTATTTGCATATAACCTACAAATGTCCTCCAGTTTACCTTAAATCATCTTCAGATCACTTGGCTTCCCTGGTGGCTCAGAGGTTAAAGTGTCTGCCTGCAATGCAGGAGACCGGGGTTCGATCCCTGAGTCAGGAAGATCCCCCTGGAGAAGGAAATGGCAAACCATTCCAGTATTCTTGCCTGGAGAATCCCATGGAGGGAGGAGCCTGGTGGGCTACAGTCCATGGGGTCGCAAAGAGTCAGACACAACTGAACGACTTCACTCACTCACTCACTCAATGTGAATACTACTTAAATAGTTGCCAGAACACGTCAAATTCAAGTACAGCTTTTTGGAACTTCCTGGAACCCTTTTTTCTTGAATACTTTTGATCCCCAGTTGGTTGAATCTATGCATGCACAAGCTGTGGACTTGACAACAAAATGTTAACAGTGCTTATCGCTGTTGAGTGATTCTGGATTATTTTAAATTTTATTCTGTTTCCTCTATATTTTCTAAAAATAAGTATCTGTTATGTATACAACTTGAACAGCTTTTAAAGCGCTTTTTTCCTTTAAGCACTACAGATACTGTCAGTCAGGGCTAGGGGAGGGGACAACCCCCTAAATATAGTACTAGGTTGCCCCAGGGTCCAGGCCATAATTTGAGGCCTGGACTAAATGGAGCACAAAGAACTTTCTTGTACACACAGCAGTAATGTTAGGATCACCTATGGGCCATGGCCATCACTTGCTCTTCAATGAACACCACCCCCATCCCCTTTTTATTTTTTGGCTGCACTGTATGGCTGATGGGATCTTAGCTCCCTGACCAGGGATGGAACCCGCACCCTCAGCAGTGAAAAGCACAAAGTCCTAACCATTGGATCGCCAGGGAATTCCATTCCTCACCCCCACCATTCCCCTTTCAAAGCACCATTTTCAAATAGATACACAGAAGAATTTGCCTGACCCATAAAACCACTGACTGGGAGTCATATACGCATTCAAATAAAGAAACATAGCAATTCACAGAGCCTGGAAAGCTGACTCTGAATCATGGATAAAGCACAAATGGATGTAGAGGGCGATGGAGAACCTCAGGCAGGAGGGCGCTGACAGTTTATTATGTTATGTTTTCGTATCTGTCCCCAGACTAGAGTGCAGTTCCTGGAGGTCAGAAACTGGGATACAGTTAACCCCTTGTCCCTAGAACCCATGCATAGTGCTTGGAACACAGTAGGTGTGGTAGGTTAGTTGCTGACTCCTGTTCTACCCATTTTAAAAATTGACTTGTTTGTCTTTTTATTGTTGAGTTGTAGGAGTTTTAAAATTTATCCTAGATATGAATCCTTTGTCAAATACACATCTTGAGACTATTTTAAGTGGCTTCTTCTCAAATGTGACTTGCTCATTTGTTTTCTTAATGGTATTTTTAATTAATTGAAGTTGTTAATTTTATGAAGTTCTATTTATCTCTTTTTTTTCTTTATAGTTAAAGCTTTCTGTGTTCTAAGAAATCTTCGCCTATCCCAAGACATTTTTCTGTTTTTTTTAAAATAAATGTTGTATAGTTTTCACTATTATATTAAGGTTGTGCTGCATTCTATTTTAAGTGTAAAGCTCTTTCACTGGCTGATTTCATTTTATTTTACATTTTTGTATCTCAGAGAAAGTCTTACTCCTTCCTGATCTCCACATGACCAGAGGAAATCTTGGCAATAGTTTCTCCACAGATAACTCTAGTCCAGCCAACTAAGGCAAAGTTCTACAGGCATCTCACAAGTCTCAGTACTCACACTTTGGCCCCATACCTCCACATTTTTTACAAAGCACTTTTTATGTATATCAAAAGCTTCCCTGGTGGCTCAGACGGTAAAGAGTCTGCCTGCAATGCGGGAGACCGGGGTTCGATCCCTGGGTTGGGAAGATCCCCTGGAGAAGGAAATGGCAACCCACTCCAGTACTCTTGCCTGGAAAATTCCATGGACTGAGGAGCCTGGTAGGCTACAGTCATGGAGTTGCAAAGAGTCAGACATAACTGAGCGACTTCACTTTTTATGTATATCATCTCATTGATCCTAACAACACACCAGAGCAGGTAGATTACTTCATTTAAAAATAAATAAATAAATAAGGAAATCAACACCTAGAAAAAAGAAATGACTTGCCCAAGAACTCTCAGGGGATAAATGACAGAATTAAGACAGGAGTCAGGAATCGTAACTTTTGACCTTTTTTCTCCATCAGTTAGGAATGTAATGAGAGTATATGGTATATATGACTTGATTTCAATCACCACAGAACACATTTACTAAGAGCATTTCTCTTAGACTTCTCTCCTGAGAGTGTCATGTTCTATAAGAAGACAGGTTTAATACTGTGGCCCATGAGCTCTAAGAAAGGTGAAGAGAAAACAGTGAGATGGGAGAGTGCATCCCGGTCTCTTTCTGTACCCTGGTGAGATGGAGAGACATGAGAGATGGAGGAGGGGGGAATAGAGAACCCAGAAGAAAGTGGAAGAAAGCTCTCAGCTCTGTCTAACAGGTGGACAGAGAAGTGGTGGGCTCAGTCAGCATAAAGTTACAAGGTCTAGGATCCCCACAATTAGGGAAAGCTTTCCACAAGAGCCCTCTTCCTGGGTCTCATCACAAACAGGTCTCTCTTGGCCAATCATCATAATGCTGTTTATTAGGGATCGTTTACTGAGCACTTACACTCAACATGATTGACATACAGCATCTCTAATTCCACTATAATCCTTTAAAGTAGACATAACCATTCCCACTTTACAGATGAGAAAACTGAAGCTTAGTAAGTGTAAACAGTTTGCCATAATTATATGGCTAAGATGGACGCAAACCCAGGTCTGCTCAATTCTTAATTCTTTCCACTACAACTGCCTCTCAGAAAATGATCAGGGTCACACCCTCTTCCTAAAGTCTCTGCATTTACCCTGCTACCAACGCAGACACTTCCTACTTTTTACTGGAGAGGCTCACACTTCAGTTTCTACTTGAAAGTGAATGTGTTAGTGACTCAGTTGTGTCTGACTCTGCGACCACATGGACTGTAACCCACCAGGCTTCTCTGTCCATGGAATTCTCCAGGCAAGAATACTGGAGTGGGTTGCCATTTCCTTCTCCAGGGGGTCTTCCTGACCCAGGGATCTAACCCAGGTCTCCTGCATTGCAGGTAGATTCTTTACCATCTGAGCCACCAGGACTCATAATTTCCATTTACACAGTTTGTATTTACCCACTTTGCTAGTCTTTGAACCCATAGCCCCTTTCATATTAATGTCCCAGGCTCTAATAACTCTTTAATCCTACCTCCTGCTCCAGTTTCCAGCTCACATCTCTCTGTCCCATTCACAGTCCTCAATACCCTTTTCCCTTGCACCACAGTTCACATTCCTAGACACTTCCCGGGAACTAATACCTTCCCACAATTTCCCAATGTATTACCCTACCCAATCACATTTTGCCCAACATGGAACTACTGACTCTTAATAGTGTATGTTTTTGAATCCTCCACCAAGGTGATCCAATGGAGAGAGGGATTTAAAGAATTCTTTCTATCTTCTCAGCAATAGAATTCTGGGTAATTCTGGGCAGGAAGAAGTTTTAAACTCCAGAGAAAGGTTTCCCTTGTCTTTGGTCATTAGCATCTTTCTGCCAGTCATAGAACCCCTTCCCCCCCCTTTTTTTTTTTTGGCCTCTGAAGGAGGAGGGGAAGATAGTGATACTCAGTTGTTATTCTCCAGCAATCTGACCTTGACTTGAGGTCTCATGGAGAGCCTCAGTAGGACTGCTAAGCCTTTTCCTGTCTGGGTTCTCTCTTGGATAGGACTGAAGTGGGGAGAGCAGGAGGGTGGATTTGGGTGTATCGACTTATCCTTAGGTCTGCTCCTGTTAGGAATCTAAGCCTGTATAAGAAGGCCAATGATAACAGGTCAGGTGTCCTAGGTATTACATCCTCTCTCTCCCTATAATGTGGAGCCTCCTGGTCAACATTCTTTCTTACTCCATCCTTATCTGCAGCCTCGTGGCTCCTGCAGCACCAGATGTGGTATGCGTGTCTGTGTGCATGTATGTATGTACATGGACAAGATGGGCTCGATGCTTCCCCTTCCCAGTGCCTGCTCTTGAAGGCTGAGAGGATCCCTGCAGGTCTCCATCATAAACTTACAGGAACGGTACGGGTGTCTGTTCTCATTAAGCCTTTGTGTCCAGCTCTGACTCCCTCTCTCCTGACCCACACTATAGCAGCTTCATTAGAAATGCTCAGAAAGGAAGAAGGGGATCTTCTCCACAAAATAGCATCAGCCCAGCCTCTGTTCTTCCCATCTCTGCACCACAGCCCGAAAGTATGCATGGATGAGCTTGTCTAACATTTGCTCTCCTGCTCGCTTGCTCGCTCGCTCTCTCTCCCTCTCGGAAAGACAAAGCCAACCCTCAGAAGCCAGGGCCCAACTGTGCTGATCGGTTGTTCAGCGTCCCTGTCCTGCCCCTCCCCCCAGCCCCGCTGAGCCATACCTCCGTAAGGTGCCTTAGCTGAATCCCAAGGCTTCTGTTCCGCGGCACTCCCACCAAGCTCTATCTTGACAGTTGGAGCTGAGGCACTGTTCCCACCGGCCCGCACAGGGGCAAGTGGGCTGATTTCCTAAGATCTGATTTCTGCTAATACAATGGCATCGTTGCTAATGCAGGGAGGCTGCGCAATCCCAGCCCAGTATCCTTGCCGCTGCCGCTGGTGCTGCGGTGACGTTGCTGCTCCGGGGAAGGGGGGAGGGAAGGACCAGGCATGCCCACAGTGCAGCCGCTCAGCCTCCCTGCCTGGCAGTCCCTGCGGGCCCTCTAGCCTGGGGAAGGGGGAGGGTAGAGAAGGGAGTCAGCCACAGAGGGCAGGCAGTGCTGCGAGGCGAGAACTCCCCCAGCGGCAAAGAGAAGCCTAGTGAGCAGGGCCCAGCTCCTCTCACTCCTAGGAGTCTCAGGGAAAAGGTCTGGGAGGAGGCTGGGAGCTTCCTTCCTTCCTCAGGCCCCTCCTTTTCGATCTCAGCCAGAAAACCTCTCCCTCCTCTTTTCACCCACTCTGAATGACTCCTTGTTTTCCAGCCTTTTCCTTTCACTAGGATTCCAGACTAGCCTCAGGGTGGAGCAGCCAGCCGGGGAGGGGGTTCCTGCAGGCCCGGAGGGAGGCTGTGGGGACCGGTCATCATTCCACCAGCAGTAATACCAAGTTCCTAGACTTGACACTAGGCTATCTAGGGTGTGCCTCTTCAGAGAAATGGGATCTGAATCAGAAAAACAGAAGAGAGAGAGAGATTGGGGCATTGGTGGGCTTCTATATGAGTGGTAGTGAGCCTCAGGATCAAGTTGGCTGCAGGCCCCTTCCTACCACAGGGTCCAGTTCAGCTCCCTGGATCTTCCGAGGGTCTGTTGGTGTGGCTGGAGCAGAATCCCTCCCCCTCTCACCTACATCAGTTTTTGGTTAGTGCTAAGCAGGGACCAGCTAGGCCTGTGGGTATGTCCATTTGGTCAGGCCAGGGAGCAGGAAGTCTGTTTTCCTAGAGAAAGGAAGGCTAACGGAAAGGAGTGGTCTCCCCCAGGCCAGAGAAACCTCGGTTCCTTCTGAAGCCCTACAGAGCCCTCCACCCCTTCCCTACTCCACCCTTAGGTTCTGGGCCAGTTCTGCGGGAATCAGGAAATGGCGGAGAAGACATAGCCGGAGCCAGGTGCCCCGTCAGCACCAGCGTGTCTCTGTCCAGTCCGTGCCAGGGCCGCCCACGGGCATCCCCGAACAGGGATGGTCTCAAGCTGGGCTTGGCCCTCAAGCTCTAGCTGTCACAGGGCTCCTTCCAGTATGGACCACTATCTGGACTCCACAGCCAAGCCCTTGGATTTTCAGGCCCTAAAAAGAAGGCTTAGGTCTACTGGCCAGGACCATGTCAGCCACCACTCAGGATCCAGAAGAGATGTCCTTTCTTGCCCTTTATTGTTGCTTCTATTCCCTATGAGACTCAAGTGCCCACTGACGTGATGCTGAAATGAGCTGAGTTAGAGAGAAGTGGCTAAAGACCCCCAAACCTATCTCCAACCTTGACTTGTTTGAGGGGCCATGGCCCCATGATCCTACAAAGTAGAAAAAAGGAGAGAGGGAGGCTGCTGTTCATAAAACAAGCCGTGAGTGGTCCCCTCTGGGATGTTGGAAGGTATCACTGTGCTTCCCTCTCCCCCTGCTGGAACAGACCTCACAGGAGGCTGGATAAGCAGCTGAGACAGGGGCAAAGTCAATCTCAACCAGTGCTTAGAGCTGCAGCTGGAGCTCTGGACCCAGGGCCTTTGTCCCTGAAATTTCTCTGAGGCTAAGCTGTGCACGGAAAGCCATTTACTCTGGAAATGTTTCCAGTTGCCTACAGCAGGTAGCAGCTACCATATTTCCAGTGCTTAACTTATTCACCACATCACAGACTACATCATCACCTACTTTCCACCAATTACTGCCAAAGATCTATAAGGCTTTGATGAGAAGATCAATTTTTTTTCTGACTAGAAACAAACTATAAATACCATCACATTATAAACCACAATGCCTCCTAACTAGTCTTCTCAGCTGCAATTTACTTCCTACTTAGTACTGCCAGATTTATTACCCCGAAGTCTTATCTTAGGTCAACATTCACTCCTCCTGCCCCTTTTATTGTTATCCAATACCTAGAGAATCAAGTTCAAACTCCTCACTTTGGCTTTCAAGTTCCCTCCATCTTTTCTGTCTACTCATTTTCTATCCAACCTTACTTTCCATCCTCCATTCATGTAGTCCTTCAAACCTGTCTCATAAGCTCTTTCCACTCAGCTGTCTTTGTTCAGATTCTCCTGCCTGTTACACTTGACTAAACCTATAAGGAATTATCCAAAACCTACAAGGCCCAGGTCAACTCCTGCATCAAGTCTTCACTGATCACCTTGAAGCCAGAAATGATCTTTGTCTACTGAACTGTGATTGCAGATTACTGATTTTATAGACAAGAAAAAAATCCCACAAAAGCCAGGGGGTCAATACAGGCTGCCAATTTCTTATACTGCCAAGTAAGATCATTAAAAACAATAACAACAACAACAAAAAACCCTTGTATCAGTTATTTTCATCATTTCATTAAAAAAACAAAGTCATTATTTTTCTCATTTCATTGTATACTAAGGCAAACTTCATTGGAAACTAACATCAGTTCATGAGAGGTTTTGATTAAGTAAATCACTTGTTATTTGACATGATTATGCTCTTTTTTTTTGCATATCCGCCTTAATGGCTCTTTTAGATAGCAACGTCCAAGTTATACTCATCTTTGTATTCCCAATATCCAGAGCTTGAGATAGTATCATTTTTTATTTTGTGTTTCTCATAATACTAGCAGTGTTTAGATTGTAGAAGGTGGTGAGTCAAAGTCTTGTTGAATTAGAGTAGTCCAAAAGGGGTGAGAGTGTAAATGAAAGTAAGTGGTGGGCAGATCTGACTCAAAAGGCCGACAGAGAAGACGCCTGCTGTTTATAAGGGGGAGAAAAGGTCTATTAAAAGAAAGCGTAGCAAAAAAGGAATAACCCTTCATAATCTTGAGTTACATAATGCATTCTTAGACATGATACCACAAGTACAAGTGACAAAAGAAAAAACAGATAAGTTGGACTTCATAAAAGTTTAAAAATTTTGTGCTTTAAAGAACACAATCAAGATAGTGAAAAGAAAAAAAGGTGGGGGAGACAACTCAACGAATGGAAGAAAACATTTGCAAATCATATATCTGATGAGGGACTTCTATCCAGAACACATAAAGTACTTTTATAACTCAACAGAAGATATATAACCCAATTTAAAAATGGGCAAAGGATCTGAGCAGACATTTCTCTAAAGGAGACAAATAGTCAATAAGCACATGAAAAGATACCGAATATCATAAGTTATTAGGGAAGTGCAAATCAAAAGTAAAATGAGATACCACTTCCCCCTACTAGAAAAGATAAATAAAAAAGACAGACAATAACAAATGTTGATGATGTGGAGAAATTAGAACACTCATATGCTGCTGGGAGGATTGTATGATAGTTCAATCACTTTGGAAAATAGTCTGGTAGTTTCTCAAAACATTAAACACAGAGTCACCAATATGACCCAGAAATCCTACTCCTAGATATATACCCTAAAGGAATGAAAACATATCTATCTTCACACAAAAGCTTATATATGAATGTTCATAGCAGCATTGTTTATAATAGCCAAAACATATGAACAACCCAATATCTATTAACAGATGAATGGATTAAATTAAATGTGGTATATTCATAAAATGTAATATTATTTGGTGATAAAAAGCAATGAAGTAGTGAAACATGCTACAATGTGGATGAACCTTGAAAACATTATGCTAAGTGGAAGATGCCAAACACTAAAGGCCATGTATTGTTTGACTTCCTTTCACCAGGGAAGCCCTTTTCATATGAAATGCCCAGACTAGGCAAATCTATGGAGATGAAAAGTAGATTCCTGGAGTGGCTTCCAGGGACTTGGGGAAAGGGAAAATGGCGAGTGATTGTTATTGGGTACGGGATTTTTTGGGGGGATGATGCAAATGTTCTAAAATCAGATTATGGTGGTGGTTGCCCAACTCTGTGAATATCCTAGTAACAATTGAATGTGTGCTTAGTCGCTCGGGCATGTTTGACTCTTTGTGACCCCATGGACTGCAGCCTGCCAGGCTCCTCTGTCCATGGGATTCTCCAGGCAAGACTACTGGAGTGGGTTGCCATGCCCTCCTCCAGGGGATCTTCCCAATCCAGGGATTGGACCCAGGCAGATTCTTTACCGTCTGAGCCACCAGGGAAGCAACTGAATAGTATACTTTAAATGATGAAACAGATATCTGTTATGTCTCAATAAAGCTGTTAAAAAAAAGAAGCTGCAGCAGTGAGCAATGCCATCTAGCACCACAGAGGCAGAAGTCTCTAAAGGCTCAGGAGCTGCGTGGGGGTAGGGGTGGCAGGAACTCAGGTGTACTGGAAAACAGAGGGTACCACTGCCATGTCAACCTAGGGTCTCAAACAATTCCCTCTTCCGTCTGTTTTTTTTTTTCAATACCAAAATTCTTAGAAGGATGGACTATGTTAATTCTTTCTTCTTAATTATTTCTTAAACAATCAGAAGTGTGTCTTCTTTTTATTAATACTTGAATTGTCTAAAAGCAGTTCTAACTTTTAAGCTCATAATATTTAAATTGCCTGACACTTATCCACCCTCTCCTATTGAAACCCTCTTTTTCTTTTAGCTTCCTAGTTTTTCTTCTTAGATCATTCTTTCTTCATTGTTTAATACAACAATACCTGACCTATATTTAAATATAGATTCACAGTAGGGCTCAGACCTAAAATTTTTTCAACCTGAGAAGTGTTTAGCCCTTCCCAGTATTCTACTGATTTCCAAATCTTCATTCTTCCTGAACTTCCAAAATCAAATCTCCAATAGCCCACTAGGGTACTTCTTACTCCCGCAAATGGAGGGACTTCCCCTGGTGATCTAATGGTTAAGACTGTGCGCTTCCACAGCAAGGGGCACGGGTTAGATTTTTGGTTGGGGAACTAAGATCTTCCATTCAGCGTGGTGCGGCCCCCCCAAACAAAAACCAACCAACCAATCAAAAAAAAAATTGATTTTTCTATTTCAAATCAGCTTTCTTTAAACCCCCATTATACAAAACTGAGCTATTTCAAATCCTAAAAGATGATGCTGTAAGTTCTGCACTCAATATGCCAGCAAATTTGGAAAACTCGGCAGTGGCCACAGGACGAAAAGGTCAGTTTTCATTCCAATCCCAAAGAAAGGCAATGTCAAAGAATGCTCAGACTACCGCACAATTGCACTCATCTCACACGGTAGTAAAGTAATGCTCAAAATTCTCCAAGCCAGGTTTCAACAGTATGTGAACTGTGAACTTCCAGATATTCAAGCTGGATTTAGAAAAGGAAGAGGAACCAGAGATCAAATTGGCAACATCCGCTGGATCATCGAAAAAGCAAGAGAAGACCAGAAAAACATATACTTCTGCTTTATTGATTACACCAAAGTTTTTGACTGTGTAGATCACAACAAAACTGTGGAAAATTCTTCAAGAGATGGGAACACCAGACCACCTGACCTGCCTCCTAAGAAATCTGTATGCAGGTCAAGAAGCAACAGTTAGAACTTGACATGGAACAACAGACTGGTTCCAAATTAGGACAGGACTACATCAAGGCTGTACATTGTCACCCTGCTTATTTAACTTATATGCAGAGTACATCATGAGAAATGCTGGACTGGATGAAGCACGAGCTGGAATCGAGACTGCCAGGAGAAATAGCAATAACCTCAGATATGTAGATGACACCACCCTTATGGCAGAAAGCAAAGAAGAACTAAAGAGCCTCTTGATGAAAGTGAAAGAGGAGAGTGAAAAAGCTGACTTAAAACTCAACATTCAGAAAACTAAGATCATGGCATCTGGTCCCATCACTTCATAGCAAATAGATGGGGAAACAATGGAAACAGTGACAGACTTTATTTTTTGGGGCTCCAAAATCACTGCAGATGGTGACTGCAGCCATGAAATTAAAAGACGCTTGCTCCTTGGAAGAAAAGCTACGACCAACCTAGACAGCATATTAAAAAGCAGAGACACTACTTTGTCAACATAGGTCCGTCTAGTCAAGGCTATGGTTTTTCCAGTAGTCATGTATGGATGTGAGAATTGGACCATAAAGAAAGCTGAGTGCCGAACAATTGATGCTTTTAAACTGTGGTGTTGGAGAAGACTCTTGAGAGTCTCTTGGACTGCAAGGAGATCCAACCAGTCCATCCTAAAGGAAATCAGTCCTGAGTGTTTATTGGAAGGACTGATGCTGAAGCTGAAACTGCAATACTTTGAACACCTGATGTGAAGGACTGACTCATTGGAAAAGACCCTGATGCTGGGAAAGATTGAAGGCAGGAGGATGAGATGGTTGGATGGCATCACCAACTCAATGGATACGAGTTTGAGCAAGCTCTGGGAGTTGGTGATCGACAAGGAAGCCTGGCGTGCTGCAGTCCATGGGGTCACAAAGAGTCAGACACAACTGAGCAGCCGAACTGAAATGATACAACACTGAAAACACGGGAATTATCTGGACTCTTTCTTCATGTTCAGACAATCACCAGTGTCTTCCTTCCAGTGTTTTAGGCCCTGAGCTACTAGTTTACTGTGCTCTTACCACATTCCAACTATTATGCTAAGCACCTGTTGTTTAGTTGCTAAGTTGTGTCTAACTCTGTCACCACACTGACTGTACTGAAGCTGAAGCTCCAATACTCTGGCCCCCTGATGCAAACAGCTGACTCACTGGGAAAGACCCTGATGCTGGGAAAGATTGAGGGCAGGAGGAGAAGGGGGCGACAGAGGATGAGATATTTGGATGGCATCACTGACTCAATGGACAGGAGTTTGAGCAGGCTCTGGGAGATGGTGAAGGACGGGGAAGCATGCTGCAGTCCATGGGGTCGCAGAGTCAAAGACAACTAAACAACTGAAGAAGACTGTAGCCGGCCAGGCTCCTCCGTCCATGGGATTTCCCAGATGAGAAGACTGGGGTGGAATACCATTTCCTTCTCCAGGGGATCTTCCTCACCCAGGGGTTGAACCTGCATCTCCTACTTGGCAAGCAGATTCTTTACCACTGAGCCACCAGGGAAGTCCGCATGCTAAGCACTTAAACATTGTCTCACTTTATACACATAACCACTCTCTAAGATAAGTATTATTATCTCTATTTTATGGATGAGAAGTCTGAGGCTCAGGAATATTAAATGACCTTCCTAAGGTAACCTGATCAGTTTGAGCAAACTCTCGGGGATGCTGAAGGACAGGGAAGCCTGGCGTGCTGCAGTCCATGGGCACGACTTAGCAACAGAACAACAACAAAAGGTAATCGGCCAGTAACGTCTGGTCTGGCATTCAGACACAGAACCGTCTGACTCCAGAGTCAGTGTTCTTAAGTACTTGTTACATTGCCTTTCGAGTTCCTGTCACTACTTCTATCATCCGAGTTCAGACCTGCAGGCACTGCCCCTCTGAATTATCACACAGTCTTCTAATCAGTTTTCTTGCTTTCATTCTGGCTCTTTCCTCCCAGCTATCCTATATACTGACACAAGACTAATTTCCCCAAAGTACTGCCTCAATATTGGTATCCTCACCTTACTACTAAAAAGTTGTTAGTGGCCCCCCACTGCCTACAGGATAATCCAAATTCCTTAACATGATATTCAAAGTTCCTTCCTACTTATCCAACCATATTCCATCACACAACAAATTTATTATGAATTTTGGCTCACTCCACTGGGAAGATATCTGGAATGCTCCATTTTCCTTGCCTTTGTTTCTTTTTAAAGGATCTAGCTCAAATTCTACCATGTCTGGAAGCTTTTCTTTATCATGAAAGTCTTTATTCTGAACTTTTTCAATATCAACTGTCTACACAACTCATTTGGTACCAAGTCTTGGCCATTTTATTGTTATTTATCTCTTGATGACAGCACACTTTTGAAGAGTGGGACTGTCTTATATCTTTTTTTTTTCTGTCTTATATCTTGATAAGTAATTCTGAGCCCAGAATTGGCACTCAGTAGGGCACCACTGATGTTTGCTTGGTAAAGCTATTGAATGCCAAGCCCAGTGGGCTAGCTGGACTCAAGTCAGCTTTCAGGAGGTTAGCTTAGCCTGAGAATAGCTTTTTTTTTTTCTTAAACTTTTTAAATCAGTTCTTTTATTCATTTATTTATTTTTAAATTTTCTTTGGAGTATAGTTGCTTTCCAACGCTGCGTTAGTTTCTGTGGTACAGCACAGTGAATCAGTTATACGTATATATGTAGCCTCTCTTTTAGAGTTCCTTCCCACTGAGGTCACCACAGAGCATTAAGTAGAGTTCCCTGGGCTATAGAGTAGGTTTTCATTAGTTATCTATTTTATACATGTGTATATATGGCAATCCCAATCTCCCAATTCATCCCTCCTCCCCTTCCCCCTCTTAGTGTCCATCTGTTTGTTCTCTGCATCTGTGTCTCATCTCTACCTTGTAGACAGGTTATCTGCACCATATATGAGTTAATCTACAGTATTTGTCTTTCTGACTTACTTCCCTCTGTATGACAGTCTCTAGGTCCATCCACGTCTCTGCAAATGGCACAGTTTCATTCCTTTTTATGGCTGATACTCCACTGTACACACGTACCACATCTTCCCCATCCATTCCTCTGTTGATGGGCGTTTAGGCTGTTTCCGGGTCCTGGCTATTGTAAACAGTGCTGCGATAAACACTGCAGTGCATGGATCTTTCAGAATTACGTTTTTTTCCAGGTATCCGCCCAGGAGTGGGGTTGTTGGGTCATATGGTAGTTCTATTTTCAGTTTTTTAAGGAACTTTCAAACTGTTCTCCATAGTGGCTGCATCAATGTACATTCCCATCAACAGTGTAAGAGGGCTCCCTTTACTCCACACCCTCACTGGCATTTATTGTTTGTAAGAGAATAGCATATTTGATAAGAGGCAAGGAAGGAAGGAAGATGAAAACCAGAAAGTTAAGCCTTAGCAAAGTGCTTAGTAAATAAATCTTCAAGGCCAAGATCTCTCTAAACCCCTCATTTCTTTCCATTTTCACACTAGGGATGGAAAAATGAGTGAGCAGCCATGTCTTCAGTTGGCACTTCACTACCGTTTATTTCCACAGTCATGATCCTAGAGTGAAGATTGCAAAGTGAGAGAGAGCCTGGTGGTCACATCTTGTATGTCGACAGATTTTATGTGGTTTGCACAAGCATTTCTACTGTGGTCAGAATGGCAAGCCTTGGACCACTAGAAAGGCAAGGGATAGCTAAACCCAAGTTAGGCTGAGACCCTTGAAGCAAGCTCATGTGATCCAGGGTTGATGGTTCCTCCAAACTTTTGGAGAAAAATATCTCCAGCTTAAGTCAACAGGATTCTCAAAAGTAAGGAGTATGCAAAAATTAATTTGCATCAAAGATCACAAATATGCATGGAAACAAGATACTACAAATGGATAACAGAAAACAACAAATAATAGATTTAAACTGCAAGAACTTCAAATATTAAGAACATCAGAGACAGAACACAAATCAGCTATGGGTAAAATGTTTTAAATAAAGGATAAATTCTCACAGATAAGCAGTTAGTAAGAAATTATTAGAAAGACCCAGGGGAGGTGAAAATAAAACATACCTGAATATAATCATTGGCTGCTGAGCATTCTTATGCCTGAACTAGTCTATGCTATAGGGAGTTGCCAGGTGAAAAAAGGATATGGAGGCTAAGGGGAGATAAACATCTTGCTATAGATCTGAATGGTAGCCTATTCAAAACACTGTGTGAAAATGCTCTATAAATTATAAACATTTTATAGAAATGTAATGCCTTGTTGTTCCTCTTTAAAAATACCAGCATCCATTGAAGATTTTACCTGAATTATTAATAGTTATTTACTGTGATGGTTGAAAAATGATGATTTTCTTTCTATTATTCCTCCTACATTTATTAGCTGGCATTCCAATATGAGAAAGATTTCCTGTTTCCTTCCTATTTATTTTTTTGGTATCTGTATAGATTCTTGGCTTTTTAAAAAACATTCAGTGGGTCATAATCGCTTGCTGGGTATTATTGATTTTGATGGTCATTATCTCAGATTTGGCACGATTTGGCTCTTTTTTGTGTGAAGATTTTTATTGTTGTGTACAAACTTTTTAAACTTAATCATTAAAAAAAATTTTTTTTAATTATTTAGCTGCATCAGGTCTTAGTTGTGGCATGTGGGCTCAGTTGGCCTGCAGCATGTGGAACCTTACTTTCTTGACCAGGAATCACACTTGCATCTCCTGCATTGGAAGGTAGATTCTTAACACTGGACCACCAGGGAAGTCCTCAAATTAACTATTTATTTTTGGAATAATTTTTAGAAAAGTAACAAAGATAGTTAGGAGCGTATCCCTATGTCTTTTCAACCAGCACCCCCTAATGTTACCATCTTATATAGTCATGGTGCATTTGCCAAAACAAGAAAATCAACACTGAATACAGTACTATTATCTGAAGTTGGAGCTGTGAGGATTTTGTCAGTTGTCCCACTAATGTTCTTTTTTTTTTACTATTTGGCTTTTTAAAAACTATATATATATATGTATGTATATATGTATATACACATGTATATAAACTTTTATAAAATGTAAATGTTTTAAAACAAAATAAAGCCCTCCTTCTCCCCTTCAAAAGATAGGTCGATATATACTGGAGGCTATAGATAAACAGCTTGGACAGTGTTTTAAGTATAGTTTAGCAAATAAAAAGATCTGTATTTCCCCTAATCAAGACATTGAGTAGTTTTGGAAACTATCAGGCAGGTAACTTTTAGTGAAAGCAGTACTGAAAAATAGACAAGACAATGTGATCCGAATACGTCTCTGCCCCTAGTCCTTCCCAATCACTCTGCTTACCTCTCACCTCAGGACACTTTTCTTTGGACATTAGCAGCAAGTACTTGCCTGTGTTGACCTAGTCAGGTATCCTCTACACCAGAAACAATCTATGTTAGGTAACTCCTTTTGGCCATGTTTTTGCCTCAGACTGCATGAGTGATTCCAATAGGAAAGGTCAGAAGTGCCCAAATCATACTGAATAAAAATAAACCACGATTTACCATATACTCTTTTCTCTGAGGGAGAAGCATCCCAAGGCCATGAATTAATATTATCTCAAGAGTCAGTCAATCAATCAAATAAACAAGTCACAAGTATCCACTGCACACACTTCTGCTGGGTACAAAGCACTGCGCTGAGTGTTTAGTGGTAAGAGCTCAACTTGAGGGGCTCCTAATTTTGCTAAAATCATTGCCAACATGCCTCTTTGGAGGGCTAGGGCAGCAAGAAAGATGTTTCAGGATGTAAGATAAGGGTCAGAGGAGTGGTTTCAGACTTTTTCAGCCCCAATACATAGAACAACTCTGGCTGAAGCAGGGAAGGCCTAAAGCCCCATACACTCCAACTCCCTCTCTCCACTTCAGAGGGGCCCCCCAAAGGCTTCCAGGGGACCTTTGGGCTCATATGAAAAACTTCTGAAAATCTCTGGGCAAAGGCAAGACTAAGCACAGTTGGTCGGGATCGGGGAAGTGGGGAGTGAAACGAAAACTGCAAGAAATCATCTTTTTTACTTCATGACTCTCGAATCATATATGCTTGGGAAATGATGTCAATTAACTTCATCAACAGCAGACTTACTTCACAGAAAATAACTTTCTAAGTGAATTCAGAAAAATCACTTTGTATAATTACCCCCATGCCCACTAAGGTTCTATGTCTTTATAGGTCATGAGATTTGATGGACAATGAATTTCCTCTAAGACAAGTACTTCTCACTGAAATGTATGAGAGATGCTGAAAGAATTTGGAGATTTAAGAGTTGGTGGTCATAGTGATTCTTGCAGTCTCTGGGCTGAGTGGCAAGGAGAGAATAAACAGGCTGTTAGCTGCCTGAGAGCACCAGGCGATGACATCAGGAGTCGAGTCCACAAATGGAATAGCAGCCAATGCCCAGGAGCACGTCTGTCTTTCCTCCAGGTTGTGTGTAGCTGCTCTGAGCTGAGGAGGCACTGTTCTGAACTGGCATTAAGTTATTTTGCACTCCAAGTGAGGCCAGCCAGTGTGTTGGGCGTGTGCTGGAAGAGGCCTAGCTTGAAAGGCTGTCCCAGACACACCCAGCTGCTTCCTTATCAGGCCTCCCTAATGTAGAGTCTTCTTTAGAAGCACAGAGCTTGCTTTGCGTTTGGCTTCTCAAATATGTTACAGAAAGGTTCAGCTAAGAGTCCACCCCCCAAAATCAAACAGATTTAGAAGAAGCCTGACTCTGAAGTACAACAGAATGGGCTCTTTCCTAGGACCACCTGGTGTGGGTTTATCTCCTTTCTCCCGAGTCTTGTTATTGTTCAGTTGCTAGGTCATGTCTGACTCTTTGTGACCCCATGGACTGCAGGATGTCAGGCTTCCCTGTCCTTCACTATCTCCCGAAATTTGCTTATGTCCTTTGAGTCAGTGATGCTATCCAACCATCTCATCCTCTGCAGCCCTCTTTTCCTTTTGCCTTCAATCATTCGCAGCATTAGGGTCTTCTTCAACGAGTTGGCTCTTCGCATCAGGTGGCCAGAAGCCTATCTCCTCCCTTATGAACTGGAAATATGTAGGCGCCTTTAATGGAACCAAAAATCACAGACAGAATATGTTGGGGTGAAACCCCCAACAAGTGCCAAGCCTTTTACCTCTCAGGCTCAGTTGTGAGGAGAGTGCAGCACTAGGAATTATACCCAAGAAAAGAATAATCTAGAAGCCACTGACCCTCATGGAGCTGTAAAGGGTCTCTTTCCTTTATTCCATAGAAATACCATGATAGTCACCTCAGCCTTGTTCCAGTTTCTGGGACAAATGCTCAAATGGGATTACACCTAGAAAAATATTCTCTTCCAGTAATCCAGCCAGCAAGTGCATGCCCTTCTCCATTAGATCAATCGTTTGATTCCCTTCTTAGCTCAACTCATAGCACCTGTTTGGAGGCAGGAGGCTAAATCAGATAACTTCTTAAGGTACCTTTCAACTCTAATTATAAACTAAGCCAAATTAAAACCTTGGGCCCAAGGGAAGGTCCCTATGCAGTGTGCTAATAAACGTCCTCCCTCTCAACATAAATACACGGATGCACACAGACACACACAGAAACACACACACACACACCACCCCCCTATACTTCCAAGTGCCCGGCTTCTAACTGCCACAGTTAGAATCTGTAAGGATTGAGAACTTGCTGTAAATCTACCTCTTCTGAGGATGTAGGTTAGGGAGAGAGGGGAGGACTACAGAGAATTAGGAGAGTCAATTCCTACCTTGACAGGTTGAGTTCTTCAGGTGGAGGGGTGGAGGATGCAGCAGTGGATAAAGAGACAGAGAGACAGAGCCTCCTAATGCTAGGTGGAGAGCAGCAAGGAGCAGGAAACCAAGACAGAGACAGTGAGCCAGGGGCGAGGGCTGAAAGGCCCAGCGTGGGCCGCCTACTGGAGGACAGCTCTCAAGGGTATATCTGCAGAAGCAAGCTGGGACAGAAGGTCCCTATGCGTCCCCACTGCTCAGCGTGGTCGACCCTTTGCTCTTCTCTGGCTGCTCCTTTGGCTTCTAGCCTCTAGGAAGCGAAGCCAGAATGTTTTCTGCTTCCCCTCCCCCACGGCAGTGGACTGAGTCGTGCGGGGCGGGTAAGCTGCTCTCCAATCAGACTCTCGAAAGCTGTAAATAAAAGGCCACATATGCACAGTGAAGTAGGCTATGAGAAGAATCTAGATTGAATTACCACAAGCCAGTTGTGGAGACAGGGTGGGGGAGGTAGGAGAAAGAGGAGAGAGCCGCCTAGCTGCCCTCCAAGGAAATATTCTCATTCAAACACACTCCACCCTCAGCAGGACTGCTAGAAACCATCAAAGCCTTGCTTCCTGGGAAACTATGTTCTAGTCTCACCCCAGTCTCAGCAGAGGGATCATAGTTTCCGAGAGTCCTCAGTCAAGTCAAAAGCCTTTTCCCAGATGTGACTTATTTTCCAATAGACTTGAAATAACAGTCTCCAAGTCCAGCTCCCGACGCTTGGTCAGAGCACTGGGACTGCCTTACTAGCAGGCGGCAGCGAAGCCCATTTCTGCGTACCCAATACCGTATTTGCTTTGGTTCTGAGACTAAAGTGAGGGCAAACTGATGTTTACTTTAAAAACGTTTAAAGCAGGTGGCAAGGGTCTTGCCTGGGCCCAGAGTGGTCAGGAGCCCAGGTTCTGTAATGATTCAGAGCACGGATTTTGGTGTTAACAGGTTTGGATTCAAATCGGACACGCTTCCTGCCAGCTGTGGGCTTCGGGAAGTTACTCGACTTCACTAAACTTCAGCTTCCTCATTTGCAAAAGTGTCATGATATTTTCCCTCAAAGGTTTGAGGGAGAATTGAGTAAGATATTACACGTAAGTGCCTGACACAAGGTAAGTACTCCGTCAGGGTTACTATTATTATTAGAGCTTTGTCAGATGACCAATGGAGTCCTGACATCTCTCTTTCCTTTCCCAATTTCCCAGGAAACCTAAAGGCTCCAGATACAGGGAACTGGCAGGGCAAAACCTCTTCAAAAGAGCCAAAGGAACTGAAAAGAGTCTTTTTTCCCCCTCCTCCCTTGCGCTAGGACTCAATCAGTAAGCCTGTGCCCATTACACTCTAGACTCACCGGCTGGCCGGCCCTAGGAACCTAAGGCTCTCCCAAACCAAAGATACTAATCCATCTCTAGTGTTACCTGTTGTGGGGCATGCTCCCAGACTGATGGTGCTTCTCCAGGGGCCCCAGATCAGATTCCAGTAGATGTAGGAAAGAAACAGTCTGATCCCAAGTTGGCAGGATAGGTCCGGCCAGGCTGTTGTCTGCCCATCACAGCTGCCTGTGAGGCCTATGGGTTAATAATAGCAACTCTGATGCCAGTGGATTAAGACAGCACTGTAGGAGGTGTTTATTTTTACACTCTGGCGTCAGTATCAAGTTCTACTGGTTACCGCCCAAATCTAGGGCAGCTTCCTGCTACAAGACTGGCCTTGGTCTTCTCCAGGATGCTGAGCTGCATTCTGGAGGAAATGAGCCTTGTTGAAAACAGTTTAGTATTAACAGGGACAGGGAAGGGGAAAAGGAACAAACAGAGCTGACCTAGGTCCAGCTGTCTGGTCCCCAATCTCTGGGACCAGGTGGACCTCAATTGACAGCTGTTGTTCACAGCATCCTCCTGAGTCAGGAAGGCCCTGGACAAGGGACCTAATGTGTTGTTTACATTGTTTTGGAAGGGTGGGTGTATGTGCGTGTGTGCGCACACACACATACACACACACACACACACACACTGGTTGCACTGAAATGATCTGAATAAAATTAAGGAAAGACTGTTACTTAACTAAGCAGAAGCTCCGCCTCATCAGTCACAAGTCCCAGATTAGCGCTGTGAGTGCTGACCTTGTAAAAAAAAAGAAAAAAACCCACCTGGGAAGGTTTTATAGGATATTTCAAAGAAAGGATGGTTAGGCTGGTCTTTATTTGATTTGCACAGTATTTTCAGCAGGTATATCAAATCCCTTGAAAAATCATTTGGCTAGAACTTCTTTCCTAGAAATGACACAATAGGATAGAATTACCAAGAAACCAGCTCTCATCCGGCCAGGAGTCAGTGCCTAGAAAAATCTTTTGCAAAGCCTCCTTCTCCCCCAAGGCATAGAGGTGGAGATCCAGGGACCTTACACTTTGAACACAGAATCTGGAACGCTGTGGTTATCCTGGTCACGTCCCTGAAAGGCAGTCCTAACACAGATTTCGTCTAGTCCCATCTGGCAGACAGGGAGGTGAGGAGGCTGGCAGCTGGACAGTGGATGTAAATAGATGGGTCTGGGCTACTGGGGGGTCATGTGCGCCGCAGACTACTGTGGAATGTCAAAAATGCACCACGCACCAGGTAGGAATGCTGACGTGCAAAGAAAGCAGCAGCCAAGCACACAGTAACAGCGACTCCATCATCTTCCTGCCCAAGGCTGACTCACAGCCATTGTCAGAGACACAACACAGCAACATCATGAGGAGTAGGAAGGTAGGCTGGTGAACCACCCATTCAGTACATTTTTTCTCCTGCCATTCAAGGCTTATCTACCTGGTCATCAGAACAACAATGCAGCCTCAGAATCAACCAGATTTGATGACTCAAGATATGCGGTTTGATCTCAGCTCCATCTGGAAGCTACTCATGCCTAGGATGGTGGCAGGATGCCCGGATAGGAACACTGCTTTCATTCTTGGCTTTTTCTCTGACTTGCTGGGTCATCTTGGGGCAAAGTACCTGTCCTCTTGAAGTTCTAGCTTTACCATTTGGAGAAGGGGCTAATTGTATCCACCTTCTGGTGAGATGGCAAGAAAATATTTGAACAATCAAATGATAAGTAGTAAGAATACAACTTGAGATTATCATATAAGTAAAGTAAGTCAGAAAGAGAAAGGCAAATATCATATGATATCACTTATATGGGGAATCTAAAATAGACACACATGAACCTACCTATGAAACAAACAGAATCACACATGTAGAGAACAGGCTGGTGGTAGCCAAGGGGGTGGGGGGTGGAGGAGGAACGCAGTAGAAGTTTGCGGTTAGTAGACGTAAGCTTTTATATATAGAATGGATAAACAACAAGGTCCTGCTGCAGAGCACAAAGAACTATACTTGATATCCTATGATAACCCATAATGGAAAAGAATACTAAAAAAGAAATATACATATATATAGGCTTCCCTGGTAGCTCAGCTGGTAAAGAATCTGCCGGTAATGCAGGAGACCCTGCTTCGATTCCTGAGTCAGGAAGATCCCCTGGAGAAGGGATAGGCTACCCATTTCAGTATTCTTGGGCTTCCCTGGTGATTCAGAGAGTAAAGAATCCACTTCCAATGCAGGAGACCTGGGTTTGATCCCGGGGTTGGGGAGATTCCCTGGAGGAGGGCATGACAACCCATTCCAGTATTCTTGCCTGGAGAATCCGCATGGACAGAGGAGCCTGGCAGGCCCATGGGGTCACAGAGAGTCGGACACGACTGAATGACTAAGCACAGCACAGCATACTATACACACACACATATGTATATAAACTGAATCACTTTGATGAAGAGCAGAAATTAAAACACTGTAAATCAATTATACTTCAATAAAAAATAAATAGCAAGAAATGTAAATGCTATAAATTCTTCGGACCAAAGTATTTTAAAAATATGACTGTCACTCATGCATATAGTAGAGAGGCCTGGCCTTGCATATTTTTCTTCTTCTAGGTCACAGGGGCCATGTCGGGAAGTGAACCTGGCCTGTACTTGGAGGTACAGTTCTTTTCTTTCAGGCACATAATCCCTACCACTGGCTTGAGGAACAGTTGAAACAGTCAGGAATCTGCTTACCTAGATACAAGCTATTAATTTCCACTAATGTGTAATGGAGAAAGTAGAAAAATGCAAACAGAAAGAAATGCCTCTACTCATCCACTTGCTCCATCTAAAGGCCTGATAAAGCAGCGTCAATGAAAGGATATATTCCGCTGCTCCGTTAGAACAAAGGCAACAGTGTATTCTACACCCAGTACAAGGCTTCACTCTTTCCCTCTTTCCCACCCAGCAATCATTAGTCTGCCAGGTCCCCGGCACTTTTGGAAAGCAGAAATAGAAATGTATTTGTCATTGATGCTGACACCTTTTTTTTCTGCAGGTGCCTACCCTAGGGTTCAAAACAGATTTTCCTGCATCCTGCAGCTTCTGGTGAGCTTTCAGGAAACCCTCCTTTCAGCAAACGCTGTCTGTAAAGGGCCAGACAGTAACTACTTAGGCTTTGTGGCCGTAAGATTCTGCCATATATTCCCTTCTTTTTAAAAAAAAAAACAATTCTTTAAAAATGTAAAAACCATTCTCAGTGTAAATGTAAAAACCTTATAAAGTTATTCTGGCATGGACCATAATTTGCTGATTTCTATTCTGGACTTTAAAGGCCTCTCTATTCAAAATCTGTTTCTCAAAATTCTGACTCCGCTGGGCCTGCCTGGGGATCCTCTCTCCTCTTCCCACATGGCTGTTGCATACATTTCAGAGGCAGCTCCCCTCGAAGGAGCCACTGAGGAATGTGAAGGAAGAATTCTGAGTTTATTTGTATTGGAGCTGACAGACTGACTAATTCCCTTCATATAAAGTGCTTCAAAAACATCTGTGGAATTTAGCTTATTGCATTATCATTCTGGAGTGCAGACTGAGCCATAAACAGCCTTTATCTTTCTATTTCTATTTAATAATACTATCCCATGCCTCTACCAGGCCTTTTTCTTTTCTTCTTCTCCTGCTCCCCAGGTTCCAAACCCACACGTGAACTGACCTGGGTCTCAAGTCCTTCTCTCTTACCTATCCCTCCCATTTCTATATGTGGTATGGTTGTAGATGGCACGGGAACTATCAACAGTCAGATGACTTTAGATATAGTAAATATGGATGAAAGGCATGAGGAGAGAGGTGAGCTTATTTTGAGTAAAGACATAGAGCTGTAAATCTAGGCTCTATTACTAATAGTCAAAATAGCTTTGTAAACAGGGCTTAAACTACTACAAAAGCAACCTAAGGACAATGTGCAAAGAGTCAGGAATTACCAGAGTTATACTGGAGAAGGGATAGGCTACCCAATCCAGTATTCTTGGGTTTCCCTTGTGGCTCAGCTGGTAAAGAATCTGCCTGCAATGTGGAAAACCAGGGTTCGATCCCTGGGTTGAGAAGATCCCCTGGAGAAGGGACAGGCTACCCACTCCAGTATTCTGGCCTAGAGAATTCCACAGACTGTATAGTCCATGGGGTCGCAAATAGTTGGACATGACTGAGTGACTTTCACTTTCACTACCTCACCACACAACATAGACTAGAAGGGAATGACTTGTAGCTAAAGAATAATACTTACAGTGACAGTAGCCATTATTTACAATCTATTTGATATTTAGTATCTCACCTGAAGTGAAGAGCTGACTCATTGGAAAGGACCCTGATGTTGGGAAAGACTGAGGGCAGGAGGAGAAGGGGGCGACAGAGGATGAGATGGTTGGATGGCATCACTGACTATGGACATGAGTTTGAGCAAACTCCGGGAGATAGTGAAGGACAGGGAAGCCTGGCATGCTACAGTTCATGGGGTGGCAAAGAGTCAGGCACAACTTAGAGATTAAACAACAACAATAGTAATCTACCAAGCTACTGCTGTGCCAGATGTTTGCCTAATACTTCATTTGAGAGAAAAAGCAAAAGGTACAGGCAAATCCTTGTCTAAGGCAAATCCTAATTCAGTGAGAAAGCTATGTGTCATTTTGAAAGATTCAAGTTACATTCAAAATTCTAAAATGCCTCATATCAGCTTGAGAAAATTATGGAAATAAGAACAATTAACATAGGAATATTCTTGAAAGTTGTGCCTATTTCATGTACAATTTAGAAATATAATTGATCACACCTGAAAAAGGGAGAGTTTCTTGTATTTTTGTTTATCATAACTTAGCAGGCCCCTAAGTTCACAATAAGACGTTAAACTGATGGTTACCTTTATAAGAGAGTTAAGAATAAAAGAAATACATAAAGTACACAGGACTATATGGCAAGGAAGTATATTACAACTGTTTATATACATTCTCTCTCCTCCTTGATTGCATGTTAAGGAAGAGATGGTCTTACTCATCTTTGCAGTCATTTAACCTAGCCTAGAGTCTGGCACATGGTTTAAAATGTTTCCTGAACTGAACTAAGGAGGAACTGAATCTTTACCAAACTAAATTGGGAAAATTTCTTTTTCCAGAGCAGAATTTGGTTCATTACAATTGTGGACGTATTTACACACACTAAGTTCTACTCCTCCCTGGTGGGACGCAGGGTGCTGGGAGGACAGAGCTGGTACCGCGGCTGTGGCCTCTGGAACGTGCAGGGCGGGGATGCCCAGGTTCGGCTCGTCTCCCCGCATCCCAGCACCGCACTCCCTTCACTGCTAGTGGGAGCTGCAGCATGAGAACCAAAACAGCACGTTCCAGCCAGAAGGTCCAACAGCCGTCCTCTCTCTGTCTTTCGTCATCCCTCCCCGTTGTCTTCAAGTCTGCTTTGTGAGCTGCTGAGCCTCTAGGAAAGAATGCAGGATGTGCCTCAGAAAGTCCAGCGCTAGCTGAGGAGCTGTTTGTTTTTTCCTACAAAAGGTCAGTCCATGAAAGTTACATAAGACTCGGCTCTCCTCACTGGGAGCTTTCCCAACTCCAGCTGGAGAGATTCCTCAAGCTGTTTAGAGTTCAGGAAAAGGGTTTGGAATTTCCTGACTGGCTAGCCTGCATTGGAGCCATCTCTGGGTAGCAATGGGGAGGTTCCCGCAGAGAACAATGTAACTCCTGTGCTCTCACTGCCCCTCACTTGTGGCCCCGTGGGGTTCCCCAGGGGACAGGAAATAGCACGATTCGTTCACAGTTAACATCTCAGAACAAAGATGAGCCCCACTACTAAAACCGGAGCCCCACTGCTAAAACGAGTGGCATCAAGTCTTTGAGGCTCCACCCAAAGGAGGCAGAACCTAGGGAGTCTGAGAGCTCACCCCAGAAGCACAACAGCTCTGGGAGGCCTTCCTCCCCTGCTTTGGGCAGACGTATAGAATTTGTTTGTGGCCCTGAGAACCTCAGATGCCAGTCTTGCCCACGGACTAGATGAATGAGCCAATAAACATTAACCGAGCATCTATGAATTTCAAGGCACCGGACTATGTGAACCAAGCAGACCCGGGGCTGGCCTTCATATAGTGCTTACAGTTCGCCTGGGGAGACTAAACAGACAACCGAGTAGTTATGAGCACACAAACTATGAAGTAGGCCTTCGGAATGTGCTATATTCAAAGGATACACAGGTAATCCATAGGAGCCATCTCTGTCCACGGAAGCCGGTTAGCATATTTATTAAATCAGGGACCAGTTTATACTGAATTGGCAACCAAAATTATGCATTTTGGTTGAAAACTCTGGCCCTTTAAGTAGTCACTAGAATCTGTCAATAACTTGCTCTCAGTTGAGTACCATTTTTATTCCCATTCATTCTGCGGGAATTCAGTCCCTATTCACATCAAACACTTTTGTTTAAAGGCATAAGAACTCACTTCAACTAAGAAACTGCTGCTCATTTATAACGAAGAAACTGAACCCTGATTTGCTCTCTCCAGCTTTAGGCCAAGCACTTTTGTTTCATTCTGGTCAACATAGACCTTGACCTTGTGTGCATGGCTCAGTCACGTCCTACTCTTTGTGACCCCATGGACTGTCGCCTCCCAGGCTCTTCTGTCCATGGAGTTTTCCAGGCAAGAATACTGAAGTGGTTGCCATTTACTGCTCCAGGGGATCTTCCCAACCCAGGGATTGAACCCATGTATCTTGTGTCTCCTGAGTTGGCAGGCAGATTCTTTACCACTGTGTCACTTGGAAGGGAGCTAAGAAATGGCTGGTACATAACTCTGCTCCTAAGGACTAATTCTGGTGGGATCCAACATTCTGTTGATGGCTATTCGGCAGCTAGTTGCAATTTTGGTGTTCTTGTAGAAGAAGATGAGCTCAGTCAGAATGGCCATCATCAAAAAGTCTAAAGACAAATTATTTGACTCCCCTCACTTCACCTGTACAGTGGGGCTAATAATACAGGGTGCTGGTGGAAGTTAAAAGAGAGAGAAAACATGTGGAACAGTGACTGGCATTTAGTGAACCTCAGTAAATAATTATAATGAATGTGAATCAGGAACGTCTTCTTTCCTTGAATCTAAATCCTTCCTATTGCCTCCTGAGGCTGCACGACTGTTCAGTTTACCAATTCACAGCAGAGAACCTTGTCGCTGTCATACCCAGTGCCTTTCAACAGGCACACCACCTCGAAAGCTTTAACCCTCATGGCTCTATTCTTCGTCCCCTAGGAGCTGGAAAGTGACTCAATCCCAGGAAATATCACAAGATAACATACAGAGAAAGTCAGAGTGAATATGCAACTTATCTATGAATCAAGATTCTCCTACCCAGTGAATACAGGTACATGACTACCTGAATTACCTGTTAGCAGAAGACAGTGAAGGTGAGTCCTCTACATAAATTCATGGGCTGACAAGATTCTCCTTAAAAGGTCTAATTATTTCCAAACATGTACCCCAGGAGATCCTATCCAAGTCCCATAGCTTCTGCTGTAGAAAAGCCTCTCTAATCTATCCTCTCTTTTAATTCCTAAAATCAGTGCTCTACTTCTAGGCCCTCCTGAAATACCTCTTTTGAGGATTATTATTCAATATTTGGGCAAAGATTCCTATTGGCTAGGAATAGAGACTATTGCTAGGAATACAGTGGTAAACAAAACAGATATTATCCCTACCCTCAGGAAGCTTACAATCTAGTGGAGGAATGCAATCACATAAAAAAAAAAATACAATTATGAAATGTGATAAATGCCTTGGAAATAAAGTGCAGAGTATTAAGAGGATCTGATTAAGACTGACGATGGATGTGATTAAGAGGTCAGGGAAGGCCTTTCTGGTAACTTGTGAAGGCCTCTCTGTAAATTAAATGTTAAGCCTTGAAACGTTAGCCAAAAGGAAGTTAAACAGGTGAAAAGGTGGGGACAACATTCCAGGCAGAGGGAATGACATGCGTGAAAGGCCCTGAGGCAAGAAAGTGGTTGGTATCTTAGAAAAACTGAAAGAAAACAGTGTCGCTGAAAGTGTCCATCATATTTGGCAACCAGGAGTCCACTGATGATCTTGACATAAACAGTTTCAGGGGAGTGGTTAGTGGAAATGAAAGTAGACTGCAGAGGGTGCAAAAGTGAATGGAAAATCCAGCAGATTGGCGGGGTGGTCAACAAAGGTCGGCTGTTACAGTAGCAAGACAGGCACTACCCAGAGGGTGATGTGGTGTCAGGGGATTTATTTTTAAAAAGTAAAGACCTTATCAAATTAATATATGCACATGGTTACAAAGTTAAACGTGAAAAGGCTTCCCTTGTGGCTCAGCTGGTAAAGAATCCACCTGCAATTCGGGAGACATGGGTTAGATCCCTGGGTTGGGAAGATCCCCTGGAGAAGGAAAAGGCTACCCACTCCAGTATTCATTGCACTATAAAGCTTACGATGAATAATAGAAATCCACAGCTCCATCCCCTTCTATCTCTGTGTCATTTCCCACTACTTCCAAATCTTTTAGCTGTCTCATCTGGCATTTATGTTCATGTTTATAAATCACATGCATATTTAATTATTTCTTAATTTTAAACATTCTTTGTTCACTTCCTACATCCACCTTCCTCACACTTTCTGATTCAATTAATATCCAGTGGTTGCTATGACTTGGTATAGCAAATAAGAGTTTATTTGTTGTTGCTGAGTTGCTTAGTCATGTCCAACTCTTTGCAACCCCGTGGACTGCAGCACGCCAGGCTCCCCTGTCCTTGATCTCCCGGAGTTTGTTCAAACTCATGTCCATTGAGTCAGTGATGCCATTCAACCATCTCATCCTTTGTCCCCTTCTTCTTTTGCCTTCAATCTTCCCAGCATCAGGGTCTTCTCTCATGAGTCAGCTCTTCGAATCAGGTGACCAAAGTATTGGAGCTTCAGCTTCAGCATCAGTCCTTCTAAGAAATACTCAGGGTTGATTTTCTTTAGGATGGACTGGTTTGATCTCCTTGCTGTCCAAGGGACTCTCAAGAGTTTTCTCCAGCACCACAGTTTGAATGCATCAATTCTTCGGCGCTCAGCCTTTTTTGCTGTCCGTGGAGTTGCACAGAGTTGGACACAACTGAGCAACTTTCACTCACTCACTCACTCACTCACTTTTCTCCTGTCCAACTCTCACATCCATACATAACTACTGGAAAAATCATAGCTTTGACTATATGAACCTTTGTAGGCAAAATAATGTCTCTGTTTTATAACATGCTGTCTAGATTGGTCATAGCTTTTCTTCCAAGGAGCAGGCATCTTTTAACTTCATGGCTGTAGTCACCATCTACAGTGATTTTGGAGCCCAAGAAAATAAAGTCTGTCACGGTTTCCATTGCTTCCCCATCTATTTGTCATAAAATGATGGGTTGTAACTTTAATACTTGACTCTCTTTAGTTTAGTTTTCTATATATTTATCCCTAATTCTTCCCAAATTCTCTAGCAGAACTGTAAAAATTGCTCTCAATCTAATTTTCCAAACAGTCAAACATAGTTCTTTCTTTTTCCCCCCTGGATCATAATCCTTCTGGAACTTTCTGTTCTCCTGATACATCATGAAATTAAAAGATGCTTACACCTTGGAAGGAAAGTTATGACCAACCTAGATAGCATATTAAAAAGCACAGACATTACTTTGCCAACAAAGGTCCGTCTGGTCAAGGCTATGGTTTTTCCAGTGGTCACATATGGATGTGAGAGTTGGACTGTGAAGAAAGCTGAGCGCCAAAAAATTGATGCTTTTGACCTATGGTGTTGGAGAAGACTCTTGAGATTCCCTTCGACTGTAAGGAGATCCAACTAGTCCATCCTGAAGGAGATAAGTCCTGGGTGTTCATTGGAAGGACTGATGCTGAAGCTGAAACTCCAATACTTTGGCCACCTCATGCGAAGAGTTGACTCATTGGAAAAGACCCTGATGCTGGGAGGGATTGAAGGCAGGAGAAGAAGGGGACGATAGAGGATGAGATGGCTGGATGGCATCACCGACTCGATGGGCATGAGTTTGAGTAAACTCCGGGAGTTTGTGATGGACAGGGAGGCCTGGCGTGCTACAGTTCATGGGGTTGCAAAGAGTCGGACACGACTGAGTGACTGAACTGACTGACTGAACTGATACATTCTGAACTGACTGTCCTCTATGGTTTACAACACCACTATCATGCTGGACTTCTCTTTATCCTCATCCTAGGAATTTTCTTTGCCTCTCTTCTCTTAGTTGCCCTGTGTTCTAGATCCCATGATTTCTTCTTTCTTGTTTATATTCTCATTTTGCTGAAGCATATTCTGTGATAGCTTTCTAAGATAGGATACACAGTAGGAATATTTTTGTAATGAGTATCTGAAAGTATATATTTTAAACTCTCACAGTTGATAATTTGGCTGAGCATAAAACCCTAGGTTAGAAATCAATTCCTCTCATGAATCTGAAAACACGGCTCACTGCTTACTAATTAGATTCCATTCTTGTTGAATACAGTGCCATTCTGATTTCTGATGCTTGTATGTAAACTTAAAAAAAAAAATACCGGTTTAAAATTTCTCTATATCCCTAGTGTTCTAAATTTTCATGACGAGTTACCCTAGGGTATGGTATTTCTATTGGTTGTGCTGGGCACTTTTGATTTGGAGACTCTTCAGTTCTGGGAAATACACTTGTATTCTTTCTTTTCTTTTTCGTAACTTTGTCTCCACTGACATTGAAGATTTAGAAAGAGAGGAATTAAACGATGAACCAACATCCTTGAGAAGTAGTTAGGCACTCAAATTTTCTATATTTCTATTCTCTTAAAAAATTTTTAAGTATACAGGCAATATTGCTAACCATAAGCATAATGTACAGCAGATCTCTAGAACTTCTTCATCTTGCATAACTCAAACTTTGTACCAGCTGAACAGCATCTCCTCATTTCCCCCACTCCCAGCTCCTGGCAACCACTATTCTTTTTCCTATATCTATGACTTTGACTATTTTAGATGCCTCACATAAATGGAATCATGCAGTATTTATCCTTCTGTGACTGACTTATTCCCTTGAAACTAAGATCATAATAGGAAAATGGGCAGGATATGAGCAAACATTCCAAAGAAGAGGGAACAGAATATAGCTAATAAGCATACACTAAGATTTAAAACACTATTAAAATATTGCCTTTTGTTCATTAATTATCAAACAAAATAGTAATAGTTAATCCTGGTGAAGACAACTAAAACAGGCATTTTCACACTTTGTCAATAAAAGCATATTTGGGTACATTCATATTGAGGTTGGGGGAAAATGTATATATATATCCAGTCTTAAAAATATTCAAATCCTCTAACTCCACCTCCAGAATTCTATACTAAAGAAATTATCAAAGCTTTTTTAAATAAGGTTATTAATCTGAACATTTTTCAGAAAAGAGAAAGCTATTTTTTAGAAACCTCAAATGTCTAACATTTATGTTAAATAAATTATGGTAAGTTCAAACAATGGATTTGTTACCTAACTATTAAAAATTTGGTTTCCAAAAACTGTTCAATGATATGTTGTCATTTTATATTTGTCTGTATTTTTCTAGATTTTCAAGAGTGAAAATATATATCACCTATAATTACAGAAAGAGACACTTTCTCAGAAAATATTTTTAAACAAAATAGACAAGATTTGTTTGTTTCAAAGGAAAATATCATAGTATCCTTCATTTTGTCTGTCTCCATAAAAACACAGTTAAGTTTAAACATTTTCTAGGTTAAAATCTGAGCAGTGAATAGCATTTCTTTGAACTGTATTCTCCACAGTCTCAATCTTAAATGAGTAATAGGGTTATAAACCTAATCTCTATAGGAAGAAAACACAGTGTGGAAATGATATGCCATAAATCACACTCTTACTGGCACTATTTGGCCTTTGATTCCTGGGTCTTACGCATTAGAGCCTTTTCTTTCAAAACCAAAACAAAAACCTTTATGTTGATTAAATCTGAGAACCACTGATCAAGAAGCTGAGACTAGAGTTTGGGTCTAACAGTAGTTCTACTCAAAGCGTAGTCTATGGACCAGTAGAATCAGCCTCTCCTGGGAATTTATTAGACTGGTAAATGGTTGGACTTACTGAATCAGACTTACTGAATCAGAATTTCAGGAGTGACAAGTGATTTTTATGCAGCCTCAAGTTTAAGAATTAACACATATCTAGAGGAAATTAAGCAAAGAGGCTAACAGTATGCAAAGGGAGGGAGGTACAGAGACCATCCAATGTTCAATGTATATATATATTTAAAGCATATACATTATTATAAAATATCCTAAAAACAAACTTTTTCCATACTATAAACTAGAAGTTATGGCTAGAAAGTATTTTCTTGGCTTTGGACTAGAAAAGGTAGACAAATTAGCATAGGTCTTGGATCAAAGGGTAAAAGGAATCTATAATTCATTCCTGGTTCCAGACAGCTCATTAAATTAAGGCTAAGCGTTTCACATAGGAATTTAGGAACTGTATGTATGCAGTAAATATTCTGGCTATATTTCTGTCAAACCATGAATGGTTACTGGCAGGTGGTCAGCTGAAGATGATGGGATCGTCACTTCTTTCAACCTCTTTCCACTTTGGAGTCATGACTCAGAAGGCAAAACTCAGTAGTCACCGTGACTGGCTTCAAGTGTGCTTTACAGAGCCCTCCCATTGACAATGAAAGGGAAGTGAGTGGGATGGAGAGGAAAGGAGGGAGAGGTGAACAGGTTAGACTCTACTTCTCCCAACCCCTTGCCTTCAAAACAGTTCAGCCTTTACCTTTTTGGGTCCACTTATCTGTGGAATATACTTGAACAAAGATCTCCCCTCTAAAAAACATTTTAAAAATTTCTATTCTCTACTACATATTCTCAACAACCCAATAAAAAGCCACAGCTTAACAAGGAGCTGTTAGTGCTCCTCGTTAACTATCTATCACCACCACCTGGCTGTCAAAAGTGCTCACAACGCATAATGGGCAGGTGGTCTTGCTTCCAGGACTCCCTTCTCCAACCACTATCATTAGGGACGAACAAACTAATAATGTTGCAAGTTGCTGTGTTGGATGTGAGGCTAAGCATATTACAGAAAGCAGCCTATAAACTGAACTTGACATTACACTATCTAAGGAGTTAAAGGTTGGGGACTGCTGTTCCAAATAACAGTAATTTAAACATTGCTGTCTCATGTATATATTATTGTATAACAAACATTCCACTTAGTGGCTTACAACAATGACCGATTATATCTCACAGTTTTGTGAGCTGGCTAAGGGTGTTTTTGCAGTTCCAAAAGATGGGTTCTGGAAATGTTTTGAATTGAAGCAGAATAGCCCTGTCCCACCAAATAAGAGAAGTCCTTCAAAGTAATCTCCTTGGGAGACAATTCACCCAGCAATGCTCCTATTCAAAACATTTCCAGAACCCATCTTTTGGAACTGCAAAAAACCCCTTAGCCAACTCACAAAACTGGATATAGTCATTGTTGTAAGCCACCAAGTTGTGGAATGTTTGTTAAACAGTAATATATAAGCGAGACAGAAATGTTTAAATTACTATCCTTTTGGAACAGGAGACAAAAAGGTGGTTCCCAACCTTTCTGGCACCAGTTTCATGGAAGACAGTCTTTCCATGGACCTGGGGGATGGGGTGGTGGCTGTGGTTTCAGGGTGATTCCAGAGTATTATATTTATTGTGCATTTTATTTCTATTGTTATTACATCAGCTCTACCTCAGATCATCAGGCATTAGATCCTGGAGGTTGGGGCCCTGATGTGAAGGATATTTAAAAGGAAATGATCAGCCTCGCAGAAAAACTTCAGCTATCTAGAACCTTCAGAGACTAGGTTGGTCTGATAACAGTTTGGCTGTATCTTTTTAAAAACTGTATTTCTTTGGCTGCTTCACGTTTAGCTGGGGCACACGCGGGTCTTTTTTTGCAGGGCTCAGGCCCCTTTTTAGTTGAGGCTCTAGGGCTCCAGGGTGTGCGGCTTCAGGAGCTGTGCGGTGCGGACTTCGTTCCCCAAGCAGAGATCAAACCCACATCCCCTGCACTGTAAGATGGACTGTTAAACACTGGGCCACCAGGGAAGTCCCTGGCTGCATCTTTAAATAAACAGATCCTTGTTATCCTTCAGATAACAAGAAAACAACATTTTTGGAAGTGAAACAACTCTCAGATGAATGGGAACAGCAGTGGGTTCCCAATTCTCTCATCTGGAATTTTTGCTTTTTTCCTTGGGGTCTTCTGAATCCTATCTATACTGACGTTAGGAATACTCTGATCTTTCTTTTACCTGAACATGAGTAAAAACCAATTTTCTATTTTTCCCTAGGGACACTAAATATAAGGTTCTATTTTCTTTCTTAAAATAATTATACAAGAAAAGAAAGGAAGTACAAAAGTATAAAAACAGATAAACAAGTTAAATATAGATTTTAGGATCCTAAGATAAACTTAAGTATAAACTTTGGATCCTAAAATAACTAAATCTAGCCAGAAGTTGGCTGACTCTTTTTCCCTCTCCACCCAGTTATCAACTCGTCGTCCTTGACCACAAGATCTCACACAAGAAGCCAAAAACAGCATACATTTCAGAGCTCAAAGTCTCATCTTCCAGGAATTCCAGAGAACAGCAATTTTCTGCTTTAAGTATCAAGAATAATGTTTTAAAAACTTAGGTATTTCGGTAAAACCTTTAAGATGTACACTTTTACTTACACACTTTTGTTTTATACACAGTATATAGACTATAACCTAACTTTTCTTTGGTGACTCTGTGCTGCCAATGCAGGGGACCTGGGTTCAAACTCTAGTCGGGGAACTGGATCCCACATGCCCCAACCAGGAGTCTGAGAGCTGCAACTTAAAGATGCCACGTGTTGCAACTGAGACCTGGCGTAGCCAAATAAATAAATAAATATTTTTAAAATAAATAAATAAGGATGAGAAAAAAATTTTAAATCAGTTTAGTGTTTCTAGACAAAATAATGAACAATCTGAAAAGGAAACTAAGAAAATAATTCCATTTACAACAGCATCAGCAAGAATAAAATACTTAGGAATAAACTTAACCAAGAAGGTAAAGACATGTACACTGAAAACTATAAAATGCTACTGGAAGAAATTAAAGAAGTAAGTGGGAAGATGTCATGTGTTCATGGATCATAAGTTAATATTGTTAAGATGTCAATACCTGCAATATGTGACACTTGCAATATGGAGGGATATTATGCTAAGTGAAATAGGCTAAAACCACAGAATGACAAATACTGCCCAATTCCACTTATATCAGGAATCTAAAATAGTTAAATTCATGAATCAAAGAGTAGAAGGATGGTTGACTGGGGGAGAGGGAAATGAGGAGTTGTTGTTCATTGGGTATAAAGTTTCAGTCAAGCAAGATGAATAAGCTCTAAAGATATGCTGTAAAACAATATACCTACAATCAACAATATATTGTAAACTTAAATTTGTTAAGAGGGTAGATCTCATGTGAGGCTTCCCTGGTGGCTCAGATAGTAAAGGATCTGCCTGCAATGAGGGAGACCAGGTTCAATCCCTAGGTTGGGAAGATCCCCTGGAGAAGGGAGTGACTACCCACTGCGGTATTCCTGCCTGGAGAAGCCCATGGACAGAGAAGCCTGGTGGGCTACAGTCCATGTGGTCACAAACAGTTGGACATGACTAAGCAACTAACACTGTATTCTTTCTATAAAATAATGAAAAGATGTCAACTGTCCAAAGCAATCCACAGATTCAATGAGATCCCTTTCAAAATCTTAATGATAATTTTTACAGAAATAGAAAAACTCATTCTAAAATTTGTATGAAATCACAAGGGATCCTGAATAGCTAAAAAAAAAAATCTTGAAAAACAGAACAAAGTTGTAGGATTCATACTTCCTTACCACACAGCCTACAGTTATCAAAAGAGTAGGGTACCACCTCATGAGGGTCAGAACAGCCATCATTAAAAGTGGGGACTTCCCTGGCGGTCCAGTGACTGAGATTCTATGCTCCCAATGCTGAGTGCCAGGGTTCAATCCCTGGGTGGGGAACTAGGTCCCACATGTATAACTAAGAATTCACATTCTGTAACTAAGACCTGGTGCAGCCAAATAAACAAACAAACGAATTTTTTTTTTTAAGTCTACAAGTAACAAACGCTAACAAATGGTGAAAGGAACCCTCCTACACCATTAATGGGAATGTAAGCTTGGGCAGTCACTGTGGAAAACGGTATGGCGGTTCCTCAGGTTCTATTCTAAAATAGAATTAGCACAAGAGTTGAAAGTGCTGGCCTCTCAGTCGTGTCTGACTGTTTGTGACCCTATGGACTATAGCCCGCCAGCCTCCTCTGTCCATGGGATTTCCCAGGCAAGAATACTGGAGTGGGTTGCCATTTCCTTCTCCCAGGGGGTCTTTCTGACCCAGGATCGAACCTTGGTCTTTTGCGTTGCAGGCAGGTTCTTTACTGTCTGAGCCAGCAGGGAAGCCCATAATATGATCTAGCAATCCCACTCCTGGGCACATACCCAGACAAAACTATAGTGCAAAAAGATGCATGCATTCCTATGTTCATAGCAGCACCATTCACAGTAGCCAAGACATGGAGACAACCTAAATGTCCCCTGACAGATGAACGGATAAAGAAGATGTGGTGCAGATACACTATATCTATACATATACACTATGAAGTACTGTCGCTAACTTGTGTCCGACTCTTTGTGACCCCACGGACTGAAGCACACCAGTCTTCCCTGTCCTTCACTATCTCCTGGAGTTTTCTCAAACTCATGTCCACTGAGTTGGTGATGCCATCCAAGTGATGCCATGAAGTACTTACTTAGTTAGTTAAGTCGCTCAGTCGTGTCCGACTCTTTGCGACCCCATGGACTGTAGACCACCAGGCTCCTCCATCCATGGGATTCTCCAGGCAAGAATACTGGAGTGGGTTGCCATTTCCTTCTCCAGGGGATCTTCCCGACCCAGGGATGGAACCCAGGTCTCCCGCATTGCAGGCAGACGCTTTAACCTCTGAGCCACCAGGGAAGCCCCATGAAGTACCACTCAGTCATAAAAAAGAAAAAAATAATGCCATTTGCAGTAACATGGATGCAACTAGAGATTATCATACTAAATGAAGTAAGTCAGAAAGATAAAGACAAATACCATATGATATCACTTATATGTGGAATTGAAACTATGACGCAAATGAATCTATCTAAGAAACAGAAGAAGCAAAATCAGGGGCATAGAGCGTAGACGGGTGGTTGCCAAGGTGCGGGGGGTGGGAGGGGTGGACTGGGAGTTTGGGATTAGAAGGTGCTAACTGCTATGTACAGAATGGATAAACAACAAGGTCCTACTGTACAGCACATGGAACTGTATTCAATATCCTGTGATGAACCATAATGGAAAAGAATATGAAAAAGAAAGTATATATATGTATAACCAAGTCACTTTGCTGAATACTGTAATTCAACTGTACCTCAATAAAAAAATAAATTAAAAAAAAAAGAGGGTGGTGCTGGCATAAAGACAGACATAGAGACCAATGAAAGAAAATAGAAAGCCTAGAAATAAACCTGGCATATCTGGTCAATTGATACTCAACAAGAATGGCAACACTATTCAAAGGGGAAAGGATAGTCTTCAACAAATGGTGTTAGGAAAAATAGATATCCACATGCAAAAGAATGGGCCCTTATATTACACACCATACAAAATTTAACTCAGAATAGATCTAGTCCTAACCATAAGAGTTAAATTTATTCAAGAAAACTTAGAAGAAAACATAGGGAAAGAGCTTCATGACAGATGAATGGATAAAGAATAATTGAATTTGGCAATGATTTATTGGCTACAACACCAAGAGCACAGACAAATAAAGAAAAAAATAGGTAAACAGGACCTCATCAAAATTTAAAAATTTTTGTGTATCAAAGAATCACAAAAGAGGCAACCCCATGAAACTGGAGAATATATTTTCAAATCATAATATCTGATAAGGGACTTCTATCCTAAAAATATAAAGAACTCTTACAATTCAACAATAGAAAGATATAACCCAATTAAAAACAGGCAAAGGATTTCTAATCGACTTTTCTTCAAAGAAAATATAAAAACAGCCAATAAGCACAAGAAAAGATACTAAACATCACTAGCCATTAGAAAAATGCAAATCAAAACCACAATGAGATACCACTTCAGACCCATTAAAGTAAGTAAAGTCACTCAGTTGTGTCCGACTCTTTGCAACCCCATGGACTGCAGCCTACCAGGCTCCTCTGTCCCTGGGATTTTCCAGGCAAGAGTACTGGAGTGGGTTGCCATTTCCTTCTCCAGGGGATCTTCCCGACCCAGGGATCGAACCCAGGTCTCCAGCATTGCAGGCAGACGCTTTACCGTTTGAGCCACCAGGGAAGCCCTCAGACCCATTAGGATGACTATTATTTAAAAAAACAAAACACAAAATAAGTGTTGGCAAATTTGTGGAAAAACTGGAATGCTTTACATTGCTGGTGGGAATGTAAAATGGTACAGCCACTGTGAAAAATGGTATGCAGTTCCTCAAAAAATTAAATGTAAAACTACCATATGACTCAGCAATTCCATTTCTGGATATATATCCAATGGAATTGAAAACAGGGATTCATATCTGTACACCAATGTTCAAAGCAGTTTTATACACAATAGCTAAAAAGTGGAAGCAACCGAAGCTTTTATATGGATAAAAATAATGTGATATATACTTACAACGGATATTATTCAGCCTCAAAAAGGAAGGAAATTGGCATGCAAGCTACCACATGGATGAACCTTGAAGACATTTTGTTAAGTGAAATAAACCAGTCACAAAGGGACAAATATTGTATGATTCAGTTTACATGTAGTACCGAGAGTAGTCAAATCATAGAGAAAGAAAGTAGAATGGTGGTTGTCAGGGGCTGGGAGAAGAGGAAATGAGTTATTGTTTAATGAGTATGCAGTTTCAGTCTGAGAAGATTAAAAAAAAAGTTCTGGAGATGGATGGTGGTGATGACTGAACAACAATGTGAATGTATTTAATGACACTGAACTGTATCTTTAAGAACTGTTTGAATAGCAAATTTCATGTTATATATATTTTACCACAACTTAAAAAAAAGAATAAATGTAATACCAGAGAGATTCTGCTATGAGTTGTAACTTTTCATTAGAATGCATCCCATTCCCCACTCTCACCCCCTGAAGTCAATCTCGGAGCAATGTTTATATGTGGTCATTCAAAACAATACACTCATTTTGCATGACAGACTCATTTGACAGGAACTACAATATCATATGTCAGTGTTTGAGTGGGTGTTTTCTGGGTAACCTCAACACTGATCAACTAGACTATCTCTACGGAGCCTGCCCTTACCCTAACATCAGTGAGCTATCTCGGTCAACTGACTTTTAGTAAGTGCTCGGTCATTGTGTATGAGTAACAGAAAAAAAGGGTGAGTTATTGTCCTAAAGTTGCACAGAGAAAAATAGAACACATAAACCATCCCATGAACTAGGGAAGCAAATAAAAATACAGGATACTCTGTTATTTATCTGAAATTCAAATTTAACTTGCTATCCTGTATTTTATCTGGCAACGCTCTGCCATATCAGAAGTGAAGAGAAAATAAATAATCCAGAGCGTTTTGGGGAAACTGAGGTCTTAACAGGGACCTAGACAGTGTAGTGTAGAAAAGCCCATTAAAAACATTGGTTAGCCAAAAAAAAAAATTAAAAGTACTGGTCTCTAGACTCCATGCTTAATTCTGCTCAGGAGCCCCTTTCTGCTTTGGGTATCTGTGATCCAAGACTTACTTTCTAAAGTTACAAAGTCAGAGAATGGGAGAAAGAAAAAGTAGAGGATAAACCAAAGCTAGAAATGAGTGAGAACATACCCAGCTTCCAGTTAGGAAGGCCTGGCCTCAAAAAGGGACCTTAGACACTTAACATAAAAATCAGAGGAAATCAGATTTTGACCTGGCTCAAAGCAGAAGAGAAACAATGGTGGTAAATGCTCTATAGCCATACAGTAGGAGGGACATGCAAAGAGTCGAACATGACTGAGCACATATGTGAGTGAGGAGGGACTGGCAGAGCAAAACACCAGAGACAGTGGTGGGATCTCCCAATTCCCTGAAACCATTACCATTACTAATTTCCACGGAGCCCCCCAAGAAACTCCAGTCACAGTTTTTACCTACTAATGCTCTGAATTGACACTTTCGAACTGTGGTGCTGGAGAAGTCTCTTGAGTGTCCCTAGGACAGCAACGAGATCAAACCAGTCAATCCTAAAGGAAATCAAGCCAGAATATTCATTGGAAGGACTGATGCTGAAGCTCCAATACTTTGGCCACTTGATGCGAAGAGCTGACTCATTGGAAAAGACCCTGATGCTGGAAAGATGGAGGGCAAGAGGAGAAGGGAGCGACAGAGGATGAGATGGTTGGATGGCATCACCGACTCTATGGACATGAGTTTGAGCAAGCTCAGGGAGATAGTGAAGGACAGGGAAGCCTGGTGTGCTACAGTTCATGGGGTCGCAAAGAGTCAGACACGACATAGTGACTGGACAACAACAGTGACAATAATACCGCTAGTAGTCAGGCAACTACTTCTTATAAACTCCTGCAGCTTTGAAACTATTGTTCATCAGTCAGCAACATCATCTCTTTCCCCACGGACCCTGGGCCAAAACGGAGATCGCCGAACCCTGTCTTAGCTTCAGGAAATTGAACCTGTTCATGTCATCCTCTTAGGAATCAACAAAAACAGATTTCAGGCTCTCTGTTCTTTGAGAATCCCATCTTTATAAGGCCTGTGTTCTTGTTTATTACTGACACTGTTCAGACAGTGGTAATCCCTGCCTGATGCTGGCCTACTGAGATATAAATGGCTCATATGGCCTGTTCATACTATAGTAGTATTTAGGAATCTTTGATAAGTCTCACACTAGGCCAGGCTGGGATGTCTCCCCTCTCCAGTGGAGGAAGGGGGAGGCGAGGTATCTAAGAATTAAAAGGGTAAAGTAACTGAGGTCATTCCTCCAACCTGTCCTGAAGCACCAGCTGATCAGGTACACTGAATCAGGTTTGAAGGATGTGGCTAACCTCCACAATTCTTCAGGAGAGGGAGCAGTTAGTCTCTAGGACAAAAGGAGGGGGGTCACCTGGGTAAAGCTCTTTAAAAGATTATCTGGGCAGCCACTGAAGGACTGACCAATAAAAATTTCTGCAGCCTTGGACCTTAATTTTTTATTTTTGGTAAACATAACATAAAGGTAAAACAGCTAATAAAAAGAAGCTTCTATGTAAGTGAAATTAGATGCATGAACTGAGAGACTATGTTCAGTTTTATGCTCCCACCATGAGCATGGTAAGTAATCCCCAGACGCCCTTGCTTTTTCCCCCATTCATGTAACTAGTGACAGGTCTTGCCATGAAACACTGCCTCACAACCTCTTCATTGGTTTCATTCATTCACTCACCTATCAAATATTTACCGAGTCTCCCATGTGCCAGGCACTGTGCTGGGCATGGGAGATAAAAACGAATCGTGTAGGGTCCTTGCCTCCAGGGGCAGCCCCCCCGTGTCCTCAGGGCCAGCCTGGCATCGCAAGTCAGCCCTGGGCAACGGGATCATGGTACACTTTGCAGCAGGGTAAGAGCGGTAGCAGGGGGCTGGCAAAATGCCAGGCCACAGGTTTTCCCAAGGTAAAACTGGATGTGAGCGAGCGATCCCAGCCCGGCTCAAACAGGCATCAAGGTGGGAACCAGGGGCCAAAGGGGCGGAGGGCGCAAAGGACCCGGCGTGCAGAGGACTCCCGCCGCAGTCGCCGGGCTGGGTGCTGAGCGGCCACGCGCGCTCCTCCAGGGCCGTCACAGGAGATGTGGGGACAACGATGGCCCCTGGGCGCGAGTCAGCTGAGGGGGTGTCTCGAAGGGACAGTTTGAGGAGACGGTTGGGGTGGATCTGGGGTGACGCCCCGAAGGATGGCTTGTCCTGGGTGACTGAGGATTCAGTGGATGGCGGAACTGAAGGGCTAGGACTGAAGATGAGGTTGGTCCAGAGTGTCAAGCAAGACCGAAGGGTGGGGCTGACGGGACGAGGCGGGAGGGCTGAAGGGAAGGGAGGGCGCGCTAAGGACTGGATAGATGAGCGAGCTGAGGGCCCTTCTCTCAAGGGATCACTTGGAACGCAAGGACAGCGGATCTCCGGGATCTCGCCTGCCCCAAAGACGCGTCCTACCTGGTTTCTCGCCTCGGCGTGGTCCTACCGCGCAGGCAGCGGCGGCGTCTCGCGCCCTGCAGGGGTCGCGTTGCAGCCGGGGACAAGCAGTCGTCCCCCTTCTCTCAGACAGCTTGGTAACGCCCGGTCCCCCCCTGCAGCTGTGGCGCCGATGGTCCGATCTGAATTGCCCTCATGCCGCCCCTTAGGACGGCCCGTGGTTCGGCCCGCTGGGCCAGTGCGGGTGCTCGCCCGCCTCCCGGCTCCCTCTGCATTGAGCGCGGCGAGTCACGCGCAGTGCTTTCCCGCGAGGGCAGCGGCCGAGCTTCCGCCGTGGCCCCGCCTTCTGCGGCCTGCGCCCCGCCCCTTCGGGGTGGTGCCGGCGGAGCGGCTGGGCTGTGCTGGAACCCAGAAAACCCTCGCGCGCGGCTTAACTGGCGTGTGCAAGGCAGGTGCATTTGCGCATCCGCCATCGCCTAAAGGAGCGATTCTCTGCCTGACACCGCAGTAGAACCTCTTGGGAAAAATAGAAAAACAAAACTAAAGCCTGACCTCAGCAGAGACCAATTGATCCAGAAGTACGGGTAGGGTGGAGAAGGGGTTGGGTGGTGCCCAGCCTCGATATTTTGAAAAGCACCCCAGCATAGCCAGGATGAAGAAGCCTGGTAAAGTCTAGAACGGAACAAAGACTGTCTCCTTTGGCCAAAAATTTAGTCAGGTTCTTCTGAGTCGGCCCTGGACCAGGCTTGACTTTGGGCTCCCCTCTTTGTCCTTGTAGAATCCAGTTTGAGCAAGAATCCCTTTAAATCAGTTTATTGGAAATTCTCTGCTCTTGATATCTGACCATCCTTGGTGTTTTATCACCTTCGCCTGCTTTCAGCAAGAATTCTGTTGAGTTGATCTACCAAGAATCCCCCTTTCCTCTGATGTTTCTTCTTAGTAATTGCTATGTTCATGTCCCTCCAAAATCCATATGTTGAAATCCTAACCCCCAAACATGAGTAGGTGGGGCCTTTGAGAGGTGATTAGGTCATGAGGAGCTTGCGTGATTAGGGTTAGTAGCGTCACAGAAGATACCTCATGGGGCTCCCTAGCCCAGTCCTTCAGATGGGGAAGTAGCTGACCAGAGAGCACCTGGTGGCCATGCTGGCACCTTGATCGCAGACTTACAGCCTCTAGAAGTCTGAGAAATTTGTGTATAAGCTACCCAGTCTGTAGTGTGGTGTGTTTTTCAGCCACGGCATGCAGCATGCAGGACCTTCGTTCCCAACCAAGGACCAAACCCCTGCCCCGTGCATTTGGAGCACAAAGGCTAACCACTGGACCACCAGGGGATTCCCTGTGGTGCTTTATTATAGCAGACAGAATAGATGAAGGCTGTAATTTTCCAGCCACTGACCTCTACTCTGCTGCTTGGCTAATAAGTTATCACTTGTCTTTATTGGGGTCTGAGTTGAGCTCAATCTCTCCCCCACTGCAGCACCTCATTGCAGTGGTTCCTATAGATATTCCATGATCCCCAGCCCACTCCCTACCCTCCCCCTGCCCTGCCCCTGCAAATAAAGTTTGCCTTACGATCTTTAACAAGTGTAATGAATATTTTTTTCTTTATCAGAACTCATGTGCTTCCTGCTCCTATGCAGGGTGTATGTGAGACACTGAAGACTTGTCCTCCTCTTGTATCCAAAGGGGGGTGGGGGCAGGTGGTCTTTCAATAAATAGTTATTAGAACCTCTCTAGGTTCCATCCTCTGTGAAAGAGAGTCTGAGACCCTGTGCTCTAGGCACTCCCAGACTTGTTAGGTCACAGTCAAGGAAGGAGATAAATGTCATACTGTGTAATACATCCTCAGGCCTCTTTACAAAAGTCATGTGAGCTGAGCTTTGAATAATGAGTGGGAGGTAAAAGGTGTGGGGGAAGCATGTACCTAAGAACAATGGGGCAAAGCAACTGATATGATGGAGAAGTGGGACCGATGCAGAGAGAATAGCAAAGATGGTCAGGGCTGTGATAATGAAGAGCCTTCCATGACAAACTAAGGAATTGGGATTCATCCAGTAAGCAGTGGAGAAATACTTTATCTGGAGGCAGGATGGTAAATCAAATATGAATTTTAGAACTACAGTTCTGGGGGCAAAGTGGAGAGGGCTTTAGTCAGGGAGACCAGTGAAAAGCTGCATGTTTGTGCAGATAAATGGTCCAGGGTGGGGTCTTAGCCTAAGCTAGGCCAATTGGAACCCTTTCCCTGAGAATTTGAACTTGGGGGAGAGAGAAGTACACTTTTACTCATGGTTAGACTTACAATGGAAATTTGAGAGTGGTGTCAAATTTTACTTGTCAAATGGCCTGAGTTGCAGAAAAAACCAATTTGCTGAGAAGTATCAGTCTGTTGCCTAGAGAGGAGTCAAGTGAAGACACAAAGAAACTACTCCCCAGGTTCTTGGGGCCTCCAGTAGCTGATTCCACTTCTCACTGAGGCCGTTTAACTCTTAGAATAGATGATGCATCCTTCTATTCATTCATACAGTCTTATTTTTGACCTCAGAAAATGTGGGTTACTTCCTGTTACTTGTGTTACGGGATAAAATTTTCAAGAAGTTAAAATCATGAGTCTTATACAAATATAAAATAAAGCTATATTTAATTCACTGATTAATGAGAGAGCCAGTAAGACACTAAGATTGGTTCACAAGGGTATTTGACTTTTAGAAATGTAAATTCTCTTCCAGACAAAATTAATTTGCATCACCAAGGAGGAATTATTTGCATTGTCAAAGGCAGAAATATTCTGCAATATTATCAGTATTTGAACAGATAAGAACTTTAGAAACCTCACTCCAGCCAAAGTGTGGATACTGAATTAGAGGAAAGAGACCAGTTAGGAGACTGTGGTAACTGTGATGAGAAATGGGAGGGTGTGAATTAGGGCAGTGGCTGAGGGGTTAGATAAGATGTAGATTCAAGAGACATTAAGGGTATAGACTCCATAGGACTTAACGATTAATTTAATGTGTCACTGGGGGTTGGAGGTAAAGAAGAGCAAATAGTCTCAGATGACTCCCAGGATCCTCCAAATGCTGAGTTTTCTCCAAAACCCTTTGTACACCTCTTAGAAGATTTGGAGCTAGAATTACAGGGAGATGTTGGATCTAGGACAATGCTCCCTTGTTTCTCTGTTTCTGGCAGTGATAAATATGGTCTTTCCCCAAAAGTTCTTAAAGATGCAGGATGAGCCAAATCTTCCCACAATCTCTCCCTATTCCTGAGACACTGTAGATGAGGAACAAGTATAAACCTGGCCTATGTGTGTTAGAATCACCTCTCTGTTTTCGCTTTTGGCAGTTATTCCATCTAGCTTAAGTGAAAAAATCTCATAACCCATCCAACTTCAGAAAACCCCTCAAGGGGTGCTCTCCTGAAATGAAATAATGTCTCATCTGTTTCTCTTTATGTTTTATTCTTATCTCTAAAGACAAGACACATTGGCCCACTCATCTTCATACTTCGAGCAAGTCATGACCACTTTCAAATGGGGGCTTCTCTTTCCGAAACTATATGACCTATTCTCATCATTGACTTAATTTCTCAGAATTCTAATTACATGAAAGATAACATAGATTGGGGTCACATATCCACTCTTGGCCAACTGTGGCCAGGACTAGTGGAGTCAACTGGCATGAACACAACTCATCCCGTCACTTAGAGCTGAGTGGGAAGAGCCAGTAATCTATGGATTTAGCACCGTTGAGTAAATCAAGGGGTTTATTTGATAAACTAGTGCCTGCATCTTCTGCAGCTAACCCACAGAGTCCTTTGGTTTTATCTTCAAAAATGTATCCTCTACTCATCCACTTATTTCTTCACTGCTTCCATAGTCTAAGCTACCACCATTCCATGCATAGACAATTGTAACTTCCTCCTAAATAGTCTCTCTGATGTCACTTTTACAGTCCTATTGCCCATAGAATGGCTTAAACAATCTTTTCAACCTGGCTTTAAAGTCTTCCACGGCATCTTATCATACCTCTCCAACCACCCTCCCCTTTGCTCACGATGTTTCACCCACATTAGACTTATGTTTCTCACATACAAAGCTTGCTCCTATCTTAGGGACTTGAATGTCCCTAAGATTTTTGCAAAGCTAGATCCTTTTAGTCATTCAAGTCTCATGTCACATGTTACTTCCTCAGAAAGTCCTTTTCTGACCACCAAAAAAGGTGGTCGGAAAGTTAGCTGCCCCTCTCCACTCAGTCTCTCATTCTATAAGCAGCCACTGTGGTAGCTTCATAGCACTTACTATCTGAATGACCTTGTTTACTTTGATACTGTCTCTTCTTCTAGAAGGTAAGCTCCATGATGGTAGAAATCTTTGTTGTCTTTCACTCTATGGGCAGCATATAGAACAGTGCCCAGACATGGCAGACACTCAGTAAATATTTGTATATGGATGCATGTGATAGAAGGCAGTGTGCGTGTGTGTGTAATTGGAACTTTGAAAGAATGGCATCTGTGGGGTCAGTATCAGATTCTTTACTGTCTGAACCACCAAGGAAGCCCATAACCGTGAAACCATTTTATATTGTCTCCTACTCTTTTAACCTATTGCGTGAGACTTTATGAATTTTCTGGTCATTTTAAGGTAGCAATCAGTACTTGTTACTTTGAATATTTAAGATGCCTGAGGTAATGAAAGTATTTTTTTTAATTTCATGCTTTAAAATTAAAGTTTTTCTTATCTCTCAGCCTGGCCCTATTGCAGATGGTCATGTTCAGTGGGGCTTAGTAGATGCCTATCGTTCCTTACTTATCTCTTTTCCATGCCCCAGTTTGCTAATCTTCTTTCTCCAGTGTTTGAGCAGGGTGCAGGGAGAAGGAGGTTCTTACTTGGCTGATACTGTCACAAACTAGTTTTAGTGTTTGGCAGGTATCTAAAGTCATTTTTTTTTTTTTTTTGACAGAGAGATTCTTTATTGGTGTAGATATTTCTCCTATACCAATTTACTTTAAGGTGAGTAAATTCAGCTCCTCTAGCTGATCACTTATAGCTCCTTTACAAATCTCTAGGCAGTTAAAAAATCAACTTTATTGAAGTATAATTAAACACAATAAAATGCACAGATTTTAAGTATACAGTTTGATGAGTTTTGACAAATGTATATATACACCCATGTAACCACCTCTGAAATCAAGATATAGAAAATTTACCTCATGCTGTTAGGCAATCAAACCCACCCTCAGGCAGCCTTCTATCTATTTAGAAATATCCAGGCATTTGACACCATATCTCTTGCTTCCTTCTGGGGGAGTCTCCTCAACCTTTCAGATGGTCTCTCTGAAGAGACCAAGATAAAGAACAAGATATGGACAAGATAAAAAAACCCTAACTAGGTTTCTTTTATGGCTTATATCTGATCTAGGGGGAGCACTCATGAATCACTTGTCCTGAAAAACAATGCCAATCTCACCACCACTATTAATACCTCCTCTTGCTCTGCCATAGAACAGATAGCTAGCTCTTCTCTCCTTTTTGAGATTTTCCAGGTATAAGTCAGGCATGAGTTCTCTGTATCCCTCCACCCATTAACTGTATCAATCTCGGCAAGTAATTTCCTTATACCCTTTCAAAACTAAACTGGGGGTGGGACTCAAAGCCCACTAGTAATTCTCTCCAAGGATACTTTTCCAATGTCTGAATTTCTGGCCCCTTTCTCAAGGTGGGTAAGGAATTAAGACTTTGAGGCTTTTCACATCCCATTTTTTGGCAAGTCTTAAATGGTTATCTAAAACTTCACCTTAGAAAGAAGTATCTGCTGTTTTGGATCCTTGAAAAAAAAGTCATGTCCAATTCTTTGTGACTGAATGGACTGTACCCCGCCAGGCTCCTCTACCCTATGGAAGAGGAATTCCTCTATGGAGTTCTCCCAGCAAGAACACTGGAGTGGACTGCCATTGATTCCTGAGTAGAGACCAAGACTCAACTCTCCCAAGATGCATATGAACCATCAGGGAGGATGCCAGTTGTTCAGGAGTTTGGGGGGATATTACTGACCTGAAACGGTGTCAGTTCTGGGGTCAAAGAGAAGTTCAGTTCAGTTTAGTCGCTCAGTCGTGTCTGACTCTTTGTGACGCCGTGGACTGCAGCACATCAAGCCTCCTGGTCCATCACCAACTCCCGGAGTTCACTCAAACTCATGTCCATTGAGTCAGTGATGCCATCCAACCATCTCATCCTCTGTTGTCCCCTTCTCCTCCTGCCTTCAAGCTTTCCCAGCATCAGGGTCTTTTCCAATGAGTTAGATCTTCCCATCAGGTGGCCAAAGTATTGCATTTTCAGCTTCAGCATCAGTCCTTCCAATGAACATTCAGGACTGATTTCCTTTAGGATGGACTGGTTGGATCTACTTGCTTTCCAAGGGACTCTCAAGAGTCTTCTCCAACTCCGCAGTTCAAAAGCATCAGTTCTTCAGTGCTCAGCTTTCTTTATAGTCCAACTCTCACATCCATATATGACTACTGGAAAAACCATAGCTTTGACTAGATGGACCTTTGTCAGCAAAGTAATGTCTCTGCTTTTTAATATGCTGTCTAGGTTGGTCATAGCTTTTCTTCCAAGGAGCAAGCATCTTTTAATTTCACGGCTGCAGTCACCATCTGCAGTGATTTTGGAGACCCCCAAAATAAAGTCTGCCACTGTTTCCACTGTTTCCCCATCTATTTCCCATGAAGTAATGGGACCAGATGCCATAATCTTAGTTTTCTGAATATTGAGCTTTAAATCAGCTTTTTCACTCTCTTTCACTTTCATCAAGAAGCTCTTTAGTCCCTCTTTACTTTCTGCCATATGAGTGGTGTCATCTGCATATCTGAGGTTATTGATATTTCTCCTGGCAGTCTTGATTCCAGCTTTTTCTTCATCCAGTCCAGCATTTCTCATGATGTACTCTGTATATAAGTTAAATAAGTAGGGTAACAATATACAGCCTTGACGTACTTCTTTCCTGGTTTGGAACCAGTCTGTTGTTCCATGTCCAGTTCTAACTGTTCTTCTTGACCTGCATACAGATTTCTCAGGAGGTAGGTCAGGTGGTCTGGTATTCCCATTTCTTGAAGAATTTTCCTCAGTTTGTTGTGATCTACACAAAGACTTTGGCAAAGTCAATAAAGCAGAAATAGATGTTTTTCTGGAACTCCCTTGCTTTTTCAATGATCCAGCGGATGTTGGCAATTTGATCTCTGGTTCCTCTGCCTTTTCTAAATCCAGCTTGAACATCTGGAAATTCTCAGTTCATGTACTGTTGAAGCCTGGCTTGGAGAATTTTGAGTATTACTTTGCAGGCGTGTGAGATAAGTGCAATTGTGCGGTAGTTTGAGCATTCTTTGGCATTGCCTTTCTTTGGGATTGGAATGAAAACTGACCTTTTTGAGTCATGTGGCCACTGCTGAGTTTTCCAAATTTGCTGGCATATTGAGTGCAGCTCTTTCACAGCATCATCTTTTAGGATTTGAAATAGCTCAACTGGAATGCCTGCCAGGAGCTGGCACATGAGATCCCACCCATGACAAGGTCATGAGGGAGAAAACCTGACGGGCAAGGCGGATCAGGTATTCAGGGATTCCGAAAAGCTGCCCCTGGCGCTCACCTTAAAAGATGATATCTGTCTTTCTGATGCTTGCTTCAATAGACTACTCCCTAATTTCTGTGACACAGGCAGAAGGCCTTCCCCCATCTCTTTCCAAATAAGAATCAATTTAGAACTTTAATCAATAAGTTTCCCAGGTGGTGGTATTTTATGAGATTATCCAGGGTGAAAGGAGGGTTTTAATTTAAACTCCTTTGCTGGTATTTTAGTTTGGCAAATGCATTTATGCCCTTGGTACTAATATGCATGATTGCTTATAATACCCTAATCATAAAACAGCATAAAAAACCTGATCACATAAAGGCCCTAATAGGCACAGAGCCCTTCAGGGGTGAGGAAGCCCTATTAGAGAACATAAAAATATTATTCTAAAAGTGGTTATAGTTAAAGATTTAGAAAAATAAGAGTTTAAAATTGTTAATTTTAACCAGGAATGCTAAACAGGGGCTGCCTCACTGGAGCTGCAGAGTCTTTGCATGGTAAACCTTTCAGATAAATTTAACTGATAACTTCGGCAAAAGGACTGACCTTTGTGTTCATTAAAGAATAGATTACAGAAAACAGCTTTGCATTCACCTAGCTCATAAAATGTCAATAGGCCCCAAGGCCAGAAGATAATGTACAAGACCCTCATAAACAAAGAAGTATGCAGAAAACACCCTGGTTTCATGAAGAACAAGCTGATGTAATGTTAAACTATCTTCCCCTTAGAAATGTACTAATTTAGGGTATAAAAGCCACGGTAAAAAATAAAGCATTGCCAGACTCTGCCAGACCCTGCAAACACCCCCGTCTGGTCATTCACACTCTCTCTCTCTCTCTCCCTCGCAGACTTGGCCCTATCAAGGCGGGTCTCACGTGTCTTCTCTCTCTCTCTCGCTGACGCCGTTCATCCTGAGGGTGCCCCCTGGATCCTGACGAGGCTGGACCCCGGCAAATGCCATCACCTCCACTAGCTTTGTTCGTAGTGATGCTTCCTAAGGCCCACTTGACTTCACATTCCAGGATGTCTAGCTCTAGGTGAGTGATCACACCATCGTGATTATCTGGGTTGTGAAGATATTTTTTGTATAGTTCTTCTGTGTATTCTTGCCACCTCTTCTTAATATCTTCTGCTTCTGTTAGGTCCATACCATTTCTGTCCTTTATTGAGCCAATCTTTGCATGAAAATGTCCCTTGATATCTCTAATTTTCTTGAAGAAATCTCTAGTCTTTCCCATTCTATTGTTTTCCTCTATTTCTTTGCAATGATCACTGAGGAAGGCTTTTTTTTTTTTTAATCTCTCCTTGCTATTCTTTGGAACTCTGTGTTCAAATGGGGATATCTATCCTTTTCTCCTTTGTCTTTCTATTCTCTTCTTTTCACAGCTATTTATAAGGCCTCTTCAGACAACCATTTCGCCTTTTTGCATTTCTTTATCTTGGGGATGGTCTTGATCACTGCCTTCTGTACAATGTCACAAACCTCCATCCATGGTTCATCAGGCACTCTATCAGATCTAGTCCCTGAATCTATTTCTCACTTCCACTGTATAATCATAAGGGATTTGATTTAGGTCATAGCTGAATGGTCTAGTGGTTTTCCCTACTTTCTTCAAGTTAAGTCTGAATTTGGCAATAAAGAGTTCATGGTCTGAGCCACAGTCAGCGCCCAGTCTTGTTTTTGCTGACTCTATAGAGCTTCTCCATTTTTGGCTGCAAAGAATATAATCAATCTGATTTTGGTATTGACCATCTGGTGATGTCCACGTGTAGAGTCTTCTCTTTTGTTGTTGGAAGAGGGTGTTTGCTATGACCAGTGTATTCTCTTGGCAAAATTCTATTACCTTTGCCCTGCTTCATTCTGTACTCCAAGGCCAAATTTGCCTGTTACTCCAGGTGTTTCTTACTTCTTATTTTTGCATTCCAGTCCTCTATAATGAAAATCTTTTCTGGGTGTTCGTTCTAGACGGTCTTGTAGGTACTCATAGAACCATTCAACTTCAGCTTCTTCAGCATTACTGGTCAGGGCAGAGACTTGGATTACTGTGATACTGAATGGTTTGCCTTGGAAATGGACAGAGATCATTCTGTCATTTTTTAGATTGCATCCAAGTACTGCATTTCAGACACTTTTTGTTGACTATGATGGCTACTCCATTTCTTCTAAGGGATTCTTGCCCACCGTAGTAGATATAATGATCATCTGAGTTAAATTCACCCATTCCAGTCTATTTTAGTTCACTGATTCCTAAAATGTCGATGCTCACTCTTGCCATCTCGTTTGACCACTTCCAATTTGTTTTGATTCATGGACCTAACATTCCAGATTCCTATGCAATATTGCTCTTTACACCACCAGTCACATCCACAACTGGGTATTGTTTTTGCTTTGGCTCTGTCTCTTCATTCTTTCTGGAGTTATTTCTCCACTGATCTCCCGTAGCATATTGGGCACCTACTGACCTGGGGAGTTCCTCTTTCAGTGTCCTATCTTTTTGCCTTTTCAAACTGTTCATGGGGTTCTCAAGGCAAGAATACTGAAGTGGTTTGCCATTCCCTTCTCCAGTGGACTACGTTTTGTCAGAACTCTCCACCATGACCCATCCATCTTGGATGGCCCTACACGGCATGGCTCATAGTTTCACTGAGTTAGACAAGGCTGTGGTCCATGTGATCAGATTGGTTAGTTTTCTGTGATTGTGGTTTTCAGTCTGTCTGCCCTCTGATGGTGAAGGATAAGATGCTTATGGAAGCTTCCTGATGGGAGACACTGACTGAGGGAGAAACTGGGTCTTGTTCTGATGGGCGGGGCCATGCTCAGTAAATCTTTAATCCAATTTTCTGTTGATGGGCAGGGCTGTGTTCCCTCCCTGTTGTTTGACTTGAGGCCAAACTATGGTGGAGGTGATGAAGATAATAATGACCTCCTTCAAAAGGTCCCATGCACGCACTGCCACACTCAGTGCCCCGACCCTGCAGCAGGGCACCGCCAAGTCACGCCTCCGCCGGAGACTCCTGGACACTCCCGGGCAAGTCTGGGTCAGTCTCTGTGGGGTCACTGCTCCTTTCTCCTGGGTCCTGGTGCACGAGGTTCTGTCTGTGCTCTCCAAGGGTCTGTTCCCCCAGTTCTGTGTAAGTTCTGGGAGCTCTATGGTGGGGTTAACGGCGACCTCCTCCAAGAGGGCTTATGCCATACCCAGGTCTGCTGCACCCAGAGCCCCTGCCCCTGCAGCAGGCCACTGCTGACCCGCACCTTCTCAGGAGACGCTCAGACACAGTCTGTCTCAGTCTCTGTGTCCTGGTGTGCACAAGGTATGTTGGAGCCCTCTGAGTGTCTCTGGTGGGGATGGGGTTTGATTCTAAATGTGAATTCACCCCTCCTACCGTCTTGCTGTGGCTTCTCCTCAGCCCTTGGACATGGGGTATCTCCTCAAAGTCACTCTTCAAAGAGAAGAGAAGGCGGCAAAATCTTGAGCTGTCCTACCAAGGCAAGAACAATCTCCATTCTTTTTTTGGTCCAGAAACTCTCCTTTGGCTTCTTACTACCAGCTGTTCACAGCTGCCTCCTCCTTTTGGTATCCAGGCCAGCAAAAGACTCACCCTGAATCCCTCAGATAAACCTGGTAAGGGTGCCTGGGTGAATATGCTCATGCTGGGCCCTGGCAAATTTTATGGTTGCTCTGGGCATGGGAACAATTATTAGATCCTTCTTTTCCCTTCCTCACATTCCCTCTCTTCACCCATTACTTCTTTAACAGGAGGGAAAGGGACAGGGCACAACTTTTGAAAGAATTCACACAACATAAACCAATTAGAATCAAATGGGATAATGATAGCAGACAAAACTAGATCTTGATCCTCAATCAGCAAGTGAAATGACACACCCAGAAGTGCCATGACAGTTCCAAGGCATTGGTGAGAGACCAAGGGAAGGGCAGTGGCCCAAATCCTGGAAACCTCTGCCCCTTCCCCCAGAGTTGGAATCCTCCCACTCATTAGCATGTTAAATTGCCCAGCCTATAAAAACTAAAGTGAAAGTGAAATCGCTCAGTCATGTCCGACTCTTTGCAACCCCATGGACTGTAGCCTACCAGGCTCCTCTGTCTGTGGGGTTCTCCAGGCAAGAATACTGGAGTGGGTTGCCATTTCCTTCTCCAGGGGATCTTCCCGACCCAGGGATGGAGCCCAGGTCTCCTGCATTGCAGGCAGACGCTTTGCAGTGGCCCACACTCTGTCTGTGGAGTTTGCTTCTCTCTGTATCTGAATAAATCCACTTCTTACCTATCACTTTGTCTCTCACCAAATTCTTTCTGTGATGAGATATCAAGAACCTGAGCTTCATTAGCTCCAAAAACCAGGTACTGTGGGTTTTGGCTGGGTTTGAGTCCCAGCCATGTGGGTTCAAGTCCCAAACTGGGTTTTGGATGGTTCGAGTCCCAGCACATGGGTTCCAGTAGCTATCTGTGGTAAACGGTTTTCACTTCCACATGTGCTTGTCCAGATTAGAACTTGGAAGGGTTGGTAGAGGGAGGCCTGACATGACCTTTTCTTGAAATGCTGTAATTCTGACAGATGTCTGGGGCGTATTCTTTACCTTACTCTGCCTGACCGGGGCACAGCCTTTTAGGGAATGAAGAGGCTGAGCCCCTGGAGTGAGAGTGGCAGTGTGGTATTCCACTGGTTTCCAGGGGCTCTTATCTCTCCTTAAGTTGTGTAAATCCAAGGAAGGAAGAGCAATGACTCTAGTCAGGAGGCCATGAGTGACTGTTTCATCAAAAGAGGCCTGCAAAGTATACTGGAAACTAGATCCTAAAGGATAAAATTCACATTGAAAGGACAGATAAAAGACAGTTTTAGGAAAAATAAAAGGTAGCAGATTTCATTCATTTACTCACTGATAGAAAAACATTAATAATCCAAGCGTTAGCATTTTGCTTAGTTATTCAAAAATGAAACAATTGTTATCCTTAAGGCGATCATCATGGCCTAGCAGAGGAGAAAACCACAGTAAAATAGGCATGTAAATGATACACAGTCAAATCATGGGAACCAAAAATAAGGAAAAGGGACACAACTCAGAGTAGGGAACTGGGTGTCAGTGAAGGCTCCCAGAGGAAGCAACTAAAGCTACTGAGGTTGAAGATCAGATAGACCTTAGCTAGACAAAGGAAAGAATGTATTCTAAGAGGAGAGAACAGAAAGGGCCAAGGCACAGTGGCTTCTGAAGATAGTGGGACCTTTGGGGGAATTGCAAATAATTTTGTATATGCAGCAGAAAGTGACGATGAAGTTGGGGAGGTAGGCACCACCAAGGCAGGAAAGCTCTGATGATTCACTAATGGACTTTAAACTGGCAAATGACATGACCTGATTTGGATTTTTGAAAGATCATTCTCTGTGGTGTGGATAATGGATTGGGAATAAGCAGAATCAGAGGCAGGGAGATCTGAGAAGAGGATGTTGGCACAGTCTAGGCAAGGAACAATGAAATCTATGGGATTGGGAACAAATATGAGGAGAAAGACTTAAAGATATTTCTAAGACAAAGTGTATGGAACTTGGTAACAGGATAGATTGGATTAGAGGAACGGAAGGGAGCTGTCTAGAAAGACTTCTAGTTTTTTTGGTTTGAGCAACTGGGTGGTAGTGCTCTTCAGGGAAACAAAAATAGAGAAGCAAATTTCAATACTCTTTCATTTTATTTGTTCATTTATTCAACAGATATTTATTAAAGACCCATTATATATTGTGCACAGACAGGTAAATTAGTGATTTTAATGCCCTGTGATAAGTATCACTGACAGTGACAATTACACACACGGGAGCAACTGAATACATCGGACAGACATGTCAAAGTCACACTGAGGAATAAGGGTAAGCTCTTGCAGGAGACAGTGCCTAATCTGAGTGTTTATTTATTTTTCTTAAATCGAGGTCAAATTCTCTTAACACAAAACATTCTCATAACCCTTTTTAAGTATACAATGCAGTGGCATTTGATACATTCACAATATTGTTCAACCATTACTTCTATTTAGTTCCAACTATTCTGAGTTTCTGGAGGGTGACTAGAAGTTTGCTAGACGAAGAAGGGAGTAGGGAAAGCATGTTAGGATATGACAACAGCATGCTGATGACAAGAAGACCAGAAAGAGCATGACTGGAGTGAATGCAGATGGGGGAGAAGTAGAAGACAACGCTAGAGAGGGCCCAATAATAAAACATGCAAATTTTAACTAGATCCTGAGGTGTGCAAGACTCTTCAAGGATGCTAAGCTGGGGCTTGACACAATCAAGTTTGCAGTTCAGAAAGATGACTCTGGAAATGGTATTCATGATACTTTAGACAGGAGAAAGCCAGAAACATGAGTGGGGAGATTTTATGCAGTAATCCAGGTGAGAGATGATCCAAATACGAACAAGGGCAATGGTAATAATGGAGGGAACTGAAAGCAAGACAATGGAGATGCTCAATGTATATCACTTGATGACTTATTAGACATCAGACTATACAGGAAGAGTACAGTATTCTGCCTTGGGTGACTCGGATGACAGTAATGACATCCTGGGGTGAAATTTGGGGGGAATATTTTTAATACAGGTTGGTGAGTTTCCTGAGATTCAACTAAGTGAAGTGTCTTAGAGTCAGTTTGATAAATGAATCTGGACCTCAGAAGAGAGATCTAGGATAGAAAGAGAGTGGAGAATCTTCTTTTTACTGGTAAATAAAGCCATGATGTTGTAAGAAGTCACTCAGGAAAAGTGTACAGGGAAAAATGAGCAGAGAACCTAGGGTTGAGCTTTGGGGACTAATATTTAAGGTGTGCAAACAGGATATAAATATACAGTTAAAAGACGCTGAGGCCAAGACAGAGTTTGGTAACGGGGGGAAGAAAAGTGGAACGGAAGTAAAGAAGTAGAGAAAGAGTGGGGGAAGGGAAACACTGGTCTCATTTGAAAGGGGGCAGGTGTCAGGAGTCTATAGACTGATGCTATTGCTTGGCCTGAGTTACTATCACTGGGGCCCCAACAGACCATACGAATCTCTCCACTCCAAAATAAACAGTTTATTACTTATCTATAAACTTATTAGAAACAGTCTCTCAAGTACATACAATTTCTTCTCAAAATAATTTTATGGAATGAAGACAAATGTTCACCAGTTATGGCTTATGTCCCTCAAGAAAAGATTTTTAAAATCCCCTGCATTTTCCCTGTCCCAGTTCTGAGGCCTGAAAAGGTGTCAGTTCTTGGGTCAAAGAGAAGAGAAGGCGGCAAAATCTTGAGCTGTCCTACCAAGGCAGGAACAATTTCCATTCTTTTTTTGGTTCAGAAACTCTCCTTTGGCTTCTTATGACCAACTGTTCACAGCTGTCTCCTCCTTTTGGTATCCAGCCCAGCAAAAGATTTACCCTGAATCCCTCAGATAAAGCCGGTGAAGGCGCCTGGGTAAATATGCTTGTGCGGGGCCCTGGCAGATTTTATGGTTGCTCTGGGTATGGGAACGATTGTTAGAGCTTACTTTTCTTTTCCCTTCCTCACATTGCCCCTCTTCACTCAGTATCTCCACATGTGCTTGTCCAGATTAGAACTTGGAAGGCAGGGGGAGGCCTGAGATGACTTCTTCTTGAAATGCTGTAACTCTGACAGCTGTCTGGCTTGTTCTCTCCTCTGCCCTGCCTTACCTGGGCACAGCCTTTGAGGGAATGAAGGGGCTGAGCCCCTGCGGTGAGTGGAAGCACGACTTTATGCTGTTTCCAGGGGCTCTAGTCTCTCCTTAGGAAGTTTCGTGAATGCAAGAGAGGAAGAGCAATGACTGCCTCCTCTGGGGCTTCCCCAAAGACCTCTACCTTTTATGAGGAAAGCTGTTTCTCTTGGGAAATCTGGCCTTCATGGTCTTGCCGGAAGTGATGAGGGCCCCAAAGCCCTGTTTGTGGGAAAACGCGTAGGCAGAGCGCCGAGAGGCTGTGTGTTTCAGTTTGGTCCTGACTGGGTATGGCAGTGGATGTCTCATGCAGTGATGAATTCTGTCAATAATCTACAGCCAGAGCATGGGGGACAGGATTTTTATCCACAGAGGCAAAGGCTAAGAGGGTCATGAATTCTATTTGGGTAGATTCCTGTTGCACTCACCTGGTCCACGCTGACGGGCCAGAACAGCGGTTTGAGAAACTGGTACCCAACCACGGGCAACATGCAGAGGATTATGCTGAGGACAACACACAGCCACATCTGTGGCAGGTTCAGAGTGTTCCTGGCCACACCTGTAAACAAAACGCCAGAAAGGAAAGGCGGGACCAGAGCCTGGAGGAAGGGGGCTGTCAGCCTGAACTTAGGTACTTCTCCAGTCCAGAGAAAGAAGTTACTGACTTGGAAACAGTTTAGTCTCCTGAAAAATAATACAAATGCTCAAGGACTGTACTGGGGTCCTTGGTATAGCCAAGGCCACTGAATTCACAGGCCTTTGTCTCCCTCTAAAGGCCAGGCCAGGCAGCAGCGGCGGGGGTAGGTTCCAGGAGTCCCAGAGCACTGACGGAGACACAAAAATGGGATGGGGGTTTTGGAGGGGAAAAATGAGTGGCTTGACGAAAAATAGGAACCAGTTATATACAGTAACATCTGTCTGTTATTTTGTCCTCATCAGAGTGCAGACGAGTGAGGGAAAAATTAATAGGAGGAGCTATTAAGGCATTATGTCATAATAGGAAGGACGTCTGACTGGGAACCAGGAGGGCTAGATTTGAGTCATTAAAAAAACTTCCAGTCTCTAAAGTAGTGCAATAATTCTTGCCCTGTCTATCTCTCAGTATGCTTGTAACACTCAAATTAGGTAAGAAACTTAAAATATCTTAGAGGCTCTAATAAGGTAAAGTACTTCCCCTAGCTAGATTTTGAGTCCTTTTAAGGCTAAGATCATGTCTCAATCATATCTATATCCACGGAGTCTAATTCATAGCAGTAGTTGCTATGTAACTACTATGTTAGCAGGTATGTAACATAGCTGCTCAGTAAACATTTAATAAACAAACATACTTGGTTCACACTCCCTCCCCCAACCCCAGCCCCTTGCACACTGGGCAGAGCCTTACCCAGGAACTGGAAGACGTCGGGGAACAATAAGCATAAGCCATCACTGTACAGGAAGAATAAGATGCAAAAGTAGAAACCCAGGCTGCCCCAGGTGAAGACATGGCTTATCATCGTCCAGTAGGTTGTCTCCAGCGTAATCTGAAAAGCAGCCTCTTATGGACGTTAATCTACAACCCAGGATCTACCAGTCGCCTCTCTTCTCCCACTTCATAAAAGAGGACGCTCCCTTCCCGCCTTCCCTCCCTCCTCCCCTTCCTCTCTTCCGGACAGGCTCCCCCGCGATCCCCTCACCCCACCGCCAGCCACACCTGCACTGTGACCACACAGAGCAAGGAGGTCTGCACCATCAGGGAGAAGGACTGGTAGTCGGAGATCTCCTTCCCGTCCTTGCGCTCCGAATTGAAAACAGTCCCCATGGGGACAAAGTAGAGCACGAAAGAGCTGTAGATCCCATGCAGCAAACACTTGACAAACTCCTTCTTGTTGAAATAGAGGTTGTGCTGGCCTGGCTCATACAGCTCTGGGAAGCGCAGGCTCCACGTTTCATTCACGTCCTGGAAGCACCAGAGGGGGAGGAGGAAGGCTCAGGGTCTCTCCAGAGAAGGTCCCATCTCCAGCAGAGTCGAGGCTTCTCCCCTCACCGAGTTTGCTCTCAGGCTGCCTAGGAGATTCCTCATGGAGTACTTGAGATGGAGAACCAGAGAACAGAGCAGGGGCCACAGACCCTTTCTAAAGCCCTACTCTCTGGGCAGGGATACACGTGGTGGGAGAAAGCTAGAAGGTCAAGATGGGGAGTTAAGAAAGGGAGCAGTCAGGATTGGGAGAAGAGGGAAGGAAGGACTGGAGCTTGGGTGGGGAGGCAACTGGGACCTGAGTCCCCAGTTGTAAGTGTTCCTTTGGTTGAGTATTCTTTGTGTCAAAAGCCAGCGGGAGGAAAGAGGGAAGCCAGTGGCGTTCAGTTAGTCCATTAGAGGTATTTATGTTCTGTGATGCTCCTGCCATTCCCATAGCCACTGGGGAACTCAGCTGAGCGAATGACATGGGACCATCTTCATCTCCTAAATCTAAAGCTTTGGGTAACAAGGATTGAGGCTGAATGAGAGAACTCATCCTCTTGCTGCTCTGAGGCTGGCAGCTACTTCATGGAGAGTTTCCTTCCTACCCTGACGGAGACCAGGAGCCATGATCCCATGATGTCTTCTTTCAGCTACTTTATTTCTCTTTGGAGGCTCCTTTTTTATTCCAGGTACCCAGGACTGGAGGTTGGGTAGAAGAGGGAGAGGCAGGGCACCAGGACCCTCAATGCCCAGGGAAATTCCCGAGAGGACTAGACAGTACCCCCCAGGCTGACTCCCTGTGATTTGAGGAATCATACCCACAATTCCAAGCTTGGCCTTCAGGATTCTCACCTAGGCCTCGCTGCACTGGCTTATCCCAGTATCTCTTTATGGGTCTCTCCTTTCTGGAGCCCCTTGATTTATTTAGTCCTGCCCCAACAACTATCTCCTTCCACTTTTGTACACACTCCATTTATTGTACAGCGCAATGTCTGTGCTTCTATGAAGAAAAAATTGACACAGGAAAATTTGTTTCTACAGCCAATGATTATTCTCTGTGGCAGAGCATACTTTACTTTATCCAACGATACCTCTCCAGGTGGTGAGCTCCCTCCCTTGCTCTAGAAATGATTCTATTTACTTTTGACTTTGGAGCCTATCTCTTGGCTGCTGCTGTCCTCCTCATTCCTGGGAATACTCTTCAAGGGGCCAGGGGCTTCAGCCTTGACTAAGAGGTTTGTTGCTGGTCTTACCTGATCAAACAGACTCAAGCCCAGGACAGGGAGGGAGGTGTAGACCAGGTTGTAGAAAGTGATAAACCAGGTATCATAAACTGTCTGGAAGAACACCAAGGAGATTTCTTAGATCCCTCTCTTTTCCAAAGTCTCAGCTCTACCTCCCAGCTCTAAGAGAACCCCTTCTGCCCTCCACCTACCCATCACCATGATAACCTAGAACATGGTTTGGATTTCTGAAATCTGACTGAGAAAGCTGACTGCAGACTCTGTTTGGTCCCTGGGTCCCAGGCTGCGGCAAGGCCACATTACACTTGTTTGTGGCCAATCTGATGAGGCCGATTTAGACCAACTCCACCATGACCTGTACTGCTCCTCTCTGCGTGGAAAGGACCCAGAGTGGCTTCTAGGGAACGCTGAGTGTACCCCTGCACTCCCAGGCATGTAAGCCTCTGTGTTCTTTATCTGCTTTACGGCATTCAGTAGTTTCTTTAACCCTGGACACCTTCTAACACTGGCAAGCAGAACAGACCCATGAGCCTACAGAGGCTGCTTTCTTTCCTAGCCACAAGAGGTCAGCAGTGACATGTACGTATACATACACCTCCCACAAGCCACAGTGGTGTCTCTAGACACTAGGGGCAGACAAGCCCGCTACTGTCTGCTGACTGGTCTGTCTTCCCTGGAGCCTAAGGTCATAAAGGTAGTAGGGATCTCCCAAGATAACCGTTCTGGAGGTTGTTTCTCTTTGGGAATCCTTGGGAATCCTGAGAAACTTATTATAGGAAAAAGGGAATTCTCATAGAACATCAACATCCAAGGGTCACTTCTCCCCACTTCTGTGGAGATTTCATACTCATTAGAGCAACAACAGTGTTTGGCAGGGTGGTATGTCTGGGTGAGGAAGAAGTAAAGAGAAGCTGTGTTTCCAAGTGTGGCTACAGGTAAATGCCAGAACCGGCCCGTCTGGCAAGACCCAAAGGCCTCCTGAGGCTTAGCCTGTTCCATGAAGATTACTCTGGATCCTAAAAAACTCAGACCCAGGAATCTCACCCTCACCACCGCCCCCCTCCATTACATATGTTTGGAAACTCTAGGTCTCTGTGTCATGGAAAAGATGAAAATATCTTCTGGGAGAGTTCTGTGGGTAGAAGTCAAGGCTGAGTCAGAGCCAGGACAGAGTTTAGAAGTCTAAGGTTAAGTGCAGGGCTAGGAGATGGGATCACCATGGGTGAGGAGTTTAAAGGATGGATGGTGGCATGTCATACACAGGTTTCTAGAGGTGAAAACGGGTCTGAACTGGCTGAAGTGGAGGAAGATTAGAGAAGACCCACTTGACCAGAGTGGAGAATGCCACTTGAGCACTTACCTGTGCAGAGAACCCGCTGTAGAAGGCATACCAGACGTGCACCAGGGTGAAGGCGAAGTTTTTGTAAAAGAAGTAGCTTAGAAACTTGCACATGCGATTATAGGACCAGCGGCCGTGAACCAAGAGCAGACGCTGAAGATAGCGGAACTGGGATAAGGCATAGTCACTGCTGAGCATGGCCTGCATCCCCTCCTGGCCACTGATGCCAACTCCAATGTGGGCAACTGCAAAGGAGCCCCAGGAAATTCTCAGTCAAAGAGCTTGCTCTCTGGCTCCCAGCCTGGGAAGTGTATGATTAAGGCTGAGATCACGTTTCATGTACCTCTTATTTTACACCTGAAAAACACTGGGAGGCCGAGCAGAAGTGGTATTTGCTCGCTGGGGTCTTTCCTCCTTAGTGGATTTCCCTTCCCCCACGAGTCAGAAAACAGCCCCTTCGTTCACACTTTGCTTTGGATGCTGCCCCTTGAGATTACCAGTTACGGCTAGCATCTGTAGAAGCCTGTCCCTGATGGTCTTTGTACTTCCTATAGCCATCTGGGCTCTCCCCTACTGCCCAGATGCTCAGGTAAAAAATTTGTTATCTCTTGAGGCCACTTAAAATAAAGATTCAGGATGGATATCAACCTAACATATTATTTATTTATCTAAGTTTATCTAAGGAGCTAAACTCCCAACTGTTGGGGAATAGTGATGTACATACTTTGTTAGTAAGAAATGAGTTCCTCAGGAAGCTGAAGCTGTCTTTTTCTGGATAAAGCAAGGGAGACTTGGGTTCAATCCCTGGGTCAGGAAGATTCCCTGGAGAAGGAATGGCTATGCACTCCAGTATTCTTGCTTGGAAAATTCCATGGACAGAGGAGCCTAGCGGGCTACAGGTCACAGGGTCGCATAGGGTCAGACATGACTGAGTGACTAATACTCTCACTTTTATGTTTGATGAAAAACAAGACTTAAATTTCTAAAAGTTTTAATTGGCCTGTTGTAGTATAGATTAAATTCTTTGATCTCCTGGTACTCCATTTACACTGCTTAACAGAATAACTAAAACCTCTGAGGCCCTAAAAGTCAGAGAAGTTCTAGAAACTGGAGAAAGAGAGCAAGAACACTTCCTAGTGTTGAAACTGAGATTGGCTGTGTTTTCAGTATGGGGAGAGAGGCTGGACTAGAGGACCCCTAGATGTTATCATAGCTCACAGAACTACAAGCTGCTGGAGGCTAACAACATTCGGCTGAAATTAACGCCAGTTTCAGCCATTTGCTTCCCTTACTCTGAAGCATCAGTAAGTTTGCTATTCTTCTCCAGCCAGGGGAGTCAGCGCAAGCTCTTGGGAATACTGCCTCGGAGAGGAAAAGATCCCTGCACCAGGCTGCCCAGCTAATTCCCTGGCTGGGCAGCCCTGCTGTCTGCCTAACACTGCTCAACGCCACAGCCTTCAGCAAAGGGACCAACCGTGACTCCGGCCCCAGGGTCCCTTCTGGGGGCTTTGACGCCATCTCAACAAGATGGGTGTTGTGGCTGCGCAGCTTGTCGTTCTCTGAGCACGTGCTCGTGTTTTTGTTGGAGCCACGGGTATCTGAGTGCATGAGTGTTACACGCGTGAATCTGGATGTGTGTGCATGACTGTATGTAATGATGCATAAATAAGTGGGTACTCAGGTGCCGAGGAACATGAATGAAGTTGCAGAACAGTATAAACGTACAACACATACAGGAGATATGCAGGAGAATGAACCAGCACCACCGTGCCACGCACATCAGTCTTGCCCACGGGAGAAGGAGAGGGCCGGCCCGTGGCCAGGCACTGCTGCCCCCAGCCCCTCACATGCCTTTGATCATGCTGACGTCATTGGCTCCATCCCCGATGGCCAGTGTCACCGCCCTCTTGTACTTCTTCACCAGTTCTACCACCTGGGCCTTCTGGAGGGGCGTCATCCGGCAGCAGATCACCCCCTTGCACATGCACGCCGTCCGCAGCAGTTCCAACTCCAGGTTTCCTTCTAGAGCGTGGGCCTGCAGCACCAGGACACATCTACATTCCAGGCTGCCCCAAAAGCTCTTGGGACAGAACCTTCCTCGGCCCTCTCTTTCCCCTCCATTCTCCCCTTGCAGGCAGAGCTGCTCCCAAGATGCTCCATTCCCAGGGAAGCCAAGCCCCCAAGTCAGTTCTAGGCATTCTGACCCAGCTTCCAGTGGGAAACCATGAGAGTCTCCCACAGGGTCAAATTGGTTGACTGGGTTAAAAGGCCCAGAGACCTTTTGGAGGACCTGGTTCTGCTCACTTCCCCCCTTCCTCAAGTAATGGGCCACATCAGCAGTGAAGAATTTGGAGAAGGAAGGAATAGGCCCTTGGCTTCTCTTTCCTCATTACTCCTGCCTAGAGAAGGCCAGGGAAAGGTGTCTGACAGGGAGGGGGACTAGGGTAACTCAAGGAATAGCAAAAGGATCTTGAAATTTCCCAGAAGTGGGTTGGACCTAGGAAAAGAGTTCCTTGGAAGAAGAGAACAGAGTTGTAGATCTGTGTTGCCCACCAGACTGTAGCCAGTGATGATTAAGCCATAGCTGCCATTGGGCACCTCCTCAGGTATTTTGAAGGGTGGCTGGGGCTTTGTGGCGAGGTAACTGTTTACGGGGTCTGATTCCAGTAGAGAGTCGGGTTTCATCTTTTCCCTTGCTGACCTGCAAGCCAAGAGTGATGATTAATGTCTGACCGGAAGCCCTAGAGCCTAGGAAGGAAAAGGTGTCCCAAAGTGAAAATGGGCCAGACAGATACAGAGCCTCTGCAGAGTACCTCCCAGGGCCTCAGACTCAACCACCTCCTGAGACCCGCCCCCGCCTTACGCGTTATCTATACATATGACACTTCTCCACTTGCATACACTCCTTGAGCTCTAATGCTTCTTCACAAAATTCTCTCAGATATTTTAGGATTTTTGTTTTGCCCTCCCCTACTTCTTCTCTGTTCCTTCTGGTAATGTGGGAGCCATACTGGGGGAAGAGATGGGTGGGAAATCTTGGTTCCAGTGACAGGCTGTGGCCGCTCTTCCCTCATACCTGAGTTCTCTTCCAACAGTCTCATTGTTGTTGCCTTCCACGATAAATATCTCATCCATCTCATCCTCGAATATGTTACAGGCATAGGCAATGTTCACAGCAGTCTCTGCAGGGCAAGGGGGAACACGGGTCGCAGTTGGCTGGGACAGGGGCTTTATGGTGCAGAGGCACAAGGAGCAGACAGTGGGCTGCAGACCCCGTGTGTCCACATTTGCCACAGAGGCATCTGAACGTGTTTTTCATGAGTCAGCAGGGACTACATTCAAACATCCACAGGGCAGACCTGTAAGCTATAGATCAATAACTAGGATCATTCTGGCTTAGCTTCCCCTAGGAAGCTTGCCTTATTACTTAAAGCAATTCCAGTCTGCGCTCACTTCTCCAGGCAATCTGGATATACTTTCTTGAATAGTACTGTGCCCGTTTCTATGCTAGATTTTATGGGGGACTGAGATATATTTAGGCTGTAGCATTGGTCAGGCAAGGAACTCCCCTTTACCTTGCTTATCTCCAGTTAAAACCCAAATTTTAATTTTGGCTTTGTTCAGGGTGAGGATCGTCTCAGGTACTCCGTCCTGCAGCTTGTCTTCTATGGCTGTGGCCCCTAACAGCTTCGAACAGAAGATATCAGTGAGAGAGGAGAAGGAAGAGACCCGGGGCATTTTGTTGTTGATCAGTCGCTCAGTCACATCCGACTCTCTGTGACCCCGAGGACTGCAGCACGCCAGGCTCCCCTGTCCCTCACTATCTCCCACAGCTTGTTCAGCTCACGTCCGCTGAGTCGATGCTCTCCAACCAGCATCCTCTGTCACCCCTTCTCCTCCCGCCTTCGATCTTTCCCAGCGTTTAGTGGTATCCAACCACTTGACTGGCACCTTAGCCTCCTCTTTAGTAAGCTGGCTCTGTCCTGGCAAGAGGGCCTCAATGGCATAAAACTCACGACCTCCTGCCCTTCAACAGACACACTTCTTCAATCACACACTGACATCTAATTTAGAAATAGAATATAAGGAATCAAAGAGGGAGGAAGACTAAGTCATACATGAAGCTTTGGGCCACTTCTGAATCCTCTGTTTCTCAACACACTTTTCCTTCTCCCTTGCTTTCAGAGCTCGTTTCCTGGCTTTGGTCTCCAAAAGTGATATGTCTCAGACAAGGGACTCCCAAATCCAACTCTAGTTTTTCAGCTCTAAAAGAGTTTGGATGAACTTCATTTGTTTGTATCTACTGAGGGCTTCTAAGGTTTTTAAGGCCTTCCCCACACTAGATCAAAAGCATGTTGGTCCACACCACGCCTTCTTCTCAATAATACCCTGCTGACCACAGGGGTGGGCACCAACACGGAGTCTGAGGAACTGACAGATGGACAAACGACCGACTGACTGCTGCTGGGCCTCTAAAAGGACAGACTCGAAACACTAACCGCAGAACTAATCACGGAAGGAGATTTGCGACCTTTGGCATCTCTAAATTTTCCCATTTGGCATCAGCGATTTCTCTTATTTTTACTAAAACAATTTTATTTATTTATTTTTGGCTGTGCTGGGTCTTCAGCTGGGTCTTCAAAAATGCTGTCTGGGCTTTTTTCTAGTTGTGGTGCGCAGGCTTCTCCCTGTGGCAGCTTCTCTTGTTGAGGAGTGTGGCCTTGAGGGCGTGCGGGCTTCAGTGGTAACACGTGGGCTCAACGGCTGTGGCTCCGGGGCTCCGACAGGCTCAGTGGTTGTGGCACAGGAGCTGAGCTGCTCCGTGGAGTGTGGGATCTTCCCAGATAGGGGATTGAGCCCATGTCTCCTGCACTGGCGGGTGAATTCTTAACCACTAGACCACAGCAATTTCTCTTTTTATAGCAGAGCCTGTATCAACCTGGTCAAAAATTTTGGGGTCATCCTTAACTTCTTTTATCACATTCCATAATCCACCAGCAAATTCTGTGGGCTCTACTGTTTAAAAACGTACATGATTTGATCATTTCTCACCACTTCCGCTACTTCCGTCTGATCCAAGCCATCAGCATTTCTCTCTGGCACGGCTGCAGTTACTTCCTGCCCGGTCTCCCTGTGTCTGCACTTGCTCCTTTGTAGCATAACCTCCACAGGGCAGTCAGACTGATCCCTGCAAAAGCTCGCCCGCCCTCCTCGGGCTGCGCTCCTCAGAGGTTGTCCAGGGCTCACTCTGTCTTCATACCAGCCTGTCAAGGCCTGCTGCTGCTGCGTCTCTGCTTCCTGTCCCTCATTCGCGCCTCCTCGCTTACACAGTATCGGTCACATCAGCTGCCTTGCTCTTCAACTAACAAATTAGGTCTGCTCCTGTTTCAGGGCCCTTGCTTTTACTATTCCTTCTTTCTGGAAAACTGACTCCCCAGAGATCTGCTTGGCTTGCACCTTCCTCAGATCTCTGCTCAGATGTCTTTTTCATAGTGAAGACCTAGTGCCTTATTTAAAACAGCAGTTATGCTCTGTCTTCTATGACACACACACACGCCTGTGCTGATACCCCCAGCCTTTCTTCCTGGCTTTATTTCCTTCCACAGAACTGTCACCACCTAACATACTATGTATATATATTACTTTTTGGTCTGTTTTGTCTACTACTACATGCTCAGGGCTTAAAACAGTGCCTGGCACAGCAGTTAATAAAACATTGTTGAATGAAAGAATGAATACTATTGTCTTGATTATTCCATCAATTAATTCTGGATTATCTAATTTGCACATCATTCAGACCTTGATTTCTTCCAGATTATTTAGCTTCTGTGGACATCTTTGGGATAAGAAACACTGCCAGAAAGATGAAATTTACAACCAATGCATTTTTTTCATTATTTATGGATTTCAAAGATCCACAATATTCTGAGTCAGCTTGGATTCCACCATCTAGGGACAGACTGACCTATGACTTGCCGGAAGCCACTCTCAGAGTCCTCGTTCAGTCTCCCAACTGCTCCCCTGCCCCTACGTTGTCCCTGATTTTCTCACACTAACCATCAGGTCTCTTTCAATCTCTTCATAGACAGTTGATATTTCATTTTCCCGATTCTCCAAAGACAAGCAGGCTTCACTGTGCTTCTTGCTCCAGACCTGGAAGAATGCATTGTCCAGCTCTCGGTAGGCCACCATGAGGGTGCGAAGGCCATCACTGGCAAAATCCTGGAAGACATGTGTGTGCACTGAGTGGGCCTGGGCGGAGTTAGGGCTGAGTCAAGGGACGACAGACCGCCCCACACGCTCCCTCTGCCCACAAGAGGCTTTACTGCCTAGCATCACAAGGCTACTACCTAGCCTAACCGGAAAGCACCTGTTTTCTCATCAGATGTCCTAAAGACAAGGCCAGCATAGCTGGCCAGAGTTCATCCCCTGGTTTGGGAAGATGCCCTGGAGAAGGAAATGGCAACCCACTCCCCTTCTTGCCTGGGAAATCCCATGGACAGAGAGGAGCCTGATAGGCTACAGTCCATGGGGTTGCCAAGAGTCAGACATGACTTAGTAACTAAACCATCACCACCCCCTACAGCTGGCTGGCTCAGCTGATTAGTCATAGCCAAGAGTGCTAATGAGGCCACTGCTGAAATGCTCCCTGAGTAAGTTAGTACCTTCTGCTCTTTGGCCACCAATGTATCCTAACTAACTACAACTAACTCTCGCAGAAGTATACTCTTGGTTATAGGGAAAGCAAGGTGACAGTGTGGGTAGTTAGGGGCACAATCCATATCTAACTGAAAGTGGGTTAGAAGCAGACTTTGTGTGTTGAGAACTGCAAATGAATAACAATTCTACACAATCACTGGTAATAGTGAGCTTTAAAATAATTCACTTTGGCATCATAAGACCAAAGAGAAACAGAATTTATCAGCTTGATATTTTGTTATTAGTTGTCTGTATAACTCCTGAGTACTTCATGTTAGCTGTCAGGTAAAAATAACATCCAGGAATATCTGTAGCAAATCCTATCTCTTTTTTAAAATTAATTAATTTATTTGGCTGCGTCTAGTCTTTGCAGCATGTGAGATCTAGTTCCCTGACCAGGGGTTGAACCCCAGGTCCCCTACACTGAGATCACAGAGTCTTAACCACTGGACCACCAGGGAAGTCCCAAGAATCCTCTCTCTTCAATCTCTTTACTGTTGACAGGTGAAGCTATAAAAAAGAAGGCTGAGAGATGATCTCAAGAGACTTCTTACAAAGGAAACATCTTCATATTGCTTTCCCTAATGGTTGCACCAGTTTATATTCCCACCAACAGTGTATGAGGGTTCCCTTTTCTCCACATCCTCACCAACCCTCGTTATTCTTGTCTTTTTGATAATTTAAAATAGAATTACCATATGACCCAGATCCAGCTATTCCACTTCTGGGTATTTATCCAAATAAAATGAAATCACTAATTCAGAAAGATATATGCACCCTTATGTTCACTGCAGCAATATTTACAACAGTCAAGACACGGAAACAACCTGAGTGTCCTCTGATGAATGGAATACGGCTGCTGCTGCTGCTGCTAAGTCGCTTCAGTCGTGTCCGACTCTGTGTGACCCCTTAGACGGCAGCCCACCAGGCTCCGCCGTCCCTACACAGTCATAAAAAGCAGAAATCTCACTATCTGTGACAGATGGATGGACCTTCACAGTACTATGCTGTTTGAAATAAATCAGATAAAGAAAGACCAGACACCATAGGATTTCACTCATATGTGGAACCCAAAAAACAAACAAATGAACAAACAAAACAAAAACAAACTCATAGATAAGGAGAACAGATTGGGGGTTACTAGAGGGGAAAAGGGTTGGGGGGTGAAAGGGGGTCAACTGATGGGGGTGGGTGATAACAAGACAAAGTGGTGATCACTTTGAATATATACAAGTATCAAATTATAATGGTGTACACCTAAAATTTATTTAATATGACATGCCAATTTTACCTCAATAATATATGTACATATATGCACATATATATTCAGGAATTAAAAATATACATCAGCCATTTAAAAAAAGAAGGAAGAGATATGGCAGAAATTGATCTTGCATGGTCTACTGATAAGAGGTCTTGGCAAGCTTAACAATACATTGACAGATTCTTAATCCAGTCAACAAATACTTTAGCAGTCTGTCCTTAACTTTATTTCCTACATATCTCTTACTGGTATGTTTTTCTTTTCTCTTGTGGGGAGCAAACTGGGGTTCTGGGGTCCTGACTGCCGCCTGTTTTTGTGTGATCTGCTTGAGGGATTCCTGTCTTAGAGGGCTTGGAGCTGTGCTTCTGCATGAGTGGGTTTCTGGAGCTTGACTCTTATAGAATATCCTCAGCGGTAAACAGACTAGTGTAGTCAGGCTCCACTGTGGGTGTCTGTTAAGGTTGGTTGCAGGTCAAAAGATCTGAAATGCTTTTATGATTCCCCTTTGAATCCAGTCTGTGGAAATGCTGAGAAGATGCCCTAATTCATGTGTTCTGTACGGTTAAAAAATAAGGGAGGTTTTCAGAGTAGCCTATAACACACACACACACACACACACAGAAACAAAACTGTGACCTCAGGAAACCAGTATGAGAGCTGTCCTATGAGGGACACATCAGTGATTTTTTTAAAAAACTGCAGATACAATATTATGTACCATAAAAATCACCCTATTAAAGTGCACAATTAAGTGTAATATATAGATACACAATTATGTATAATATAATGTATATGTATATATATGTATACACCTGCAACGTGGGAGACCTGGGTTTTATCCCTGGGTAGGGCAGATCCCCTGGAGAAGGGAATGGCTACCTACTCCAGTATTCTGGCCTGGAGAAGTCCATGGACTGTATAGTCCATGGGGTTACAAAGAATTGGACACAACTGAGCAACTTTCACTTTCTATGTATCTATATGTATATATATATTCATAAAGTTGTGCAACCTTCACTATTATCTTAATCCCAAACATGTTTATCATCTCTGAGATGATGAAACCCCATTACCTATTAGCATTCATTCCCAATTCCTTTTCCTGTAGCCCCTGGTAACCACTAATCTACTTTCTCTTCTACAGATTTACCTATTCTGTACATTTCATATAAATGAAATCATAAAATACTAGCCCTTTGTGACTGGCTTCTTTCACTTAGCATAATGTTTTCAAGGTTTATCATGCTACACATCGTAGCATGTATTAAGTATGTCCTTCCCTTCTGTGACTGAATAGCATTCACTGTACAGATTTATCACATTTTATTTACTCATTCATCCACTGAGGGGATCTGGGTGGTTTCTATATTTTTGTTATTATGAATAATGCTGTTATAAGCATTAGTGTACACGTTTTTGTGTGAATTTAAGTTTTCATTTCTCCTGGGAACATACCTAGGAGTGGAATTGCTGGGTCATATGTCAATTCTGTGCTTGACTTTTTCAGGAACCGTCATTGCCAGACTGTTTTCCAAAATGGCTGCACCATTTTACATTCGCGTCAGCAATGTGTGCAAGTTACAATCTCTCTACATCCTTGGCAGTACTCATTATCGTCCGGTCATCTGTTTGATTTTAGTTACCTTAGTGATGTGAAGTAGCATCTTGCGATTTGATTTGCTTTCCCTGATGGCTATGACATTGAACATCTTTTCATGTGCCTATTGACCATTTGTTTCTCTGATTTCTGACTATGTGTTAATGTAGGGCCACACCAAAATATCCTAATAAAATAGCATTTCCTCCAAACTATTTCTTCCTTAAAATACTTCTCTGATCTGCCTCTTCTCCCATCACATCCCCTGTCCTATCCCTCCAACCCTTGATATATCCAGGTTTAGGGGTAGAAACCTCAGTGAGCATGAATATGGTTTTCCTTTCTAATGTTAGCAAACAGGAGCCATTCTCTCTTTCTGTTGCATCTCAAATCCCAGAAGGTGGAAGTGGAGTGGGGCCGGTAGGTAGCCGTGGGGATTCTAACCCTATAAATAACAGAGGATGGTGTCACACAGTCAGCTAAACAGTCCAGGCCTGGTGATTTCTGCTCCATACCTAAAAGCAGTCTGTTCCTGTCATGACTGGGCCAGGAATCACAGAGAGTCCTGATTGTAGTAAGTGCTCCTACAACACATTCTCATCATGCCCCCTGGGATCCTGGCCCATTCAACTCCTCACTGCAGAAGCTGGCAACGTGGTCAATGAGAATCCCACAGAAGGAGGTAGTTTTTACTCTTCTATCCATTAAAGAGACACAGATACCAATCTACCTCATACTGAAACACAGTGATGTGGGGACACATATGTGGACACACATCCAGATGCACAGAGCCACCTGCTGCTCTCCTCTCCCGCAACCGGAACACTTACATCTAAATGGTCCATGGTTATGTCTTGGAGGGATCTACAGGATGGATGGAGGAGCTGACCGAGGATCGTGTCTGCACCCTTGCAGAATAACAGTATGCGATTTTCAGGTGTCCTCACTGAAAATAAGCAAATTAAGCAAAGTAACCACATGGGTCCATTGTCACAAGACCAAGTCAGAGCCACTGAGGGATGGCAGAAGGCTGTTCCCATGACGTTTGTTTCTGATACCACGGGAGGCTAAGCACTCAGTGAGTGGTCACACAGGGTGAACGATGAGGGCTGGGGAGAGTGAGAGAAGATCGTTTGGAACCAGTTTCTCCATGGGTTCAACATCACCTATGGAAGACTGATACAGAATCACATTTAGCTTCTCAAGTCCAAATTCCAGACCAAGGCACATACCTAGTGAGGACCAAGGAATAAAAGTAACCTTCCTCTTCAGTCTGAGGCCCAAACTAATTGACAGCAAGATAGTATGAATTTCCCCCATAATGTCCGCCCCCATTTCTCATTCCAAGTTCAGGCTTTATGAGTTTATTCTCCATTCTTATCTTGGCTTTGAAAGTTCTGAGAAGTCACTATCCAGGATCACTAAATAAGGGGCTTAGCATGTGGTTGTTAAGCTTACATATGTGTATAGAAGGAAATATAAAGAATTACGAGAAAGTGGGAATGGCTGTGTTTGTATTTGCGGCAAGAGTGCCTTGGAAATGGCATGCGGGTGAGAGAAAATATTTATGTGCAGACAGAAGAGAAAATCAATGTGTGGATGTATATGAAAGACAACGAAGGGGAGAGGGCTGACGGGGAGGGGCACCCACCAATAACAGACATCCTCTTGCGCACATTGCTGAAGTCCAAGATAGCCAGCAGCTGGTAGACTCTCGTTTTCCCCATTTCAACTACCGTGATTGTCTCAGACGTGCGGGAACGGAACACAAAGCCAAAGTTCCTGGCAGCAGTGACCAGGGCACCTTCGTCTGGGGACTGAGCCTGGTAAACCAGCTCACCTGGCAGGAGAGAAGGGGGCAGCCAGCGCCCATAGAGATGTGCGGATGAAGTCCACCCAGAAGTTAGACTGTCTTCCAAGTGGCTGACATAAAGATGGAGCCCCGGAGGGGGCATCTGTCTTCAAAATTTCCTCATAAGTCTGGCCCTAAAAGGCCAGGTTGCATAGAACAGGTCAGTTTCTTTTTTCTTTCTAATATTTTCACCTCATTTCACAGACCTGAGTTAGTACTATAGAGGTACACAGTACGTGTACACAAACAAAACATAGGTAGCTACTTTCCAACTTTAGAGGGTGTAGGTGGCTCACGAGGTTGTTAAAAACGAAGGTTCCTGGGTCCGACCCAAACCACTGAACCCGGAATCACAAGACCTGGGAGGACAGTCCAGGAAATTGAATTTTAACAAATCTCCTGAGTGAGTCTCATGCAGATGGGTCTACGTAAAGTGCTCCTGCATAAGACTGGCTGCACTTTGATGAACACTGCTACAGGGTAACAAGATTGATGGTTTGTTTAGTAAACAATTAAAAAATATATATGAATGAGTATTGTTGCCTTTGAAACTCTCACCCTGGGAAGTTAAATGACTTACTCTGTTGAAGCAATCTTTCAACCTGATATTACTCAAGACATATCTGGAACTCTTCTTTTAGGATACCCCCATAACCTGAGCTATGTTTTGGGTTATTTCTCTTTTGAAGGCCAATTTAATTTTGAAAAACAATTATGCACCACCAGAATATTATGCTTGGGAATGATGTGGATGAGGCAGTATAATTTTAGGTCAGACACACAATGTGTCCAAGGGATAATAAGACTATTTTCTTGTGTGTTTCCTACCTTGGCACTCACTCAAGAAAGTAAACAAAGGTAAGTCCAAATATGCTTCAAGTCATAGCAATTTATTGGAATGTCAGACCCTGGAGAGGCCTTGGTGGGGTGGGAGCTTATGGGGCCAGATGACACAAGATTTGGGTTCTTATTCCATTTTTGCCTTTCTTAGCTATAGGGTTTTAGTCAAGTCACTTAATTTCTTTTAGCTTCAGCTTACTTCGCTATAAAACAAGGACCATTCTTCTTATTCTGCAGAGGGCTGTCGTGAAGACTGTGGGAGGTAAAATAAATGAAAGCAACTTGTAAAATTATAAAGTGATGTAAAAATATAAGGTGTTACTCATGGTAGTATTCTATTAAGTCAATTATATTGACTTTAAAAGATGTGATTCACTTGGCTGCCTAAATTCTTGTTTGTTAAGGAAAAGGTCTTTTTAATTTAAAATCAGTCATTTCTCATTATTTACAAAAAAGATTTCAATAAATTTATGGATGACATTGTCATATTTGGTGACTGAAGAAATTAGGGTATACAGGAATACCTTTAAATTGTGAAGCAACAAGAGGATGACAACTCATCCTTTAGGAAGTCTTGTCAGAGGTAGTGGGGTCGATCTTGGCAATAAATTAGACAAACTCTGTGACAGAACATTAGAGAATCTCAAGTTCCCTAGATAGCACCAAGTTTGACCCCTATCCGATGACTGAATCTTCTTTAAGACCAAGAGGTTGTTTTCTACTTAAATACATCCAGAGACTAGGAGCTCACTACTTACCTTGACTATCCATCCCATTGCTGGACAACTCTCCCTATTAGAAAGTTCTTTCTTAGATTAGTGAAGTGAAGTCACTCAGTCGTGTCCGACTCTTTGCGACCCCGTGGACTGTAGCCTACCAGGCTCCTCCGTCCATGGGATTCTCCAGGCAAGAATACCGGAGTGGGTTACCATTTCCTTCTCCAGGGGATCTTCTTGACCCAGGGATCGAACCCAGGTCTCCCGCATTGGAGGCAGACACTCTAACCTCTGAGCCACCAGGGAAGCCCTTTCTTAGATTAAGCCGTTACAAACGATATCAACCCCCACCCCCAAGTCAGCCTAGACTCGACATATTCTCAGTCAATGAGGCCTCAGGATTACTCACCTTCTACTTTCTCTTCTGATATCACGGTATGACACAATGAGAGTGACAGGAAAAACAAGTGTACCCAGTGATCTCCCCTTTTCACCGCTTCGGCCAAAGTCTTGTCATAAAATGAAAACTTAGGATCAGCCAGTTTGTTGTAGGAGAAGTCGACCTTTTCTCTTTTCTGGAACACATAAGCCAGAATGAACTTCTCAAGAGCAGCTTGATACTTTATAGAAGGTTGATTGATCTAGGGGCAATTTCTGGAATGTGATGAGAACTCTGAGGAGGATGGGAAAAGAAAAGCAAGGTAAGTGGAAGAGATCCTGTGCTGGTTTCTGAGGCCTTTGTACTCTGACTTGAACCATGCGTTCACTCAGAAAAGATCCCTCACACAGGAGAGAAGTTGAGCACTTCCTGGCAGACCCTTCCTGCCCACTTTCAACTCCAGCTGTCCTAAATGACCAACGGGCATCTTCAGGCTCCATTCTTCCAAGTCCCAAATCCATGATAAATCAAACCTGAGGATACAAGAGGCTAACTGTTCCCTATGAGTAAATGGTGAAGTCCTGTCTCCAGCTGTCCTCTATCTGATTTGGGGAGCTGGGGAGGGAAGGAGTTAGTTACAATGATATCCCTGTGTTGCACTATTCCTATTTTAGCCCACAAGAGGGCTAGAGAGGAATATTACAAGATAGAGGCAAGGATGTATAGCAAGGAGGCTTCAGTACCGACTTCTCATTCACAGACTTAATTTTGAACCATTTTACTTGACCCATCAGCACCCCTGATTCCTTCCTGCCTCTAGTCCTTAAGGTTACTGATCTTGCCTCGATCTTTAGACCTAATATTCACTACCATTTTCCTGGCTATGGGCTTGGCGCCTTTAAATGTTAACTGTCATTTATTTCGGGTAGGCTGCTGGTAGCCACCTTGGGTAAACATTCTTTTCTGGCTCAGTTTGGTCCCGAGACTCTCTTATGCCCACCCTGGAGTGCAGTGATGTTAACAGACTTCTCCAGCCCATACCAGAACTCTCAAGGATATATAACCAGTTCTTCGTAGTTGTGGTGCTATTACACCAGAACTGGGCTGGGCCACACTGTGTCAAGTACAGACACAATTGTCCTGCTTCGTGCTAAGTTGGGGAAACAGTAGTCTGCAGTGGGCTATACTGGCTCTTTTCTATGTCCCATCTAGAGGGTTTTTTGTCATGATAGTGAGACAGTATGGTCAAATCCAGAGCCAAGTTCTAGACCTGGCCAACCACAGAATTGCCAGTTCTGCTAAGTTTGTGGGTTCAGTAATTTAAGATAACTCATTATATAGCATCCTCTGAAGCTTTTCTAGAACTGGGCTCTTGTACTGGTACATTCTTTAAGACTAGATGCTGGTGAGTGATGAGAGAGAAGTTGGAGAAGTAGATATGAGGCAGATCCTGCATTATCATATTACATGCAATAGGGAACCATAGCAATTTTCTGCTGAGCGTCATATGATCAGATAGTCCTCTGGTAGCACCATGAAGAATATATTAGAAGGAGCAAGACAGGAGGCTGGGAGACCAGTTAGCAGGCCACTCAGTAATTCACAAGAGAAATCATGAAGTAGTGGCAAAATAAATTTTAAATTCAGGGCATGGTTTGAAAATGTTTTTGACAAATTGACCTGGGGATACCTGAAGGGCGTACAGGTAGTAACGAAAGCAGGTACATATAGTTTTGAAGCTCAGGTAAGACATCTGAGCTAGTTTCTAATCTGTTCCAGACAAGTAAGGTTTGAGAACACCGGACCTAGCTGGGCACAGGACCGGGGCAGGGCTGGTCGGGAGCCACAGTACAGCACTATCTGAGAGGTTTTATTCATGAATTACTCTAAAATTGGAAGTCAAACATCCAGTTGAATAAGGCTGAATGGCAAATCCAAGTCCCAGACAAAAGGATGGAAACTGGGGATATCAGATAAGAGGAAATGAATTTAGAATGGAGGGTAGATGATGCAGTAATGAATTGAGGAAGCTCTTTGAGATGCTGTGACACAGCTATAGATAGTTTTTATAGGATATCTTTAGCCTTGGTCATGAAAGGGGAGGGAGCTAAAAAGGGTTCCTGATATGTGGATTTGGAGTTCATTAGTAAGTAGGCAGTAAGGTCAGTAAAAACATGATACTATAAGGATGGAAAAAGAGGTACAATAATAGAGCCCTGAGGGAGAAGGGAGTGATATGTGGTAGAAGGCCTGAGGGTGGTGACTTTGGGAATAGCTAATAAAATGAATTAAGAATTAAATTGACCATAAATAAATTAAAAAATTATCCAAGTGGCACTGGAAATCCAAAAGAAGTTGGAGTTGATGAATTTGTAAAGGTTTTGTGATCTCCAAAAAGTACTTGGTATTCTGAGATTAGAAACAGGGAAGGGTAGATGGCTTGATTAATTCAAGATTGAGATTTATTGGGAGATCAAAGAGGGGAAAAAAAGGGAGGTGTTGAAGATGCTCATGATCTTGGGTACAGATGGGGGGAAAGGAAGTAAAGTCACAAGGGACTGGCAGACTGGAGAAAAAGGAGAACAGAGAGTTGGTAAATCTTCCTAGGATAAGAAAGCAGGTATACTAGGAGTCAAGTACGAAGAGAACTGGAGGAATGAGCTTTGTGACCAGAGATCATGACAAGGGAGTTTACAATTTCATAGTACAATTCTGGATGGTGACATGATGACCCAGAAATGGATGATACAGATTTTTTTTGAGTCCAAGAAGTAATCTGAAAGATAAATTCTTTCAGACACCTGAAAGCATCTATGGTGCTAGATCACCCATAAAGAAACCAATACCACCAAGATGACAGCAGGGATTGGGCAGAGAGGGACAACATGAGCAAAGTTTCAAAGTCCTCAGGATGAAGTGGAGAAGCCAGGAGATCTGTAAACGTCAATGACAGGAAGAGAGAGGAGGACAGCCAGAAGGCCTCACAACACATTACATCACAGGAAGAAAGATTATACGAGGGAGAAAAAGTAATAGTTTAAAAGTGGCACCATGAAAGAATGTCCCTGGTGGTCCAGAGGTTAAGAATCCACTTTCTAATTCAGGGGACCCAGGTTCGAAGCCTGGTTGGGGAACTAAGATATGCTGCCGGGCAACAGCCTGTATGCTGCAACTAGAGAAGCCTGGTTGCCACAACTACTGAGCCCACACATTTTAGAGCCTGTGCGCTGCAAGAAGAGAAGTTCGTGCACTACAATGAAGACCCAGTGCAGCCAAAAGAAAAAAAGTGGCACAGGATAATGAGGACAATATCGCTGGGCTTCTGGTATGCTGAGTGTGAGAGATGCAGGAAAAGGAATACTCTCAGGGCAAGTTATCTTTCATTCAAGGTAGAGAGAAGAAAACATTTTTAGGAAAAGATAAGGCTGTGGGTGTTTGTTTACAAGAGAACAAAGATTCCATTGATCCAGAGGAAAATGTGTTATGGTCACACAGTAGTGAAAGGAAGAGGAAGAGAAAGGACGCTCCAGGGTAACAGTTCACTCCCTAGAAGCAATCTTCACTGATTTTGCCAAGGTCATTAGCAGAGTCCCTGCAAGAGGATTGAAGGCAAATACTGATTTTATTTCCCATTTCCAATCTCTCTGGATGGATAGGGTGAGGCATTAGTTGGGAGCTGGAGTTAGCTGTTCAGTATGTAAATCAAGTGGCTAAGGGTTTGGAATTGGTTCCGATAGGAAAAGGATAGGGTGAAGAGTACCTGAATGTAATGAAAGAAGCCTCATGAAAGAAGGTTTAACTCAAATTAAAAAACAAAAGCCAAGATCCAATAATGGAAAAAAACAGTAAAAATGAACCAGCCTGAGACAGGAAGAATGAAAAGGAAAATATTTTTACAATTGCATGGGTTAGGACTTTTGAATATGTCACAAATCCTTAAGTTATAAAAGAAAAAGACTGATAGAATTGGTTACATAAATTAAATACTTCTAAACAAAAATTTATAAACAAAAGACAAAAATGAAAAAAATAATTGTAATATCTATACCAAAGGAAAAGTTGATATTTTTACTGTATAAAGATCCCTTGGAAATAAGAAAAAAAAAAAACACCCAAAGAATATGAACATGCAATTCACAAAATAACAACATATAGGCAATAAAGTTATTAGGAAGAGGAAAGAAAATAAGTATATAAAAATGATTCAATCTGATTAGTAATCAAAGAAAGGTAAATTAAATGAGATATAACTTTCACCAATTAAATTTCTAAAGATTGAAATATTAATACCCAGTAGTGACAAGGACGTGATAAAACAGGAATTTTCCTATGTTTTTGGTGGGATTATAAATTGATGCAGTCTATCCAGAGGGCAATATGGCACTATCAGATGCATTAAAAATCGAGCCACCCTTTCAGCAACTAATTTTACTTACAGGACTTTATTCTAAGGAAATAATTATCAGAAGAGGAGACAAAAATGTATGTACCTGGGTGCTTATCATAATGCTATTTATAATAGCAAAAGGCAGCAGAATAAAAACAGGGGATTGACTACATCAATTAAGACACATCAATATAGCTGGATACGACAGTCATTCAAAATGATATAGATGTAGACATAAATATACGGACATGGAAGGAGGGCCACAATATATACTGTGTCCGATGAATAAAAAGAGTCCAAAATAGCATGGGTGTTGTGATCCATTCATCCTTCCTTCCTACTTACCTACCTACCAGGCCTAGATGTATATGTGTGTATATATAGACATGAAAAGTATCTGAAAGGATAAATACTACCAAATTTGACACTGGTTATCTAAATGAGACTAAATCATTTTTAACTTTCTTCTTCATACATTTCTATATTGTTTGAATTTCTTTTATTATGAGCATAGATAATTTTTTTAAACAGAAAAAAACCCAATAAAGCTATTTTCAATTTATTTATTTATTTGCTAATAAATAAATGTTTTAAAGAAATTTTAAAAGCACTGTTGAGAAAACAAGTAACATTTATATGCAGAACTAGAATTTGTTCTTGAGTAATGTAATGTCTTCCAAAAAAGTATCTTAAACCACGATTCATTTTCTGTCCTAGATCATTTTTATGGGCTCAAGGATTTATCCCTTTGCTGGCTTCTTCAGACATTCCTGACTTTAAAAATATTTATATATCATTTGTGTGTAATTATATACATAATAACCTTCTTATAAAAAGCTATTTTCATTTAAAAACACAAACCCAAATCTGCTCAAATAAACAGAGGTTATTTCCATACCACTCTCTGATCTTAGGGGGCCGATAACAGTGGGGGTGCTTCAGGGGCTCGGGGAGCCCCAGTCTGTACTGAAATGCCGCTGTAAGCACAGCCTGGCCCAGCTCCCACATACACTGCACGGGGAGCCAGAAACACTCACCTTCGAGACCTCGCTCCTCGGCGCGCTTTTGTCGTAGACATCACCTGTTGGCAAGTAAACAGAGTACACACTTGGCAAAGGTTTTAAAGAAGGATTTACATTTCTTTTTATTGTGGTAAAAGATATATAACATAAATTTTCATTTAAACCATTTTTTAGTGAACAACTCAGTGCAATTAGTATCATTCACAATGTGTGCAACACTCACCATTATATATTTCCTAAACTTTTTCGGCATCCTGAACAGAAACTCCTTACTTTCCCTTATTCCCAGCACCTGGTAACCTCTAATCTGCCTTCTGCCTCTATAAATTTGCCTATTCTAGATGCTTCATACAAGTGGAATGATACACTATTTCCTATTTTGTCTGGCTTATTTCACATAGCATAAAGTTTTCAAGAATCATTCATGTTGTAGCATATGTAGCACATGTCATAACTACTACTTTTTATGTCGAAGGTTGTGACATTGTACAGGAGACAGGAATCAAGACCATCCCCAAGAAAAAGAAATGCAAAAAAGCAAAATGGCTGTCTGAAGAGGCCTTACAAATAGCTGTGAAAAGAAGAGAAGTGAAAAGCAAAGGAGAAAAGGAAAGATATACCCATTTGAATACAGAGTTCCAAAGAATAGCAAGGAGAGAAAAGCAAGCCTTCCTTAGTGATCAGTGCAAAGAAATAGAGGAAAACAATAGAACAGGAAAGACTAGAGATCTCTTCAAGAAAATTAGAGATGCCAAGGGAACTTTTCATGCAAAGATGGGCTCAATAAAGGACAGAAATGGTATGGACCTAACAGAAGCAGAAGATATTAAGAAGAGGTGGCAAGAATACACAGAAGAACTATACAAAAAAGATCCTCATGACACAGATAATTACGATGGTGTGATCACTCACCTAGAGCCAGACATCCTGGAATGGGAAGTCAAGTGGGCCTTAGGAAGTATCACTACGAACAAAGCTAGTGGAGGTGATGGCATTCCAGTTGAGCTATTTCAAATCCTGAAAGATGATGCTGTGAAAGTGCTGCACTCAATATGTCAGCAAATTTGGAAAACTCAGCAGTGGCCACAGGACTGGAAAAGGTCAGTTTTCATTCCTATCCCAAAGAAAGGCAATGCTAAAGAATGCTCAAACTACCTCACAATTGCACTCATCTCACACGCTAGTAAAGTAATGCTTAAAATTCTTCAAGCCAGGCTTCAGCAATACGCGAACCGTAATCTTCCAGATGTTCAAGCTGGTTTTAGAAAAGGCAGAGGAACCAGGGATCAAGTTGCCAACATCTGTTGGATTATTGAAAAAGCAAGAGAGTTCCAGAAAAACATCTATTTCTGCTTTATTGACTATGCCAAAGCCTGTGACTGTGTGGATCACAATAAACTGTGGGAAATCCTGAAAGTGATGGGAATACCAAACCATCTGACCTGCCTCTTGAGAAATCTGTATGCAGGTCAGGAAGCAACAGTTAGAACTGGACATGGAACAACAGACTGGTTCCAGATAGGAAAAGGAGTACGTCAAGGCTGTATATTGTCACCCTACTTATTTAACTTATATGCAGAGTACATCATGAGAAACGCCAGGCTGGAAAAAGCACAAGCTGGAATCAAGATTGCCAGGAGAAATATCAACAACCTCAGATATACAGATGATACCACCCTTATGGCAGAAAGTGAAGAAGAACTAAAGAGCCTCTTGATGAAAGTGAAAGAAGAGAGTGAAAAAGTTGGCTTAAAACTCAACATTCAGAAAATTAAGATCATGACATCCAGTCCCATGACTTCATGGCAAATAGATGGGGAAACAGTGGAAACAGTGGCTGACTTTTTTTGGGGGGGCTCCAAAATCACTGCAGATGGTGATTGCACCCATGAAATTAAAAGACGCTTACTCTTTGGAAGGAAAGTTATGACCAACCTAGACAGCATATTAAAAAGCAGAGACATTACTTTGCCAACAAAGGTCCGTCTAGTCAAGGCTGTGGTTTTTCCAGTGGTCATGTATGGATGTGAGAGTTGGACTATAAAGAAAGCTGAGCACCAAAGAATTGATGCTTTTGAACTGTGGTGTTGGAGAAGACTCTTGAGAGTCCCTTGAATGCAAGGAGATCCAACCAGTCCATCCTAAAGGAGATCAGTCCTGGGTGTTCATTGGAAGGACTGACATTTAAGCTGAAACTCCAATACTTTGGCCACCTGGTGCGAAGAGCTGACTCATTTGAAAAGACCCTGATGCTGGGAAAGATTGAGGGCAGGAGGAGAAGGGGACGACAGAGGATGAGATGGTTGGATGGCATCATCAACTCAATGGACATGGGTTTGGGTGGACTCCGGGAGTTGGTGATGGACAGGGAGGCCTGGCGTGTTGCCAGGGGTCGCAAAGAGTCAGACACGACTGAGCGACTGAACTGAACTAAACTGTCTGAGTATTCCATTACAGGAATACTTTCCATGGCAGGAAAGCTATGACAAACCTACACAGGGTGTTAAAAACCAAAGACATCACTTCGCTGACAAATGTCCGTATAGTCAAGGCTATGGTCTTTCCAGTAGTCATGTACAAATGTGAGAGCTGGGCAGTAAAGAAGGCAGAGTGCCGAAGAATTGATGCTTTCAAACTATGGTGCTGGAGAAGACTCTTGAGAGTCCCCTGGAAAGCAAGGAGATCAAAACAGTCAATCTAAAAGGAAGTCAATCCTGAATACTCTGATGCTAAAGCTGAAGCTCCAATACTTTGGCTACCTGATTCAAATCGCTGACTCATTAGAAAAGAGCCTGATGCTGGGAAAGATTGAAGGCAGAAGGAGAAGAGGGCAACAGAGGATGAGATGGTTGGATGGCTGATTCAATGGTCACTGATTCAATGGACATGAACTTGGGCCAACCCTAGGAGATGGTGAGGGACAGGGAAACCTGGCGCGCTGTAGTCCATGGGATCACGAAGAGGCTTACATGACTTGGCGACTGAATAACAACAGCATTCCATTAAATGGATATATCACAGTTTGTTTACCTATTCAATTGCTGATGGAAACGTGGGTTGTTTCCACTTTTGGCTACTGTGGATGGCTGCAATGAACACGCATACGTCTCTCTGTTTGAATCCTTGTTTTCTTTTTCCTCTTTTTGGTATATACCTAGGAATGGAATTACTGAGTCATACGGATCTGCCTGCAGTGAGGAGACCGGGGTTCGATCCCTGGGTCGGGAAGATCCCCTTGAAGAAGGAATAGCTATCCACTTCAGTATGCTTGTCTGGAGAATCCCATGTACAGAAGAGCCTGTTGGGCTACAGCCCATGGGATCACAAAGAGTTGGACATGACTGAGAGATCAACGCTTTTACTTTCTTTTTTTCATAGTAATTTAAAGTAGGAAAAAAAAAAAATAAAGTAGGATTTTAAAAGTATTTATTTATTTTGTTTGGCTGCATTGGGTTTTGGCTGCAGCATGCCGGCTTCTCAGGCTGTGGCTCGTGGGTTCCAGAGCATGCGGGCTCAGCAGCTGTGGTGTAAGGGCTTAGCTGCTTCACCATATGTGGGATCTTAGTTCCCCTAACAGGGATCAAACTCAAGTCTCCAGAATTGGAAGGCGGATTCTTAACCACTGGATCACCAGGGAAGTCCCATAAACAAAGGAGGATTTTTTAAAATTTAATTCTTTTATTTGGTTGTGCCAGTTCTTAATTGCCAAAAGCGGAATCTTTTAGTTGCAGTATTTGAACTCTTAGTTGAGGTATGTGGGATATACCCAGTTCCCTGACCAGGGATCGAATCCTCATCCCCTGCATTGGGCAGGCATTTTCTTAACCACTGGACTGCCAGGGAAGTTCTAAGGAGGATTTTAAAAGCTTATTTCTTCTGATTCTATCATTCTGGACTTGCAGTTAAGCTCCTCAAATCCCCTCAGGCCACGTGGCTCTCAGTGCTCTATAAGCTCCTCTCCCCAAGCCAATGGTAAGAATCCGGTTGCTTGGGGTGCAACTCTTCTCCTTAAGTGTGAGTGAGGTGAGCCTGGAGGCTTGGCATCTATGAGAGACCTTGAACCTCAGGAAGCTCTTCCTCAGAAAAGTCCCCTAGAAGAGAGGTTAAAGCAGTGCTGGAAGGCTTAGGGTTCTTGGCCAGAGACAGCACAGACAGATCGGGGGCGGAAGGCAGTCTGATGCCAAGTGCAGAAACACCCAGGACCCTTTGCAACCCTACCCAGCATATGATCAGGTCTCACAATGAGTCAGAAAATTAAGATCCTCACCCAAATCAACCACCCAAAAATAAGCTTTCAGAGTTTATACATGTGGAAACTTGTTTGGCAGGAGTAATAGAAAATATTAGAATGCTCTAGCTTTTAAAAATCTTTTAACTTTAATTTTTAAATTTAATTCTTAAATTTTTTAAAAATTGTACATTTTAAAGTGTACAATTCAGGGGCATTTAGTGTGTTCACATGTTTTGCAACCACCACATCTTTCTAGCTTCAAAGCTTTTTCATCATCCTAGAAGAAATATTCCATGTGCTCTAGCTTTTTCGATGTGATTGCTTTCCTTCGCTAGTTACTGCCATATTGTTCACATATATGAAGACTTAACACTATCACAAAAATAAGCTCATCTAACACAGGAAACAAATGAACAACTGGGTATCAGAGACACTGATCAAATTCTGAACACCCTTTGATGGCTTCTTTCTAGACTGTTTACTGGTGTCTGAGGAAGAATCAGGAGAATAGCAGCTTCAGTAACATCCTGGTTGCACCATCTGATTTAATGCGAGAGTAAGTAACATTCCCAAGACACTGGCAATTCTCTGAAGACAGAGATTAAGTCTTATACACCTTCATATTTCCAATGTCCCACACAATGGAATGGATGGCATCTATAATGTGCTAAACAAGTGTTTTTTGATTAGAACTGAATGGACTAGGTGATCTTTGCTTCGTGGACAGCAGGTTGTAAGAGTAAGTAAATGTGAATTTAGAGACATATAGATTTAGAGGTAGATTATTCTTGAGAAGAACCTGCAAAGTAAAATTTCCCCAAGACTAAGGGAAAGCAGAAAGACATGCATACCATAGAATGTTCCATTAATTGAACACTTGTTGAAAATCATGATGTTCTGAGTCAGGGTCCCTGTTTTGTCAGAGAACACATATTTGACCTGGCCGAGCTCCTCATTAAGGGTGGTGGTACGCGCCTGTGCTGGTGTGTTCTTCGGTTCATAAAACATCTTCTGATCCCAGTTGATATAGAAACTGTTGCCCAATCTTATTATCTCAACACTAAGGAGAAAGCAAGAAAAGAACGGTCCTGGGTCAAGGCAGGGCAAGTAAATTCATCCCCCTGGTTTCCTTCTTTCCAGTTCTGTGGTGGAAACAAAAATCAGAATACCTTCTCTCAGAACCTATAGTCTTGAAGGACCCTTCATACCAGCCAACCCATTATAATTCTACATTGACCATTATCACTCAAGGTTTTACTTGATTACCAGATATACTGATTAACTTTGCTGCGGCATAGTCCCTTTATACTACTTCTTCCAAAATTTTTAAAATTCTGTAACAATGCAAGGCCTGACAGAGTTAAGCTAGTTTATAAAAGGCAGCCAAAGCTTAGTTAGAGGGGTATTGCTGCTATCACGTAAACTCATTGATGGGGAAGAGAGATCCTTGAGACTACAGACAGTGCTTCTTTGTTTCAGAAGAGGGAGGGGAAGATCTGTGAGACTCGGAAACAGCTTACAGGAGCTGATCCTCTGATAAATTTCTCGGCAGACCCACCTGCCTGTAGGGTAGCTTTTTCCTAACACAGCTTCCTCTCCATTTTACCTGAATTTTCCCAGTTGTGTTAGTCACATTCCACTTTTATTCTAAATAACATGCATTATAGATTCTCTATGGCTTCCCTTGTGGCTCAGCCAATGCAGGAGATGTGGGTTTGATTCCTGGGTCGGGGAGATCCCCTGAAGAAGGAAATGGCAACCCACTCCAGTATTCTTGCTTGGAGAATCCCATGGACAGAGGAGCCTGGCAGGCCACAGTCCATGGGGTCACAAAAGAGTTGGACATGACTTAATGACTAAACAACATGGTTAACAAGCATCTTCATTTTATAACAGTGCAGACTTTTTAAGTGCCTTCCTTCCTATCATCATTCACACTTAGTGTGTGTTATTTCATTGCTTCATTAGTAACCCCTGTCTAAGACAGCTGCATTGAGCAACATGAATCTTTTGTTTGAGGTGAGGGAGGTGGTGCTCAAGCCCCCATTATTCACTTTATTAGTCCTCATGTGATGAGTTTTGACCCCTCTCTTCCTTCACCATACCAGTCACCATAGCAACCTCTCTAAACTCAGACACTTAATGATATTATTTCTTTCCTTAGAAAGATCTCTGCTGCTTTTAGGATAAAGCCCAAACTCCTTGACCTGGCATTCAAGGTTCTTCTGAATCTAATCCTAAATTACCGTCCAACACCTCAGTCTAGGCTTATTCATTGTCCTATGACCAGATCAAGCTTTTAAAAACCTCCAACCTTTGTATACACTGATCTTTCTGCTTGTAATATTATTTTCATATTTTCTGATTGGTAAATTCTACTCTTTTCTCAAGTATCAGTTTGATCATTATTTTTTTTCTGTAAATCCCTAAGATTCTATAGGTGGAACCAACTTGTTCCTTTTCGAGGCTCCCATAGCATTCACATATTAATTTCTATTACATCATTCTTCATATTGTACCTTAATTATTTACTTAAGTATCTGTTTCCATGGCTATATTGTAAGCTTATCTAGAGGAAGGGTTGTCTTATTATTCATGTATCTTTCTCTGTAACCTAATATAGTGCTTGGCACATAGTCAGTTCAGTCGCTCAGTTGTTCAGACTCTTTATGACCCCATGGACTGTAGCACACCAGGCTTCTCCATCTATCACTAACTCCCGGAGCCTACTCAGACTCATGTCCATCATGTTGGTGATGCCATCCAACCATCTCATCCTCTGTCGTCCCCTTCTCCTCCTATCTTCAATCTTTCCCAGCATCAGGGTCATTTCCAACGGGTCAGTTCTTTGCATCAGGTGGCCAAAGTATTGCAGTTTCAGCTTCACCATCAGTCAGTCCTTCCAATGAATATTCATGACTGATGTCCTTTAGGATTGATTGGTTGGATCTCCTTGCAGTCCAAGGGACTCTCAAAAGTCTTCTCCAACACCACAGTTCAAAAGCATCAATTCTTCGGTGCTCAGCTGTCTTCAGAGTCCAACCCTCACATCCACACATGACTACTGGAAAAACCATAGCTTTCACTAGACGGACCTTTGCTGGTACCTTTGTTGGTAACATAGAAGTTGTTCAATAAATATTTATTAAATTAGTAAGATAATTTAGCTAACTTAGCACACACACATATAGGGTGCTTTTAGGGTTGGGATGCCACAACGCAAGGGTTTAGAAAACCCGAAAAGGATGCAGAAAATGTGTTTGGGTGCGTTTATGTGAAAGGGAATGCTGAAACTCGAAAAAAGAGATTGGAATACAGTAAAGACTTATTTTACCTATATTTCAAATTTTTGTCCAAGGTGCTCATGAAAAGGGGAAGGAAACATCCTTCATCTTCTCCATCTTTTAGGAACCAGAATTTAAGTCACAATCACACCTACCTGCAGTTTGCCACATTGTTTCTGGGGAAAAAGCATTCTGGGTTCTGAGCCATTTACAAATGACTGTTTAGAATCTGGTCATTGATAAACTAGGGGCTGCCTAGCTTGTACTTTAATACAAAATTTGTGTGCATTGTTTTCTAATTATTTCATGTGTTTGTATGTCTTTAGTCATGTTCATTATAAATTATTTGAGGGTAGAAATACTTTTTTTTATTATATAACCCACATAGTATCTAGCACAGTATTCTGGACATAGAAAGCATTTATGCAAACTCTATAAATATTTCTCAGAGTGTTTTGTACACCAGGCACTCTGGGAAGGAAAGGGTTAAAAGGCACAGCACCTATGTTTTCTGAAAGTTCACAGTCTAGTTGGGGAATAAGAAGGAAGTACCCTCCCCCAGAAAAAGTCAGCTCCTCCCTCAGCTGTCAAAGCAGCCTACCTGACGTAGAGGGAAATAGGCACCATGGTGTTGAGGATAATGAAGTAGGACCAGAATATGAGGGCGGCAGAGAAAGCTGATGAAGAGACATAGTCTTCCCACGGCAGATAATCCTGGAAGTAGTAACCTTGGTTGTTTTCCCAAATGTAATGACCAACTGCTAGGAGAAAACACATGCTGCCTAAAAACAGGAAAATCTAGAAATCAAAAAAAGAATTAAATTAACATTTCGTCCAAGACGTACTGCTTTAGTTCTACCATCTGGAGTCTCTCTCTCAACAAAGCTTCTCTCTTTTCCTGGAGGGCGGAGGGGGGGGTTCCCGCCCCGCCCCCAAAGCTCACAGTCTCTAGGCAGCAGTTCGCAGACAGAAAAGAAAGCCCAGCAGGAGCCATCCTTGGGATTCTGATAGGACAAAACAGTAACTAAAATGCATTAAGTATTAAGTGCCAATACCAGTGCTAAGGACTCTATGTGTATTACTTAATATTATTTTCTTCTTTTAATAGATAATAAACTTGATATTAAGAATGGAAAAGTATTTTGCCTAAAGTTATTTGGCTACTATCCAGGAGAGACAGGTTTTGGACCAGTTCCAGAACCCAAGCTCTTAATGACTCCATTACTGAAGCGAGGTTCTGCTTTAACAAAAGTATAAAATGTGTGACACGGGCTTAGCAGTTGCAGGTGGGGAGGTGAGAAGGAAATGGATGTAACAGGCTGACAATACAGCAATCATGTTCACAGAAAGAAGATGGTAAAATAGGTAGGCAGACCATGTGCCTACTGAGCCTAGAGCTCTAAGGGAAGTGGTTGGAAAGAATTAGAATATTAGTGTGTGTGGGCTGACTTTGACAAAGGAAAGATTTGAAGTAGGCGAATAACTGCAAGAGGAACAGAGTGAAATTTGGGTCATCAAAGAACTGGAAAAGCCTTTACTTTTAGACACTAAAGAGGAAAAAAGAGATAAGATTGAGATCTGACGCAAACAAGGCCCAATAATTCTTTCTAACTGAATAAAATGAATCAGCCTAGAGGCAACGTTTAGATTAAAGATTACACCTTACTGAACTAAGATTACTGTTCTAGATAACATCACCTTTCTTGCCATTAGGTTGAGAGAAAGGGCATGGAGGGGAAAGGCTGCAAAGAAATAAGACCGATTTGAGAACTATGTTTAGAAAAGGACTTTGAGGAGGAGGGGATAATAATCCTGAACTCATTTTACCAGGCCAGCATAACTCTGGTACCAAAGCCAGACAAGGACATTATAAGAAAAGGAAATACAGGCCAATATCCCTGATGAATGCAAAGTTTCCCAATAATCAACCAAATTCAACAGCATTTTAAAATGATCATACACCATAATCAAATAGGATTGAGGCATTAATAAAAGAAACTGAAGAAGACAAGTAAATGGAAAGATATCTCGTGTTCACAGATTGGAAGAGTTAGTCATTGTTAAAATGTCTGTACTATTCATGCTATCTATAGATTCAATACAATTCCTATCAAGATTTCAATGGCAATATTTTTTACAGAAATAGAAAAAAAAAATCCTAAAACTTATATGAAAGCATGAAAGACTTCAAACAGTAAAAATAATCTTGACAAAGATGTAAGCTGAATGTATCTCATTTCCTGATTTCAAACTATATTGTAAAGATATAGTAATCAAAACAGTAAGGTACTGTCATAAAAACAGACATATAGGCCAATGGAACAGAACTGTGAGCCCCCAAATAAACCCATGCATTTATAGTCAACTAATATTTGAAAGGGAGATAAGAAGGTATTGGAAAAATTGGACATATGCATGCAAAAGAATGAAACTGGACCCTGATCTTATACCACTCACAAAAATTAACTTGGTATGAATTAAAGGTTTAAATGTGAAACCTCAAACCAAAAAACTCCTAAAGAAAACATAGAAACAGGGAGAAAAAGCTCCTTGACAGCAGTCTTAAACATGATCTTATGAATATGACATCCAAAGCACCAGCAACAAAAGCAAAAATAAACAAGTGGGATTTACATAAAACTAAAAAGCTTCCGCACAGCAAAAGAAACAATCAACAAGATAAAAAGTCAATCAGTGGATAGCAGAAGATATTTGCAAACCACGTATCTGATAAGGAGTTAATATCCCAAATATTTAAGAAAATAACTCAATAGCAAAAAAAAAAAAAAAATCAATTAAAAAATGAGCAAAAGTCCTGAACAGACATTTTTCCAAAGAAGATATTCAAATGGCCAATAGGTCCATGAAAAGATAAACATCACTATCATGATACTCTTGGTGGGAATGTAAATTGGTACAGTTACTTTGAAAAACAGTATAGAGGTTCCTCAGAAAATTAAAAATAAAACTACTGTATAACCCACTTCAGGGTATATATCCAAAGGAAATTAAATCACTATCTTGAAGAGATATCTCCACTCCCATGTTCAGTGAAGCGTTATTTGCAATGGCCAAGACATGGAAACAATCTAAGTGTCTATCAACAGATGAATGGATAAAGAAAATGTGATACACACCCACACTCACAGACACACACACACACACTACAATGGAACATTATTCAGTCATAAAAAAGGGAATTCTGTAATTTGTGATAAATGCCCAACTCTTCAAGAAATTGCCAAATGCTTTCCAAAGTGGTTATACAATTTTACATTCCATCAGCATCACATGCCCACATATCCACAGAAAAGACATGTATTATGTTACTGTGAACTTCTAAGTCTACTCAGAGGTCTTCAAACCTATGCCCTCTGTCACAAGGTGTGAATTGTTCAAAGTAACCCATCCCCACTGCTAGAAAACTGTAGGTCTCATCTTTGAGTCACTGATAGAAAGTCTTTGAAGACAAGGGTATGAAGGCAGAAGAAGCGGATCTAACTAGGACCATTCTCAAAAAATGAGATTAAAAAATCCTTTTTATTGTGAAAAACTTCAAATACATATCAAGATATATAAATACTATAATGAACCCCTATGTACCCATCACCCAGCTTCATCAGTGATCAATTCATGGCTGGTTTTATTTTATTCCAAATCTTCCCTTCCTCTGTCCTCTCTTTTATTTTAAGCAAATTTCTCAGATTATATAATTTTATTTGCAAACTGTTTAATATATATCTTTAAAGGATCCTACTTAAACACATAATCACGATACCTTTATCACCTAAAAGGTTAGTAATAAACCCTCAATATCATTCAATATTTGAGATTTAACAGTTGAATGAGGGATGAAAGAGAATAAAGCAGGAGCATTAAGATAAAAAAGAACAAAATCTGCTTTTATTCCTAGCCTAATGCAGATTCATACTGAGTAGTTCCATTCTTTGTGATGAAGGTTTCTCTGAGGCCATAAAACTCTTCTTACTCTTACTCCCCCTTTGTTCTGTTTCTCTTCACTGAGTTATGTGACAGAATGGTTTATCCTCATGGTTCAGATTAAACTTTTATGAGTTCTACTGGCCGTGCTTTCCTTTTGAACCATCCATGTCAGCTCAGTTCAGTCACTCAGTCATGTCCGACTATTTGTGACCACATGAACCGCAGCAGGCCAGGTCTCCCTGTCCATCACCAACTCCCAGAGTTTACTCAAACTCATGTCCATCGAATAAATGATGCCTTTCAACCATCCTCTGTCGTCCCCTTCTCCTCTTGCCTTCAATCTTTCCCAGCATTATGGTCTTTGCAAATGAGTCAGTTCTTCACATCAAGTGGCCCAAAGTATTGGAGTTTCAGCTTCAGCATCAGTCCTTCCAATGAACATTCAGGACTGATTTCCTTTAGGATGGACTGGTTGGATCCCCTTGCTGTCCAAGGGACTCTCAAGAGTCTTCTCCAACACCACAGTTCAAAAGCATCAATCCTTCAGCGCTCAGCTTTCTTTATAGTCCAACTCTCACATCCATATATGACTACTGGAAAAACCATAGCTTTGACTAGACAGACCTTTGTTGGAAAAGTAATGTCTCTACTTTTTAATATGATGTCTAAGTTGGTCATAGCTTTTTTTCCAAGGAGCAAATGTCATTTAATTTCATCGCTGCAGTCACCATCTGCAGTGATTTTGGAGCCCCTAAAAATAAAGTCTGTCACCATTTCCATTGGTCCCCCATCTATTTGCCATGAAGTGATGGGACTGGATGCCATGATCTTAGTTTTCTGAATGTTGAGTTTTAAGCCAAATTTTTCACTCTCTTTCACTTTCAACAAGAGGTTCTTTTGTTCTTCTTCACTTTCTGCCATAAGGGTGGTGTCATCTGCCTATCTGAGGTTATTGATACTTCTCCCGGCAGTCTTGATTCCAGTTTGTGCTTCATCCAGCCCGGCATTTCTCATCAGTACTCAGTACATCAGTACATCAGTACTCTGCATATAAGTTAAATAAGCAGGGTGACAATATACAGCCTTGACGTACTCCTTTTCCTATTTGGAACCACTCTGTTGTTCCATGTCCAGTTCTAACTGTTCCTTCTTGACCTTCATACACATTTCTCAGGAGGTAGGTCAGGTGGTCTGGTATTCCAGTCTCTTGAAGAATTTTCCTGTTTTTTGTGATCTACAGAGTTAAAGGCTTTGGCGTAGTCAATAAAGCAGAAGGAGATGTTTTTCTGGAACTCTCTAGCTTTCTCGATGATCCAGCAGATGCTGGCAATTTGATCTCTGGTTCCTCTGCCTTTTCTAAATCCAGCTTGAACATCTGGAAGTTCACGGTTCACATACTGTTGAAGCCTGGCTTGGAGAATTTTGAGCATTACTTTGCTAGCATGTGAAATGAGTGCAATTATCTGGTAGTTTGAACATTCTTTGGCGTTGCCTTTCTTTGGGACAGGAATGAAAACTGACCTTTTCCAGTCCTGTGGCCACTGCTGAATTTTCCAAATTTGCTGGCATATTGAGAGCAGCACTTTCACAGCATCATCTTTTAGGGTTTGAAATAGCTCAACTGGAATGCCATCACCTCCACTAGCTTTGTTCATAGTGATACTTCCTAAGGCCCACTTAATTTCACATTCTAGGATGTCTGGCTCTAGGTTAGTGATCACACCATCATGGTTATCTGGGTCATGAAGATCTTTTTTGTATAGTTCTTCTGTGTATTCTTTCCACCTCTTAATATCTTCTGCTTCTGTTAGGTCACTACCATTTTTGTCCTTTATAGTGCCCATCTTTGCATGAAATGTTCCCTTGGTATCTCTAATTTTCTTGAAGAGATCTCTAGTCTTTCCCATTCTATTGTTTTCCTCTATTTGTTTGCATTGATCACTGAGGAAGGCTTTCTTGTCTCTCCTTGCTATTCTTTGGAACTCTGTGTTCAAATGCGCATATCTTTCCTTTTCTCCTTTGCCTTCAGCTTCCCTTCTTTTCTCAGCTATTTGTAAGGCCTCCACAGACAACCATTTGGCCCTTCAGCATTTCTTTTTTCTTGGGGATGATCTTGATCCCTGCCTCCTGTACAATGTCATGAACCTCCAAACCTCCATCCATAGTTCTTCAGATAGTCTGCCTATCAGACCTAATCCCTTGAATCTATTTGTCACTTCCACTGTCTAATCGTAAGGGATTTGATTTAGGTCATATCTGAATGGTCTAGTGGTTTTCCCTAGTTTCTTCAATTTCAGTCTGAATTTGGCAATAAGGAGTTAATGATCTTGAGCCACCGTCAGCTCCCAGTATTGTTTTTCCTGACTGTATAGAGCTTCTCCATCTTTGGGTGCAAAGAATATAATTAATCTGATTTTGGTATTGACCATCTGGTGATGTCCATGTATAGAATCGTCTTCCATGTGGCCAATATTAAATTTGAGACCATATTCCTCTACCTGACACTTCTCCAGCCCCAACTCTATCAATTCCAGTTGATTAAAAAGTAAGGAAGGTTAAAATGATGATAATAAATTACTATTACTTATTTATAAGTATAAATTTATTTCTAATTTAATTATTTTAAATTAGTAGAATAAATAATTTGACACCCTCCAAAGTTGTGGGAGAAAATTACAGAGTGACCTTCAACACTGCTTCTGCTCCATCCCTGTTGCCTGGATAATTAAGAATGACCCATCAGTCATTTCTAGTGCTGTGCCCTCCCCTCAACCAGAAAGGAAGTCAGTTCTATTAGACCAAGTCCCTGAGGGCAGGGCTTCTCCCACTCAGAGAGGCCTGCAGGGGCAGTACACAATCTGCTCTTTCCTCATTCCTACAGATTTTCCTGCCATCCTGAGACTTTCTAAAACCTTGCAGATGGTCTCTTTCTTAAGAAACAGTCATGTTGTGATGGGGTTTATTGGCACTTAGTCTCTAAAGCTTCACATTGCTTCCTTTGTATAGGAAGAAAGAAATAAGAAATTGGTTGTTGCTACAAACCCCAAGCATTACTTTGTTTATTATGAGAGCCGGTCAGACCCAAGAAGAGCAGATAACCTCCCATTTGGCAGTGTGTATCCAGTAAAGGCTGAAAGAGATTCTCAGGTTTGTCAAGAACTAAGGCCATCGCTGATCACAGTCAGAGGCAGCCTGTAAGAAGAATCCTCCGCAGTCCTTGGGCCCTTCACTTCTGCGCTTTTCACTGTACCTTCACCCCAGAAGTACAGCCTGGATTTCTGGCATCGTTTAAATTTCAAGCATTGATTTTTTTTTCTTTGCCCCACAGATACAGTCCCACTTAAGAGACTAGGGTTCACAAAGCATTGTCACTGTGAGCTCTGGGGAGCTCTGGGCACAGGGAAGGGACCAGACTCCAGCTCAGCTATGGGTTTATCAAGAAGCATCTTGACTAATCTTTCTTCCTATCTCTGTCAGAATTTCCCCTAAGAATCATTTCCAAAAATGGGGAAGAAATGAAATGTTCAAATAGGGAAGAATTTCTGCTTCAGCTTCAAGAAATGAGTGTGTTATATCTAACTACTCTGACAATGTCTTGGCAAAAATACCACATAAACAAAACTGCTGAGCTGATAAGAACCTAGCTAATTCAAGAACATTTCTTCATTTAGTAACCATTCAAAAGGTATTTCCTGAGAACAGCTTTGTACAAGACACTCCCAAGGATATAGAGATGGATATGATATAATTTCTACCTTAGAAGCTCATAATTTGGTTTTGTCTTTCTCACTAACTCAGCACAGAATAATGATGCTTCTGTTATGTGCTATTTTCCAGTAGTTATGTATGGATGTGAGAGTTGGACTATAAAGAAAGCTGAGCACTGAAGAATTGATGTTTTTGAACTGTGGTGTTGGAGAAGACTCTTGAGAGTCTCTTGGACGGCAAGAAGATCCAACCAGTCCATCCTAAAGGAAATCAGTCCTGAATATTCATTGGAAGGACTGATGCTGAAGCTGAAACTACAGTACTTTGGCCACCTGATGCAAAGAGCTGACTCATTTGAAAAGACCCTGATGCTGGGAAAGATTGAAGGCAAGAGGAGAAGGGGATGACAGAGGATGAGATGGTTGGATGGCATCACCGACTCAGTGGATATGAGTTTGAGTAAACTCTGGAAGTTGGTGATGGACAGGGAGGCCTGGCATGCTGCAGTCCATGGTGTCGCAAAGAGTCAGACACGACTGAGTGACTGAAATGAACTGAACTGATTATATGTTAAACAGTTCTAGGGACTGGGATACAGTGGTGATAAAAGACAATGTCTTAACTCTCAGAAGGTCTGTAATCCTGTGGATATAGGTGGAAAACAAACAAGTTAAGAAATGAAAAATATAAGTTAACTAGTGCTAAGTGCTGTGAGGAAAATAAAACAAGTTAACAGAATGAAAAAGGTCTTGGTGGAGGTGGTGTCCACTTTAGATTGGTGGCAGAGAAGGTTTCTCTGAAAAGGAGACATTAAGCCCTGAAAAAGAAGCAAGCCATGCAAAGGCCTAGGCAGCCACTGCCAGCCAGGATAAAGTTCCCATGAGAGGAAGAAGTCTGCTTTCTCACTTGATCTGTAGTTTGCCTGGGTATAGATTTCTAGGTCAAACTAAGAACCTTGAAGATATGAACCTCCTGGCTTCTAGGACTCAGTAGTACTGGTAAGAAATCTGATGCCAATCTAATTCTCATTGTTTGGTGGTATCTTAGCCTTATCTCTATGAAAACTTTGAAGTACTTCTAAACACCACTGGAACTCTAGAATTTCATGATGTTTAATGGATGTTTTAAATCTGAAATTCATATCCTTCTTCAATTACAGGAAATATTCTTCTATTATTTCTTTGACAATATTGTCCCCTCCATTTTTGCTTTCTGATACTCCTGGGAGATCATGTGGGGGTTCTTGGTTTGGTCCTCCATTTAAAAAAAGTATTTATCTCTTAGATTTTTGGTTTTAAAGTCTAGGAGTATTCTTTGACTCCTTATTTCAGCCCTTCTATTGACTTTTTAATTTCAGTAATTTTTACTTTCCAAAATTCTTTTTTGTTGTTCTTAGATTGCCTTTTTTATTCTTTGATTAAAAAAAAAACTGTAGGGAATTCACTAGCAGTCCAGTGGTTAAGAATCCACACTCTTGCTGCTGGCCCAGGGTTGATCCCCAAGCCACAGCTTCGCCAAAAAAAAAAAAAAAAAAAAATCAGTCTATTCTTATTTGTGCAATTGTTTCTTCTAAGAATAGCGAAATTCTTTTGAAAGTTCTTTTCTCTTTCGAATTATAATGTTTTTTTCAGAGTCAGTTATTCTATTTGTCCTCATCCTCTTCTTTTGTGTTCCTGGTTTTTTTTCCAGATCACTTAAAAACAGAAGTAAAAGAGTAGTTTGACTATTACAAGTTGGCTTTATTTCCTTTGGATAGTTTTATTTCCCTAGCAAGCCACTCCCCTAAATGCAAAGATGGAACCCCGAGGTCTGTGTAGGTAGGCAAAATGTGTTAGTTCACTGGTTTTACCCTAGGATATAAAAGGAACTTGCAGGCAAACTTGAGTCCCCCAAATTTAAAATAAAGTGGGTGTTACTCTGAAGTGATGACACCGACATTAGAAGCCCTAGCCCTCTGCAGAGGTTGTTAAATTTCTTCAGAAAGCAGTTCTCTTGTTTGAGACTGGAAGCCACATACATTTGTTCTTGCTATATGGATGCCTATAGGGGTGGTAGCATGGCACAGAGGGCCAGTGGTTGTCCAAGCTGTTTTGCGGGCAGTTTTGAAATTAGCTTCCTGACTATTACACCCACGTGTCTTACTGCTGCTCTCCACTCCTGCTCACTCAAGCTTGGAACTACTCTTGAGGGATGCATTTCTGCTGAAGAGGAACGCATTGCTACCAAAGCTTCCATATTCTGGCTTACCTATCAGTACAGTCTAGCTACTTTCTGCCTTCCCAAAGCCCATCAGCTTCTTGGGCCTGCTGACGGTTCTTCATCCTCTGTCAGGGAATTTATTTTCTATCTGTACTTTCTCACAGTCATTGTACTGGGCTCGAACAGGAAGTCTGAACATCCTTCTTAAACTAGATGTCCAAGAGTGGGCATGGCACCCAAGATAATATTCCCTATTTTCTGAAGGAAAGATTGCATGAAAGAGCTCATAAATGTAGGAACTCATAGCAGCTACTTGGCTAGTGTAGTTGCTCTGGGCATCTACACCACTTCTCTGCTGAATCCACCTTGTAGGAATTTGAATAGAGAACTACATTCTCTCTTTGAAGACTCCCATTGCAGATCTCTCCATGCGGGCCGTGCATGCTAAGTCACTTCATGTCCAACTCTTTGCAATCCTATGAACTGTAGCCTGCCAGGGTCCTCTGTCCATGGGGACTCACCAGGCAAGAATACTGGAGACGGTTGCCATGTCCTTCTCCAGGGATGGAACCCTCATCTCTTAAGTCTCCTGCACTGGCTGGCAGGTTCTTCACCACTAGTACCACCTCAGAAACCCAGATACCTCTGCTTTAATCTGCTCTAGGCCTGCTATTCAGCTACTATCCTAGGACTTCCTTTCAGTGTTTGCATGTTTCCTGGCTTCCAAATCTTTCTTGGTTTATTCTCTTCTCTTACTTGAATATACTTCAGAAACTTCCTAAAAGAAGATACGTAAGGAGTAAATTTTTTTTGAGTCTTTGCACATACTGAAATTTCTTTATACTTGCATTTTATTGACAGCTTCAATGGATTTAGAATTAGAAGACGCAAATATTTTTCTGGCAGACTTTCGAAGGCAACAACATTTACCTTCTGCTGTTGCTGTTGAGAAGGCCGATGCCATTCTGATTCTTGTTTATGACCTTTTATTTCTCTCTGAAAGCTCTTAGGATCTTTTTTAAAATTTTATAATTTCTTCACATGTGGTCAGATTTCCATGTTAAATAGACTTGTCACATGTTTTAATTTTATCTCCACAGGGAGATAGCAAGCATAGCAGAAAGAGAATTGACTCTGAAAAGTTATGCCTAGATGGATAGGTGTGATTATTGAATAAAATTATGTATGTAAAGCATCTGGCACATATTGACGCTCTGTCTCCCCAAAGTGAATGTATATACTTGAGAGCTGGACCCAGGACTTATAAGTCCTATGGTCCTTATAATACCCAGCACATATTAGATTCTCAATAAAAATGACTTCACCTCACCATACACAAAAATAAACTCAAAATGGCTTAAAGACTTAAACAAAAGACATCATCATCAAACTCCTAGAAGAGAACATAGGCAAAACATTCTCTGACATAAGTTGTACTGATGTTTTCTTAGGTCAGTCTCCCAAGGTAATAGAAATATAAACAAAAATGGAAAAAAAAAACGGGACTTTTTTCAAAAATGAAATGAAAATGGGACTAATCAAACTTACAAGCTTTTGCACAGCCAAGGAAACCATAAACAAAATGAAACGACTACCTACAGAATGGGAGAATATGTTTGCAAATGATGCAAGTGAAAAAGGCTTTCTTTCCAAAATATACAAACAGCATAAACAAATGAACAACAAAAAACAAACAACCCTATCCAAAAATGGGCAGCAGACCTATATAAAATCCAAAAAAGGTACATAAGTGATTAATAGACACAAGAAAAAATGTTCAACATCACGAATTACTAGAGAAATGCAAAGCAAAACTATAATGAAATACCACTTTAACTGGTCAGAATGGTCATCATCAAGAAGTCTACAAATAACAAATGCTGGAAAGGGTATGCAGGAAAGGGAATTCTCTTACACTGTTGGTGGGAATGTATATTGGTACAGCCACTGTGGAAAATAGCATAAAGAGTCCTCAGAAAAACTAAAAGTAGAATTACCATATGATCTAGCAATCCCACTTCTGGTCATACACTCAGACAACACTGTAATTCAAAAAGATACATGCACCCCTAGGTTCATAGCAGCTCTATTCATAATAGACACGACATGAAAACAAAGTAAATGTCCACTGACAGATGAATGGATAAAGATGTGGTACATATATATAATAGAATACTACTCAGCCATAAAAAAGAACAAAATAATGCCATTTCCAGCAACATGGATGCAGCTAGAGATTTTCTAGCTGCATATTAATACTAAGTGAAGTAAGTCAAAAAGAGAAAGACAAATATCATATGATTTCACTTATATGTGGAATCTAAAATATGGCACAAATGAACCTATTTATGAAACAGAAATAGAATCACGGACATACAGAACAGACTGGTGGCTGCCGAGGGGGAAGGATGGAGTGGGAGGTTGGGGTTAGCAGATGTAAGCTTTAATATACAGAATGGATAAACAACAAGGTCCTACTGAACAGCATAGAAAATTAGAGTCAATATCCTATGATAAACCATAATGGAAAAGAATATTTAAAAAGGAAGTATGTATATGCATAGCTGAATTACTTTGTTGTATAGCAGTAATGAACATAACACTAAATCAATTATAACAAAAAAATATGACTTGATAATGAGGCTCTGACATTATTTTTCTGTGGGACTTTATGTTATTTATCTTTACTATGACCTATCTTGCATATTTGTCAGTGGGAAAAATATTTCTTGACTTATTGTTCATAGATGTTGTGAAGCTTCTGTAAGTGAATGTGAAAATATTCTAAAAAGTTAAAATTCCTCTACAGGTGTCAAGTATTATCACTACCTTTCAGATAGGTAACCAGGTAGTTCAGCTTTCTTAGGCATATGGGAGATATCTTGTTTTGAAGACAACCCTAGGCTAAATTACCTAGCTTATTCCCTAATGATACACTCTCTGATATTGTCAAAGGCATATTTACCTCTGTTGCCTTTCTGAATTCTCAACTATGATTACCTTCTTCATTAATAAACCAGGAAATATCACTTTGTTTCAACTGCTGAAAGCTATGCAGACAGTAGTGGAAAGAAAAGGATGGTGAATACTAATCTCTGGTCTCAAAGCTGAATGAACCTTCCTAATTTTCTAAAATCCCAGTGGCGCTAGTGGTAAAGAATCTGTCTGCCAATGCAGGAGATGCAAGAGACACCAGTTCAATCCCTGGGTTGGGAAGATCCCCTGGAGGAGGGCATGGGAATCCACTCCAATATTCTTGCCTGGGAAATCCCTTGCACAGATGAGCCTGGTGGGCTACAGTCTGTGGGGTCACAAAGAGTTGGACATGACTGAGCATGCATACACACATAAGATAAGCATGGAAATTAACTAATTAATCTTCAATTTAAACTTTTATTCTCAAAGCTGATTATCATCTACTGAGTGCTTTTAAAAAAATTTTTATTGTAGTATAGCTGATTTACAATGCTGTGTTGTTTCAGGCATACAGCAAAGTGAATCATTTATACATATATCCACTCTTATAGATTCTTTTCTCATGAGGTCATTACAGAGTATGCAGTAGAGTTCCCTGTGCTATATAGTAGGTCCTTGTTAGTTACCTATCTTATATATAGTAGTGTGTATGTATTAATCCCAATCTCCCAAATTATCTCTCTCCCCTTACCCCCTAGTAATCATAAATTTGTTTTCTACATCTGTGACTATTTCTATTTTGTAAATAAGTTCATCTGTACTCTTTTTAAGATTTCACATATAAGCAGTATGTACTGAGTGCTTTTCAAATTTCATTTCTTAGCATTAGAATCCTCTATTCTCTAACTGAAATTTTACAGAACAGATAAATGTGAGGCTGCTCGTTTTAAAGCAGGAACTTCAGAATGAAGAGGCCAGAACAAAACTCTTGATCTTCTCTACTCCCCCTGCAGCAGACCTGAGCATTCTCTAAGGAAATAGAGTTTGAAAATCATTGGTTTAAGTAAGGTGATCTTATTAATCTAAGTAAGATTTTATTGAAGTGGTTATGAGTAAAACTGGCTATGAAGAAAAAGAAAAAAAGTATCAACGAGTTTTCTTCTTATCTGGTCCAAATATAAGTGTGTGGGGTCCTAAAACTATTTGAGACTTTCAGACAAGTAAATTCTGACTTGAAAATACCAGCTACTGATGGAGAAGGAAAAGAAGGCCTATTTGTAAAAATACAGAAAAAAGGTCTTTAACTTACCCAGAGCACAAGGACATTCATGAGGTGGTCTATGTGTGTCCGTTTAAAGGTGGACTTCCCACTGTTCTGCATTACTTTGGTGTCTGGTCCTAAATTAAACAGGGAGACATCATCTCTTAGAATCACTAAATATTCTCGAGGACTGAAATTGGGTTGAAATACACCTTTATGATCACTTTATCAAACTTCTTTCCAATGCTAAAGGATAAAGCCTTGGAGAAAGGCTCGTGGTTGGTGCCCCAAACTCAAAGAATGGAAAATTTATTTCTTAGGATAATTCCAATTACTTCTTCAAGCTGCATCAACGCTGACACCTCCCTCTCTTGGCAGCACCTTAGACAGTCTAGTTTTTCATCGATAAGTTAGAATAGGGGCCTCAAGCTTCTTTCTCATCACCATCTGGTTTATTTAGCTTAGAAAAAGGGTCTTCTTTTTTTTTTCATTTACTTTTATTAGTTGGAGGCTAATTACTTTACAATATTGTGGAGCACTCCAGAAAATCCCTGACTAAGTATAAGGGATTATGGTTCTAAATGCCATCTCAGGATGGGTCACTGCTCAGGAGCCATATGTGCCTTTTCTCTGGCATGAACACTTCACACTGTATTTTATCTTCTCCATAATGAGGACCATGTTTATTCTCTCCTCATGCGAGTAATCCACATATATACCCTCCTGTTTCACACTGTTCTCCTTTCAAATGCTAATTCTATGTATACTTCTATGTGTATACCTTGTCTTGTGTCCAGATGTGGTTAGAAAGACTCATGAATGTTCTGTGGCCTTGGAACACAAAGCCTTCTACTATCAAAGGCAGGGCTGATATGCTGGCAGCTCAGTATTTCGAAAAAAAGTCATTTTTTTTTTCCCTAATAAAGAAGTTTTTTCTTAATTCCTCCATCCATCTATCCATCTCCCTGCCTCCCTTCCTCAAAGCCATAGTGTTCTGGTATATATCTGAGCATCATATCTACATCATGGAAACTAAGTATCCACAATGTGGCCATGAACAGAATCCAGCAGGCTGGGGGTCTGTGACTCCAGAGAGACGCACCAGTAAAAATCACCAAGCCATAACACCAATCTGTATTCCTGATGACACAGCCTCGGAGAATCAGTCTATCATGATTCAGGATGTAGTTTTTTCCCTTATACATGAGTATTCCTGTGAATCTGTCCAGCTTATTATTGGGAGACTCACACCTCACTTCTCCTGGGGAAAAAAAAAAGGAATAAGAGTCCTGACTCTGTAATCTTAATTCTTTCCTAACAGGAAAGAGGAAGCTTAATAGAAAAGAGGAAAGAAACAAGCCTCTTTCAAAATATACACACATCTTTTTTTCCTATCATTCCTCAGCCACTGCCCATTTCTCAGCAGCTCCCTTTAGAAAGGCAGACAAAGGGTTCTGGGCATTAGAGAAGAGTAATTCTGTGACATGGGTTATCCAGAAACAGAACAACCCACATGATAACTTATTACCATCAGTACTTCCAGATCAAATGAGCTAAATCTGAATAAATTCAGAAACTACTTAAAGCAAACCTAGTATTTTTTTCAAAATGGAAATAAGTTCATTTTTTCATGATTAGTAAACTAAAATATGCCCTTTGTAAATATATATACAACATTAAAAAGAGAAAGTAAAATTCACTCATTGCCTAGAAATAAGTGCTGTTAACCTTTAGAATATCCTTCCAAGATTTTTTCTATATATATACTCATAAACATATATTTATTTCCAAAGACAAATTTATGTTACATTATACTATGCATAGTGTATTATAACCTTTTTACACTTATATGTTGTGAATATTTTTCCATATAAGTAAATATCAACTTGCATACTGCTTTTTATGAGTTATATAGAATTCACTATATGGCTGTACCACACTTTAACCACACCTCCACTGATAAAAACTTGGGTTGGCAAATCTATTTCAAAACTCACCATCAAAAGCAGACAGAAGCTTCAGATTATCTTCCATCTCACTGGTAACAGAGATGGCCTGCTTCACTTTCAAGTTGGTTTCACTAGAGTAAAGAATGCACATATGTAACAGCAGCACAGGTCCAACTTCTCCTACTTCAGGAAACAGTTGCTGCCAACAGAGCTTGGCTTTCAGACTTGACTTGTTCGAGTCATTCCTACTGTCATCCTCTCTCCAGGACAGTATTGAGGCAGAATGGTTCTACAAGGAAGCTAAATATTAGCCCACTTGCTCCCCTCTCTCCCTGAAACACATATCAACTACTTTAACCAACCTATGAGATCTTGCTGGTCAGATGCTCTAGAAAAGCTGAAGAAACATCACAAAACAACCTGGAGGTGCTACCTACTCCCTTCAAGAGTAAGGTCCTGGAAAGAACCTGTGAAAACTTCCAAGTAAATGTACTCCTCCATCTCACAAATGTTTATAGGACCCATGAACGGATCCCAGCTAACCATTATTTGATACAGAAATGCACAGAGACAGAAGTAAAAAAGAAGCCACATTTCAAAAAGTTTGTGGGCACTAAGAGGAAGAGTTGTAAGGATGCAGATTAACATAAAACTCTACAGGCCAAGCTCTCTGAAGATGCCCTCTGTCTTCCAAAGATCTTAGCTTTTGCACATTAATGAATTGCTACCTTAAATCCTTTCCAGAACATGGTCTATCAGCACATAATTATCTCAGTATTCATTCTCCCACCCCAAGAAACTTTGGAACTATATTCTGAAATTTCATAGTCTGGTTAACCTCTTTCCTACCACTCAGCGTTATTGAATATAGTCAGACTGAATGTTTCTAATTTGAAGATGGAGAATATTTGCCCAGATTCTGCACCCAGTTGGATGCTCAATTATCTGTCAAGAGCTCAGCCTTAGACTTGAGGCCTCCCATCTTATCTGGATATTTCTAGCGTTTAGCACTTCATTCTCTGCATCATGCTCCCCCTCAGTGTGAAACCACTCTAAGCTGGCTTAACCGTCTTAATGGACTATGAGAAAGGAACACTCACCCATCCAGTTCTGCAGTTTCTATATATGTCAAACTGTAGGGCTCGCTGCTTGAGAGTAACAGTATATCAGCCTGTGGTCAGGAAAGGCAGAGAAGATAAGGAAGGCAGACTTTAAAATTACAGTGTGACAAAAGCAATTACCTCAGGAACAGCTATTCATCCTAAGAATTTTATAGACATCGGGTTTACTTTCTTTGTCTCGAGACCCATCACTGGTACCACACACCTCCTTTCTCAAAGCCAGTCATACTTTACCTGGGGTTGTGGTGAGAAGTGGACAAGAACAAACTTCTTACCACAGGAGCTGGTGATCTCTAGATGCACAGTGAAGCAGGTGAAGATCACCAAAAGGGGCAGTCACAGAAGTGCTAGAAAGGTTCCTACTCAAGCCCAAAGAGAAAAAGCCACAGCCCAAAGAGGTACTTACCGTGACAATCTGATTGTTTTCTAGTTTAATTATATCTCCCACTTGGACATTCATCCATTTGTCTGTCACTATCCTGCAAGAAAGTGAGCCTTGAATGCCTGCATGCCAGCTCTGAGAATTTCCCTACAGTCCTGTTTTGACAATCAAGGGGGGAGGGGGGAAAGCTGAGATGAACTCAAAGCTCAGAGGAGGACCAAACTGCTTTGGGATACTCCTTGCCCAAGCAGCATCAAGAATGGGGCCCTTTTTCTGTTTTGCATATAGGGTTATCGTTACCATCTTTTTAAATTCCATATATATGCGTTAGTATACTGTATTGAGACAAGTGCTCAGGGCTGGTGCACTGGGAAGACCCAGAGGGATGGGATGGAGAGGGAGGTGGGAAGGGGGATTGGGATGGGGAACACATGTAAATCCATGGCTGATTCATGTCAATGTACGGCAAAAATCACTACACTATTGTAAAGTAATTAGCCTCCAACTAATAAAAAAAAAAAAAAAAAAAAAAAAAAAAAAAAAAGAATGGGGCCCATTTCTCTTGATCAGGCTATAAGAGTTTTCTAAAACTGTAACGGTATATGTAGATATACAGGCACATAATTTTTCTTTAAGTAAAAGCAATATATGCATATGGTAAAAATACAGTTCAAATAATTAAAAAAAAAAGAAAAACAAAAAGTAAAGTCTCCTCTCTCCCCAGATTACAGTTTTGTCACTTAGAGCAATTTTTTGCATTTCTTTTGAGAAAATGTCAATCCCTATAATCACATACAAGATACACATTTAAAAATGACATACTAGATAAATAATTTTCTGTACTTTGAGTTTTTCATTTAATAATAAATCTGAGAGAACACTTACAGAAGGTGTGGCTCATTCCTCTTGATAGCTAAAATATGTGGTTTTTAACTAAAGATGTGCTTGTAGCCAGAATTACTACAATTACTACAATGACAGAAATCACAACTCAAAAAACAAAATTTTTCAAAGGTATTAATAACTCTGTTTAAACACATGTACTCTACAAAAAGGATGCCACTTTCTGGAATATAGACAATTCATCTCAAGTGTTAAATAAACCAGACATTCCCTGCTTACAAAGTCTAACCGTTAGGGCCCTGCTTGTGAACTCCTACTCTAAAACCCCTCTATGACAAATTCTTCTGTAATAGTTTCATAAAACCCAAGTGCTCAAGCTCCTTGAGAAGTTCATTTGACTAAATTCATTCAGTAATTCCTAGCTTTACAAATTTCTTATACACTCAGTTTTATCTTTTCTCTTTATTTCTATAACTTTCTTTTTTATAAATTTTTTTTAATCACAACTAACTTTTTTAGTGATATCTTATGAGAGGCTTCAACAGATCAAAACACTTGAGGAAATAATCCATCAAGAGTAAGAATCAGCAAACACAATAAGTAACAGAATCAGATACCCAAGAACCTCCCATAATAGAATTCTATGACTAAAACTATAGCTCTTGATATGTGTGTGCTTAGTCACTCAAGATGAGTCCAACTCTTTGTTGACCCCAAAGACTGCAGCATGCCAGGCTCCTCCGTCCATGGGGATTCTCCAGGCAGGAATACTAAAGTGGGTTGCCATGCCCTCCTCCAGGGGATCTTTCAAACTCAAGGACTGAAGCCAGGTCGCCTGCATTGCAGGCAGATTCTTCACCGTCTGAGCCACCAGAGAAGCCCAAGAATACTGGAGCGGGTAGCCTATCACTTCTCCAGGGGATCTTCCCGACCCAGGACTTGAACCGGGGTCTCTTGAAATACTATTCACCCATAAAAAATAATGAAAATTTTCCATTTGCAACAACATGGACGGACTTGGAGGATATTATGCTAAGTGAAATTAGTCAGACATATAAAGACAAATACTGTATGATATCACTTATATGTGGAATCTAAAAAATACAGCAAACTAGTGAATATAACAAAAAAGAAACAGACTCACACGTATAGAGAACAAACTAGTGGTTACCAATGGAGTCAGAGAAGGGGGAGGGGCAAGATATGAGGAGGGGATGAAGAGGTACAAACCATTACATATAGAATAAGCTACAAGGATATATTGTACAACACGAGTAATATAGACCACGCTTTATAATAACTATAAAGGAAGCATAACCTTTAAACATTGTGACTCACTACATTGTATACTGTGACATATAATGTTGAACATCAACTGTACTTCAATTAAAAAAAATTTTTTTAATATAAATATATATATATAAAACTATAGCTACTGGGTATTGTGTAAGGTCACCATGAGAAAGGATTGGACCTCAATCTTGAATTCCCTCAGATCTGTACTTGTTTGTGATCATGCTTCTGCAAACATTGGTCACCTTTCATATAATCTATTTGTTGAATTCTTCCCCGTCTTTTGAGCACAAACATCATCTCTTCAAGAAAGTCCTCCTTGATTTCTTTAGCCAGCTATGATTGCCTATTTTTCATTAATTCCTATTATAATTTTTGTACCTCTTATGGTAATCTTCATATTTTGCTTTATATAATTATGCCGGTCTCCCTCTATCCCTGCCAAAGGTAAATTGCTCCAATTTTGCAGGACCCCACAAAAAAAATAAGCATTTACCCATACTTTAGATAGATAAGATCAAACACTACAGCAATGAGGTCAACACCAATATTTTCTTTAGATTGTTAACAAAAAGATGTCCTAACCAAAGGCTATAGTAGAATGGTCAATAAGTCATGTAGAATCCACTGATGTTCTAAAGACAGACATCTCCATGCTGACCGCCGTACTGGTAGTAACCACTTGCATACTAATATCATGTCATATTTTATTAATTTCTTTAATATATATTGTTTTCATTTTTGTAAGCATCCTCTAAGGTAAAGAATATTATTTTCACTTTATAGGTAAGAAATATGAGGCCCAGAGAGGCAAGTTCAGGGCATACTAGAAAAGAACTCTTCCTATGTCCAGCCTGAGGCTCTTTTCACTGTCTTGAATCACCTTTCCAAACACATCAAGTTTTAGCAAGGTCAGTGCTCTCCCAGAGCTGGTCCAATCTAAACTGGCTTCCCAAGAAGCACTCACCTGCCGTTCATCAGCACCAGAACAGAACGATTGTTGACTTGATTATCATTTTTGTGCCTTTTCTAAAATCATACAAGAAAATGTTCAGGAAATAGACATAGAGCGAACTGCATTTAGAAGATTAATATTTTGAACTATTATTCAATGTAGTTCCTCTTCTTTGTAATTCTCCCTTACCCTCACTTCTTCACCACCTTCCCCCCCAACCCCTGGCCAATTCCAAGTTCTTCCACCATTAAAACCAGACCAAGAAGCTGGTTGTCTCTGAGAAGTTGGGAAAGGAGGTCAGAAAAAGAATCAAGCGAGAAGAAAGAGACAAACTCTTTGTTTTAATATCAAGAGCCAAAGCCTGGGGTGATGAGAACAAATAACTTATGTTGAAAGCCACAGAGGAGAGAATGCAAAATCATGGGCCTACACCTTGGTAGGTGGAGGGAAGTTATGTATTCACAAGTATATCAATACCCCTACCCTCAACCAGAGTCAGCATAAGAAGCTTCTACCATGGATGCAACGAAGAAAGAGGAATAGAGGTCTATTCAAAGACCAAATAAGAGGGTGACAAATAAGGGTATGTCCTGATGCTAAGACTCACATGAGTCCCTTTCCTTTCAGTTGAGATTACTCCCTGGGAAGAGGGCAGAAAGAATCCTGAATTGGTCAGAATATTTCTCCTAAAGAGACTGCGTTCTAACCCAGAAGGAACTGCGTGGGTTATCCTGAATTGGCAAGATTAGCTTTCGGCTCTCATTAAAAAAGGGCTGAGATGGTGAGGTGGTGGTTATGAGTTACGTTGAGTTTAGTTATGGAAAATGAAGTTATATTTTTGCACATCTGAGTTGTGTCTGAAATTTAAACCACTATATATGTAAATTCTGGGTTTAAAGAGTCACAGAGTTAAAGAGCTGGAGAAACACTCTGCTCTTAAACTTTGATATAAAAATCAGAAGGACTCTCTTAGGGAAGCTCCAAACAGGTCAACACGATGGGCTTCCCAAATCCCACTGGCAGGCACGGTTCTGTAAGTTCGCCCTCCCACCGGGCCCTGCTGTAACGGAGCACGCAGGAAGCCACGCTGCACGCACTCCTGAGAGCCAGCTTCTCCCACCAAGGCCGGGGAAGGAGCCAGCCTCTGCTGAGTCACGATGCTCGCTAAACCCAGAGGGTTCCTAGCTGTGTGCGCCTGACAGAACCGAAAGCTGGAGGGGGAAATACGGAGAGTCGGAGAGGAGAACGGGAATGTAGAAAGGGGAGATAAAGACCGGAGAAAGCAAGGGGGACAGGAAGGAGGGCAGAGGAACATAGAAATGGGAGAAGGGTGAATTCAGAAAGAAGGGTAAGAGCGAACCCAGAGAGAGCTAAGTGAAGGCAGAGGTGGGTTACGAAGGCGATGGAAGGAAACCTGGAAAAGGCGGCAGGAGGAAGACAGAGAAAGGCCTTGCGTGACCCCTTTCTGGCCATGGATGGCTCACCAATCTTGGGCTTACAGGATTCTCCTATGCCTCTGGCACAGATAAGGACATAGGGAAAGGAAATACCTCTTTCCCTTCAGTGCTTCCTTCTAGTATTAGGCAGTTCTGGGGAGTCCTTCATGCTCCCTCCCTCCCCAGCCTGACTAGGTACAGTGAGGGAAGAGAGGCCCTGGAAGCCACTTCACCACATCATCGATGGCATCTTTCACTGCTGTTATGGAGAGCACCACCATCAGGGGGACCACAGTCGTGTACCATGCCAAGGAGGAGATCTGGGGAATCAACTGGGAGAGGGAAGGGGAGAGAAACATGGGTCAGAAAGCTTAAAGGACAATGTATTTCCTCCCAATCCCCACTCCACCACCATTTTCACCCCCCTAGATTCATAACAAGTTCAAAAATCCTAGTTGCTTTCCACTGTTACAACCTCCAAATAGCCACCCCAATATAAGCAAACACCTCCTAAAGATGAAAGAAGAGGAGATGATAAATTGCCAGGTACTGTCCTGAACTCTAATATCTTTGTCTTGATGGCAAAGAGCCATTTCTCTTCTGATAACGAAGGTGCTGGGGGTAGGGCATGAAGTGTGGACGTGGGAGAACCACATAGCGCCTACACCCCTTCAGCACCGGGAGAAACGAGATGGCCTGTCTCTCTCTCCCAACCTGGGCCTACTCTGCTCTGCTTCCGTGCCCCGCGCTGATGTTCCAAACCATTCTCCTCCCTTGGTGCTCCCACGTGTTAACTTTCTGCCGGGGAGGCTGGGATAAGGAGGAGGAACGGGGCTGCAGCTGAGGCGGGGGTGCAGAATCAAGTCTGTGGCCTTCCACGGTTAAGCTGAACTGCGGTCATGTAATCACGGTGAGGGAGCACCCCTTACTTGGGACTCGGCGACCTTGTCTCCTTCCTCTTGGAGAGGCTTGTTTCACCCTGGCTAAGCCTGACCACAGCTATTCTAGGAGACTGGCCTGAGACTCCAGCCATTCATTCTCCTCTTGTCTAAAGAGAGAAGACATCTCTCAGTTTAAGGAGAAGGACTGATTACATAAGCTGACCCCAGAGAAGCTGATAAAATATTCTGTGGAAAAGGCCCTAAAAGGTAATACCTGTAGAAGAAGCAAAAAGAGGAAATATGCATTTGCAAGTCTCTGGAACTGTTCAAACAGGTTCATAGGCAAGAAGTTTAAGACACTATATTTTGCAGTTTTGACGCTATTATCCTGTTAATAAAAGAACACAAGCACAATTAGAGTAACAAAAGACTCTACCTCCAAATCTTAACAAAAAGGACCAAGACCACTTCATAAAATAGGAAAAAGCTAATAGCCTCCCAACATAGTGAGGAAGGAAGAAGTGTTTGTCTCCAGACTCTTGTCTCTGAGGCCCAGAGAGGCTTATGTATGTATGCAAAGATGGCAAGGTTGATCAATATGGGACATGTTTAGGAGGGGCAGGATGTATTTACTCCCTGAGTAGAATTCTTTGTTTATTGATGCTATTGATAATAATGATGATAATAAAATCAACAACAGTCAAAACTTATTAAATATTTACCATGTGTAAAGTACTATGCTAAGTACTTTAGTACTATTCTGAGTATTTTAGAAAAAGCAACTTATTTAATTCTCAAAACAACTGTAAGAAGGGAGTAATATCACCTTTTGAGGATGTGGAAGCTGAGGCCCTGAGGTTGCATCATTTGCCGAAGACTATCCAGTTTCTTGTGGAGTTGAGACTGTGCTGTTCCCTGAGCCCCGGTTCACTTGTGCAGCCATCCAAACGCTTTCCTTCCTCAGAACCAGAAATCTTTCTGTTCATCTCATCCTCTGACTCAAGGTCCTTCTCGGTGCCAAACAGTGGGCAAGTTTGCCATTTGTGTTCTCTCTGCTCAGAGCTCTCTACTGAAGCTTTTCTTGAGTCTGGCAAACCCATTTTGGTGTGTCTTTACATGTTGCTTTCAGTGCTGAAAGATGTCAGACGCCAAAAGCAAATGACTGTCTTTCAACCTTAGCCCACTGAAGGTTCCTACACTGGTTGCTTTCAGCACTGGAGATCACTTGCCCCTTAATTGTCCCTGGGGAGGTCTGAATAGTTTTGGCCTACATCTAAGCTATCATTTTGCTGAGTAAAAATGGGAACTTGCTACCTCTTCAATGCTGATCTCAAGATGTTGACAAGACCATCTTACTTTCTACTTTTGGCTCTTCAGTTGTTTGACCTAAGATGTAAGGGTTTGAACCTAAGAGCTTAAGAAAAGTAGGAGAATGAGACCAAATAATCCCCTAAGGACAGGGCTTCTCTCCCACCTCCTCTACCTATAGGGTCAAACAAGAACAAACCTACCTGCAGTCCTGGAAAACAGACACTGCTTAAGCATGAAGAATCTTTTCTGGGTCCTACCTTGGGAAGACATCTGAATAACTCTTGAAGAACCAACATCTTTTTGTCCTAAGGCTAAAACTGGCCTTGGGAGACTAGACAGGCAACCCAGTCAAGTCTTGCTTAAGGTCTATTTCCCTAGGGAAGAGAAGCTGGTCAAATAGCTTAGCACTTAGGAGTTTAGAGATCCAAGTTAAACCTAAGATTTCCTTGGTATTTCTCCATGACTTTTCAATTAATGATCAATCAAACACTATACATTTCTCAAGGTTTGTTCTGTTCACAGCTCTATGCTGGGCTATACTAGTAGAGACTGAAAAAGAGTTAAATAAAATCTGTTCTGGAAAGTTCACAGGTATGTCTTGAATGGAGTTCTAAGTAAATGACCTCTAAGGCCCCTCTCAACCCTGAGGGTAGGTTATTCTAACATAGAAATGGTTTTCTGTGATTTTAAGATAGCCTGAATTCCTTAGTGTCTAAGTCCAGATGACTCTGATACTTGGGCCCAAAGATCTTTTGATCTTTTACCTTACTAAAGCAGCTGGCTTTAGTAAATTTTCCATTTGACTTTACAGTTAATGTATTTGGTTTCTACTTATTTGGGTAGCATTTTTTTTAGAAAACAAAGACGAAAGCTATGATGATTCTGTCCCAAGATAGACTTCAGTACTTTTTTACTTCTTGGCGACTAGAATGTTTTGTCCTACTCTTAAATGTCAAACCAGAAGCAAGAATCTGAAGGATGTAGAACATTTGCTTAACTATGGATAATTCCTTTGACATGATAGAGATGGTAGATTTGGGCTTTGGGGGCATTTATTTATTTGGGCAGGGATATCCCCAGGTGGCTCAGACAGTAAAGAATCCACATGCAATGCTGGAGACCGGGGTTTGATCCCTGGGTTGGGAAGATCCCCTGGAGGAGGGTATGGCAACCCACTCCAGTGGGATTCTCTTGCCTGGAGAATCCCCATGGACAGAGGAGCCTGGCGGGCTTCAGTCCATGGGGTCACAAAGAGTCGGACATGACTAAGTGACTAAGCACAGCACCCGGCTGACTGCTAAAGTGGAAAATAGAAAACAGAAGGCCCAGGATATAACGAGAATCAGGAGTTACAGGGTTGAAAAGAGGAAAGGCAGCAGTGGTGGTGGTGGTTCAGTCACTAAGTCACGTCTGACTCTTGTGATGTCTGTGGGATTTCCCAGGCAAGAATACTGGAGTGGGTTGCCATTCCGTTTTCCAGGGACTCTTTCTGACCCAGGGATCAAACCCATGTCTCCTACATTGCAGGCAGTCTCCTGCATCACAAATGGATTCTTTACCACTGAGCCACCAGGGAAGCCTAAAAGGAGTAGGAATGGAAGAAATTAGAGAAATAGGGAAAAAATGAGCAATGGGTAGGGCCAGGGAAATGCAATGGTTGCTAAGTACATAAGAATCAGTCAAATCTGTTTACTTGTTCATATGTAATAATTATTTGCACACATTTACTGAATTTCATTTATGGGCCAGATATTGTGATGGGAACAGTAGTTACAGAGATGAATGAAATTTGTACCCTTCTGTTAAAGGGTAACAGTTAGAGAACTAACATTTTCACAACCATATTTAACTCTAACAACCACCATGTACAGTGAACATTATTATGATCTTTCTATAGATGAGGAAACTGAAGATCAAAGAAGTGAAAATAAATAATGTGCCTAAGGATACAATGTTAGTAAGGAGTAGAGCTATGTTCAAACTCAGAGTGATGCCAAACCCTGCACCGTAGAGTTACTTAGAAAAAGTTTAGACAACGGAAAAGGTAGAGAAGGAGAAACCTGTTCCCACAGCCATATCCTAAATATTGTTATTATCCAGAGCCTCTCTAACTCAGAAATCATAAACTAGTATCCTATAGAGACTACTGTATGTATATAGTGTATATATATGTGTATATATATATATACACATGCACATAGACATACACTATATACATAGTATATATATACACACACATATATATCATATATAGTATTTATACACATATATATTATATACTTACAGCACTATATATTAATATATCTACATATGCATAAAGTAACATATAAGTAAAAATTGCTTCTAATTGTAAAAGATTAGAAACAATCCAAATGTCAATTTGTAAGAAAGTGGTTACATAAATTATGCTATCTGCCAGGGAAGCAGTTGAAAAAAGAAGGAAAATGCTATTATGAAATTATAATTATGAAAACATTTCCAGGACATAACGTAACGGTTCAGAATAGTTTAAGAAAGTGGGGAAATGAGAATATATATGTGTGTGTGTGTGCGTGTGCGTTTGTGTGTATATTTGCTTTATTTGCACAAAGAAGCACTGCTGAATATATGATAAACTAATAAAAGTGATTCCTTCTAGGAAGCAGAGATGTGGACAAGGATGGGGTATTGGAGCATGACTTTTAAACCATGTATCTTTTTATCAGTTACTTATTTATAAATAAATAAGTGAATAAATAATAAATAAATAATGAATAAATAAATAAATAAGTGAAAATGAACAATTTAATAGAAAATGGGCAAATACCATTAACAGTTGTTTCCATAAAAAGATGTACAAAGGCTAATTAACAAAAAAATTACTGCTCTCACTCAAAATTAAGGAAAGATAGATAATGAAATGTCATTTTCCACGAAAGGGTCTGGTAAAGATAGAAAAGACTGACAATACCAATGTGGCAGGAATATGGAGAAGTGAGATGTCTTTGCTATAGATAGAAATATAAATAGATATAACCTTTTCAGAGGGCAATCTGGCAATATGTATCAAAAATTTAAAGTGTTTCATTTTTGATCTGGCCAATTCACTTCTAGGAAACTCTCCTAAAGTATATTCACACAAATGTGCCAAAGAATATGGCATATAAAATGGTGTTCATTTAGGGCCATTTATCACAGCAAATTATTGGAGAAATTTTTTTTGGAGGGGGCACCTGGATATAAATGGAGATACTTAAAATGTTAATCAGTAAGAAACTGGTTAAATCAATTAAGGTATATTGATACAATGGAAGACTATGTTGCTATTAAATGAATTAATAGCAGGAGGAGAAGGGGATGACAGGATGAGACGGTTGGATGACATCACCAACTCGATGGACATGAATTTGAGCAAGCTCTGGGAATTGGTGATGGACAGGGAAGCCTGGCTTGCTGCAGTCCATGGGGTCACAAAGAGTCAGACGCGACTGAGCAACTGAACTGAACTGATAGCTAATATTGCACAGGGGTTTCTGAATGGGTCTAGTTGGCCCTTGAAACACTCAGGTGTTAAGCACAGCAACACCTGTGCAGTTTAAAATCTGTATAATTTATAGCTGGCTCTCAGTGTCTGAGGTTTCACATCCACTGATTCAGCCATCCTTGGACTGAGTGGTACCACAGTACATATTTCTTGAAAAAAGATCTGTATGTCAGTGGACCCATGCAGTTCAAACCTGTTATATTCAAGGATCAATGGTAAACAGTTGAGGATTCTTATCCCTAAGAGTGTACCATGTAAATTGTTTCAGGTCTTGGCCTTAAGAGAAAATAGTAAAAAAATATGGAAACGTGGTTAAAAAATCAAATAAAAATTATAACTTTAAATAGTAATGTCATTAATGTAAAGTCTTCTGATATTTGATATTCTCAGAACACGATGATTCACTGTGAAAAGTTCTGACTCCCTTTTAAAAACTCATAAAGTATTTAAAAGGTAGATCATGCAAGGTTTTCAATAATGATTAAATAAATTGGCAAAACAGAAATAATGAATGTTAATAAATTCTAGTCAAATCGTAAGATATGGGTTGAAAATGTTTACAAAATTTACTTTGACACACGTGTATTTGAAATGATAAGTAGATTATTCTTAATGTAATTTGCATATATATTTGCTTTTTTTTCCTTCTTCTTAGGAATTAGATACACTTAAGCAACAGCTAGATTCACTGAATATGAAAAAAGAGACCAAAAAAAAAACAAACAAACAAAAAAAAGAGACCTTGGAATCTGTAAGTATAAAATGAAGTAAAAATTTTCATATTACTCAGCTGCAAAAGGTATTTCAGTTGAATATATTAATGGAACTCATTCAGGTAAATATTTATTAGTAGTTTACTAACAGAAGTATAATTTTTTTTCCCATTCAGAACTTCAAATATCCTAGTTAAGTAAAAAAGTAGATTCAGTGGGCATGGCAACCCATTCCAGTATTTTTGCCTGGAGAACCCATGGACAGAGGAGGCTGGCAGGCTACAGTCCAAAGGATTGCAAAGAGTCAGATATGGCTGAGTGATTGAATTGAACTGATTAAACGAATTAGGAAGGTCTACATGTATTATCATAGAGAGATATCTAAGTGGCAAAATAAAACTATGAAACTATGCTTTCATTTGTTCAAGCTAGAGTATTTCTTTTCAAGGAGCTATATATGAAACCAAAATTTGAGACACATCCTCCCCTGAGCCTAGGTCACTGGATTAACCTGGTTTCTGAGCCCTCACTGCACAGCCCTCATTGTACAGGAGCTTGAAAGAAAGTAGAACCTATGTTGTAGGATTTACATCTACAAGGAACTTCCTGCCTCACTGACAATGGGGAATATTAGAGAAAAACATCAGCCCCCTCTTGAAATAGCTAGAGACCAGATACTTACTGGGTATCCAAACAGACTGTTAAATTCTCTATTGTTGGCTTGCAGATATCTCTCTCGTTCTGAAAAAGACGAGAGAAATGATGAGCAGGATGCCCCTCTGAGATGAGCCTGGGATGCTGGCTGCCAGTGACTTCACTAGCATCTCACATGTTCTCACCAAGAATATCTGTCCACAAACAGGCGTTTGTCTCTTTGTTCAAAGAATCAAGCAATACGGTAAAAATGGAAACCCTCAAGTGTTCAAGCTTTCTGGAGGCAAGAGGACAAGTAACTTCTGAGGAGCTCTCCACCATTAATGCTTCTAGTAACCCTAGACTATATTTCCACAGACAACAGGCTGGCCTGCATCAACATTATTGCCAAACACAGAAACTCAATCCTCCTTCATAAGTTAATTACAGCAATAGTTTTAGATATCTGAGGTTCTTTCTAAGGCCAGCCTTTCCTAAATTTGCTTGACTAAATCTGAATTAATAAATCATTGCCAGTATCTATTGCACAGAAACCAGTGTGCTGGATGCTGTGAGGAGATAAAAAGATAAGTAAGGCAGAGGCCTTACCTGCGATTTAGTGGAGTTGGCCTGACAACACCACATGACAAAATCATCACATCAAAACACACAGATGTCACAAACTATTACAGATAGCTCATTACTGTGTTATAAAACATCTCAAAAATATAAATTATCAACAGATCTTTCTGTCCTGAATAAAACATTCCTATAGCCTCTTGAATTCTTCATTGGTTCAACAAGCATTTACTGAGTTTCTTGGCAGGTGTTAAGCCCTGTGTTATGAACATTCATGTACGAGTTTTTGTGTGGACTTGTTTTTATTTCTCTTGGGTATATACATAGGAGTAGAATTACTCAGTCATATGGTAACTCTGGTTTTAACATTTTGAGAAGCTACCAAACAGGTTTTCACAGCAGTTGCATGATTTTACATTCTTACTGACAATGTATGAGAATTCCAATTTCTTCATATCCTTGCCAACACTTGTTAAAGACTGTGCTTTTTTTTTTTTTTTTACCCCAATGGCATTTATTAAATGAAATAAAGAAACACTCATGGTAAATCTTCTGCCGTCCTCCATGACATATTATTTTAACTATCTTAGTGGATATGAAGTAATGTCTCATTGAGATTTTGATTTGCATGTCCATATTGACTAATGAGGGCTTCCCTGGTCGCTCAGCTGGTAAAGAATCTGCCTGCAATGCAGGAGACCTAGGTTCAACCCATGGGTCAGAAGATTCCCTGGAGAAGGGATAGGCTACCCACTCCAGTATGCTTGGGTTTCCCTGGTGGCTCAGCTGGTAAAGAATCTGCCTGCAATGCGGGAGACCTGGATTCAATCCCTGGGTTGGGAAGATCCCCTGGAGAAGGGAATGACTACCCACCCCAGTATTCTGGCCTGGAGAATTCCAGGGACTAATTAGTCCATTGACTAATGATGATATTGAGTATCTTTTCATGTATTTTATTGAACATCTATATATCTTCTTTGGAGAAATGTCTATTTAGATTCTTTCCTCATTTTTAAACCAAGTTAATTATCTTTTTATCACTGAATTATGAGTTCTTAATATGTTCTGAATAGAAATCAGTTATAAGTGACTTGCAAATATTTTGTCTCTTATTTTAAATGTCACTTTTATAATGTACCAAATTCTAACATATTGAATATAATTATGGGTTTTCTTAAGCCTCCTGCATTGACAGACAGGTTCTTTACCATTAGCGCCACCTGGGAAGCCCCTAATTATGGGTTTTCTATTAAGTTCTAGTCTATCCATCTTTAAGAAAAAAATTTTTAATTGAAGTACAGTTGGTTTATGATATTGTATTAGTTTCAGGTATACATAAAAGTGATTCAGTTGTTTATATATATATATATATATATATATATATATATATATATGATTTTTTTCAGATAATTTCCCATTATACGTTATTATGAGATACTGAATATAGTTCCCTGTGCTATATAGTAAATCCTTGCTGCTTATCTGTATTATGTATAGTAGTTTTTATTTGTTAATCCATACTCCTCATTTATCCCTCCCTCTATCCGTCTTTTAAGTTATGTAACTTTTAATACAGGAAAGAGAGTCTTCTATTTTAACATCTTCTTGGCTATTCTTTTTTTAAAAAGTAATTAATTTGGCTGTGCTGGGTCTTAGTTGCGGCACGCAGGATCTTTAATTGTGGCATGTGAACTCTTCATTGCAGCATGTGGGATCTAGTTCCCTGACCAGGGATCGAATCTGAGCCTGGTGCATGGTGAGCGCAGAGTCTTAGCCACTGGACCCCCAGAGATGTTTCTTCTTGGCTATTCTTGTCTATTTTCTCTTCTAGGTAAACTTCAGAATCATTTTGGCCAATTTGCTTAAGATGGGAGTTTTAATTAGAGGTGAAGACAAAGAAAATTTTATTCACTAGATCCTGGGGATGGAGTAAAAGTGGGTTATTAGAAAACGCAGAGCTCCCTCCCATGGGAAGTACAGTCAGGTCTGGAAAGTCACACTGCATTTCTCAGGGGGCTAAGAGAGTATGCTTCTGAAAGCTGAGGAGAGAGCCAGTGACAAGACAGGGACCTGTATGGTTCTTCATGTAACTTCCTTTATTTATCCTCTGGTTGTCAGCAAAAATTACTAAAGATCATGAAATCAGAACATGATTAAATTTCTTACAGAAAATATCTAAGGGGCCAAAGTCTGCACATTGGGCAATGCTTGAAGTTCAGAATTTGCACTAATTGCAGGAAAGGTGAAACTGAGATGTTTAGTTCCTTTTATCCAAGGATTTACATACATAGATTTCAAAACTGCACAGATGAATCTGGAGACAGATGACACTTCTGCACTGTTAGTCAGTCCCCCATTCAGCAGCATACTATATCCCCGGAGGGAGATTGCTATGCCTGCAGGAAACCACTGCTTTGTACATGGTGATCACATCTGTACAATCACCTTGCTAAACAATACATAGATTCAAGGGATTAGATCTGATAGAGTGCCTGAAGAACTCTAGACTGAGGTTCGTGACACTGTATAGGAAGCAGGGATCAAGACCATCACCAGAAAAAGAAATGCAAAAAGGCAAAATGGTTGTTTGAGGAGGTCTTACAAATAGCTGTGCAAAGAAGAGAAGTGAAAGGCAAAGGAGAAAAGGAAAGATATACACATTTGAATACAGAGTTCCAAAGAACAGCAAGGAGAGATAAGAAAGTCTTCCTCAGTGATCCATGCAAACAAATAGAGGAAAACAATAGAATGGGAAAGACTAGAGATCTCTTCAAGAAAATTAGAGATACCTAGGGAACATTTCATGCAAAGATGGGCTCAATAAAGGACAGAAATGGTAGGGACCTAATAGAAGCAGAAAATACTAAGAAGAGGTGGCAGGAATACACAGAAGAACTGTACAAAAAAGATCTTCACGACCCAGATAATCATGATGGTGTGATCACTCACCTAGAGCCAGACATCCTGGAATGGGAAGTCAAGTGGGCCTTAGGAAACATCACTACGAACAAAGTTAGTGGAGGTGATGGCATTCCAGTTGAGCTATTTCAAACCCTAAAAGGTGATGCTGTGAAAGTGCTGCACTCAATATGTCAGCAAATTTGGAAAACTCGGCAATGGCCAGAGGACTGGAAAAGGTCAGTTTTCATTCCAATATCAAAGAAAGGCAATGCCAAAGAATGCTCAAACTACCTCACAATTGCACTCATCTCACACGCTAGTAAAGTAATGCTCAAAATTCTCCAAGCCAGGCTTCAACAGTACGTGAACCATGAACTTCCAGATGTTCAAGTTGGATTTAGAAAAGATAAAGGAACCAGAGATCAAATTGCCAACATCTATTGAATCATTGAGAAAGCAAGAGAGTTCCAGAAAAACATCTACTTCTGCTTTATTGACTACGCCAAAGCCTTTGACTGTGTGGATCACAACAAACTGAGGAAAATTCTTCAAGAGATGGGAATACCAGTCCACCTGACCTACTTCCTAGGAAATGTGTGTGCAGGTCAAGAAGCAACAGTTAGAATTGGACATGGAACAACAGACTGGTTCCAAATAGGAAAAGGAGTATGTCAAGGCTGTATATTGTCACCCTGCTTATTTAACTTATATGCAGAGTACATCATGAGAAATGCTGGGTTGGATGAAGCACAAGCTGGAATCAAGATTGCCAGGAGAAATATCAATAACTTCAGATATGCAGGTGACACCACACTTATGACAGAAAGCGAAGAACTAAAGATCCTCTTGATGAAAGTGAAAGAAGAGAGTGAAAAAGTTGGCTTAAAACTCAACATTCAGAAAACTAAGATCACGGCATCCAGTCCCATCACTTCATGGCAAATATATGGGGAAACAATGGAAACAGTGACAGACTTTATTTTGGGGGGCTCCAAAATCACTGCAGGTGGTGACTGCAGCCATGAAATTAAAAGACACTTGCTCCTTGGAAGAAAAGTTATGACCAACCTAGACAGCATACTAAAAAGCAAAGACATTAGTTTGCCAACAAAGGTCCATCTAGTCAAAGCTATGGTTTTTCCAGTAGTCATGTATGGATGTGAGAGCTGGACCATAAAGAAAGCTGACGGCCGAAGAATTGATGCTTTTAAACTGTGGTGTTGGAGAAGACTCTTGAGAGTCCCTTGGACAGCAAGGAGATCCAACCAGTCCATCATAAAGGAAATCAGTCCTGAATGTTCATTGGAAGGACTGATGCTGAAGCTGAAGCTCCAATACTTTGGCCACTGATGAGAAGAACTGACTCTTTTGAAAAGACCCTGCCGCTGGGAAAGATTGAGGGCAGGAGGAGAAGGGGACTGAGGATGAGATGGTTGAAAGGCATCATTTATTCGATGGACATGAGTTTGAGTAAGCTCCGGGAGTTGGTAATGGACAGGGAAGCCTGGTGTGCTGCAGTCCATGGGGTCACAAAGAGTCAGACACAACTGAGTGATTGAACTGATCTGAACGACATAAACACAACTGAGTGATCGAACTGATCTGAACGACATAAACAAGTGTAAGTCTTCGCTGGGCTAGTTTACCAGCCAGCTATGAAGCTTAAAGTTTGTTCTCCTGGACTAGTGTGTTTCTTTCTTGTTGTTTCATTCTTGCGATTACTAGGATTAGCTGAATAAAGGTGGGGGAATTTGAGATGGGACTGACAAAAAGTTTGGTTGTACTTTATTTTGACTAGTTAGTGGCTTATTTACAACCTGATGATATGAGAGCTTCTGTTAACCATTATAGCTTAGGTTGTCCAAAGCAAGGGACCATGTACGGCTCAGATAACTTAGACGCAGCCAGGATTCAGAGGTGCTGCATGGCCTATGCTCTTTTCACAGGAACTTTCTCAGAGACCCAGATGGCTGCCTGATTAAAGCAGAGCACCAGGGCAGAACTGGCGTCTCCATGGTGTCAAGGTGGTCCGGTCCAGGAGCAGGGTGCTTTTCTCCCATGTTCATTCTCAATTTGCTCAGGCATTGGTTAATGAAATCAGTCTCTCCCCTGGTGTTTGCCTTTCCAACCAAACCCGACACACCAGCACAGCCTCTAAATTTTTTCAAAAGTATTATTTTATGCTGCTTGATAAGTTTCTAATATTTTCTTACTGAACTTCACATTTCTTATTAAATTTAATCCTAGATATAATTATGTTTTTATAATTAATTTAAATTGGAGGATAATTACTTTATGGTATTATGATGGTTTTTGCCATACATCAACATGAATCGGCCACAGGTATACATGTGTTCCCCCACCTCCATACTAACTATGTTTTTAACTTAATAAAGGTCTAACAGGTTTTCCCAGCAACTTATCTGGGTGTAGCAAGCTATTCTGTCTAAGCGTAGCAGCCCTGAGGGATACCTGGAGTTGACGCTCTGCACAACAACTGAATACATACCTCCCTCTTTGAGTTTAGGAGTAAAATAAAGCAGGCAGATCCCAAAGCTCAGAGCCTGAGTTGGTGGAGACAGACTGAGACTTCAAAGTGAGTAATGGGATTAACCAACACCTAGTTCAGGCTCTTTGATCCCAGACCTGCTATGAAAAAGAAGAGTAGGATTTTCACCATGAAGGAAAGAAAAAAATGAGGCCTAGAAAGCTGAATTTCTTAAAAATGCCTCTGAAAAAAGGAAAAGCTGGAACAATGAGAAAAGTGGTTAAAACTTCAGTGTGCACAATCATCGAGAAGAAACTAAAAGTCTGAGAGAAAAAGAAGACAAACTTAAGGAAAGACTTAGGAAATAGAGTAGCCAGTCATATTTAAGACACTAAAAGCAGAAAAAAAAGTTTTAGATGAGATAATAAAAGATTAATTCAAGATTCCCTAGGGCTTCTGAATATTGTTGAAAAAAGACTGGGATGACCAAGTGTTTTCCCCATCGCATGTTAATTCAAAGTTTATTTGTGTTTGGCTGAAACAAGAGTAACAAAATGTGAATTACAGATGAGAAGTTAGAACTATAGAAGATTGAAAATTAGCTTAGACAAGGAGAGTCTAGGAGATGGTCTAGTTGAAGTAGTCATGGCTATGGAATTCAAGGGGACAAACATTTAGCTCTTTTTATGGCTGAATAATATTCCATTTGTGTGTGTGTGTGTGTGTGTGTGTGTGTGTGTAGGAGCTGGGATAAAAGGAGCTAAATATACACACACACACACACCACATCTTCCTTATCCATTCATCTGCCTGTGAACATTTAGGTTGTCTCCATGTCTTGGCTATTGCAAACAGCTGCTGAAAACATATGGGGTGCATGTTCTGATGATGGCCATTCTGACAAGTGTCAGGTGGGTACTTCATTGTAATTTTATTTGCATTTTAATAATTAGTAATGTTGAGCACCTTTTTCATGTGCTGACTGGCTATCTGCACTTCTTTTTTGGAGAAATGTCTGTTCATTTTTTGATTGGGTTGTTTGGCTTTTCTGTTGCTGTTATTGAATTGTATGAGCGTTTAGAAATTAAGTCCTTGGTCACATGGTTTGCAAATATTTTCTCCCAATCCATAGGTTGTCTTCATTTTGCCTATGGTTTCCTTTGCTGCACAAAAGCTTGTAGGTTTGATAAGATACAATTTGTTTCTTTCTGCTTTTATTTCTATTGCCTTGGGAGACTGACCAAAGGCATTGTTGCAACATTGTTACAATTTATATCAGAATGTTTTTAATATGTTCTCTTCTGGGAGTTTAATGGTGTCATATTTTTAAGTCTTCAAGCCATTTTAAGTTTATTGTTGTGTACTGGTGTGAGGGTATGTTCTGATTTCATTGATTTACAACTATCCTCCATGTTCTCGGTTCATAAGAAGATGCAGGAGAAATTGGTCAGTTCGCCTGTTTTCCTCAGCCCTCTCTCTTTCAGCAGTTCTGAGAGTACAGGCAGACTAGCTGCTTTTTCCCTCTGTTGGGAGTTGCCTGACTTCCTCTTCCTGGAACTAGGGCCCCTGTCCTTGTCATGGCCTACTTCCAAGAATCAGACAACTGCGTAACAACAGAAAGTAAAGAAGATGTAGTGTGGCCTTAAATCAGTGACCTAATTTCATTCTCTGTACCTTCTCCATTCCTCAATAGGAAGCCTGAACATTGAACTACAGTCTGGTTTGCCTTCTCAAAATTTTATGTCAGAAAAAGATTTTTTTTTTTCAAGTCAGGCTGGTTTATCCTTAAAGATGCCTTGGCTGTGATAACCCCAGCTCCTTTTAGTACTTCTTCTATTCACCACAGGAAAGCATGAAACTGGTACAGAAATCCTCTCTCACACCATAGCCAGATTCACTAGCCCTGTCTGTAAAAAGTCTACAAAAGCTGAACTTACCTGCTTCAGCAACTGATTTTCCACATTGACCGCTTCTCTTTTAGCAAGAGGCAGTTGTGAACAATGCGGAGAGGAAGAGGAACACATATTTTCCTGTTCAACTTCCAATAAAAGTACAAAAGATGAGCAATTGTAACAACTTAAAATTTTCAAAAGGCAAAATGGTGGATGGAGGTCCTCATTTTAAGTACAAAGGATTTACTTCTGCAAAGTATACTTCCTTTCCTGGTCAGTTAGCTCAACCGGTAGTTTGGTAGGTTGGGAGTCTATTTATTTGTCCTATATGTGAGTGCACACACATGTGCAAGCATGTATATACTTTTTAGAGGCAATAATGATGTACAGAATTAAGAGTTCACCTACCCCCATTTTGTTTGTCCTCACTTTCCTTTTTAGATATACACATTGCAGAGTAGTTTCAGTTATTATTCCCCGGAACTTCTGTAAGGAAATAAAAACATTTAAAATGAGAATTTCTCATTGCCGATACCATTTAACTTAAACATATACTTAAGAAACTTGGAACTTGACCTCTAAAATCCAAAATAAATCTACCTCTAAAAATACATATGCTAAATTTTAGAATTCATTACAAACATCCTTACCATAAAGTTATAGTTTTAAAACTTGGGAAATAAATTCCACTTTCTGGCAACCAAATCTAAGCTGATAACTATAATCTGTCAGAAAAATTAGCTGAAACTTGGAAACAGGAAAAATAAATTATTGGGTGATCTGTCAGTGAAGTTCTGGGCCTATACCTTTGGTTAGTTTTCTATTGACTGGAGTATTCTATAACTCCATTGGGCAGCAGTTAACTTATGGATTTTCATCTAATATAGATACAAATATTTTATGTCTAGTGGAAAAGATAACTCCAAAATTTAGGACTAACTTTAGGCGCCAGTGAGTTAATAATAGTTGGATGTAAAATGAGAAATGAAGTGCTGGTTATTGTGACAAATTGATCAGTGCATCCTTTCTATAAAAGTATCCAAAATTTTTAAAAAGTAAAATGAAATACTGTGTAAGCCAAAAAAATTCAAGTGTGCTGCAAGTTCTGTACCCCAACCTAAGGTCTGTTTCTTCTGCCAGCAGAATCTGTGTGCTCCTAACCAACATTAGCTATTCTAACATCACCATTCTTGAGGCACCCTGAGAGGTCTCAGGAACCCCCATAGTAGGTTCAAATCCCACAGGGCCATCAGCAGCTTTGAGAGGGTAGCTTGGCTAAATGCACACGAGCAGCACAGCTTGGAATGTGAAATGGTTATGACACTTAACAGCCAGCCAGGGACCTGACTGATGAGTATTTAGCTAGAACCAGGCATTCACCCAATCCTCTGACGCTCTCTGCACGCACATCACATTACATAGCAGCCAACTGGAAAGTACACTTAAGCTGTTAAACTCAGAGGAGGGGTGGAAAAATGTGAGGGAAGGGAAGAAGAAATGCAATGTGGGAGGAAAAAGGGAAGAGATGGAGCAAAAAAAGGAAGAAAAAAAAGGATTAGGAGCCAGAGAACTGGGTTTCATATCAAACTCTGCTTCTAATCAACATGTTTAAGATCTTTACTGCATTGGTAATAAAAAACATTTCCTTGAAAAATAAAAAATAACAATGTGACTTGGGCCAAGTTATTAACCACTTCATGTCTCAAATTTCTCCTACAATGAGACTATTAAAAAAAAAAAAAACAGAAAATAAGTTAAGCAGATACAAGATGGAGGAAAAACTTGATAAGGAATAAATTTGCCAGAGAGAGGTTTAGGGGTAATTACACATAACAAACTAAATACAACATTAGTTTCCATTAGAGGGCTAAGAAGAAGAGCTGTGAGAGGATTAAATAATATATGACAATGTCTCCCACAGTACTTGATATAAAGTAGTCAATCAATAAATGTCAATATTTAAAAATTTTAATATACAGGCCTACCAGATTGGTGAAAAAAATTTAAGTCTAATAATACTGTGTCTGAGAGAAAGTGGAACTACTGGAACACTTACACACTGTTGCTGATATTAAAAATTGGACAACTACTTTGGAAAACAATTTGGCCTTATCCAATAAAACTGACGGAGCATTTAGCCTATAACCCGGCCAGCCCATCTGTGAATATACCCCAGGGAGACTGCCCTAATACATCACGTGCAAGGGTCTGATGGAGCATTTAGCCTATAACCCGGCCAGCCCATCTGTGAATATACCCCAGGGAGACTGCCCTAATACATCACGTGCAAGGGTGTGTGCTGCTAGCACTGCTCTCTAAGGCAAAACTGGAAGCCAACCAAATGGCTGTAACGGTAGAAGAGAGAAGTAACTTGTGGTATGTTCACAAGATGGAAAGCTACATAGTAGTGAAAACGAGTGAGCTAAGCTATACATATTAACATTGTTAAATTTCAGGAATATAATATTTAGGGGGAAAAAAACTGCAAAAGAATACATAAAGTATTATTCCACTTACATGAAGATAAAGATCATGCAAAACTATATCATCAGGGATAAATATGTTCAAGGTAAATCTATAAAGAAAAACAAGGGAAAGAAAAATACAAAATTCAGGACAGAGGTAGGGAGAGGGAGGGGAAGTGGGATGGAAAAGCATACCGAGAACTTCAGGGCACACTGGTGCTCGTGGTGCTATTCTTCACAACCTACAATTTGTTATAAACTTTATTCACTATATGACAATAACAAAAGAACTAGAAAATTAAAGTGAACGTGGTGGTGGTGGTGGTTGGGTCACTAAGTTGTGTCCGACTCTTGTAGCCCACCAGTCCATGGGATTCTCCAGGCAAGAATACTGGAGTGCGTTGCCATTTCCCTCTCCACGGAAGTGAACATATCAGATAGGAAATACTCTTCCCCTCTTACTCAGGAGAGTCATTTTTAAATAACACTTATTAAAAGAGTAGGCCCAATTCAGGTTATTACATTAAAATTTTTATTTTGAGATAATTTTAAACTTACAAAAGAGCTGCAAAAATAGTATATAGAGGATTTCCATACATTCTCAACCCACCTTCTTACATTAATATCTTATATAACCTTAAAACAATGAACAAACTAAGAAATTAACCTTGGTATAATACTATTAACTGAAGTATGGAAAATATTTATTTCCAATTCTTCCCACTAATGTCCTTCTGTTGTTGTTTCAGGACCTAATCCAGGATCCCATGTTACATTTACTTGTATGCCTCTTTCAACCTGTGAGTGTTCCTCATTCTTTTGTTTTTCATAATCTTGACCGTGTTGAAGGGTACTGGCCAGCTCTCTTCTAGAACATGCCCCAACTCGAGTTTGGGGTGCCCTTCACACTGTGTCATATCAGGGGGTACATGCTGTCACATGTACTCCTAGTGATGTGAACCTGGAATGCTTAGCTAAGCTGGTGTCTGCCAGAACTTCCCACTGTAAACCTACTATTTTCCCCTGTACAATTACTAAAAATTTGGGAGGGGGAAATCAAAACATTTTAAAATGAAGACTGAAAAATAGCAGAGTCATAAATGAGTCATCAAGGAAAAGTCAAGAAATAATAATACCAGCCTCTATAAGACATAGTTACAGGAACAAAAGCTCTTTCATTTAGACATGAGAATCTAATGGTAGAAATGAAAGGTCCCACCTTGAACTGATAACCTCCAAGCTGCCTAGACTTTGAAATGAACTGCCTAACACAGAAATGGGGGGGAAGGTGGAGTACTGATCTACCAATCTATTAGAGTTCCAACTGGCATCACACTGCAAACCAAGTTCCCCCAAGCCACAGCGGTGATTCTGTACTGCCAGCATCCTGTACCCTCCCCACACTTATATATAAAAACTAGCGAATTTACGAACTGCAAAGTATTAGAGAAAGTCTTTGTAATTAGCATAGTCTGAAAACTACATAAACTAAAACACAGTGTACTCTAGCAAGGGCATATTTGTGATTCAAACACAGCCAATGACTCAGTACTAGAATATCACAGACGGGCATGCACACAGTCATTACTGACTTTCAAAAAGCAAATCTGTCTTCCAGAGAATAGAGTTCTTTACCAATGAAGGAACAAACCCCGGGTTGACTGGAATGCTTGTGAGAATCTGAGGGAAGGACTCTCACATAGAAGAGATGTGCCCATCAGCCCTGGATTAAAAGAAGAGCTACATTTCCCCCAAAATAGTTGTGTAAAATCATGGATGCTTCCAGCCTACTCCATTTCTCTGCGTTAGCTATTATAGCTGATGCACAAATCCCCAGAGTTACACCAGAAATCAGTGTTCCTCTGTCTCAATCCCCACCCCCATGAATCTCAGCAATGGTAATAGCAGCTTTCTGCTTAATTCTTTCTTCTCTTTTTAAAAAATTCAACAGAAGCACCTATACTAAGGGCTGCCCTGGTGGCTCAGAGGGTAAAGCGTCTGCCTGCAATGCGGAAGACCTGGGTTTGATCCCTGGGTTTGGAAGATCCCCTGGAGAAGGAAATGGCAACCCACTCTGGTACTCTTCCCTGGAAAATCCCATGGACAGAGAAGCCTGGTAAGCTATAGTCCCTGGGGTCGCAAAGAGCTGGACACGACTGAGCAACTTCACCTATACTAAAAAAAAAAAATAAAAAGCAAGTCTTACCCTGAAAGGCTTTTAAAAGGCACAGCCTGAAAACTGCCAGAACTCCACACTACACCTCTCTTCTTAGTTGCAGTCCTTGCCTTAAGTTAAGTTGCTCTGTCGTGTCCGACTCTTTGCGACCCTGTGGACTGTATGTAGCCCACCAGGCTCCTCCGTCCATGGGATTCTCCAGGCAAGAATACTGGAGTGGGTTGCCATTACCCCTCCCTTATTTCAACCATAAATTCTGACAGGAAAACACTCTACGAAAACAAAGATCGTCTAAACTTGGTAACTCTAAACCTCTGGTAGGGGAAGGAAGAGGTTGAAACACCTACTAATCTATGAGGCCACTTAAATGACTAGATCTCCTTCAGTTTCCTATGTCTGATTCCTGGCTTCTGGGAACTTGTCAAATTCTGTGTACGTGTTGTGTGTGCATTTTAAAATTGTTTCCTTTAAATAGGGAAAGTGAAGAGAGCTTCAAAACCCTTGTCTGCAACCTGCTTCTTCCAAAGGTGGTCTATGGATCCCTCATAACCTTCCAATTAACTTGGATTTGGTTTCAAGTGGTTTAAAGCAAAAAGAATATAGGATGAATATAAAACAAAACTTCAAACACAATGGAATAGAAAAAATCCTGCAAAACAGAACAGTTTCTTAGCCACTGCTTTTATTTTCAAACTCATGGTCTTCCCCAGGAGTTATCTGCTCAGCCTATAAGACAGGCTTTGTAAAGCAACTGTGTGCTACAGAACCCCCTCTTTTCTGCCTAGAGTTTTAATTTGGGTCTGAACAAATGTTGGAGTCCACATAATCTCCTGGCACTTGTAATTTTGCTGTCTTGCAGAGAAAGTTCCTTATTAGGTAGTGTAACCCTGAGGCTTTGGGATAATTTATTTTCCCTTTCTTTCAGTCTATAAAAGTGAGTCAGTGTTTTACTAAGCCGGTCTTGACTATTTTACACATACATGTAGTTAACAAGTATCTGTTTAATGGAATCTTAGAAACTAAGCGCTATGTTCTTTTTTAAACAAATTTTATTTGTTTTAAAATTGGGAGCATGAGTGAGATAACAGAAAGAGTGCTGACTATTGCGGAGCTTGAACACCCCTATGCTATTCTAAGCTGGATTTCTAAATTATCTGTACTTGGGCTTCCCAGGTGGTGCTAGTGGTAAAGAGCCCACCTGCCAATGCAGGAGACATAACAGACTCTGGTTCGATCCCTGGGTCGGGAAGATCCCATGAAGGAGGAACTGGCAACCCACTCCAGTACTCTTGCCTGGAGAATCCCATGGACAGAGGAGCCTGGCAGGCTCCGCTCCATGGCGTTGCAGAGTCAGCCGTGACTAAGCACAGCGCAGCACAACCAAATGACACTTCCCCTCGGTTCTCTAGCTTTTTTCATCTACAATAAAAGGCAATACCTGTCATTTCCCTGTATCACTCGCTGCCCCGCCAAAAGTTAATGTAAAGCAGGTTTTTTTCAAAAGCTCTTATGTAGAGCAAGGAGGTTTCAGAACCCTATTCTGAACTGGATTAAGGATAGAGGGGAGAAAGGAGGAGAAAGGAAGAGAAGGGACTTCCTCTCCTTCAACTTGAATAACTCTGACTTTATCTGGGATTTTTCTATACTCTAAATGGAAAAAATTGTTTCTCCTGCTAAAAACATGTTAGAAGATCAGCTGGTGCTTCTGGGGTAAGTGCTTACTTGAGCAAGTGAAAATGTGTGTTTGTAGACGGAACTTAACCTCTAGCTAGTCCTTAAGCAGCCTCTCTCAGTGTACCTAACACTGGCATCTATGTGGTCTTAACACAAATTGCCAACAAAAGCTGGAACTACTGGGAACCACGGAAAATATTTCACCTCCTCACCCCCATATTTGCTACTCCCACGGTCACACCACAGTTCATTAAGACATTTAGTCTCCTCTTCCCTTGTTTTCATGACAATTAATTATGGTTTTCCTCCACGCCTCTTTGACAGCTCTGCAGTGTGATGTGGTAGTCATATACAGATGTGAGAGTTGGACCATAAAGAAGGCAGAATGCTGAAGAATTGATGCTTTCGAACTGTGGTGCTGGAGAAGACTCTTGAGAGTCTCTTGGACTGCAAGGAAATCAACCCTGAATACTCACTGGAAGGACTGATGCTGAAGTTGAAGCTCCAATACTGTGGCCACCTGATGTGAAGAGCTGACTCATTTGAAAAGACCCTGATCCTGGGAAAGATTGAGGGCAGGAGGAGAAGGGGATGACAGAGGATGAGATGGTCAGATGGCATCACTAACTCAATGGACATGGGTTTGGATAGACTCCAGCAGTTGGTGACGGACAGGGAGGCCTGGCGTGCTGTGGTTCATGGGGTTGCAAAGAGTCGGACACAACTGATGTGAACTGAACTAGCGACTAAACAACAGTGTGTGATGTAGTGGAATTAGGCTGACAAATGGCAACCCACTCCAGTATTCTTGCCTGGAGAATCCCATGGATGGAGGAGCCTGGTGGGCTACAGTCCATGGGGTCGCAAAGAGTCGGACATGACTGAGCAACTTCACTTTCTTTTCTTCACAACGCTAAACCCTAGAGGCAGCACTATCAAGCGTATGACCTTGGTCTAGTGAGATAATCACTCTGAACTTCTCCTTATCTCTCACATAAGCATAATCACTTCACCTTGGTTGCAAGGACTCTTCGCAACACAGAGAAGCCTGACAGGTTCCTCTGTCCATGGAATTTTCCAGGCAAGAATACTGGAGTGGGTTGCCATCTCCTCCTCTGGGGGATCTTCCTGACCCATGGCTTGAACCCAGGTCTCTTACATCCCCTGCATTGGCAGGTAGATTCTTTACCACTAGTGCCACCTGGGAAGCCCCCTATGTAAGATAAAGTATGTCAAGTATTTTTTTTACAGTGCCTTGCACATATTTAGGTGAGCTTCCTCCAAGGCACTGTTCTTATCCCTGTTTTTTGTGTGGGTTCTTCCCTGAGTTATGTATGATATCATATCCCCTCACTGCATCTCTAGCCCTGGCTCCTAAAGCTATCTCTGGTTCCAAACTTAAACAGTTGGACATTTCCTCTTAGGTGGTCACTTGCATCTCAAGATAAACATATTCCAAAATGACATTGCTTACCTTCTCTGCTAGTTAGCATATCTGTTCCTCTGCCTTATTATTCTGTAACTTGTTTGTAATATTTAAGAGTTACTATCTGTTAAATTCCATCTGAGGGTCTCCTGAAGCTACTATCTCCTTTCTAATCCCTCTAATATATCAGATTCTTTATACTTTCCTCCTGGATTCAATTTCCTGTGATTTGCTTCCAATTTTATAGACTGTCCACTGCTGTCCTAGAGCAGACAGTAGTCATGACTTCTTACCAGCTCAGAAACCTTCAGTGGCTTCCCACGCGGCCACACATATAAGATGCTCTAGTTTGAACACAAACTGTTCTTTCATCTTTCTTTTCCACTATTTCCCTTTATTCAAACTGGCCTACGTACTTTCCCCTCTATATGGCCCGTGCTTTCCTGCACCTATGCCGTTGCTCACACTGTTCCTTCCAAGGCTAACACCCTGCTCTGTATCAGTAAAAATCTTCCAAAGGTTAACTTACAAAGGCCTGTTCAAATCCCATGAACTTCTCAATGACGTTTCTCTGCTTCCCTGATCCAAAAATAATATTTCTCCCATTCCAACTCCCATACCACTTGGTTGACATTATTTCTCTAAAACTAATAGTTGTTCTTGTGCTGTAACTATTTTTCTCAACTTCATCCCTCTTGGCAAGTGTGAAAATGCCTACGTAATTTCTGTATCCTCTGAAGCCCTAGCACAGGGCCTGGCTTCTAAACAGGAGATCAGATGTTAAAAAAAAAGATTTGTGAACTTGAAAAGAGAATAAAGACCAGCAACTGGTGAGTTCATTAAGAAAATCAGACCAAGGAAATCCTTTCTGAATAATACATGATATAAGATGTTTCCTGCTAATAATTTCATCAAGACAACTGCCATCAAGAATACACTTTATCTTATGATTTATCGGGGATCTGTACATCTCTCAGTTAAAACCAACCCAAAGACACATTCCCCTTAGCTGAACTATTTCATTAGATTCACATGTGGCAGCCAGAAAGTGGGGACAATCTGTGACTTACATAACCTCGAATCCTAAACCCTAAGGGATTTTCTGGCCCCATGTGCCACTGCTGGCGGGCTATGCTCCGTTACTCCATAGCTGAAGGCAGAACATCTCTAAAGCTACCAGGTCAACAAGCTGTGGAGTTAAAGTAACTCCCGTATGAGGCTCCTGGTGCCCACATATCCCCAGGAAGCACCGGCTTTGAGGCTAAACTGGGAGTTGTCAAGAGCTGACAACTAGAGTTGTCAAGTGGTTTTCTCACGTCAAATGGGGTTTTACTGGGTCTAAGGAGAGTGAGTCACAGAGGGATCAGACTCAATCAAACTAAGCCCAAGTGAGAAGAATCACATTGCCTTCCACTCTCACCAGGCATGTCTGAGCTGGGAGCCATCCTGGATCGTGCGTGGCCTCTCAGGGTCACTCGGGTTCTGAAAATTACAGAATTCCACAATTGGAAAAGCACTGGGAGATAAATGGTTCATTTTCCCACTCAGAGCGATCATTCCCAGCAACTCTGGCAACCTTGCTTAAATACTTCCAGTGAAGAAGAAATCACTGTCTCTTAAGATAGCCTCTGCATTTTCAGACAACTCTATTTATAAATTCCTTTATTCATTAAATTTCTCCTGACCCTTATAAGCCCTGGAGGCAAGCAAGTGCCAGCAACAGGGCCTGCCTGAATTCTATCTTATCCTACCTCATGAGCACTGAGATGAACAAGCATGCAGACCTTGAGGGTGCTACTCTATATATTACCCTTTACCCACCATCACCTTCCATCATGTGGCAATGTGTTCACCGGTGAGCCCTGAAATCTAGCTGATCCACCTACTACAAGAGCAGCAGCCAATAAAATGAACTGAGCACCTTATCTGTTTTTCAGCACAGATCTAGGACATCTTAGCTTTGCTGTTTGCCCTAATTCTTAAATGCACTCAACTCCAATCTTATTCAACCTCAAATCCTTTTAGGGATTTCAATTCTCTATTTTAACTCCCAGAGATTTCCAATAACCTAACTCTACATATTTAAACTCCAATCCAACAAATTCAAACCATATGCTAGCTCAACTGGTTGGGCCTACTCAGACAAATGCTATCTAAGGCAAGAGTAATAATTCTGCTCATTGCAGGTCCTGACAACAGATTGAGCAGGTGGGCACAATTATTTATTTTACAGGTTTCCTCAGCAACTCCAATTAATGGAGACTCCCTACACTCCCTTAATTTCAGTAACTTCTGATGGACTTCTTCTGGGTTATGCTGAGTGGTCAGTTGTACGGTTGATCTCAGGAAGCTGTGGAATGTTTGATAAGGAAGCTACAGGATCCAAAAAGACAAATATGGTAAAAATTTGGGAACCAGATTTTAAACATGCTCACCCACGCCCTTGAAAGAGAGTTAACAAGAACTCAATATTCGTGAATGTTTAACCATCTATGGAAATATTTTCTGAAGTAATCTGCTTAAGAGATGATTTACAAACGTGCTGATAAGATTAAAGTACCGCCTAAATAAATCTCAGCGTGGGACTTCGGTCCCTCTCTAAAAAGGGAGGCATGAAATTAAAATAGAACTAATCTAAGAGAAACTCTACTCATTAACACCAACATGTTGGTCATGAGAGAGTGAAGGAGTGACCATTTTTAGAATAAAAATTATTCAACCACTATTTCAACCACTGCCTGGGGAAAAGTTTCTCTGATAATAATGCCAATTGGAATTATTTGGAAAGAAGTTATCACTAGAACAGAACCGTTTATCAGACTATCAGAATACCATATCTTAATGTAAATACCACATAGAAACATCCAGTTCTCTTTGTTGTAATTCTGGGAACTTGAATTTGGTTTCCTGGGTAGAGCTTGCCACTAGAAACTAATGACCTGAACACTAAAAGATTCCCCATGGTAAAACTTCTAAATTAGGTATTTTGTTGATAAACTATTCTTTCCAGGAAGAAAAGAGTGAATTGATCCCCTAGGACCTGATTACTCTTAGGATAAGCCATAAATTGAACCAAATTTGTAAGCCCTGGATTGGTGATGACTACAGCAGGGTATAGAGTTGAGAGGCCCGACCTGAGTAGTTTGTTGTCTCAGTCTCACTACCTCATTTTTCCACAACAATATGGTATTTTAGAAAATGCAATGATTAAGAGATTCATGAGCTCTAACATTTTAACTCAACCCTGAATTTTCTCATCTACACATAAGAAGGTTGGACAAAGTAATTTCTACTGCCCTTTCTGGTCTTAGAATTATTCTTGCTATTAGAAATAACAAGATTTCGGTAAGGTGCCTAGTTACAAACTAAATTTACAACTAAATGGCCTTTCTAGATACTTATAATAAGCAGTTGGGAAAAAAATGGGAAAAGTGCCATTTACATATAGGGCGTGTGTGTGTCTGCACGTGTGTGTGTGCGCGCACGTGCGTGCTAAGTCACTTCAGTCATGTCCAACTCTTTCATAGGGCAAGAAGATTTAAAACAACTAGGAATATGCCTAACAATAAATGTATAGATCAATACATAAAGTCACAAAATTTTACTGAAGTCTGTAAAGAATCTGAAGAAGACCTGAATTAACACAGAAATAACATGTTCCTGATAGGGAGACTCAACATTGCAGGAATATAAACTATCCCCCAGATTAAGCCATAAATTCAATACCATCACAACCAATGGAACTTTTTTGAAACTGAATAATTTAAAAATGTATATGTAAAGGGAGCACTCACTCAGTATCTTTCCAATTGGGGTTTCCTAGAGGAGGTACAATTTTCTAAGTTCTTTGTATAAAAGAAAGTCTAGTATACTTTTTGAAGGCAAAAACCCCTGATTTTCATTGCTTTAATACATCATCAAGCCTAGAACATACAGGTAGTACTGTGAACCTAGCATTCTCAGATTTAATAGCTGTATAAAGTCAGCTTTCATAAGCAACCTTGAAAGGTCATACTATAGACTGATTTTACTGAAGCATAAATCTGAATTGGGCGCTCTGTGAAGTCAGTGTACGGTAATCAATAAAATAGTGAGTGAGCCTAGCTGACTGCCTAGAATTTGCATCTCAAAGAGGTTAATGTTTGTGTGTATTCTACTAGCTATCATTTATGTAGTAATCTTCATTTAAGACCCAGAAGCTACTTCAGTTCAGTTCAGTTCAGTCACTCAGTCGTGTCCGACTCTTTGTGACCCCATGAACCACAGCACACCAGGCCTCCCTATCCATCACCAACTGCCAGAGTCTATCCAAACACATGTCCATCGAGTCGGTGATGCCATCGAACCATCTCATCCTCTGCCCTCAATCTTTCTCCTCCTGCCCTCAATCTTTCCCAGCATCAGGGTCTTTTCAAATGAGTCAACTCTTCGCATCAGGTGGCCAAAGTATTGGAGTTTCAGCTTCAGCACCAGTCCTTGCAATGAACACCCAGGATTGATCTCCTTTAGGATGAACTGGTTGGATCTCCTTGCAGTTCAAGGGACTCTCAAGAGTCTTCTCCAACACCACAGCTCAAAAGCATCAATTTTTCAGCCCTCAGCTTTCTTTATAGTCCAACTCTCACATCCATACATGATCACTGGAAAAACCATAGCCTTGACTAGACGGACCTTTGTTGGCAAAGCAATGTCTCTGCTTTTTAATATGCAATCTAGGTTGGTCATAACTTTCCTTCCAAGGAGTGAGCATCTTTTAATTTCATGGCTGCAGTCATCATCTGCAGTGATTTTGGAGCCCAAAAAAATAAAGTCTGACACTGTTTCCCCATCTATTTCCCACGAAGTGATTGACCAGATGCCATGATCTTAGTTTTCTGAATGTTGAGCTTTAAGCCAACTTTTTCACTCTTCTCCTTCACTTTCATCAAGAGGCTTTTTAGTTCCTCTTCACTTTCTCCCATAAGGGTGGCGTTGTCTGCATATCTGAGGTTATTGCTATTTCTCCCGGCAATCTTGATTCCACCCTGTGCTTCTTCCAGCCCAGCGTTTCTCATGATGTACTCTGCACATAAGTTAAATAAGCAGGGTGACAATATACAGCCTTGATGTACTCCTTTTCCTATTTTGAACCAGTCTGTTGTCCCATGTCCAGTTCTAACTGTTGCTTCCTGACCTGCATACAGGTTTCTCAAGAGGCAGGTCAGGTGGTCTGTTATGCCCATCTCCTTCAGAATTTTCCGCAGTTTATTGTGATCCACACAGTCAAAGGCTTTGGCATAGTCAGTAAAGCAGAAGAAGCTACTTACCTTTTCAATTATATTTTATTTAATATTAATTTATTTTTATTCAATTACATTTTATTCTACAGGAAGAATTATACATTCAAAAGAGTCAGATACAACTGAGCAACTAACACAACAACAGGAAGAATTATACAATGACATTCACAAATTTATGATACCTGACAATCTATTCATGAATGTATACGTGCACATACACACACACACACAATGGATGGTTGGCCATAGGGCTCTGAAGAAGCAGAGGAAGAACATGACAAGTTAAAAGTGGGAACAAAAGTGGCTAGGGATGAATGGTCAAAGATCAAGAAGAAAATACAGATCGGAGGAAATGAAAGGAGACTGCAGAAACTTTTTGAAGTTTAAATGAAATGAGTAAGGTTATAGAAAGGTTCGTAATTTCATTTAGCAAATGTGTAAAGTACTACACTAGGGCTAAGGGTTCCAGAAAAGGATCAAACACTACCCCATCACTGCCTCGAAGTGATAGCAGGGGAGACATACAAGGAAAAATTGCTCTACAGTGTGGGTGGATAGTAAGAGAGAGGTAAGGACCGTGTGCTGTAGAAGTGCAAATAGGAAGCATCTAAACCAGATTTCAGGGATCTGGTAATGTTTCTTGAGCAGATCCTGAGCTGAGTCTTCAAGAACAAATATTAAGTTAGCTTAGTGAACATGGTAGATGGAGTTTTCCAATCAGGAGTGAGGAACAACATATGAAATGGCATGAAGTGAAGTACATTGCAGAATGCCACTGAATACTTTAAAAGGTGAGTTAACATGATCAGACTTGTGACTCAGAAAGATACAGCATCAGAATGGAGTCTAGCTTGACTGATGGCCCGGAAATGAGTTAAGATGCTGCTATTTGTAATTGAGAGGAAAAAATAATGAATGTATGAGTTAAGGCATTTGTAATGAGGATGGGAGAAGGGGTGACATTTGACAGTTTTTATACATGAGGTAAAATATCCACAAAATGGAATTTACCTTGTGAATTCACTATAAAGTCTAGGATGTGAACTTCAGTTTCTAGACTCAGAAACTTGGTTTTGGCTGCTCATTGAGACTGAATCTACAATTCACATTAACACTGATTGGATTTTAGAGGCTAATTAAGACCAGAATGGCAGATGATTATTTGAAATGAAACAGATTAATTGTCCCAGTGACTATAACTTTTACTTTGGCACATTCAGATATTTTCTCCTTGGAAAAAGATGTATATGAAAAATCAATCATTATCAGAAGATTGCTTGATCAACATGGAATTAAAGAATAGGGAAATTAAATTGTGTGTTTTAAACATTTAATAATATCAGGCCACAATGCAGCAAGAGAAATGTTCAAGTTTGTGACCTACCTTCTCTCCCCTCGACAGTACTTGCATAGGCACAACCAAAGTATGCTTCTCACTCTTGTGTTCCTATGTCATCTTTGTTAACTAATAGCACTTAATGAATATTCTTTAGACAAATATATTTAGTCAACTCTTAATCTGTCCAGGCTGTCTTTTAAGGGTGATTTTTGGGTAGCTTTGCCTTGATTTGTGCTGAATTTGCAATTTAATTTTCAGTTGTAAATCTAATTTCCCTTATTTCCAAGATCTGAGAAATGAAAGTGGAAGAACAACTGACTTCTTAGTCACCATTTATGTCCTACAATGCAAGCAAAAGATGAAAAAGACAATGGGATAGAAGGGAAATGAGTAGGATCCAAACAAAATGTAGTTTACAAAGAGATGGTTCTTAAGGCAATTAACCATAGGCTGGATACATAAAACTTCACAACTCAAACAAATTAAATACATATGCAATTTATATATGGGCTTCCCGGGTGGCTCAGACAGTAAAGAATCTGCCTGCAATGCAGGAGACCCAGGTTCAGTCCCTGGGTTGGGAAGATACCCTAGAGTAGGAAACGGAGGAAATGGCAATCCACTCCAGTATTCTTGCTTGGAGAATCCTGTGGACTGAGGAGCCTGGTGGCTACAGTCCATGGGGTTACAAAGGGTCAGACTAACACACACACATATGTATATAGAATAATTATATTGTACAATGTGTTAAATGCCAATTACATCTCAATAAAGATGGGGACAAAAAAAGAAGCAATCATGTACATGTTATAGTGAAATACAGAAATGAGTAAGACTGTGAATGAGGAAGATAACTAGATCTAAAAGTACAAATAGATATAATGCAAAAATGATAAATGCTTTAAGGGGATTTGGAGAGGATAGTAAACAAAATGCCAAAATAGTTCTGAAGGAGGAGTTAGTCTATGTGTAAAAGTCAAGAAAAAGTGGCATTTGTCTTACAGTAGCAGTGAAAGTCTTGGTAAAAAACAGATTCAAATAATTTTTCTCCATTGACAATCAAATAACCTTTTAAATCAAAGATATGTCATATTAATTAAAATTTTATCATTATTTATTAATACTTATATAAACCATGCAGGTCAGGAAGCCACAGTTAGAACTGGACATGGAACAACAGACTGGTTCAAAATAGGAAAAGGAGTACATCAGGTCTGTATATTGTCACCCTGCTTATTTAACTTACATGCAGAGTACATCATGAGAAACGCTGGGCTAGAAGAAGCACAAGTTGGAATCAAGATTGCCGGGAGAAATAGCAATAACCTCAGATATGCAGACGACACCACCCTTATGGGAGAAAGTGAAGAGGAACTAAAAAGCCTGTTGATGAAAGTGAAGGAGGAGAGTGGAAAAGTTGGCTTAAAGCTCAACATTCAGAAAACTAAGATCATGGCATCTGGTCCATCACTTCGTGGGAAATAGATGGGGAAACAGTGTCAGACTTTATTTTTTTGGGCTCCAAAATCACTGCAGATGGTGACTGCAGCCATGAAATTAAAAGATGCTCACTCCTTGGAAGGAAAGTTATGACCAACCTAGATTGCATATTAAAAAGCAGAGACATTGCTTTGCCAACAAAGGTCCGTCTAGTCAAGGCTATGGTTTTTCCAGTGATCATGTATGGATGTGAGAGTTGGACTATAAAGAAAGCTGAGGGCTGAAAAATTGATGCTTTTGAGCTGTGGTGTTGGAGAAGACTCTTGAGAGTCCCTTGAACTGCAAGGAGATCCAACCAGTTCATCCTAAAGGAGATCAATCCTGGGTGTTCATTGCAAGGACTGGTGCCAAAGCTGAAACTCCAATACTTTGGCCACCTGATGCGAAGAGTTGACTCATTGGAAAAGATGCTGGGAGGGATTGGGGGCAGGAGGAGAAGGGGACGACAGAGGATGAGATGGCTGGATGGCATCACTGACTCGATGGACATGAGTCTAAGTAAACTCCGGGAGTTGGTGATGAACAGGGAGGCCTGGCGTGCTGCGATTCATGGGGTCACATAGAGTCCGACACGACTGAGCGACTGAACTGATATCCAGTTATGAAAAACTTTATGGATATAGTTAGATATACATTTTTAAAATGGAAGATACAAAGGGAAAAGCTAAACAGAAAAGTAAATAAGGTGTCAAACCTTAGTAATTGTGCACAGGCCTCTGTGGCCCCAGGGTTTCATTGTTACTCAATATTTCCTTGTTTGAACAGCTCATACAACTCAATAACAAACAACCCAATCAAAAATGGGCATGAGTTTGAGCAAGCTCTGGGAGTTGGTGATGGACGGTGAAGCCTGGTGTACTGCAGTCCATGGGGTTGCAAAGATTCAGACACAAATGAGCAACTGAACTGAACTGACATGGACTACTACTCAGCCATAAAAAAGAATGAAATAATGCCATTTACAGCAGTATGGATGGACCTAGAGATGATCATACTAAATGAAGTAAGTCAGAAAGACAAATATCATATGATATCACTTACATGTGGAATCTAAAATATGACACAAATGAACTAATCTATGAACCAGAGCAGACTCACAGAGAGAATAGACTTTGTGGTTTCTAACAGGGAGGAGGGGTGGGGGAGGGAGGGCTTGGTAGCTTGGGATTAACAGATGCAAACTATTATATATATGTACAACTGAATCACTTTGCTGTACACTAGAAACAAACACAATTTTATAAATCAACTATATTTCAATAAAATTAATTTAAAAAAATGTTCCTGTTTGGATCTTTTGGAAGTCAAGCAGATTTCTTAGTAGTTGGCTCTCTCAAAGGGATAACCAAGAGATGAAAAAAGAATTTTTTTTCTTAAAAGGTGTATTTGGGACCTAAAGGGAAGGGATTGGGGGAGGGGAGGGGCACTCAAGGGGGAGAGGATATACGTATAACTATGGCTGATTTGTGGTGTTGTATGGCAGAAACTAACACAACACTGTAAAGCAATTTTCCTCCAATTAAAAAAATAAATTTAAAAAGAAAAAAGGTGTACTTGGTCTTATCAACCCATAGGTTTTAGAATTTTATAATTATACTATTCATTAAACTTCATTTTATTGCTTTAAACCTGCTGGATCTTTTATTTGAGTAGGAAAATATTTAATTCACTACAACAGTAACTAAAGGAGTAAAAAATCCATTAACTATTATACTTTTCTCCCCCATCAGTTCCATCTCTCTTCATTTTATATTCTCAGAAACACTCCTCATTATACAGAACATTATGCAATGCTCTTTGCATCTGATCATCAGAGCTAGATCAATCATTACTTTAAAAAAAAAAAAAAAACTCCTTTAAGTCTCTGAACCATGAATAAACCATAGATCACAAACCTTTTGAAGACAGTTTTTCCTTAGCACAAAAACTGTAACAAGAAATAAGAGAAACTCATCATTTGCATTTGTTTAGGTTTCATGGCTTATAAAAATTATCTCATTAAGCTTGAGATATAGGGAAAGGTAATTATCCATTTACAGTTGAGAAAACTAAGGCTCTGAGAAATATTAAGTGGAAAAAAAACAGACCTGGGAATCATGTTTTTTGATTCTAAGTCCTGAATTTAAGGCCCATTCCCATCCTTTGGGTGAACATTTCTCCATTTTAAACCACAGGATTCTTTTTTGTTTTGTAGAATGTCTCCCATTTGTTCAAGAAAATGAAGGTCTAATCTCCTTGGCTACCTTGCCTGAGGCAACATATGGGGCCACCCAGGTTGTACACTGCATACCTTCAGTGGTTACCATTCACAGACCGCAACGGGAACTGTGGCCCTGGAGTTGTACAAGGTCAAGATACTGGTGTTGACTTTTCTAATACCTGCTAACAAGGCCTGTACTTGAATTTCTATCTTGTACTTGGTCACTGAGTGACAGCGTGGCAAACTCTTAAGAAGTCAGGCTTGGAGAGAAGACAGTGGCATGCAAAATGAAAGATTATACATAAGTAGCTTTGGATCTGTGATTTTTTTTTTAGTAGCATATTCAGTTTCCTAATTATGCTGGGCTTAGCTCATGCCAAAAGTATTTGAATTTGAAATTCCTTAAGGACTTAATTGAGAATGAAAGCTAATATATTAAAGGCATGTTGACCACCAGGCAGCCAAAACTAATGTCAAAGTGTCTACAAGCTAAAAGCTTAGGCATTTTACGTAAATAGGCAAGAGGAGAGCTCTATTGTTAAACTTAATAATAAAAAGTGCTAAGTCGCTCGGTCATGTCCAACTTTTTGTGACTCTGTGGACTGTAGCCTGCCAGGATTCTCTATCCATGGGGTTCTCCAGGCAAGAATACTGGAGTGGAAGGAAGGAAGGAAATACATTTTTCTTCCCCAGGGGATCTTCCTAACCCAGGGACTGAACCCAGGTCTCCTGCATTGAAAGCAGATTCTTTACCATCTGATCTACCAGGGAAGCCCAATCATAAATGCTGCTGCCGCTGCTGCTAAGTCACTTCAGTCGTGTCCAACTCTGTGCAACCCCATAGACGGCAGCCCACCAGGCTCCCACGTCCCTGGGATTCTCCAGGCAAGAACACTGGAGTGGGTTGCCACTTCCTTCTCCAATGCATGAAAGTGAAAAGTGAAAGTGAAGTCACTCAGTCATGTTCAACTCTTAGCAACCCCAAGGACTGCAGCCTACCAGGCTCCTCCATCCATGGGATTTTCCAGGCAAGAGTACTGGAGTGGGTTGCCATTGCCTTCTCCAAATAATAAATGAGGTAACATTAATTCAGAGCTCACTATGTTGTCAGCACTTACATATCTTTTTTTCACTTAACCCTTAAAATAATCTTATGATTAGTATTACTACCATGAATACCACTGTACTATTAATACCATTGTATTATTATTATTTCCACATTACAGATGATGACACTACGGCAAAGCAGAGGCTAAATAACTTGGCAACATCACTCAGCGCAGTATCAGTTCAGTTCAGTCACTCAGTTGTGTCTGACTCTTTGCGATCCCATGAACCGCAGCACGCCAGGCCTCCCTGTCCATCACCAACTCCCGGAGTTCACCCAAACTCATGTCCATTGAGTTGGTGATGCCATCCAACCATCTCATCCTCTGTCATCCCCATCTCCTCCTGACTTCAATCTTTCCCAACATCAGGGTCGTTTCAAAAGAGTCAGCTCTTCGCATCAGGTGGCCAAAATATTGGAGTTTCAATTTCAACATCAGTCCTTCCAATGAACACCCAGGACTGATTTCGTTTAGGATGGACTGGTTGGATCTCCTTGCAGTCCAAGGGACTCTCAAGAGTCTTCTCCAACACCACAGCTCAAAAGCATCAATTCTTCTGCGCTCAGCTTTCTTTATAGTTCAACTCTCAGAACCATACATGACTAATGGTAAAACCATAGCCTTGATTGGACTGACCTTTGTTGACAAAGTAATGTCTCTGCTTTTTAATATGCAATCTAGGTTGGTCATAACTTTCCTTCCAAGGAGTAAGCATCTTTTAATTTCATGGGTGCAATCACCATCTGCAGTGATTTTGGAGCCCAAAATAATAAAGTCAGCCACTGTTTGCACTGTTTCCCCATGTATTTGCCATGAAGTGATGGGACCAGATGCCATCATCTTAGTTTTCTGAATGTTGAGTTTTAAGCCAACTTTTCACTCTCCTCTTTCACTTTCATCAAGAGGCTCTTTAGTTCTTCTTCACTTTCTGCCATAAGGGTGGTGTCATCTGCATATCTGAGGTTCCTGGCAATCTTGATTCCAGCTTGTGCTTCTTCCAGCCTAGAGTTTCTCATGATGTACTCTGCATATAAGTTAAATAAGCAGGGTGACAGTACACAGCCTTGACGTACTCCTTTTCCTATTTGGAACCAGTCTGTTGTTCCATGTCCAGTTCTAACTGTTGCTTCTTGACCTGCATACAGGTTTCTCAAGAGGCAGGTCAGGTGGTCTGCTATTCCCATCTCTTTCAGAATTTTCCACAGTTTATTGTGATCCACACAGTCGAAGGCTTTGGCATAGTCAATAAAGCAGAAATAGATGCTTTTCTGGAACTCTCTTGCTTTTTCGATGATCCAGCGAATGTTGGCAATTTGATCTCGGGTTCCTCTGCCTTTTCTAAGTCCAGCTTGAAAATCTGGAAGTTCACAGTTTATGTATTGCTGAAGCCTGGTTTGGAGAATTTTGAGCATTACTTTACTAGCATGTGAAATGAGTGCAACTGTGCGGTAGTTTCAGCATTCTTTGGCATTGCCTTTCTTTGGGATAGGAATGAAAACTGACCTTTTCAAGTCCTGTGGCCACTGCTGAGTTTTCCAAATTTGCTAACATACTGAGTGCAGCACTTTCATAGCATCATCTTTCAGGATTTGAAATAGCTCAACTGGAATGCCATCACCTCCACTAGCTTTATCCATAATGATGCTTCCTAAGGCCCACTTGACTTCACATTCCAGGATGTCTGGCTCTAGGTGAGTGATCACACCATCGTGGTTATCTGGGTTGTGAAGATATTTTTTGTATAGTTCTTCTGTGTATTCTTGCCACCTCTTCTTAATATCTTCCGCTTCTGTTAGGTCCCTACCATTTCTGTCCTTTATTGAGCCCATCTTTGCATGAAATGTTCCCTTGGTATCTCTAACTTTCTTGAAGAGATCTCTAGTCTTTCCCATTCTATTGTTTTCCTCTATTTCTTTGCATTGATTGCTGAGGTAGACTTTCTTGTCTCTCCTTGCTAGTCTTTGGAACTCTGCATTCAAATGGGTATATCTTTCCTTTTCTCCTTTGCTTTTTGCTTCTCTTGTTTTCACAGCTATTTGTAAGGCCTCCTAGACAGCCATTTTGCTTTTTTGCATTTCTTTTTCTGGGGGATGGTCTTGATCCCTGTCTCCTTTACAATGTCACAAACCTCCATCCATAGTTCATCAGGTACTCTGTCTATCAGATCTAGTCCCTTAAATCTATTTCTCACTTCCATTGTATAATCATAAGGGATTTGATTTAGGTCATACCTGAATGGTCTAGTGGTTTTACACACTTTCTTCAATTTTATTCTGAATTTGGCAATAAGGAGTTCATGATCCGAGCCACAGTCAGCTCCCGGTCTTGTTTTTGCTGACTGCATAGAGCTTCTCCATCTTTGGCTGCAAAGAATATAATCAGTCTGATTTCGGTGTTGACCATCTGGTGATGTCCATGTGTAGAGTCTTCTCTTGTGTTGTTGGAAAAGGGTGTTTGCTATGACCAGTGCATTCTCTTGGCAAAACTCTATTAGCCTTTGCCCTGCTTCATTCTGTACTCCAAGGCCAAATTTGCCTGTGACTCCAGGTATTCCTTGACTTCCTACTTTTGCATTCCAGTCCCCTATAATGAAAAGGACATCTTTTTTGAGTGTTAGTTCTAGAAGGTCTTGTAGGTCTTCACAGAACTGTTCAACTTCAGCTGCTTGAGCATTACTTGTCAGGGCATAGACTTGGATTACTATGATATTGAATGGTTTTCCTTGGAAACAAACAGAGATCATTCTGTGGTTTTTGAGATTGCATCCAAGTACTGCATTTTGGACTCTTCTGTTGACTATGACGGCTACTCCATTTCTTCTAAGGGATTCCTGACCACAGTAGTAGATACAATGGTCATCTGAGTTAAATTCACCCATTCCAGTCCATCTTAGTTTGCTGTCCTAGAATGTTGACGTTCACTCTTGCCATCTCCTGTTTGACCACTTCCAATTTGCCTTGATTCATGGACCTAACATTCCAGGTTCCTATGCAATATTGCAGCGGTGACCAAGAGGAGCTACCCCACGTCCAAGGTAAGGAGCAGTGGCTGTGCTTTGCTGGAGCAGCCGTTTAGAGATACCCCACATCCAAGGTAAGAGAAACCCAAGTAAGACGGTAGGCACTGAGAGAGGGCATCAGAGGGCAGATAGACTGAAATCACAATCACAGACAACTAACCAATCTGATCACAGGGGCCACAGCTTGTCTAACTCAATGAAACTAAACCATGCTATGTGGGACCACCCAAGATGGACGGGTCATGGTGGAGAGGTCTGACAGAATGTTGTCCACTGGAGAAGGGAATGGCAAACCACTTAAGTATTCTTGCCTTGAGAACCCCATGAACAGTATGAAAAGGCAAAAAGATAGGACACTGAAAGAGGAACTCCCCAGATCGGTAGGTGCCCAATATGTTACTGGAGATCAGTGGAGAAATAACTCCAGAAAGAACGAAGGGATGGAGCCAAAGCAAAAACATCAGCCAGTTATGGATGTGACTGGTGATAGAAGCAAGGTCTGATGCTGTAAACAGCAATATCACTCAGCTGGTAAGTGGCAAAGCCAGTATGGAACACAGATAGTCTGATTTCAAAGCCTGTACTTTTAACCACCACATTATTATGATCAATATAAAAATGTATACCAACAACTAGGGGATAACCAGGAATGGAAGGGAAAATGTGGGGAGAAAAACTGTGAAAAGTAAATATGAATAGAGAAGAAGCCCCCTTCTCTTGTCTCCCTGAAGTGCAGTCACTTTGTGTTACAGCAGCCCCTTACCCATAACGTTCATATTCGGCAGAGCTGGTGTAAGCAACAATTAACCATTGAACAGCCAAGGGAGACAACATGAAATTTATGCACTAAAGTATTTCAATTCAAGCAAGGAGGGGCTATTTAATACAGTAATAAAAGGGGCTTCCCTGGTGGCTCAGTGGTAAAGAATCTGCTGCCAAAGCAGGAGATGTGGGTTCGATCCCTGGTTGGGGAAGATCCCACAGGCTGCGGAGTAACTAAGCTCGTGCACCACAACTACTGAGCTTGTGCTCTAGAGCCCAGGAGCTGCAGCTGCTGAAACCTCGCACCTGAAAGCCTGTGGTCCTCAACAGGAGAAGCCACTGCAATGAGAAGCCCGCACACTGCAATGAAGAGTGGCCCCTGCTCGCTGCAACTAGAGAAAAGCCCACAAAGCACCAGAGACACAGCACACCCAGAGATAAATAAATGTTTTAAAAATGACAGTAATAAAAGCCACATACAATTCAATAGCTCCAGAAGGCACTAGAAATAATACAGTAACGTAACATGTAACACTGAGTCATCAAAATAAAGGTTAAAATTTGCTTAGTATATTCTATTTAAGAAAGCGAGAAAACATCTAACAAATTTTAGAAAGTGTTTCGTCTAAAATGGTGAGAACAGAAACATTGCTGAACAGAAAATAAATTTTGTTGTCTGAAAAAATCATTTATTTCCCAGTGATGTTTATTTACTGATGTTTATGTACTTACTTCTGCCATTCTACTCTTTGGGAGTCTTCAGTTCAGTTGCTCAGTCATGTCTGACTCTTTGCAACCCCATGGACTGTAGCACGCCAGGCCTCCCTGTCCATCACCAAGTTCCAGAGTTTACTCAAACTCATGTCCATTGAGTCGGTGATGCTTGGGAGCCTTAACTCCTTGTCAATCTATAATCTTGAAGTATGGGAATTGTATTTTCTTTCCCTTTGAATACCTTCCAAAAAGCCTAGGGACTGGGGCTCTACACACTGTGAGAATTAGATTACCCCATCTTTATGCAGAAGTAAAAGGCCGTGAAATATTTCAAGTTATTTTCATTTCTTTAAGAAAGTTTTTTTTCCCCCACAAATAATACATTAGTACATTCTTATTTTAAAAACTTACACACGACAGAGGTATACAAAATAAAACATTAAAGTCCCTTTTCTTTTTATTTTATTTTATTTTTTTATTATTATTATTTTTTTTTCCAGTGGGTTTTGTTATACATTGATATGAATCAGCCATGAATTTACATGTATTCCCAATCCCGATCCCCCCTCCCACCTCCCTCTCCACCCGATTCCTCTGGCTCTTCCCAGTGCACCAGGTCGGAGCACTTGTCTCATGCATCCCACCTGGGCTGGTGATCTGTTTCACCATAGATAGTATACATGCTGTTCTTTTGAAACATCCCACCCTCACATTCTCCCACAGAGTTCAAAAGTCTGTTCTGTTTTTCTGTGTCTCTTTTTCTGTTTTGCATATAGGGTTATCGTTACCATCTTTCTAAATTCCATATATATGTGTTAGTATGCTGTAATGTTCTTTATCTTTCTGGCTTACTTCACTCTGTATAATGGGCTCCAGTTTCATCCATCTCATTAGAACTGGTTCAAATGAATTCTTTTTAATGGCTGAGTAATATTCCATGGTGTACATGTACCACAGCTTCCTTATCCATTCATCTGCTGATGGGCATCTAGGTTGCTTCCATGTCCTGGCTATTTATAAACAGTGCTGCGATGAACATTGGGGTGCACGTGTCCCTTTCAGATCTGGTTTCCTCAGTGTGTATGCCCAGAAGTGGGATTGCTGGGTCATATGGCAGTTCTATTTCCAGTTTTTTAAGGAATCTCCACACTGTTCTCCATAGTGGCTGTACTAGTTTGCATTCCCACCAACAGTGTAAGAGGGTTCCCTTTTCTCCACACCCTCTCCAGCATTTATTGCTTGTAGACTTTTGGATAGCAGCCATCCTGACTGGCGTGTAATGGTACCTCATTGTGGTTTTGATTTGCATTTCTCTGATAATGAGTGATGTTGAGCATCTTTTCATGTGTTTGTTAGCCATCTGTATGTCTTCTTTGGAGAAATGTCTGTTTAGTTCTTTGGCCCATTTTTTGATTGGGTCATTTATTTTTCTGGAATTGAGCTGCAGGAGTTGCTTGTATATTTTTGAGATTAATCCTTTGTCTGTTTCTTCATTTGCTATTATTTTCTCCCAATCTGAGGGCTGTCTTTTCACCTTACTATAGTTTCCTTTGTAGTGCAAAAGCTTTTAAGTTTCATTAGGTCCCATTTGTTTATTTTGCTTTTATTTCCAATATTCTGGGAGGTGGGTCATAGAGGATCTTGCTGTGATTTATTATCCTTGCCTCCTTTGTCAAGATAAGGTGTCCATAGGTTCGTGGATTTATCTCTGGGCTTTCTATTCTGTTCCATTGATCTATATTTCTGTCTTTGTGCCAGTACCATACTGTCTTGATGACTGTGGCTTTGTAGTAGAGTCTGAAGTCAGGCAGGTTGATTCCTCCAGTTCCATTCTTCTTTCTCAAGATTACTTTGGCTATTCGAGTTTTTTTGTATTTCCATACAAATTGTGAAATTATTTGTTCTAGTTCTGTGAAAAATACCATTGGTAGCTTGATAGGGATTGCATTGAATCTATAGATTGCTTTGGGTAGAATAGCCATTTTGACAATATTGATTCTTCCAATCCATGAACACGGTATGTTTCTCCATCTGTTTGTGTCCTCTTTGATTTCTTTCATCAGTGTTTTATAGTTTTCTATGTATAGGTCTTTTGTTTCTTTAGGTAGATATACTCCTAAGTATTTTATTCTTTTTGTTGCAATGGTGAATGGTATTGTTTCCTTAATTTCTCTTTCTGTTTTCTCATTGTTAGTATATAGGAATGCAAGGGATTTCTGTGTGTTAATTTTATATCCTGCAACTTTACTATATTCATTGATTAGCTCTAGTAATTTTCTGTAGAGTCTTTAGGGTTTTCTATGTAGAGGATCATGTCATCTGCAAACAGTGAGAGTTTCACTTCTTCTTTTCCTATCTGGATTCCTTTTACTTCTTTTTCTGCTCTGATTGCTGTGGCCAAAACTTCCAACACTATGTTGAATAGTAGTGGTGAGAGTGGGCACCCTTGTCTTGTTCCTGATTTCAGGGGAAATGCCTTCAATTTTTCACCATTGAGGGTGATGCTTGCTGTGGGTTTGTCATATATAGCTTTTATTATGTTGAGGTATGTTCCTTCTATTCCTGCTTTTGGAGAGTTTTAATCATAAATGGTGTTGAATTTTGTCAAAGGCTTTTTCTGCATCTATTGAGATAATCATATGGTTTTTATCTTTCAATTTGTTAATGTGGTGTATTACATTGATTGATTTGCGGATATTAAAGAATCCTTGCATTCCTGGGATAAAGCCCACTTGGTCATGGTGTATGATTTTTTTAATATGTTGTTGGATTCTGTTTGCTAGAATTTTGTTAAGGATTTTTGCATCTATGTTCATCAGTGATATTGGCCTGTAGTTTTCTTTTTTTGTGGCATCTTTGTCTGGTTTTGGAATTAGGGTGATGGTGGCCTCATAGAATGAGTTTGGAAGCTTACCTTCATCTGCAATTTTCTGGAAGAGTTTGAGTAAGATAGGTGTTAGCTCTTCTCTAAATTTTTGGTAGAATTCAGCTGTGAAGCCATCTGGTCCTGGGCTTTTGTTTGCTGGAAGATTTTTGATTACAGTTTCGATTTCCTTGCTTGTGATGGGTCTGTTAAGATCTTCTATTTCTTCCTGGTTCAGTTTTGGAAAGTTATACTTTTCTAAGAATTTGTCCATTTCATCCAAGTTGTCCATTTTATTGGCATAGAGCTGCTGGTAGTAGTCTCTTATGATCCTTTGTATTTCAGTGTTGTCTGTTGTGATCTCTCCATTTTCATTTCTAATTTTGTTAATTTGGTTTTTCTCTCTTTGTTTCTTAATGAGTCTTGCTAATGGTTTGTCAATTTTGTTTATTTTTTCAAAAAACCAGCTTTTAGCTTTGTTGATTTTTGCTATGGTCTCTTTAGTTTCTTTTGCATTTATTTCTGCCCTGATTTTTAAGATTTCTTTCCTTCTGCTAACTCTGGGGTTCTTCATTTCTTCCTTCTCTAATTGCTTTAGGTGTAGAGTTAGGTTATTTATTTGGTTTTTTTCTTGTTTCTTGATGTAAGCCTGTAATGCTATGAACCTTCCCCTTAGCACTGCTTTTACAGTGTCCCATAGGTTTAAAGTCCCTTTTCATAATATCTACCACTACATCCCACTCCCCTTTCTAGAATCACTGTTAACGGTTTGCTATTCCTCTTTCCATAACTTTTACTTTGCATTTATGCACATTTATACAAATAAAGTACATAGTTTCAGAATTTTTTTCCATCTACAAACATGCCTATATTTTGTCATTTATTCAGGCCATCTTTTTGTCTATCAGTAAAGTCTTACAGTTAAGTTTTCTGCATTTCTTTTTATGTTTATTCTTAGACAGTTTAAGATTTTGTTCCTAATGTGAATGGACTCTATTATATTTTCTAATTTATAATTGCTACTAAGAAAACTTTTGATTTTTGTATAATGATTATATACCTAGAGGTCCCTTAATTTTCATGAGGAGGCTATCAACTTTATCTCCAGCTTAGGTGGTTTTCTTTTTTTTTTTTAGGTGGTTTTCATATCTGAATCTGCCCTGTGTCCTTAACAGCTCCCTCCTCATACACTGGTGCATTCAAAGGCTCTGAAAATGTACCATAGTCTCAGGATGTCTTCCTACGTTTTGTGTGCAAAACCTACTCCAACACATTCATTAGGATGGCTACTATTTTTTAAAAAAAGAAAAAAACACTATTGGCAAAGATGTGGAGAAGTTAGAATGCAATTAGAAATCAGAATCCTTGTGCACTGTTGGTGGAAATGTAAAATGGTGCAGCTGATATGGAGAACAATATGGTGGTTCTTAAAAAAATTAAAAACAGAATTAGCATACAATGCAGCAATTCTACTTTACGATATATATCCAAAAGAACTGAAAGCAAGGACTTAAAGAGAGATTTGTATACTCATGCTTTTGGCAGTATTATTCACAATAGCTAAGGAGGAGAAGCAACCCAAATATCCACTGACAAATAGTTAAACAACATGTGACATGTTAAACAACACACATACACACACATGTATATAACAAAATATTATTCAGCCTTAAAAAGGAAGGAAATTATGACATGCTACAACATAGATGAACCTTAGGAACATTATGTTAAGTAAAATAAGCCAGTTGTAGAAAGATAAATACTGTATGATTATACTTTTATGAGGCACCTAGAGCAGTCCCATTCATAGAGACAGAAAGAAGAGTGGTGGTTGCCATCCTAGGGGCTGGCAACTGGGAGAAAGTGGAGTTCAATGGGTACAGAGTTTCCGTTTTAAAGATGAAAAGATGGACTTCCCTGGTGGTCCTATGATTAGGAGTCCTTGTAACGCAGGGAACGTGAATTTTTTTTGTTTAATTCAGTCCTGCTTCTAAAACCCTCAGTTTGGGCCAGTGCTCTCTTCTAAGAAAGATCTGACAGATAAAGCACACAATTCTAGAATATAGACTATCTTTACTTCAGGTATAACTCTAAACTTAATGATGTTCAATATAAATTAAAACCTTGAGATACAATATTTATGCAGAATTACTTGAAGGATATACACCTTGTCCACTTCTTAATATGAGTTAGTTTTTTTTTTTCTTTAATGCCAAGGCTTGACAGATGAACTCTAGAAACTTTGTGAACCTTCTAAAATTGTCTATACCTGTGCATTTTTTCTGAGGAGAGGTCCTAAGCTTTTAAAACTTTCTTAATATGCTTTGGGTTTTTTTGTTTGTTTGTTTTTTTAAAAAGAGCTAAGACTCTTTACGTACTGTAAAATTTGTTCTTCCTTGGATTGAGGCAGACAATCAAAGCCTTACCTCAGTCTCATTGTTCTGCCCCAAACTCAGACTGGCTTTTATGGAACAATGCTATGGCACTATGCCAACGGCCTACATTAAAGGACATCAAGCAAAAACAGCTTCAGGCCTAAAAATGTGTTTAGGTAAATACTACAGGCTCCCATAAAGACAGAGCAAGACAAAGATGGGCACAGATCTTAACCAGACAGCATGTCTGTAAAGGCACAAATGTGCTGATGCCATCACTAGACAAAAACAGATTATGAACAGGCCAAGAAGAGTGAAATTTCCTATGTTAGAAAATCAGAGTCAAATCAAACACCATAGGATTTGGAAAGCCACAAATGTAGACATTAACAGCAATATTTGGGTAAATGTATATAACCTCTTGCATGTACATGGAGTATACATAAGCTTAAAAAGAATTCAAACTACATAAGGTTTCATGCGAAATATTAAACAACTCTCCCTTCTCAATCTCAGGATAATTCTCTTTTATACAACCCTCACATTCCTCTACTTAGCTAAAATCCATCCACCCATCCTTCAAAGCTCAGCTTTTAAAATTATAACAAGTGTAATTCAAATGGAACTGATTTTGTTTTACCAAACCCAAAACAACTCCCTCTCCTCCTCAAACACACACACACTCTTTGGAAATCCTATAGCTCTTTTATTGTTTTTCAAATTCTTTAAAAGCATGTATGTCCACAAAGAACTACAAGAGAAAATTTTTCTTCTGTTAGAGAGAATCCTCTCATACAACAATCAATAGTTATTTTGTTGGAATTATGTCAAGAGTTTAGTTCCAGACCTTGGTAGAAAATCTAAGCTTTCTCCAAAACAGCCATATCAGAAAATGATACTAATATGACAAATTATCACACTAAGGATGCAAAGTACATGGTCCTGTAATAAAGAAATTAGTTTCTAAGTTAGGCCTCTATAAAAAGAGAAACAAGTTCAACAAAACCCTTTCAGTCATCCTCCCTTAAACTCACACGGAAACAGAACCACTGACAGAAGGGGTATTCAAATCATGATCCATTTTATAGAATGTCAATAATCCCAATTAATTCAATTAGCCAAGTGAAAGTTCCTGGTGGTCTATTTCCCCTTGCAAGTTCATATATGAAAAACACTTTCTCATCTTTAGCTTTTGCATCACCGACTCGATGGACATGAGTTTGAGTAATCTCTGGGAGTTGGTGATGGACAGGGAGGCCTGGCGAGCTGCGATTCATGGGGTCGCAAAGAGTCGGACACGACTGAGCGAATGAACTGAACTGAAAGACACTTCCACCACGGTTATCACAGCAGATCTTTGGCTTTCTCTCTTATATACCTTCAAAATTAAAGCACTTATCTGTCTGCCTCAAGTCTATAGGTAGAACATCCCTCTCACTGCCCTCTAAAAAGAACACTGAAACATTCCCCTCAAATGTGAATTAATATCATCAGTGGTTAAAACCAAAAACTTTCTATAATAATTTCAACTCTATAATTTTTTTTTCCTCCCACCTTTGCAGCCAAAAATAATCTCAAGCCAGGTCAGAGGGAAGTCGTCTGAGTCTTGCACCAAGAAGTTCCTTGGAAATTCAAAACTGTTAGAAGCTTCTTGGTCGCTTCAGTTCCATTCTGAGTGCTCTGAGAGCACAAGTTGCCAGTTTCCTGGCTTTCTGAGCAGAACGCGGTACAGTGTAGTACTAAGCAAATACTATTGTTGTTACTGAACCTTGGGTATCTCAGCAGATATGAGCTAAGCACTTACCTGAATTAAAAGGTTTTATATATTTAATCTCAGAGAAACACCACCTAAGAATAAAACAAAAAACTCCTTGTCAGTTAGCTCAGGCCCTGCTGATAGAATAATACCTACAATTTGAAAAAATTTACTGAAGCTGGATACTTTCCTACATGCTTTAGGTAGATGATCTTGTTTAATTTTTACTAAAATCTGGGCCTAAGAAGAGGGTATTATTCTTTTTAAAAGAGGAAATACCCGAGGTCTAAGGTTAAGACGTGCTCAGGGACATACAATCAGAGAGTGGTAGAGTCACAGTGATAGAGATTTGAATCCTGCTTGGCTGACCCCTGGTGGCTCAGATGGTAAAGCGTCTGCCCGCAATGCGGGAGACCCAGGTTTGGTCCCTGGGTCGGGAAAATCCCCTGCAGAAGGAAACGGCAACCCACTCCAGTATTCTTGCCTGGAAAATTCCATGGACAGAGGAGCCTGGTAGGCTACAGTCCATGGGGTCACAAAAAGTCGGACACAACTGAGCGGCTTCACTTCACTTCACTTGCCTGACTCCTGGTGACCATGATTCTATATCATCCTTCTCATACACGTGACCCCAAATGAAGAGGTGATTGTCCAACAGAATGATGCTCAGCTGTGTTCTTTCTATAAAACTTAATAAGTGACCTTAAAAAAGAGGTGATTGTCAAGTAGGCATCTGTGGCGGTTACTGAGAATTCTGGTCACATGCCTGGTTCAGAAGTATAAACTAGAGCCTTAAATGCCCAGATGCTCCTCTTTGACAGATCTGGCACTGAGTCCAGGATGAAATCCAGTGTTCTACTATGATCCTGCATTTCATCATTCATTACTGCTTTACATTTGACCCAAAATCTCTTAAGACAACCTTTCCCAAAAGTATCATTCATGGATCAGTTGTTTCAAAGACAATTGAAAAATCCTTGTAGAAAATACAGATACCTGGCCCCCACCCTGGATGTACTGGATCAGGAGGAGGTATGACAATAAGATACCCTAGAGGTGCTTTTGCCTGTTGAATTTTAGACTACTCATCACCTCGGAGCAAAAGAGCCAGGGTAATCAAAAGGAAGTAAATGGAAAGCTAACCTCCAAGTCAGGCTGGTGTTAAGAAAAAGGACAGAGATCTTGTGAGTAGACATAGAGCCAAAACCTAGTTTGGGAACTGGAAAAGATCTTGGAAATTGTCTATTTCAATGGTTTTCTATCAGTGTTCCATGAAGCCATAGGAGTTATAAAATGGGATATCAGAAAAAGGAACCAGTAGTCAGAGTTTATAAAGTCCTAAAAAAGTGACTGCAGAAGTCCTACTGATAGATGTTTTGTAACCTGGATTCCTGTGTAAAATTTAAACTGAATAAACAGCTCTGCTGATTTAAAATAAAGAGGAGTTAAAAAAAAATATCGAGACCCAGCATGCATCCCAGACCAACTAAATCAAGTCTATGCAAGTTGTATTTTTCAGTATCAGGGGATTCCAACATATATCCAAAGCTGGGAACCACTGCAGTAACCTGATCTGTGCTCTGTCATTCGAGATAAAAGAAGACTAAGACCCAAAGAATTTAAAGGCGATCAGGATTCAAACCAGTATCTCTCAACTGCTAGCTCACCATTCTATATCATTCTCTCTCCTCAATCAGAATGAACCAACTATTCCTCTAAGGTAGAGAGCACACAAATCAAATTATCATGTAAGTTCACATTTTCAGATCTCTGTAATTTTTTAAAGAGTACTTCATATACATTTTCTCTTCAGATTTTTACACAGGGGAAGTAGAAAGGGCAAGACTTATGTTTTACAGATGAGGAAATCAAAGGTCAAGTAAGTTAACTTTCAGTGGCTTAAAGGTAGGGCCAGAATTTAAATCTTTATATTCTAACTTCTGGATTAAGTATATTAAATTTGGCAAGTGATTATTGAATGCCCAGTGCATGTTAGTTAAGACATGGTCAAAAATGCAAAAAAATATCATCCATGCCCTCAATTAGTGTATAGTCTTCTTAGAAAGACAGAGACAACTAAAATACTGCACTGCCTGACTTAAGCCTTGGATTGGCAGAAACTGAAAACTTTCCTTGACTGGTCTTGATGACAAAGTCCAATTCTCTTCAGAATCAGTCTGTGGCTTCTAATTTCTTCCTGACTATGGCTATTTATTCCAGGGGACACAAGGATTTGAATATAGCTACTGCATCTCTAGACATGGCCATGCAGCTGAATATTCCTTGACAGGGGTAGAGAAGAAAGAATGGTGCAATTTCAGCGAGATTCATTTCAGATTCTCCAAAGCCAAGGATATGACTCAGCAGAAGACTGGGAGATTCCAAGACAAAGGACTAGATAGAAAAGGAAGGGTATTCACAGAAATATTTTCTTTTCCACTGAACAGTCTACAATTTATAGACAGACACAGTTATCTATAAATAAACAATCTTTACAGTTGTTGAAGATAACTCCTGCATGCTAAAGGGGGAAATAGCATGTAGGTACTAATATTTGTATCTATGATTCAGGATGACAGAGAAGGTCACAGATGGACAAGAGTACTCAAAGAGAACTTTTTCATGAGGAATTCATCAGCCATTGCAAGATGTTGCCATGAAGATTTTGTTACATAAAAGATAACGAGAAAACCAGGAACTCCTGTTGTATTACTGGACTGAAAGCGCTGGCCAGAACAGTCCACCACAGTTTTTCTCAAACTTTAATATGTATCAGAATCACGTGGTGGCTGTGCCCCCCTCCCCCTCCTCTGGCCCTCGACCAGAGATTCCAATTCAGCAGGTCTGTGGTGGTGCCCAAGAATTCATCTCTCTTACAAATACAGGGGATGCTGATGCTGTTCAGATCTAATATTTTGAAAACTGCTTGTGTATCAGAAAGTCTACACTATACTGGGCTTCCCTGGTGGCTCAGCTGGTAAAGAATCCGCCTGCAATGCCAGAGACCCTGATTTGACTTCTGGGTCAGGAAGATCCCCTGGAGAAGGGATAGGCTACCCATCCCAGTATTCTTGGGCTTCCCTGGTGGCTCAGCTGGTAAAGAATCTGCCTGCAATGCGGGAGACCTGGGTTTGATCCCTGGGTTGGGAAGATCACCTGGAGAAGGGAATGGCAACCCACTCCAGTATTCTGCCCTGGAGAATTCCATGGGGTTGCAAAGAGTCAGACACGACTAAGTGACTTTCATTTTCATACTTTATATTATACTGGATACACACACACTTGTAAATTATGGCAATTTAGTTAACTCCCTATTGTTGATTTTGTAAATGATACTCTCTATACCCACCTAACAGCCAAAAAAAGATTACTCAGCATGAAGTTATGGCTAGTCACCTAAAGAGACAATCTGTTCTAGAGCAGAAATATATGCGTTTGGACATTCCAGAGATTCTCACTCAAGACAACAGGCCCCAGGTTGAGAACCCCTTACTTGTATGCTAATGCTTCAAAAATATGTATCTTCAGCCTGAATTTTTATCCTGAGTTTTAGTAGTGTATATTCAAATATCTATTTCACATCTGTATTTGGATGTCACACAATTGCCTCAAAATCTACGTGTATTGAGGAGTGACTGTTTAATAGGGATGGCATTCCTTCTTCGCAGATGAAGAAGTTCTGGGATTTCCTTGGTGATGCAGTGGGTAAGAATCTGCCTGCCAATGCAGGGGTCACAGGTTCAATCACTGGTTCAGGAAGATTCCACACGGCATGGAGCAACTAAGCCCCTGCGACATAACAACTGAGTCTGCACTTACTGTAGCGCTCACAAGCCCAAATGCGGTCTGTGTGCCGCAACCAGTGAAGCCCGTGTGCCTAGAGCCCGTGCTCCGCAACAGGAGAAGCCATGGGAATGAGAAGCCCACGCACCACAACCAAGAGTAGCCCCTGCTCGCTGCAATTAGAGAAAGCCCACACGAAGCAACAAAGACCCAGTGCAGCCCAAAATAAATAAACACAATTACATAAAAAAGTTCTGGAACCAGACAGTAATGACAGTTGTGAAACACTGTGAATATACTTAGTGTCATGTAACTGTACACTTTCAAATGGTGTATTTAACATAACATGCATTTTACAATGAAAAATCTACATTTACAAAACTGACATTATCACCTCCATTCTCAACCTCCCACACATCCCAAATTTGTGCTTTCTCTTATATTTCCTGTCTTTGGACATCTATTACTAGTCTTATTATTTACCTAGTAGCCCATGCCAGAAACCCGAGTCATCTCTGACAATGCTCTTTCATTCTCCCACTTAACAATCAATCATGAAGTTCTGTACATTCTCTCTCATTAATAAAAAGTTAACTTGGAATAGTCCGCTACCACTATCCCCAAAGCTTCTACTTAAGTTCAGGCCACCATTATTAGCCTCACAGTCTCCAGCAGTTTTGTTCGTTCCCACCTTCCACCTAAACCCCACTTCAACTGACTCTTCTTCATCTTGCCATAGTGACTTATCTTGTTGCTTAAAAACCCACCACTGCCTTTAGGATAAATTCTTCATGATCTGGCCTCTGCCTACTTCTCTGTTTTATCTCTAACCATTGTCCTACACAAAGCCAAAATGCAGTGATATAAGCTACCTGCAATTTCCAGCTCATCACCAACTTTTTTTTTTTTCAAACCCAAGTGCCAAGTACACATATCACTCTAAATTCCTAGAACTTCATTTCCCTCTGTTTAGACTTGGCTTAAGTTCTACGGAAAAGACTGAATTTACATCATCTTGCTCAGGAAGCCTTTCAGATGCCCCAAGGATGATGTCCTTATTATGAGCTTCTATGTTTACTCATATCTTAATATTACGCTTTAAGTTGAAGTCATCTGTCTCCTTTAAAGACCACATTATCCTTGAGGGTAGGGACTACATATCAATGCATCTCCAGTGCCTAAAACAGTACATAGCATGTGGTATGTTCTAAATAAATATTTTTAAATGAACAAGTGATACCCTAGTGAATAACAGAAACCCTGATATCAGAAGTTACACAACTTTCCAATGACTTCCTACCTTACTCTGTTTAAAAGCCAAAGTCATTACGATGGGCTACAGAGTTCTGACTTCATCTCCTGGTATTCTCCCCTTCATTCACTCAGTTCCAGCAACCCTTTGAAGCCTTGACTGGAAAAGCATTTCAGCCAAGGAGCCATTTAGGCACATGCATTAAGGAAGGAACTAAAATACACTGAGCCTCCAGCATGTGCTAGGCACTTTCATGTGTCATATCACAGGATCCTCACAATCACTCTAGGACAAAGGCAATACACCGCCATTCCTATTGACTGAGTAAAATTTTGGACAATGACAGCTAAAGAGACTAAGCCTAAGAGTAGATTTTGAATTTGAACAGAGGGATAACTTCCTTGGAAAGGGTCCATAGTGACTTTTCCTCCCCTAGGTATCTTGTATGCTGGTTATTCTGTTTGCTGGGCCTCCTCCGAGCCAATTCCCTCTGCCCTGCTCTGGGAAGCTGACCTCAATGAACTACATTATCCAAACTACCTTGCCCCGGGCTTCTGTCTGGGTTTTGTCAATTGAAGGTACCAGCTGGAGACTAGAGGGCAAGAGGATAAAGGTTAGGGCATTTATTCCTCTACCTTCCTGCTGCCTTGTCTAAGTCCTTATGATGCCTGCTTAACACTTACGGCTATAGCTTCCTGTCGGACAGTCTCCCAAACTGTAGTTCTCACTGGGCCCTGGTAACAACACTCCCCTTTCTTACCCTTGAGGCGTAGGAGTGCTACTGATTCACCACTGTTGGGTTTCACCATTTCTTTTTAGTTTCTGTTAACAATGATCATATGTCTGTAAATCATCCTTTGGTTAAACTCTCTTAAATTCTTTTGAATCCACCAATTATTTTCCTATAAGGACTCCTGACTGATACACTAGGAAAACAATAAATGTCATGTTCTTCTCCTTTGTTCTTCCACTCATTAAATTTCCAGTGTCTTCAATCAAGTCTCCTTCCTCTCCTCTAACCTGAAGCTTCCCATTTTTCCATGCCTACGTGGTGTCCCAAAAAGTCTAAGCATCGATTACCCACAGAGCAACACTGCTGTTACTATTCTGCTGAAACTCAAGTGACATTGGCACTCTGTTGTCCCTGCAGTTCTAAGACTGGTTGGCTCTGTTAGTCTTAGCATCCTGGCAGGACAATAAACTCACTGCAGGGAAACTGAGCAATTGTAATCTCCAAACCAACAAATTTTAGCTCAAGAGAACCTTAGACTTTACCTTGGCTGAAGTGAAAGTCATTCAGTCATGTCTGACTCTTTGCAACCCCATGGACTGTAGCCTGCCAGGCTCCTCTATCCAAGGAATTCTCCAGGCAAGCATACTGGAGTGGGTAGTCATTCCCTTCTCCAAGGGTCTTCCTGACCCAGGGATCGAACCCAGGTCCTCTGCATTGCAGGCAGACTCTTTACTGTCTGAGTCAACAGGGAAGCCATGTTATCACTCAGTCACGTCCGACTCTGTGTGACCCCATGGACTGTAGCCCACCAGGCTCCTCTATCCACGGAATTCTCCAGGCAAGAATACTGGAGTGGGTTGCCAATCCCTTCTCCAGGGGATCTTCCCAAACCATGGATCGAACCTGGGTCTCCCGCATTGCAGGCAGATTCTTTACCGACTGAACCACCAGGGAAGACTTTGCCTTGTCTCAGCACCTTATGTTACAGATGGGAAGGGTCAGGCTCACACAGGGAGACTCACGGCTCTACAGCTGAAGACTTAAGTTCATCATCTAAACTCTGCCTGCTACTTCACCAGGCTGTGGTACTGCACTGGGTACCTAACAGGCACTCAATATGATTACTCACTCCTAAATTTATATGGGCTTTGCTTTGCTCAATACTAGGCTCCATGCCTCGATGAGTATCTGGTACATATGATGCACATAGCACATACTTATTGATTTTGAATCTAGGACACAGAAAGACAAGTTCCTTGGAAGTTATCAGAGCTCAGAGGATCATTTGTAATAATGATAATAATCCCTTATACACCTAAAGAAAATGTATAGTTTTCAAAGTGCTTTCCAATTTAAAAAAGCCCATTTGATCCCACTGAGGTAAACACAGCAGGGATGCGTAGTCCGTTTAACAGATGCAAGCAACCAGCCTTTGAAAGGTTCAAAGTCAAGGTCCCCTGACTGGTATGTAGCAGAGCGGAGACTCCTGTTCATATTTTCTGACTCCCAATTCAATACCACCTCCACGACTCCACGTTGCTTCTTTAGCTTAGCCATGCTGCTTCAAGAAAAGGAGCTGGGGGGTTCATTCACGGAGCTAGCCCAAATATTCACAATGACCAGGTGAATTATACACTGATGCCGATAGAAATGATTTTTCTTTTTAAAAAATCCACGTAAAGGTACTTCTATTCCACCTTTGATTAGATACAGTCCGCAGAATACCTCCAACTCGATACTACAAGGCTTGTTATTTCCCACCGAGAGGACAGTTACCATCTATGTGGTCTGGAGTGAAGGAGACAGCACTTTTGAGACATCACTTTCAGTACAGACCAAAGTCAGGCCCTTTTAAAACCAGGTGTTCAGAGAAACAGCATCTTGTTTCTCAGCCTGACGCCACCAGAGAGGAGCTGTCACATGATTTCTTCAAGATCAAATGCACCAAGAAGCCATCTGCAGTTTTTCTGATTGAATTCTCTTATAAAGAACACTTTAAAACAGATTTCACCCTGGGTTTTAACTACTAGTATGATCTCTGATCCTAATCAGGGGATCACAGAAACCAAAGATAACTTAAACATATATCCAGCCTCTTTGGATTTTAGTTTCCATTAAGAGCTCAGAGTATTGGTACAGAAAATTACCCAAAGTCTTACATCAGGGATTACAAACTCAAATGCCTCCCAGGCACCAGGTAAATAAAGTAAAATCCAGTATGACAAAATAAGGAATAATGGAGTCTACTCAGTGCTTTTTGGGGGGGCCATTACTTGTGGCATGCCAGATCTTAGTTCCTGGGCCCATTCCTCCTGCATTGAGAGCAAAGTCTTAACCACTGGACCACCAGGGAAGTCCCTGGAGTCTATATAAACTGTAGAAAACTAATTTGCTAGTTGCTTCTGAGCTCCAACCACCTGTCATTTTCCGGGTACATGAGTTAACAGCTTTTCCAATCCCGCCCCCCTGCCCCCGCAGGAAATATGCATTTTTTAAATGTTAAATTTTTTTTTAAAAGTTAGTTACTAATTAAAAAATGCAAGTCTTTTGTAGGCTATCAGCCAGAGTTTGACTTTTCCTTATGGGGTAGGTTTCCAGCTCCATATGAGAGAGGAATGATAGCAAACGTGCCACTTTCAAGTCAAATATGGCATAGGATTCACGGCTTCCTTCTCAGAGACCCTGTGGAAAATGTTGGAAAAGTGGACAGAAAACTCCTCGAGTTAGTAGGAATGTACCTTGACTGGGGGTCTGGGGGATATCTGCTTTATTAACTAGACAAACAGATACCCTCTGGAAGGAATCTGCGGGGAAAGATCCCCTCTGCTAGGTATCTGGGCAGATAAGTCTCTGAAGCATCCAGGAAACCCATATACTCCAGTGTGGGGATGGGGAGGATTGGGAGAACAGTTTACAAGTATAAAGACAGACAGTTACTGGGAAATATACAGAGTGCGATATGACGGGTACAATCTCTTCAGTCTTGGGACAGAGAAGGTAATAACCTCTCCTCGGGCGCCCCCTTCGGGCGCCTCTTTCTCACCATCGCTCCGCAGCCGTCGATTCCAGGGAACGCCCGCCATCTTAACGCACCTTTCTGCGCAGGTGCCCGGGAGCCCCACGAACCAGCCCGGAGAGAGCCCCGCCTCCCGCCACACCGCTCCGCCCCAAGCCCGCCGCCAGCCACGCCCCCTTTCCAAAGCGCTGCTCTTCCCCCAGGAAAGGCTCCTCCGCTTGTGACTGCGGAGAGGAGGAAAGAGCCGCTGGTCTAAATCTATCGTTATATTAGAAAGTCATTTCTACAGCTTTCCACACTTTACCGGAATTACCAGATCCCAAAGGCTGCTACAAGATAATTTATTACAGGCTAGTCAATAATTTCTTGTAACAATGGCACATACAATTTAAAACAGCAAAGATGCTTAGTTTCTTGTTTCATGTAATGGCTAATGCAGAGTCCTCAAGAAGTCCAAGAGGCTGCTATGAGGATATTGAAGGATCATGTCACATCTCTGAGCAAGGGCCTGGGAAGTCCGCATGACTCCCTGGGAGTGTTGAGCCCCCCTCCCCAGCTGCTCCCCGTCCCCCCCAATCCAGCCTGTACCAAGGGATCATAGTCTAAGTTCCTTCTGTAGAGTTGAACGGTTTATGAGGGGGACAGCAGCTGACCTAGATGAAAGGGAGTGAGGACAAAGGCTAGATTCTGTCTGCAAGGGGAAGGACCACCAGAAGGCAGTGGCCGTAGGTGAACAGGGCTCCTTCTAGACTGATTTCCACAATTTTTGGCTTTGTTCAGGGTTTATCTATGAAGAAGCCCTCTCTCCTGGATTCTTCAACTAGAGCCTCTCATGTCCTGAAGCATCACTCCCCTTCCTAAAGGAGTGAGGTAGGGAGACTCCTGGGCAGGTGGCCCCTGGTGCTTGGGTTCCAAACAAATTCTGTGCAGGCCTCTGAAGCACCATGTGAACCTGGTTCTACTCATGACAGCTAATCCGGGGGAAGGGATGAGCATAGCTCATTGCTGAAAGGTATCTTGTTCGGTCTCAATGCCCTGTACTCACTTGAGCCACTCTACACTGCTGGGTTCTGCTCAAGGGATGGTCTGCATTCACTTCTGTGTGTTCCTGCCCTGGCCACACTCCAGTTCAGACTACAGGGCTCAGCAATACCTGTAGACTCAACAGATTACTTACCTAATTAGGCACAAGCTCCAGGCCCCCTAAACGTGTTCCTCTAATGATTGGTACGTATGGATCTAACTGGATTAGGTGTGGTATGGAGAGGGGGAGAAGAGGGTGTGGGAGTGACGGATCTCTACCAAGAATGGCTGACACTCTCAGAAATGTCTGCCCCTCCGTGAAAAATCTCCCTGTGTGGTAAGCCCCACAGCCCAGCTCCTAGCACCACAGACCTGCTGGTCAGGGATTCAGACCCTTTCTGTGAAAAGCCACACTCACACCACCCTAGATTTTTCCTTAAACATTCCTAACTGAATGAATCAGCCTCTTGACTGTGAGGATCTAAGGTGACTACGTAGTAAGTCCTACTATCCCTGACTTGTGGAACTGGTGCCCTCTGGTCGGCACAGCAGCCTGGGTGCTCAGCTCCCCTCCTCCATGGAACGAGACTCCGATTTGAGCTTCACAAACTCCCGGGCCACTTCGTCATTGCTCCTCTGAGACAGAATCCGGAGAATGGTCACGCCTGTCTCATCCATGTGGATCTTCCGGCCCAGGGGGCACCAGCAAGCACAGCTGCCCTTGGCTGCCACATCCCTCAGAGGCATCACAGCCAGCCCCAGCACACGGTCCTCCCGCGCAAAGCAGTAATCCTTCACGCATATTTGCAACTCATAGGCTTCTGGCCCCTCTTCGTTTCCCAGGAGGCTGTGAGCACAGGGTAGATGGAAGATAGGAGACCAGAGATGAGGGCGTCCTCAAATGAATTCACCCCAGCCGCCATCCAGCCCATCCCTTCTCTCCTCTCTTAATTCTTACTCCACAGATCACCCCCATCCCAAAGTCCTTCAGATCCCCCAACCATAACTTACAAGTGAAACGTCTCGTTGTACTTGGGAGCCCAGTTGTTACTTTTTGACTTGGTTGTGAACTTCCTCTTTTTATCACTTTGGTGAGGGCCAACCATGGTGACTTCCACAAAGGGCCGGAACATACCTGCTGTCTGCCACTTGAGGTCATTGGCAGCCACCACTACACAAACATGGAAACCTGTGAGGCAACCCATCACGCATTCCCAGTTCTTGAGCCCCCAGCTGGGATTCCCCTTGGAGAAGGGCTAAGCTGAAGGGTCAGGATAAGCAGTCCCTGCCTGACTGATGGGGCCACTGGGCAAGAAAAGGTCTCAAGCCTGTGTATCCATGCCACTCACCTTTCACCGTGACCTTGTGCTCCCCAGTTCCAGGATGTGTAAACAAGTCCACCTGAATAGAGACTTCTCCCACAGGATCATCCACACCGGAGCCTGGCGGGCAGAGGGACAGATGGTTCCCTACTGGAGAACTGGAAGACTTTACGCCCAGTTACTCCAGGTAAAACCAAGAGCTGGGAGGCTACTATTCTACACCCTAAAGCAAGAAGCAGTCACCCACAGAAGCTATGGAGATGTGAGCCACGGGGAAAGAAAAAGAAAAGAGATGAAGAATGAGGCGGTGTATTAAAATACAAGTCAGGGTGAGAACATTTTAGGTGAAACTTCTTCCAAAACTACAACTGGAATCTCTCAGGTTCTCCAGACTTCTCTTATCTCCTGGGCTGAAGAATTTTTCATTGAAAGATGTTGGGAAAGGACAGTGCCGCCATCCTATATTTTGGTCTGAATATTGTGTCCACCCCGCGGTTTCTCAGCAGAACAATGCGGGTCCCGTCTAGCCCAAAGCAGCACCTTTCCACCTATGGGCTGCACACAGTGACTTCTTCCTACTCAAACCTGGGCCTCTCCACACACAGCTCCCCAGTGCCCCCTGGCAGTCTGCAGGCTCCCCTCAGTAGAGGCCTCACTCTATTTGGGGAAAACCCCGGTACCCTACATCCCAGATAAAATTTATTTTTTGTCCTCAGATGGAGCAGTGGGGCAATTCTGAAGACAACTATTGTTAACCCCGTCTCGGAGTGTACAAATACACTGCCCATCTCTGAGACTTGGGATAGAACTTCTGACCTTTGACATCTGGTTCCCTCAGCCCCACCTTAAGCAGCTCATTCTAGTTCACAGGGGACAGTGTTAGCCCATGTTCGATTCACATCTGCAGGTGTATAACGTACCCTTTTCCGGCTGAATGTCCTCATTGGCAGTAAACCTAATACCTTTCCCATCGTGCACTAAGTGAGGACAGGCAAGCCAAGAGGCAGCAGCGGCAGGACAGAGAGAGAAGAATCAGTTAGAGTCTAAGAAGTCCACAGGCATGCAGAGCAGCGCTACACTTACTCCGAGGGAGCACAGAGATGGAGCAGGGTGGAGAGAAGTCCGAGAACTGGGGCCGGTGACTGCTCCAGACTATAGAACAGTTTGCACATCACAGACAAGGCGGGAGAACATACAGAAGGTTCTGAGACCGGCGGACACAACAGAGAAAGCTGTGGGCCCTAATTTCCTAGGCTCTGAATAACAAAGCAGTGGGTGGAACACACACACACACACACACACACACACACACACACACACACGACTGCAGACTCCCTATGGTCACCGCCCTTGCCTGGTCTTACTTCCTGGGTGCCCACTCCAGCCTCGCCTCATCTTTATACCTAGCTCAAAGCTCAGTGTCTCTGAAAAGCCTTTTAGATTAACTCCTAGCCTCTCTGATGTTATGGGCCTTTACACATACTCAACTCTGTGAAAGATCCCCCTGTCTTGCTGAGCAAGGCTCATAACTTCTTTTGCTCTTTCTTCTCACTCTGGACTTGAAATAAGAATACACATGGAAAATGAAACAATACTGCAGGTCCCCCTGCATTTCTTCACTTTCCATCAACCCCATCCTAACTACTTAGACGCCCTCCCTCTTCCCATCCGGGTCAGTTCACAGCTCAGTAAGGCTTAAGCCTTCCCACCCCCAGCCCCCTGCCAGGTTCCCTCCTCCAGGCAGCATGCCTAGGTTTCCCTGGAAGGAGCAATTAATGATTGCACCTTGAAGGTCCTTCCCAGGAGGACCTCCTCAGGGTCAGGGTCTGAATTTCAGTCTGAGCCGTGTTTGTGCAGATATGTTTTGTTAGGGATGGGCCTGCCTAGAGACAGGGAGGGGTCCTGAGGACTGGAAATCGTGGGGAGAGAACCAGCTGCCTGGGTGCCCCGTGCACTAGCATCACCCACGAGGCTGGAGCCTCAGGTCTGTACAGCCCCGTGATCCGCACCCTCCTTTCAAGTGCTCCCACGGATCACCCCCTTAGTCTTCTCATCCACACTGGAGAATCTGGGAAATCTTTGGCTCCCAAAGCTATAAGACTTCGTGAGTATCTTAACCACTCATTCTCAAGGCTTTCTCACACATTTTCCCTATCAAACAGGGTATACTCCTTGAGTTCAACACACATGCACTGGCCAGATGATGTTGGGAAATGAAAGCTCAGCCACATCTCCCAGATCGCTGGGATTCCTATCTGGTATGAGTCTGGGGTAGGTAGGGGTAAGGACTGGGGTCCATCAAGAAAATCCTGATGTCTGTGTGTGACGGACTTTCTGAAGAAGTACCTGGAGCGTCCCTGGGGCCACAGGAGACTGACTCCCTGGGGGCAGAGACAGCTCAGGGCGGGGCGCGGGGACCCAAAACCCTTGGGCCTTACCCTGGGCAGTTTGTGAGCGCACGAAGGTCTTGATGAGAGTGTCCGTGGTCTGTGTGTACAGAGACAGGGCATAGCGCAGGGACTGCAGGTCTGGGCTCTTCTCCAGGAAGGTCTTCTTCAGCCCGTTGCCTCCGGCGTGAAAGTATTGCTGAAAGACAAGAATAACCGCTTCTGCGTCATCCCGCTTCAGAGAGGCAGCTCCCCAACAATGTCCTCAGAGAAAGGACATCCAAGCAGAGGCCGGAAAAGATGCCAGAAGAGGACAGGGAGTCATTCAATAAGCAAGATCAGGATCACAGAGCCAGGGTCACAGTCTCTCAGGTGCAGAGTCTTATATGAGTATCTGGCAGGAGTGGTAAGGGATGGCCACACTTCTGGATGTGATGTCTGATGGATCAATCTATATGGACAGGCACAGAAATGGGACAGAAGCTTTTTAGGCAGAAGCTTTTCAATCAGAAGTGGTGCTTTACCCTGGGAACCCTTAGAGCACTTTATACCTATGACATACCTCTCTCCCCAGTGCCCTGAATCACAGCCCATGTGTACCTGCTTTATTACCACCTTATACCAGATTAGAGTCTGGTTACTGCCAAAGTATACCAGATTATAAGTGTCCTGATGCAGGAACCATATCTGATTCTCTCTGCATCCCTCCTAGTGTATAGTGCCTGGACACATGTTGTCTGGTTGAATAAATGAATGCATAGTCGGGGGAAAAATACCCTTTGAAACTCGAATGATTTTAAACATAAATGAAGAGGTTAGCCTGATCTGGGATATTGGATCTGGAAGATTAGTTCCCAGTGGGAAATATTCCAGAATGACAATGAGGTTACTAAGTGAACTAAAGTGTCCTCAGATGCCAAGAACAAATGTTCTAGGTCTTTGGTGATTCATCTGAGGCCACACAGAAGGTACCATTTTGGTTGCTCCCAAGAGGAATGTGGATGTAACAGAGAAAGATACAGACACAAAAACCACTCTCTCCTGGATGTGGGGTGGCAAGAGCCCAAGGGAACCCTAATCTGGCAGAGTGGAATGCCAGGACCAAGAGGGTAGGGTAGGAAGACAGTCTGGAGGAGGGTGTTCTCCACCTTGATGGTGTCCAGGGCGAGGTCAAGGATGGCACACTGCTTTGGAGTCAGATTCCGTGTTTCCTCTCGCACCATGTGGTCCTGGAGCCCCAGAGAAAGCAACAACATCAGGATAGCTTGTGGCTGTCACGAAAGTCTCCCACTTGTCAGCCCACAGCTGCATGCCCATCTCCTTTTCCTCCTCTTCAGTCTTCAGAGCTCAGATTTCCCCCTCCAGGCAACCCCTGCCCCTCCCACCTGGCTGCAGAAGGACCCCACGTATCCAGAGTACCTTGAGTTTGGAAAGCTGGCTCAGCTCCTTGGCAGCAGTGAAGATCAGCTGGGTGCCCTGGGCAGAGAGAGAATCATTCAAAGCAGAGAAGTGCAAACCCCATTAGGAAGCAGGGAGCTGGGTAAGGGACACAGCAGGAGGAAGTGGAAAGGAGCTGTCCTTACCGTCTGGTCAGTGAGTGGAGGCAGAACGATCGTCCTTTCCATCGTGTTCATTACCACCCGCCAGAGCTCCTTCAGCACCCGCTTCAGGACCGTCTTCTCACACACAGAGGCAAAAAGCGTGAGGCTGCAGGGCCAGGCCGCAGGTCAGGATGGGGTGAGTGCTAGAGAGACCCCTCCCTGAGCAGCTCCTCTGACTGCCTCTGCCTGCTTCGTCCCCACAGGACAGCCCTGGGTACTGTACTCACTTGGTGTCCAGGAAGTCCATGAGAGGCCGGAGTACACTGTCTGCATCCTGGGTCACCAAGGCCCGTGCGTTGGGGGATGCGTTCCCGGGGCCCCGCACCTGGCTCAGGATGTCAGCCATTTGTCGAACGCACTCATCGATCCGCACCTGGAAACTACACATGCGCCCACAGTGCAGCCCTCCTTGGCCCCCGCACACACTGGCCCTCAAGCAGCTCCGGCGGCTTGGTCCCGCTCTGGCACACCCACGGTGCAGCTCCAACAGCACAGGCCAGCAGGAAGAGGGGAAGATGCACAAGGGTGCGGCTGGGTGGAGGCCAGTGGGGCCGGGGCTCCGGGACTGGCCAGGCACCACGCTTGGCTCTGAGGGCCGGGCGTTCTGGGGCCACTGACCTGTTTCCAAACACCATGCTGAGCTCATCCAGAACTGCATTCAGCTTCACCTGAAGCTCCTTCAGACTGTCTGCAGTCTCAGGGTCCAGCTGCATCCACAGGAGGCAGGCTTGGCTCAGCTGCTTCTCTTAGGCCTTTCTTCCCTCCTGTGCCCCGACCCCTCCCTCCGAGGGCCTCTACCCCAATGCCGACTCAAATCTCTCAGCTCAGACCAGTCCAAACCCCAAGCTAAACTTCAGGTCCAGACCCGGTCAGGAGAGGGCAGAGTTCTGCAGCTGAGGAACTCGGGAACAAAGGGAGAATGCGGCAACCCTGGACCTTAGACCTACCTCCTTGCCTCCCATGGCCTCAAACATCTTCTCCAGCTGCACCCTCAGCTGCTGCATGTTGTTCATCAGGATGCAAGGCTGTGGGGACAGACGGAAGTGTGAAGTCTTGGCTCCATTCAGCACAGAACGCAGTCTAGGGCCCCTGCCTCTCTCACATGACTCCAAAAACCACAGGGAATTTACAGCACGTGTTACACCCGTCTCTGCCTAAGCACTGAGATCTGGAAGCAATGCTGACAGCTCTCCTTAAATGAAGACTAGAAGCAAATGTTTCTGCTTTAATCCTGAATAGGGGGAGCCCCAGGTGTTCATGGGATTACCCTTTATAACTCTCTGAATGTATTAAAAAAAAAAAAGAAAGAAAGAAAGACTAAGCAAAGGTCTAGCTCAGCAGAGGATAAATTACCAAATGGAGGCTCAAAGGAACTCCTTATCAGGTTCTTGTTATTTTGTGGCATCATCTCAAGCACAGCCCTGCTGGGAATCACAAGTCAGGAGCATCACCCTGCCCTCAGCTCTGAGGATAGTTTCAAAAGCGAAAAGCCTGGCCCTCACCATTTTCTCCTTTGTGCAGTAAGCTGGGAAGTTCTTTGATAAGATGTCTGCATATTCCATGAGCACCTTCCCGATGGTCTGAGAAGAAAGGGGAAGAGGAAGGAGAGGGGACCGTTAGCTTTCCCCATGAGGATCGTACCTGGGGTCACACATCTCCCAGAACAGTAACAACATGTACATAAAGAGGAATCTCAAAGTAGGGGACCAATCTCCCTCTCTACCCCACTGAAACAAACCCACCTGTCTGCCCCAGATTCAAGTAAAGGAGCATGGGGTGAGGCTGGGCTGTACCCAAAGGCCATCAGAAAGAGGGGTTGATCTCAGGTCTGTAGATAGGCCATGAGTGTAATGGAGTAAGGGGAAAAGGGTAGGAGGGTCACGGTACCTTAGCAAATCTCCTCATGTAGTGGGCAAGGATGTTGGGGTCTGGGCATTCCAATTTCCGGATGATCTCAAAGCTCTGATTGAGCTGTGTGAAGACGTCCACCACAGAGCAAGAGAAGAGTGCGTGCTCTGATGTCTGCTGGAACTAAGGAAGGCCACACACAGGGTCATCATCTGCAGCTGCGACCTCGTCCCATGTCTGCCAGGCCCTGAAGGGCTGTCTGCACAGCAGGGGCGGCGCCACGGCCCTGGACAGCCCTCCTTATGGACTCCACCAGGCGGGGACGGCCATCCCGGCTAGCGCCCAGGGACTCCTGCTGACAGCTAGTTGCTGGGAGACCCGGCTAGACACCTGTGAAGTTCAAGCCCCTGACTCACCCCATCCTTCTTATCTCGTTCCAAGGCCCCACGCAGGAATTCCAAGGACACATCCTCATTCTCGTCCAGCCACTGCAGGACAAACTGCTCAAACCACCTGCAGCCAGGCAGGAAGATGGAGAGGTTGGAGCTCATGCCTGGCAGCTGCCTGTGCCTGGCAGCAAGGATACAGGCAGTGCCCAGCCCCTGAGCCCCCCTTCCCTCTGCAGCCCCCACGTGATGACTCACGCTGGGTACTCGGGCACCTGGCCCTGGAGGGCAGGCAGATCCCGGACGTATTCATTGTGCAGCCACTTGACCTTGAAGTGCAGGTTCATGTAGTCAGCGCTCTTGCACAGCCTGTCCTTCTCATGCTCTGCTCGGGGGAGGGAGGCGGGGTCAGGTACCGCAGTGCAGGCCTCGCTTCCTGGGCTTTCCCAAGGCGGATCCAGCAGGGCGGCGCTACCAGATGTCTCAGAAGAAGGGGGGCGTCCCAGCACCTCCCCACAGCCATCTCCCCCTACCAGTGAGTATTCTGCTAAAAGCCTGACCCAAATCTTCCTTCAGAGGCTAAGTCAGACACCCAGATAAGGCCCACAGTCTTCCTGTGCTGGCTTTTGGAAGTGCAAGTGAGATGCCGGCCACTGGTGAAGAAGAGGAGAAAAGGACATGGGCGCTAAGGCTGACCAGTGGGGAAACAGCCCAGGACGTGAGAGGGACGACGCTTTACTTTACACTTTATCTTCCAGGGCTTTACTAATCCTAGTAGCTGAGCCATGTCCTCACATGGACTTAAATGCAGAGATGGGCAGTCATACATGACATACATGGGTTACTGACAGCCACACAGAGACAGGGAAAACCAAAGTGGGCCCAAGCTAACAGAAAGAGCAGTTGAGCAGCCACAGTGAACACAATCCTGAGGTAAACTGAACGGTCCCAGAGCAGAGCTGAAACACTGGAAAATGAACTCTCAGAGAAGTATGCAAATAAGTCAGTGTGGAAACCATGGAAACACAGCCAGATGAAAGAGCCACCCTGCTGCAGGAAATCAGATGCTTATGTGAAAGGTTATACAGACAAGTCTGCAGAGGCTTCTGGGAAATCTAGGATAAAGATCACCAACAGCTTGCCCAGAGAGTCTAGAGCACTGGCCACACCCACAGGTTTTCTTCATCTACCCCCTTTAGAGATGAAGCATTAATTTTGTTTGAATAATAAAAGCCAACTGTGTGCTTCCATATAACATAATGGCGAAAGCAAGCAAAATGGGGAGAATGCTGAGTGACAGGGCGGGGAAGGCCGCTGTCCTTGGGAACACTACCGCTCAACTCCGAGTTGCCGCGGCTGCTGCGCCTCCATGTCAGACAGGACAGCCAGCTGCCCTCGTGAATCAGAGCAGCAGACGCCCAGGGAGGAAACGCAAGTCTGGGATTCAGCCTCAAGAGGCTCCTTTGTCCCAGGAACGTCATCTCCCGGCACTGCACGCAGCACCGCCTCAACCCGAGGTGGCATTTGCAGACTCTTCTATGAAGCAGTGAGCCGGAGAAGAGGAAAAAGGAGTAAGGCTACAGGTAAAGGGACAACAACCAAAAGTGCTTACCGCCCAGAAAGAGGACTTTTCGTATGCGAATGGCAGTGCAGGCTTGTGACGAAGCAGAGACCCAACGGGCAATACAGAAAGGGAGCGAGTCAGGGACGCCAAAGAGACCCTCCCCGGGCGCCCCGTCCTCTCCCCGCTGCTGTCCTTAAACCAGGCCGAGAACCTAGAAACTAAGAAGGAACCACCCGGGGGGCCCGCTCTCCTTTCTGGTCAGCAGCCCACTGGGACAGGGGGCAGTGCTGCTCCATCCCTTCAGCGCTCCCTGATTCTTTTCTTCTAGGCACCTCCAAGCTACTGCATTTGCAGAGAAGTCTCACTTGCTCTGTCAACCCATAATCTGTACACTGGCCTCAATCCCTAATTTCTAATTAACTTCTGTGGTACAAAACCTAACAGGATGAATGATGAAACACTGGCCACACTTTATTCTAACAAGCCTCATAGAGTCATGTTCCAGTAGTTACTTGAGGCTATTGTTGGGGGGCAGGGGTGTTAGAGGGTGGTTGATCTGTTAAAAAGGGGCAATTGAGTAGCTCAACCTTCTCCTGCCCCTGACTTCCACGTTCCTCCCTCAATTCATCTTTCTCCTTGGAGAGTTCTTTCAACCTTGTGATTTCAACTACCAGACTGCTGAGTCTCCCCCAGATCTCTCTCTGGTTCTGATCATGTCTGTACGAGTCTCTGATGGAGCATCTCACTTTGCCTGGGTTTAACTCCAGTCACCATCTTTTGCTATCTTAACATCTCCAGCTGAAGGTGAACATAGTATACACACGCATCTTACCCTCTTGTTCAATACTGAGCATCACCTTCAAGTCTTCCTTCTTCCTATCTATTCACATCCATTTAACCCACCAATGCCTGTTAATTTCATCTCTAAAACTTCTCTGGAATTTATCCATTTCTTTATAGTCACACTTGTACCTGTCTGGGTCTCATCACCACCATCTCCAACCTGGATTACTATAATAGTCTCCAAACTGGTCCTCCTCCAACCTATTCTCCATACGGTAGCCAGAGTAAGTGGCTTTTCTGTATTAAAAATGTGGTCATGTTAATCCCTTGTTTAACCTGGGTTGCTGTTCAATGGTTCTCAATTGCCTCAGGATGGAGTCCAAAATCCTAAATATGGCTTAAAACCTCCGGTATGATCTAGCTGTATCCTGCTTCTCTGTCTTCACCTCTCACTCATCTCTTCCCCTACACTCTAAAGTGTTAATCACACTGAACTGCTGCATCCAGTTCCCGAAGCATGCCAGCTCTCTCTAGAACCCAAGTCTCCCAACATACCGTAACCTCTGCCTAAAATGTCTGTCTCTCCCTTCCCTGTCACGAGTGCCTTCCCTCCCCGCCAGCCAAGTTCTGTCATCTTTCAGGTGTCAGTCAGTATATCACCTCCTACAGAAAGCCCTCCCGTGCTCTTTCCAGGTCTGGGCTATACAATTCCCAGCACCCAATTTTTATTCCCTTGGGAGCACTTAAGTTTGAACTGTAACTGCCAATTTATAGGTCTGTCATCTAGACTGATCTGAGCTTCTCACCGGCTCGGACTATGGCTCATTTATCTCACTGGGGTCCCAACAACTAGCACAGTATGTGGCACAAAGAATGTACTCAATATGCTTGGTGAACAGGGTGGGGATTTACTGAAGAGACTTTCTGTTCTGTATCCTAACTGGGTCAGTAGTTACACAGGTGTACTTATTTGTCAAAACTCATCAAATTGTACTCTTAGAGTGTTATTTTATTTTATGCATATTATACCTCAATAAAGTTGACTTTCAAAAGTCTGAGTGAAGGTAGCATTTTAACAGTAGCAGTCAACACTATCCTTTTATCAACCAGGTCTCCAAACCCCTCCCCTTCTCTTGCCCTTCACCATTCTGACAGTCACTAAGCCCTGTCACAGCTTCCTTCAGATGTCTATCCAAGCCCATTCTTCCTCTAAGTTCTCTGCTATAATTCCAGCCCACCCCCCTGCCATAAACGATCACATTGTCTGCACCCAGCTTCCAGTCTCTCCCTGTTCTGCCTGCCCCCATTTTCCACTGAGGTAAAATCTTATAAAAATACTACTGTGTTAACACTGCATCTCTGCTCATGAGTCTTTAATAAATGTCAGGCAGTATGCTAAGTATGTTACATACATCTCAGCCACTTCATTAGCTCAGTGAAATAGATGCCATCATCACTCCCATTTTATAGATGAAAAAAAAATGGGAGCTCACAAGAGTTAAGTAGCTTAGTCTAAGAACACACTGTGCAGTAAGTGGTAAAACTGAGATTTGAAACCAGGTCAACATGAGTTCTTTCTTTAAAGCAGTTTTCAACTCTTTTATGTTTATTTTAAACATCAGCAGAATTCCCCTTTTGAAAGAAATTTCATTTAAAGCCTCATATAAAATTGATAAAAGCAGAGCTGACTTAGCAGGCAGCAGTTAGAAGTCCTGGAGCCCAGGACTGCACGCCCCTCTCCTGCCCCCACCTTCACCCTGCTCTCGCCGTTTCCCCTTTTTACTTATTTCCTCTGTTTGAAAAACCTCTGCCCAGCCTTACACTCTTGCTCTTGTGGAATTAATACACTTTTCACAGGTACTTGTCTTCCCGCCCCCGCCTCCCCAAATCTACAAGAGCTGGAGTTCTTTAAGAACTGGGGCAGTACTCCCCATCACACTCCCCACGTGCTGCCTGGGGGAAAGGGACATGTGACCAAGTCAGAGGCCACACCAGCTAAGGCATGGGCTGCAGCCCCAGGCATGACCCAGCGCAGACAGGAGGCAGCCTGCTCCGGGGAAGAGTTACAGACCGTGCCCGGACAGCATGTGACTGTCTCAAGGTAAGCACAGATCTGCAAGGTTTCTTTCAACCTCAAAACATACTGCTCCTAAACCTCAAACGTGTAAAAGTCTGAGAGGGTTACCTGTTTCCTCCCACCCTACCCAAATAACACACGCAGACTCTGGTTTGTCCTTGCTCCAGACTGCTCCCCCTCCATCCAGGTCCACTTTCATAGACTGAGAAGACGACTAGCGTAGCATACAGCCAAAGGAAATGCAGCCAAGTGAGTGAGCACAGATGGGGAGAAACAGGAAGGTCTGACACAGGTAGGGAGTGATCTCTTTGTGGGCCAAAGTGGGAAATGAACAGAAGAATAAGCAGAATGAACAAGATGAGTAATAACTGGTTCCATGGAAGAAGTGAGGGAAGAAGTATCTTTCTGGGTCTGTCACGTCAGTCTAGAACAACTTTCAAAGAAAGTCAGGCCAGGCAGTCTACGGTGTGAGAAAATAATCTTATCTATGTATTTAAAGTTCTATGATTCTGTAAAACTGTAAAGGCAAGTGTCATAAGACTATTCTCTAGGGAGTGGGCCACTTGAGAACAGCTAGCATGGGAAGAGTTGATCTCTGGGCTGGGAAAGTGTGAAATAGGCACTTGCTCTGGAGCTGGAAGGAGGAACCTATATCCACATAGCAATTCCCATTACTCCTTTGGTTGAAGCTTTACCTACCCAAGGTCTCCTGAGGCCTATCACCCACTATGCCTAGAATCCCTCTAGTTTCTCACTGAACTATTCACCTAGAACATGTAGTTGTCTGAGAGAAGAAAGGGATGGCAAATAGGTGCTTTGGCTAGGGGTTTGCAGCCCACTGCCATGGGCACACCCTTACCCTCCAGTGCATATTTCATGTCTTGGGCAAAGAGTTGCCACATCACTTCTGCGCTGACTTTTCCCACATTCAACTCCTGGGGAAACCTGGATGATGGAAGAAGACACAGTCAGAGAATATGGCAGAGGCATTTGATTTGAGTAATTCTAAGGCCAATAGGACTAGTTCTTGGAGGTCAGATTGAAGAGAGGAGAAGCCTAGGAAACAGGGCCAGGCTCCAACTGCAGAATAAGGACCCAGGGCCAGTGGCAGGCAGAGGGACACATTGGGGCAGAGGATCCCCTCAGGCAAGATGGCCCTACGGGAGATGATGCCTAGAAGGCAGGGAACTCTGGCCAGGAGGAGAAGGGTTGAGGCTGAAAGACAAGCCCAGGCTAAATAAGCTAGCAGAAGGAGCAAGAAGTTGGGCATCAGAAGGCTCTCTTTATTCACAGTGGACAGACACATGCAGGCCTGGTCCCTGGGGACCCCAGGGACGCCAAGGGCAGCCACTCCCAGAGGTCTCTCTCCAGGGAGGCTGGCTCAGTCTGGGCGGGGCCCCTCATTATGTTTCCACACCTGTCTCCAGAAAGAGTTACCCAGACAGATACAAGGGACAGAGGGACAGATGGACGAACAGGAGGAAGAGGTGGCACTGTGAACACACAGAGACAGGAAAGAAAGAGGCTGTTAGACAGGGGGACAAACCAACCACCAAACAGAAAGGCCAAGTGCGGTGACACTTACTGGTTCAGAACGAGGGTGTAGGAATTCTTATCTTCCTCTATGATTGACACAATGAGTGTGATGAGTTTGGGCCAGAAATCCAGGTTCCTAATGCTGGGCCCCTGTTCCTCTGGAGGCAGCTCCTGATTCTTATTCCCGAGAAGATGGTGATAGATAGTGAGAGTCAGAGGAGAATATGGAGAGTCTTCCTCTCCCCCTTCCCCACGCCATGCCCCATCCTTTAGAATCAGGCACCCTTCCTCTCCTATACCCTGTCTTCCACAAGACACCACCGCCCGTTCTATCAGAGCGGTGACCACTGGGACCACTTGAACAGAAAGAATCTGTCCCTGAGAACTTCTCTCCCAAGCTCCAGAGCACTGCTTTAATAAGCTTGATCAGTCCAGGAGACATAAAGATGCCTGTCTCCCTTCCTTCTTCTCCCAGTAGCTATGAGCATAGTGAATTCCTGGTTGAAGTAAACAGCCCCTTCAGTCTAAATAGGTCTAGTTCCATGTGATCCCCACTGGCAGTTCTTCTATTCTAGTGGTGGCCCTCCTCTAACATCACCCACTGCCCCACCACACACAAGTACATCTCAGCTCTGAGAAGTTCCTTCAAGTTCTGCAGGAGCTACAGAACAGATCCAGCATGCAGGCTGGCCCAGCCCTCAGGCAAGCAAAATTTCCCTTAGCCTCCTGAAAGTCATTAGGGTGAAGAACTGCATTTGGAAGTTATTTGCCTAGCTGGATAAGAAAAAGCCTTGGGGGAGCCAAGAATATTCAATGCGGAAAGGATAGTCTCTTCAATAAACGATGTTGGGAAAACTGGATATCCACAAGCAAAAGAATGAAATCAGACCCATATCTTATACCAGCCACCAAAACTAACGCAAAATGGATTAAGGACTTAAATGTAAGACCTGAAACCATGAAACTCCTAGGAAAAAAAAACATGGAAAAAGCTCCCTGACAGTCATTTTGGATATGACAACAAAACCAAAAATCAAAAAGTAAGACTATATCAAACTAAAAGGTTTCTACACAGCAGCAAAAGAAACAACAAAATAAAAAGACAACCTACAATTGGTGGAAAGTATTTGTAAACCACCTATCTGATAAGGGGTTAATTCCCCAAATAGATAAGGAACTCAAACAACTCAACAGCAAAAAGCAAAACAAACAAAAAAAAACCCCAAACTGACAAAAAAAATGGGAAGAAGACTTAAACAGGTATTTCTCCAAAGGAAACACACTAATGCCCAACAAGTACATGGAAAAGTTTTCAATATCACCAATCACTGGGGATGTGGATGTGACTGGTGATGGAAGTAAAGTCTGATTCTGTAAAGAGCAATATTGCATAGGAATGTGGAATGTTAGGTCCACGAATGAAGGCAAATTGGAAGTGGTCAAACAGGAGATGGCAAGAGTGAACGTCAACAATTTAGGAATCAGTGAACTAAAATGGACTGGAATGGGTGAATTTAACTCATGACCATTATATCTACTACTGTGGGCAGGAATCCCTCAGAAGAAATGGAGTAGCCATCATGGTCAACCAAAGAGTCTGAAATGCAGTACTTGGATGCATTCTCAAAAATGACAGAATGATCTCTGTTCGTTTCCAAGGCAAACCATCCAACAGCACAGTAATCCAAGTCTCTGCCCCGACCAGTAATGCTCAAGAAGCTGAAGTTGAACAGTTCTATGAAGACCTACAAGAACTTCTAGAACTAACACCCCAAAAGGATGTCCTTTTCATTATAGATGACTGGAATGCAAAAGTAGGAAGTCAAGAAATACCTGGAGTAACAGGCAAATTTGGCCTTGGAGTACAGAATGAAGCAGGGCAAAGGCTAATAGAGTTTTAACAAGAGAACGCACTGGTCATAGCAAACACTTTCTTCCAACAACACAAGAGAAGACTCTACACGTGGACATCACCAGATGGTCAACACCGAAATCAGACTGATTATATTCTTTGCAGCCAAAGATGGAGAAGCTCTATACAGTCAGCAAAAACAAGACTGGGAATTGACTGTGGCTCAAATGATGAACGTCTCATTGCCAAATTCAGACTGAAATTGAAGAAAGTAGGAAAAACCACTAGACCATTCAGCTATGACCTAAATCAAATCCCTTATGATTACGCAGTGGAAGTGAGAAATAGATTCAAGAGATTAGACCTGATACAGAGCCTGAAGAACTATGGACGGAGGTTCATGACACTGACTAGGAGGCGGGGATCAGACCACCCTCGAGAGAAAGAGATGCAAAATGTCCAAACGGCTGTCTGCGGAGGCCTTGCAAACAGCTGTGAAAAGAAGAGAAGCGAAAGGCAAAGGAGAAAAGGAAAGAGGTGCCCATTTGAATGCAGAGTTCCAAAGAACAGCAAGGAGAGATAAGAAAGCCTTCCTCGGTGATCAATGCAAACAACTAGAGGAAAACTATAGAATGGAAAAGACTAGAGATCTTTTCAAGAATATTTGAGATACCAAGGGAACATTTCATGCAAAGATGGGCTCAATAAAGGACAGAAATGGTATGAACCTAACAGAAGCAGAAGATACTAAGAAGAGGTGGCAAGAATACACAAAGAACTGTACAAAAGAGATCTTCATGACCCAGATAATCATGGTGGCCTGATCACTCACCTAGAGCCAGACATCCTGGAATGTGAAGTCAAGTAGGCCTTAGGAAGCATCATTATGAACAAAGCTAGTGGAGGTGATTGCATTCCAGTTGAGCTATTTCTTTTTTTTTTTTCAGTTGAGCTATTTCAAACCCTAAAGGATGATGCTGTGAAAGTGCTGCACTCAATATGCCAGTAAATTTGGAAAACTCAGCAGTGGCCACAGGACTGGAAAAGGTCAATTTTCATTCCAATATCAAAGAAAGGCAATGCCAAAGAATGCTCAAACTACCACACAATTGCACTCATCTAACACGCTAACAAAGTAATGCTCAAAATTCTCCACGCCAGGCTTCAACAACATGTGAACCAAAAACTTCCAGATGTTCCAGCTGGATTTAGAAAAGGCAGAGGAGCCAGAGATCAAATTGCCAACATTCGCTGGATCATTGAAAAAGCAAGAGAGTTCCAGAAAAACATCTCCTTCTGCTTTATTGACTATGCCAAAGCCTTTGACTGTGTGGATCACAACAAACTGAGGAAAATTCTTCAAGAGATGGGAATACCAGACCACCTGACCTGCCTCCTGATAAATCTGTACACAGGTCAAGAAGCAACAGTTAGAACTGGACATGGAACAACAGACTGGTTCCAAAGGAGTACATCTGGGCTGTATACTGTCACCCTAGTTATTTAACTTATATGCAGAGTATATCATGAGAAACGCTGGGCTGGAGGAAGCACAAGCTGGAATCAAGATTGAAGGGAGAAATATCAATAACCTCAGATATGCAGATGACACCACCCTTATGGCAGAAAGTGAAGAAGAACTAAAGAGCCTCTTGATGAAAGTGAAAGAGGAGAGTCAAAAAGTTGGCTTAAAACTCAACATTTAGAAAACTAACATGATGGCATCTGGTCCCATCACTTCATGGCAAATATATGGGGAAACAATGGAAACAGCGACAGACTTTACTTTGGGGGGCTCCAAAATCACTGCAGGTGGTGACTGCAGCCATGAAATTAAAAGATGCTTGCTCCTTGGAAGAAAAGTTATGACCAACCTAGGCAGCATATTAAAAAGCACAGACATTACTTTGCCAACAAAGGTCCATCTGGTCAAAGCTATGGTTTTTCCAGTAGTCATATATGGATGTGAGAATTGGACTATAAAGAAAGCTGAGCGCCGAAGAATTGATGCTTTTAAACTGTGGTATTGGAGAAGACTCTTGAAAGTCCCTTGGACTGCAAGGAGATCCAACCAGTCCATCCTAAAGGAAATCAGTCCTGAATATTCATTGGAAGGACTTATTTTGAAGCTGAAACTCCAATACTTTGGCCACCTGATGCAAAGAACTGACTCACTGGAAAAGACCCTGAAGCTGGGAAAGATTGAGGGAGGGAGGAGAAGGGTATGACAGAGGATGAGATGGTTGGATGGCATCACCAACTCAATGGACACAAGTTTGAGGAAGCTCCAGGAGCTGGTGATGGACAGGGAAGCCTGGCGTGCTGCAGTCCATGGGGTTGCAAAGAGTCGGACAGGATTGAGCGACTGAATTGAACTGAACTGAATCATTCAGTTCTGGACCGCACAGAAGCGTGCCGGCTGCAACGGACCACATAGAAATGTGGCCGTGAGGAGCTACGCCTCACCCAAGGTCGGGGCGGTGACGGAGAGCACCAGGCTGCGACGGCGCAGGAGCGGCTGAGAGGAGCTACCCCATGCCCGAGGTCAGGGGAGGTGGCCGAGAGGAGCTACCCCACGTCCGAGGTCAGGGGCTGTGGCCGAGAGGAGCTACCCCACATCCAAGGTCAGGAGGGGCAGCCGTGAGGAGATACTCCTCATCCAAGGTCAGGAGGGGCGGCTGCGCTTTGCTGGAGCAGTCGTGAAGAGATACCCCATGTCCAAGGTAAGAGAAACCCAAGTAAGACGGTAGGTGTTGCGAGAGGGCATCAGAGGGCAGACACACTGAAACCATAATCACAGAAAACTAGCCAATCTGATCACAGGACCACAGTCCTGTCTAACTCAATGAAACTAAGCCATGCCGTGTGGGGCCGCCTAAGATGGACGCGTCACGGTGGAGAGGTCTGACAGAATGTGGTCCACTGGAGAAGGGAATGGCAAACCACTTCAGTATTTTTGCCTTCAAACCCCATGAACAGTATGAAAAGGCAAAATGATAGGATACTGAAAGAGGAGCTCCCCAGGTCGGTAGATGCCCAATATGCTACTGCAGATCAGTGGAGAAATAACTCCAGAAAGAATGAAGGGATGGAGCCAAAGCCAAAACAATACCCAGTTGTGGATGTGACTGATGATAGAAGCAAGGTCCGATGCTGTAAAGAGCAATATTGCATAGGAACCTGGAATGTTAGGTCCATGAATCAAGGCAAATCGGAAGTGGTCAAACAGGAGATGGCAAGAGTGAATGTCGACATTCTAGGAATCAGCAAACTAAAATGGACTGGAATGGGTGAATTTAACTCAGATGACCATTGTATCTACTATTGTGGGCAGGAATCCCTTAGAAGAAATGGAGGAGCCATCATGGTCAACAAAAGAGTCCAAAATGCAGTACTTGGATGCATTCTCAAAAATGACAGAATGATCTCTGTTCATTTCCAAGGCAAACCATTCAATATCACGGTAATCCAAGCCTATGCCCCAACCAGTAACGCTGTAGAAGCTGAAGTTGAACGGTTCTATGAAGACCTACAAGACCTTTTAGAACTAACACCAAAAAAAAGACATCCTTTTCATTATAGGGGACTAGAATGTAAAAGTAGGAAGTCGAGAAACATCTAGAGTAACAGGTAAATTTGGCCTTGGAGTACAGAATGAAGCAGGTCAAAGGCTAATAGAGTTTTGCCAAGAGAACACGCTAGTCATAGCAAACACCCTCTTCCAACAACACAAGAGAAGACTCTACACATGGGCATCACCAGATGGTCAATACCAAAATCAGACTGATTATATTCTTTGCAGCCAAAGATGGAGAAACTCTATACAGTCAGCAAAAACAAGACTGGGAGCTGATTGTGGCTCAGATCATGAACTCCTTATTGCCAAATTCAGACTTAAATTGAAGAAAGTAGGGAAAACCACTAGACCATTCAGGTATGACCTAAATCAAATCCCTCATGACTATACAGTGGAATTGAATCATTAGGGAAATGCAAACCAATGAGGTATCACCTCATATCTGTTAGAATGCCTTTTATCAAAAAGAGAAGAGATAAATGTGGGTGAGATGTAGGTTATATCCCTAGTGCTTGACCGTGTCCAAAGAACAGATAGATGAATGAATCAACGACTGAAGGTCAGTAGAGGGAAATGAAAGACACTAAGGGGTTTACTTCGGGCTTCCCTGAAAGCTCAGTTGGTAGAGAATCCATCTGCAATGCAGGAGACCCCAGTTTGACTCTTGGGTCAGGAAGATCCGCTGGAGAAGTGATTAGCTACCCACTCCAGTATTCTTGGGCTTCCCTTGTGGCTCAGCTGGTAAAGAATCTGCCTGCAATGTGAGAGACCTAGGCTTGATCTCTGGGTTGGGAAGATCCCCTGGAGAAGGGAAAGGCTACCCACTCCAGTATTCTGGCCTGAAGAATTCCATGGACTGTATACATGGGGTCACAAAGGGTCGGACACGACTGAGTGATTTTCACTTTCACTAAGGGTTTACTTCAGTACAAATAATGAGAAAATAAGAGTGAGAGAAAGTTAAAAAAAAAACACAGCAAAATAAAAAGGCTAAAGAAAGTCCTTGAATGGTTTATAAGGCCTCTTTCAAAGTCTAGATTTATCTAAAAGTAGGTCTGACTCCTCTTTGTGACCGCATGGACTGAAGCCAAAAGGTTCTTCTGTCCAAGAATACTAGAGTGGGTTGTCATTTCCTTCTCCAGGGGATCTTCCTGAGTCAGGGATTGAACCTGGGTCTCCCTCATTGCAGGCAGACTCTTTAACAACTAAGCCACCAAGGAAGACCTAGGGCAATAGAGGTCAAGTATTCAGACAGACTCTCGCATAACTGAAAGATAAAAGCTAAAAATAGTGTCTTTCCCCAACAGAGAGAACCTGTAGACGGATGACAAAGCCTTGAGTGTGGCAAGCTAAGCAAAGGCTCCAGTAGCTCAGATCTCAGGGGAAGGGAGCCTGGAACACAGAGGTGTTCACATGAGTCAGAAGAAAATTAACTTCAGGGGGAAAGCAGACTCTAGGAAGGACTAAGAATTCACCTACTCACTCCCTGAACTGAGTTCAAATTTAGGTCCCTTTCTTCAATAACAAAGTAAAATTTATTATTGCTGTTTCTGTTCAACTCAGTTATGTGACATCCTGTCTGATGGTTCCTATCCATCTACAGATGTCTCGCATGGTCTAGATGGTCCCCACTCCACAACTCACTCACTCACTGCTGAGAATCAAGGACTTTTCCTGAGCTCCCTTCCACCACAATCACAGGAAAGAAAGCTGAGGCTTCGAGAAGCACTGACAGCCGGCCCCACCCGAGCCCGACCCTCTTACCAGCTGGTACTGGCGGCTGTACAGGTCATGGCAGTTGTTGAAGATATACTCATACGTTGAGTTCAAACAGGCCTTCACACAATCTTTTACCACCTGGCTGGCTCTTGGAGGGCTCTGAAGTTCTTGTACCTGCCAATTAATTTAAAAAAATATGGGTCCAGAGTCCTGCTGACCTGAGTGAGATCTCTTCCTAGAAGTGCCCCCAAACTATCCCAGATTCCTTCATCTTTCTCGAGGTCCCTGGGCCTTGCCCTGAGATGAAACTGTCAGGACAACTGACGGAGAGAACTACCTATTCCATCCTTCTTGATCCATGATCTTCTTGGAAGTAACTCAGGAACAGATGTATGGAAATATGGGCTTAGAGGTGATGGATCCTATAGCCTTAGACTACACTCAGTGATTCTTAGCTTCCATGTCCCTGGGGCCACGTCCCCGGCCTAGCACCACCCAGCCCAAATTTATCTCTTACCTTCATTCGGAAGAAAGTAATGCTGGTCAGCAAATCCACTGTGGACTTTAAGTCCTGAAGTCGCTCAGGGCTCCCAGCAGGGAAATTATTCTGTTGCAAACCAAGCAAATGTAAGAGAGGAATAGAAGAACATGAAAGCCTTCCCTGCCAAAAGCAAGAGATAAGAAGCTTCCTAAGGACCACCCACAGGGATCTTTCCTAGTGAAGCAGAACAAAAGTGCTGTAAGACTACTGTCTCTCTCTCTTTTCCATGGACTCAGCCCTTGCCAAAAGCAGGTGTTAATAACCCCAGGCCCAGAAAGCAACACATCCTACCCCCAACTCTACTTCCCATGCAACATGTGAGTATTTGCACAAATAAACATACAGACATTCACACACACACACACACACACTTTTTCTTGGGTGAAGAGTCTTACACCCAAACAGTGAGTTCTTCAGAAGTTACAATCTAACTGTATATCATGGAATATAAGTGGAGCCACACTACAGAACGGACTGGGATCCAGGACGTATACTTTCTGTACAGTGGATCCCGGTTACTCCACCATTCTGGAGCCAGCAGATGGCAAAGCTGTGAGCAGAACTGCTTTTGGAGTGAGTTCCTTAGGATCTTTCCACCTTAGGATCTTTCTTTCCTTTTGGCATGAGTTTCAGGGAGAAGCTGCCAAGGAGAGCTTAAGGAAGATGCTGCACCATTCTCCATTTTAAGGGTTGCTTTTTTTAAACCTTCAAAGGGCTACTTATATGCCAAATATAAGATATACAGTCAACTCTCCATTATTCGTGCAAATGGAGGGCGCTGAAGGTGCAGATAATTAAAATTGCACTTCTTGACTTTGAGGTTGTTTTATACTTACTTTTTAATGTGGGTATATTGCCTGTTCTGGAAATTCACAACACTTTAAAGCAAGTAATGAAGTCATTCTAAGAAGGCCTAACTTAGGAAGAACAAAAAAAACTGCCCATTTCCCTGTCCTGATCTAGACACTCACCTTCCTGCTACATCTCTGTCCTCCCTCCATTCTAGAAACGGACATATCTGCTACAAATTACTGGCCCAAGCCAAGCTACTCTCTTTTCCCTTAGCCAGATTCACACACCTTGCCTGGAAAATGAGGAGAATGTGGCAAGACACAACAAGAAAACTTAACTATCTATGTTTTAAAGGGCATTTCTGGAAGAGATTATCCTTAGGAGACTCCCTCATGGGAATGCCATCAGAGAGTTTGGTAGGGTGACATGTGCGGGGTTAGAAAGCCAACTATCTATAAAGAGCAGCTACACCTGCTACTGTTTAAACACTGTATGGTCCCTGGAGTTAGAAGACCCACAGGTGTCAGTGATGTTGGCCATACTCAGATGTGATGAAAAGGACTAATTTTCCTTGCCTTCAATTTTTATAGTTGTGATTGGCCCATAGTCTCTCTAGACTGATCTTGATATTATGCTTCGTCCCACCCCACAGCCATGTCTTCACTCACCCTGTAGGTAGAGAGGTCAATCCTTAGTGAATTGTGCAGCTGGTCCAGGAGTTTCACAAATCTCTCTTTCTGAGGGTGGTAAATAACAGAGAAGAAAAAAGGTCAGTTCCTGAGCCCTCAGACTGTAGCAAAAAGAGAACCATCTCGGGGTGAGGAGAAAACTCTGAGTTGGGGACACATCGGGTCTCGTATTTGCCAAAGAGGAGAACAACAAACCACGCGAAGGAGAAACGATAGGTCGTTCGCGTTCCATCTCTTAGCACTCGCACTGGGGACTCTTCCCACACTGGCAAGAGGAGATATGTTTCTGTGACTAGAAACAGCATTTTATACAAATCAAGAGGAGATGACCAGTGCATCTGCATCCCGCTGGGACTCTAACTCATCTCAGTCAGACAAAAGGAAACTCCAGACACAGTCTCCACCTTATTCCTGAGTCTGTGGTGTTCTAACTTATCTTGGGATAGCTCATAACAGTGAAACAGCCATAGGCTGGCAGTGATGAGGGGAGAGAGAAATAGTGATACGTTTGGAAGGTGATCAGTGATACATCTGGCAGGTGGAACCACATTGCATATCATTTCCCTTAGTATATACATTTAAAATGTCAAAATAAATAACAAATACTATTTGATAGTTTATTTTTAGAAAAGTATAATTAAACATGGAACATGTTCCTGTAGGCTATTCGTATAGCAGTCCTAGAACTCACATATTGATAATATTATATAGCATTAGATATTAAGCAAATAGATACAGTGAAGAGACAGAAAGGAACAGATATTTGACTGGCTTAGTCAATGACACTAATTCCTCTACAGAAAGACTATCAACATCAAAAAAGTGATTACTACCAAGGAAAAGCACTCAGAGACCAGAGATGCTGATTTGGGAGTATCAGTAATTTTGTCTCTAAAGAGCAGTCTTTGTGGTGGATCAGAAATATTCCATCCAGTTTATACTGAACTTCCATCAGGTGACATTATGTGCAATGATTCAACTTCTCAAATATCTTAACAACAGGAAAGGGTATACCCTGGATCAGGAAAACAGTCCAGACACTAAGAAAGGGTTAAGTTCAGGTATGTACTGGTATTCTTGCTTAGATGTCAGACTCACATGAACTTAAGTGATACAAATCTGTCAGAGAGAAACTGAATAATAAGAAGAAGGTTCCTTTGTGAACCGGCGGGGCTGAAGAACATGGTGACTCAACCAAGTTTTTGGCCCAGAGAGGTAAGCCCAGGTTGTGCCCCTACCAAACCACCATGGTGCTATTCCACCTTTTCTCATTTATCCATATCTGCGGAGAGTCTACTAGTATAGACTAAACACCCATAAGGAAACAAGTTCACTATCTAGGTGGCACTATATATTTGAATTTTTAGGCATATCAGCTCTGCAGTACCAATTGAAAAATCAAACTCTTGTTAATTGATAACAATCAGGTAACATGTCTTAATATCACACTCACCCCAAAGTTGGAGGCTGCAAAACGATCAGATGCAGAGACATTGGTGGAGGCAGTTGTGTGGGCATAGTAGGCATTGATGTTGGCCAGTAAGGTGCTCATCACTGCTGGCACACCAGGACACATATACTTGGAGGACAAACATGCAAAATGCCTGAAAAACAGCATCTTCAGCCTCAAAGACTCTTCAGGGTTTGTGGCAAAAGCCAAGTAATCAAAAGATCCCACTCTTGTGTATGAAGCTTATGATCACCTTGGCAGACAAAGAATTTCATAATTTATTTATTCAAATATACATTCAATGAACACCTACTATGTGCCAGGCCCTACGCTAAGTGCCAGAATCCAAAGAGGTGATAGCCTGGCAAGTGGCAGAAAGTAAGTCAGTAACTTAAGGCATGCTATGCAAAAATTCTCTGGGAACATACAGGAAGGTCATCTAAATTAGAATGGCTGGGAGCTAGAACGGACTAGAAAAAAGGCTTCTCAAAGAAGAGATGGTTGAAACAAGTCTTAAAAGATAGTAAGAATTAATCATTGGAGAAGTATGCAGGCAAAGGGAAACTATTTCAAAAACAAATCTCTTCATGAAGAGAGTCATTCATTTGGGAAACCTTCCTTATAGCCATTGTTCAAGCGTTTGATAGACAAACACTAAGAAAGGACGGAGGAGCAGCAGAGAACAGACAGTAAAAAGGGTTTGTCCCAGATGCTACAGGGCTTTTTAAACAAAGGTTTACTGTGATCAGATTAGTTTTTCAAAAAGGTCACTTTGATGGTAAAAATCAGAAAAGAAAACTTGGAGAGAGGTAAGACTAAGACAGAAAGACCAATTGGAGAGTTATGGCACTCACTCAGAAAAGAAGCAACAAGGTTCCAAATGGATCAAAGAAATGGTTAATAAGAGCACAGACCCAAGATCCAGACTCCAGGGTTGAGTCACAGCTCCACCACTCAGGGACCTTAGATAAATTACTTCAACTTCTTTATGCCTGTTTTTTATCTACAAAATGGAAATAATAACGACCTGGGGATGAAATGAGTTAACATTCATAAATTACTTAAACCAGTGCCTGGCACGTAAGGAAATGGTAATATAGAAGTTGCTGTTATTATCATTATTACTGAGCTATAGCAATACTGATAGGTTAAAAACATTTCTAGGAGGTAGAATCTAGAGGTTTTAGAGACTGATTGCATGGTGGTAGTAAGAAAAAAAAGTTTTTAGGCTGACATCTGAATTTCTGAGTTTGAATACTGGGTAATACTGTAATTACTCAGTAATTACTGGGTAATTACTGAGTTTGGATAACTGGGTAATAAACTGTTCCATTTACTAAAATAGGAAATACAGGAAGAACAGAACAGATTTGCTAGAGATAATGTTGATTTGGATTTTGATCATATTGAGTTTGCAATGCCTGTGGGAATACCCAGAAAGCAAAGCAAAATGGATCTGAAACTCAGGAAAAGATCTGGTCTGGAGAAAGAGATCTGGGAGTCCTAAGCTCAAAAGTAGTAGCTGAGGTTATAGGCTTGAATGAAGTCATCCAGGGAGCGTGAACAGAGCAAAAAAGGCAGAGGGGCTGTTCTCCAACCTCATTCCTCAACATGTTTCTCCATCTAGACTAAACTTCTTGGAGTTCTTTGAATAGTCTATGCTGTGTTGCATCTGAGCATCTCTGCACATGTCCTACCAGAAATGCCCTTCCCTCTTTTCTGTATTTCAAGTGTCAGCTCTTCAACAGTTTCCCTCACAGGCTTCCCCTAAAATTCAGATGCTCTCATAATACACTGTGATTACTTCTCGATAGCACTTATCACATTATAATGCAACTGTTTGTTTACTGCTCTCCTGCTACACCAAGTTCCCCAAACACAAAGGCCCCCTTATTCATCTTTGTGTTCTCAGCATGTGGCGCAACATGTGACACATTCAAAGAACTAAGTCAAACTAAATAAAAGCAGCACAGCCAGGGCACCAGCTACCTTCTGCTTACCCAGGGCTGTTTCCCGTGCAGAGCTCTAGTGGCAGCCCCTCCAACACACAGTCTATACCTCTTCTCATAGTAGGCAGGGATTTCTGTCACAGCACGTGTACCCTGTACGCTCAGGTCTGTGATGACTGGGCAAATCTGTCCTTGTATACACACCCATGCCCTGGGAATTCTGGGGTAGACAGACAACTCCCCTCTCCCCGAGTTACTGATAAACACACTCCCTTCATACATATACTCTCTCTGCCTTGGGCTACAGATCCACCTCACCCAGCTCAGAGAGGGAAAGAATGAATCACTGCATACTACCCGACTAGGGATCTGTCTGCTCCATCAGTGTACCTCCACTAGCTATTTCAAGAGTTAGTAGCCATTTCCCAGGGCCCCAGGGGAGCCTTACGTCATGGCCTGATATATGGACTCAATGCCATAGCGCATGGCAAATTCATCCACAATTTCCTGGGCAGTCTCATCAAAGTACACCTTCCACGCATCGTCTCCTCGAGCCTCAGGGATCTGGACTCCTCCACTGCCCTGAATGTCCGTGAGGTAATGGAAGAGGTTCTATAGGAGACACAGTAAAATATATATTGGTATTAAAGAGTTAAACTATATATTAGGAAAAAACCCTGCTGGTAAAGACCAGGAGAGTGTGAATAGGGTTCAACAGAGATTCTGTCCTTCAAGTCACTGCTCAGTAACTCCTATGGCCCCAGCAGTCTGTTCTCATGTTAGTGAAAGAGAACTGGGGCTGGGACTGTTTCTTGGGCTGTCTGCCACAGCACAGTGAGCCAAGGATAAAATAAAAATGGGCTCCAGAACTTCAAGCAGCTAGCCATCCTACTTATTGTCAAAGGCACCTCCCAACCTAGCTCTCCAGCACCCCACCTCCCAGGAGCTGGCTCACCTCGTGGAGACACGTGTACTGCACGTGATATGGGGCGACCTTCTCCTCCCCCTTGATCTCCACGCTGATTTGCAGTCGGATGGCCCCTGAGACGGCTGACTTGTCCGTCCTCTTCTCTAGGAAGGAAAGAAGACTGGAGATTGACAACCATGCAACTGCAGATAGCACAGACAGCTCCCATCCCAGCTTAACCCAAAAGAAAGGAGGCCCTGACACAAGTGTTCACCAAACAGGCGAACTCACTGCAGTGACCGTATGCTTCACAAACACCCCAAACCTGGCTGGGCGGGAGAAAAGAAGTGCCCAGTGGGCTAAAGGCACAAGGGGTGAGATCTCAGGTTCTGAAAGCTGGAAAAAATGTTCAGCTAGAGTGCGCCCCAGACACCCCCAGTCCTCCGTCCCCGTCTCTATCTGTGGTGGGTTCTCTGCTGGGAAAGCAAGCTCTGTATGGAGATGTATATGCTCTGGGGCCCGAGTGGTGGACTCGGTAGACAGGGTTTTCTCCAGGTTCCCCAGTCATGCTCTCCCTTCCCAGAAGCTTTCTCTGGTCCTGCTTCCTCACCCAAGTTGTACCAGACGTCCATTTCGCCACTCAGCGTTCGAACCTCAATGATGGTTTGGCCGAGGAAATCATCAGACTCTCGCTTTAGCCGCTGCTTTACTCGTGACTTGATGTCATCATCCTCATCCCACACACGTACCTTAATGCGGTCGGAAGAGTTGTGGCACTCACTGCAAGAGTCAGCAGGTTCTGTTACGGACGGACCCGGCAGCCCTCTCTCTTATGACTCCCGCTTCCTTCCCAAGGCTCTACCAGCTGCACTTGAGGCTGGCAGAGGAGGAGAAGGAGGCAGAGAGCACTGGTACTCAAGTCCCCAGTGAGTCAGGCTATCTGAGCAAATGGCTCTCCACTCCTTAGCCTGGGTAGTTCTCTGCAAACTGTTGTCCAGTCCTGACCACACTGGTCAAAAGCGGGGAGGAGAGGAGTAATCAGGGACAATTTTGATTTCCTGCCAGCTAGCTGTATCAACGAAACCAACAGAAAACAGCCTGATAGATGCCGCAGAACCCTAGGAAGCAGTTGGTAGTTCCCTCCCCAGAGTCCTATATGAAGTCCATAAAGATGTTAAATGTTCATGGTAAGCCCATCTGGTCATATTTGCTTTGGTTTTCTACCTAACATCCCCATATATCTTGGAATGTGCTTGGTGAACTTCTCCCATTCTCCTTTTTTTTTTTTTAAATCATGCTTTAATATCCACTTGCCTTGTCATTTTCTCTGTGGTGCTTGCTTTGGAGGGGTAGTTTGCCAGGTACCTCCCTCACACTCCCCATCCCCAGCAGTTGCTTTTTGGATCCCTGTTGCCTTATCTAAAAGTTGTACTTGGCAGAGTTTGCTGCTCCTTACCCTATGTTCTCATAATGTCTTTGCACATTCTGTTAAAATATTATAGGATAACTACTGGTCTACTGAAAAATAACAGACAAATCATCAATAAGCCTCTTAAAGCCAGGCATTGTCTTACACATTTTTAGATATACAATACCATGTAGAGTGTCTTATACAGAATACAAATGTATGTTAGTTACTCAGTCATGCCTGGCTCTTTGCAACCCCATGGACTGTAGCCCACCAGGCTCCTCTGTCCATGGAATTCTCCAGGCAAGAATACTGGAGTGGGTAGCCGTTCCCTTTCCAGGGGATCTTCCCAACCCAGGGATTGAACCTGGGTCTCAGACTGCAGGCAGATTCTTTAACATCTGAGCCACCAGGGAAGCCCATACAGAATACAAATTGCTTACTAAACGAAAAGTGGGCAAAACTGACTATAGAGCCAATTCATCTGAATTAACCGTAAGTATCACTTCTCAGCCTTTTGTCAAGATCAAGAGTAGAATTAACCATAAATAATATTCAAGCAGGAACCAGTCAGCTTCTTGAAAAACAGGTGCTCCCCTCAGTAACTATTGCTTCTGGACTGGTGATTGCTTTTATAGGCCCCAATCCCTTTTCCCAATCTCCTTCCAAGAAGCCAAGAGCAGAAGGTCTCTACATAAGCTGTCTGTTTGGCTGATTCAGACTCAGTCCGGGTCCTAAGCATTAACGGGGGTGTGATAAAGCATCTGGATTCACCAGACACCAGTCCAGGTTCTAGGCTACAGCGTGCCATTTTTCAGCGGCCATCCCTTGCTGTCATATGAAATAGTCTGTACAAAAGTGAGGTACTGAATAGAGGAGAAGGGAGGGGAAGCTGAGGCAGAAAGAAAAGCAGAGCCCTTCAGGGAAATGGAAAATTCTCTAAATCCAAGCTTTCTATCTTCAAGTCACGATTTTCCACTTGTAGGACAAGCTGTTCCCGCCCCACTCCCTAGAAGAGACTAACTCTTCCTAGGGGTTAGGAAAATGAAAAGTCTAGCATTACAGGATGGCAGGGCTGGAAGGCGCAGAGTTGCATGGCAGTCTCTGGCTCTGTCACTCAGCTGTAGCAAAATCTTGCTAGCACTAGAAAAAGCAGTATGGTTTGCCCAGGAGCCCCTTTAATAGACTGAGTTAAGACTTGAGTGCAATAACCCTGATACAACAGTCTATGAGAAGAGACCTAGTAAAAGAATAAATGCTAGCCAATTAAAGTAAGTGAGAAATGGGTTTTCTCCATTGCCTCAACCCCATCTCTCTTAGAGTCCAAGTCCAGGACAACAGGATTTAATGCCATTTCCAAAATATACACAGTCCCAGGAAAGACAGAGCCTACTACGACTTACAAATGGAACTTCTCCTCCCAAACAGGATTCAGGTTTCCAAAAATGGTCTTGGTACGCTTCTTGGTTTTGCCCACTTGCACAGTCACATAAGGGTCACTGGATCCTGTCTTGTCCTTGGCTTGCAGGCCCTGGGCACACATCACTGCAACCCAGACACACACAGAAGGAGGCTTCAGAGTACACTCCGGAAGTCATGAGCCCGCCAAAGTACAACTCATACTTCCCATCTTAGAGCACCCTCTATCTGCTCCTTGCACAGGGGCAGATTTCCTCACTCCTCCACTTTTATTCTTAGCCCTAAGCCCTTCCCCCAAAGCCTAGCCCAAGAATCCTACCTCTTCCCTGGACCCTAACTGACCACTTACCCAGACAGGTCCTTACCTGTTCTGATACATGCATGCCTCAGTCATATGCACCCAGCTAATAAATCACTGGTTAACTACTCCCTCATCTCCTGCCTGTCCCCTTTCCCCCAGCCTCCCAGCTCTTACAACATCAAACTGTTAACCAAGTCTGTAATATCAGATTGTTACTAAATCCTTGCATTATCATTCAGATTGCGAGTGTCAGTCTTGCTTCTCCCAGCACCACTGGCATTGGAGTCTAGAAGAGGAGGAGTGATGAATAATGAGGGCTTCATTCTGTGTTCTTTCCCCCTAGTCCCTGCTTCCTCAAGCTCAGGATGCTTCCCCCTCAGGCTCCTCCCCATAGCCGAGGCCCTCCTGTCCGCTCAAACTCTGGCCTGCTCACCAGTGATGGTGATTTTGGCTGACCATTTGGAGGTGCCATCCAACACACTCTGCTTCACTGTTTTCATCTGTTGCACATGGGCGACTTTGCTCACGTTGAAGACATCCCGGATAACTTCAAAGATCTCTGGCTTATTCCGCTCTCGGATTTTCATGCGGTCCTTCATGGCCATGATGATGTTCTGGGTCCGGTCCTCTGCTCCATGTTTAGAGCTCTTTTCTGCAGCCCCTGAAGAGTGGCCAGAGACAGAAAGTAGGGTAACCAATAGGTCACCTACCAGGTCAAGGATCAGGCTGAAGAATGGGGCTTAGGAGATGTCACTGAGCAGTGACAGAAGCTTAGGAAGACTGATATATCTCTGGGGAAAGCTGGTATCTGTGGGGCCTGCTAGAGTTTAATGCCTGGCCAGTGGAGTTTAAAAGGCAACTCAAAGAGAAGCAAAAAGTTGATCATTGTTATATGTTAATCATGTAACTAATATGTTATATTAGTCCATTCTATTTAGAAACATATTGAATTTTTCATCAGAAAAGAAAAAAAAATGTAGCTCAGTCTACAGCTGGTTTTGTCTTTCTTCCATCCACATGCTTGTTGAGAGATACCCTCCAAGTCTAAGGCCAAAATAGCAAAATGGGTATCCCAGTTATCAGGGAGTGGTTGTGGATAGGCACAATCCCACCAAACTCATCCCAACGCCGAGCCGTGATACAGATCTCAGAATTCACCACAGTGCGCAGCTGGGCACATCCTCGCCTGTGGCTCCAGTGGCTCAGATCTCAGGAGACATTGTGATATGGTAAGAATATTAAGGCTTTGTTATCTGACAGACATGGGTTCCAATCCTGACTCTACTACTCCCTGCTGGGTAAATACATTTCTTCTATGAGAAGAAAGTGGCACTTATCTCTCAAGATTTGCAGTCAGCCCTTTATTAGCATAAAGCATCCAGCCCAAGGCCTGCCATCTGACACTGGGCTACGTGCTTTATTTAATGAGTAATAAACACTCTATTATTACTACCATCAGTATTATCCCAGCAAGGCCAAGGGCCATTTTTCCAAGGCATGACCCCAGCCAGCTCATCTCTGCTGTCCTAAGGATGATTAGGGAGGAACAGAGATTTCCTCCAGTGTATTTCACCAACCAGGTTTCTCAGGCAAAGGACCCATCCTTTCTTTATTGGCAGACTGACTCTTAACCTCTCTCCAGTCTCCAAAGGCTCAGGCCTTAAGGACAAAACTTGGTGCAAAGAAGAAAGGTCAACATTCACATCCTAATCCTGGGAGGATGGAAAGCAGATTTTCTGTCTAGGGACGTATACAGAAGGGCATTTAATTTCACTCTGTACTTCATAGAAGGCTTAGATAAATGAAAAGTGACCTGGGCTGCATCTACTCTTGCATTTAGCATATCCCATGCAATGCTGTTTCCCTGGGTGGGGACCTCGGAAAGGCTCTTAAAGAGAAGATAAGACACCCTGGCTGCTATAGAGCACCACTCTGGAGGCTTCCAGCAAGCAGCCTGTGCAGCCAGTTGCTAGTTCTCCCAATTAAAGCAGGGTGCTGCTGGCACCTGTCCTTGTCACCCCTCATGATGGGTTTGGGCAAAGTCATCACCAGCACCCAGCTCCTCTGCTGTGTTCAGCCTGTCTCTTCATGTCCACTACAGCCATGTCACCGGCATCCATCTAGGGTTCTTCAAAGAATGACATCTTAAGTCAACAATTCCTGAGGCCCTGTTAGGTCTCATCTTTCCTTGGAATAATGAAGTGCTTGTGAGTCTAAAGGTGACCTTCCTTTCTCCTACCATAATTGAAGCTTTTATTGCTGCAGCGTGGCAATGAGGAACACCTGAAGACCTGGAGGGCTGAGAGACTACTTCCCACACCCCCAGCCCTGCTCTCCCCAGGGTCTACCCATAGCAGTGCACGCCGAGCAGGGGTGGAGCAAGGAGAGAAGAACTTGGAGTGCCACCACCTCTTGTGCCAAGACTTGCTGCTTTCCCTGCTCCTGTTCTCCCCACTCAGATGGTGGCACAAGTCACATGTTTAGCAAGGGCCTTGGGAGTCACACATTCTCCTTCTGGACCTCTGCCTCATCCGTGTGAAGATTCTGTTCTTGGTACTGATGTCTAAAAGCTCCATCTAGAAGCAGGGAGTAAATTCCACCTTCCCTGAGTCTTCCCTAGTCTCCCTTAGGAGGTCTAGACCTCAGGAGGCTCCTCTCTGAGGCCTAGAACCCCAGAACTCTGTCTTCCTATTAGTTCTGGTCCCTGATTACACATGCTCTAGTCTTTTGGGCAAAACAGCCATCGTGGTGTGTACAATACCCAGTAGAGCCTCTGGGATCACCTGAATCCCGGAAGAGATTCTAGCTCCATCCAAGGGCCATAGGAAACTCAGTGAATTTTTCCTAAAGGCGTTTAAGCGAATGTTACGAGACCTGCTATTTGGAAAGGCCATGTCTCCTGACTTAGGAACCTACTTTCTCTAAACAGGACAGCGCGTCAGAGTCAGGTACAGTGGAGGGACGATGGCCCAGCCGTCCTGGTCCCCTGCTGCCGGCTATGCGGAGAGGCCCCGCTGCCCACAGCGCCCCCCGCCACGCCGCAGGGCACTCACGCTGCAGGCAGTCGGCACTGAGCAGGTCCTGGCACTTCTCGTGGCACTTGACGCCACACTCGCTGCAGCGCATGCCCTGCCGGGCGATGCCCCAGAGCAGGCCTTCACACTCGTAGCAGTAGGTGGGGGTGGTGGCGGACCAGACCTCGAAGTGGTGGGGCGTGGTGCACGAGATGGGGTAGATTAAGGCCTGCAGGGTTTTCTTATACACATGGGATTTCTGAAAAACACAGATCCCATCACCCTCCAGTGACTTTAGTTCTCTGCTGACAGATACCACTCACTACTAAGCCCAGTGCAGGGCTATCAACACCTCTGGCAGTCAAGGAGATGCTTCAGCCTGGCCCGGCCCACATTCCAGCCCGGCAGAAAGGAACCCCCAACATCATGTGCTCCTGGTCATCCAAGGAGCACATCCATGACCTGAATGCTGAGTTTAAGCCTTGCCCCAGCAGTCAGGCTTTTTAGGGAAACAGAAGGTACTAGGCTCACCATAAATCCCTGACATGAGTGGTCACATACTCATACTCCAACATGAGATTTAGGTTTACCCCTGGTCTGGACCCTTGCTTCTCCCGGTGTAGAAAACTTGATGCTGTAATATCTGTCTGTTTCATTAACAGAGTCCGCCCCAAACTTCTCAACTCCCACTGTATGGCCACAGAGATGACCACTGGGCCATAGGCCAGTGGACTCACGAAAGCCCATGGGTCACTTACCAGCTCTTCATCCTTGAGAGAGGTGCGTGTAGCCAATGCAGAAGTAATGCCTGCTTTCCGGGACTGGACCAGAGACTGTGAGAGAAGACTCGCCGTCAGCCCTGGCTACTGCCAAGGGCCGGGCAAAGTCCTGGGGAGGGAGTTCCAGGGACCAAAGCCACACTACTTTCCATTTTTACTGTCATTCACAGGGGCCTCTCCACAGGTAACGGGTAACAAACACCTGAGGTTAAGATACAAACTCAAGGCCTTCAGGGAACTGTCCTAACAATGATAGAACAGCACTTCTCTCAGGGTACCTGTCATCCAAAGGGTTTCTCTTTCCTTCAATATTTTTAGGTATCTGACCCCACAGAAACTCCTTGTTTAAAGGAAGGCACAGGAAAATGAAAAGTCTAGAATTACAGTATGAAACAGGTCATTAAGAACAGGACAGACACAAAACTCTGTCAGAGTCACATTCAAGAACCACCACTGGGAACAATGATGCTATAGTAAATCCTCCATTCCTGGGCACCACCCCATGCCCACACAATCCCAGGTGGCTGTGGAAGCCATCAGCCCAAATGAGCAGGGCACTGAGTGAAAGGGGGCAATGAAGCCTCGCTGAAATCAAGCAGGGCAGGGGGTTAAACATGAGATCGAGGACGCCCTGCTGGAAAGGCCCATGAATCTGCCAAGCCCAGCTTTAGGGGCAGCCTCCAGAGAGGCACATGGTTTCCCTAAGGCAGTGGATACCAGGCAGACAGAAGTCATTATATCAGCCTGAGCAGCAAGAATAGTTGGGCTGTGCCCAGGTAGGTTGAGATTCGGGCTTTTACAAAGGATGGAAATGGGCTCTGGAGACACTCACCATAGCCTGCGCAGAGGAGAGCAGAGAAAGGAACAACATGATGTTAAAGCCCCACAAGGGCATGAAAGCTTTCAGACACAACTGAGAGGTTCTTCCCTGAAGTCCAAAAGCGGGAAACATGTCCCAACCCCCTCTGTCTCTATCCTCTATCCACTGTATTGCCTCTATCCTCTATCAACTGTATCCAACCCAAACCGCTGCCCAGGGCCCAAGGCCTAGAAGGAGAGTCACGCCATAAAGTGAAATATGGACAAGGTTAAAAGACAGAAGAGGGGAAACAAGAAATGACTAAGATACTGCCACCTACTCGGTTAAGCAAAATAAAACTGGCGAGCAAGGAGGGAGAAGGTGAGAAAAAGCAGGAAGAAAAGAAAGAAAGAAGAGAAAAAAGGGGAGATGAAAGACAATGAAAGAAGGTAACAAAGAAGGGTTGACATCATCTTCAACCAGCCAGCTGGATGAAGCATTGGTGGGATAAGAGGTGCACTAGGGAGGAGGAGACAGGGAAAGACGTATCAATAGCAGGGGGAAAGGGAAGGAAAGAAAGAATCGATGAAGAGGAAATGGCAAAGGACACTCGTATTCAGTCAGTTAAGTAGGGAGAAACTGGTAGGGAAAAAAGAGCACAATATGGAGGAAAAATTAAAAAAGGAGTGGACAAAAAATATCAAATAGACTGAATAGGGAGAAAAAACAAGGAGTAGAAAATGGTAATAAGAAAAACGGTTCAAGCCTTATTGAACATCTGACTCTGGGACTCTAGGGTACCTGGGTACCACTCTAACCCCAGTGAGATCATACGAGGTCCTACTGAAGCCATCACTAAGTCTCAGAGGGGCTTTAAATGACTGATCATCAGACTAACACCTGTCGCTGAAGGCCCCACTTCCATTCCTGACAGCTCACTGAGACCACTCACTCACCAGGTCGCTGACGAGCGGCAGGGTCTTCTTCCTGCGTAGATCCGGCATGCTGTCAATGCCGTAGAGCCCTCCGGCTGGCCTGAAGAGAGAGGGAAATATGTCAGGACTTCTAGTCTGCCCTTGAGTTACTGGCAGGTTCAATGTGCCATTCTCCTTGCTCATCCTCTCCCCAAAGAAGGATGAACTGACCCTCAACATGGGCCTTTAAGAGGAGAAAAGAGGACAGAAAGCGAGGGAAATAAAGCCACGGGATGACAAACAATGGAATCTGCTCTCAAAGTCTCCTTCTAAGGTTTTAGCCAAGGACTGAAAGCTCTTTTATCACACTATGCCAGTCCAAGGTGCCTTTGTTTATTTGAAGACACCTGTGCTCCATAAAAGGTGGGAACTGATGCTTAAGATAGCCTCTCCCTGCACTCAGGCCAGAGACACTGATGCCTAAAGATGAGTCTTTTCTGACCTGTGCTAGAACAGAGCCCACAGGAATAGCTCTACAGAAGAGCTGCTGCCTGCGTGAGCAAGGCTGACAGACAACAGCATGCAGAAGCAGACCTCCTCCAGCCTGAGGAAGAGTCCCCCGTTCGGTCTATCCGAGCCTCCGGAAGAAAAAGTCTCTATGGGAAGAGGAGCCTGCATAATCAAATGCAGGCAGGGGAAGTAGATGGGAGACTTCCCAAAGATCATTTAGAGGGGAAAAAGACCATTTAAGAAGGAAACAGCGAAGTGACTCAGAGTGTGACCTAGCCCTATGCTCACATCAACAGAAACCAGGAAAAAAATTACAGCTGGAGCAACTGAAAGTGAAGTGAAAGTTCAGTCACCCAGTCATGTCCAACTCTTTGCAACCCCGTGGACTGTAGCCCGTCAAGCTCCCATGTCCATGGGATTCTCCAGGCAAGAACACTGGAGTGGGTTGCCATGCCCTCCTCCAGGGTATCTTCCCCAGCCAGGGATCAAACCGGGGTCTACAGCATTGAAGGCAGATTCTTTACTATCGGAACCACTGGGGAAGCCTATGAACAACTTGAGATTTCCAAAACTCTTATACTTTTTTTATACTTATTAACTTTGCTGTTCTTTGCCTGTTATTCCATATAACAATACACAATAAAAATACAGAGAATTTCCTAAAAAGAATATCATTCTTACATTGAGACAATCTGGATTTTATCCCCAACTCTTCTACTAATTCATTACACATCCTCTGCCAAAATTCCTTCCTCTCTCTGGATCTTGGTGTCACTTCCATAAAATGAGGGGAAATATAAAAACCTCTCTGACCTTTTGGAAAGTATCCTTCTGAGCTTCAATTAAATTCACTCAGGTATTTGGTTTTCAGGTAAGCAATGAGGCAGGGAAAGAAGGGTGGCTGGATTATACACCACAGCTGGTGTGAAAAGAGGAATATCACAGAAGAATAAGTATGTACTGCTAGCTACACGGGCAAAAAATGGAGCCACAAATTAGGTCAAGGCCAGGAGTTGGAGCAGGCAACCCTATATACTGATTTCTAATCATCTAGCTTCCTGAATATGGGCAGTGAGCTCTGTTCTCAATGAGGCCACCACACCTATGAAAGTTTGAAACTTGTGACAGTTTCTAAGGACTAAGCCGAAGGAAGGGAAAGATGACAACAGGGAGACATTTAGAAAATCCCTGCCTGGCTCCATTTAAAAATAGCCTGGTTATGTTGCGTTGGTATGTATGAAGTTTAAAATTATTTGAAGAAAAATGCTAAAGCCCTGAAGAAGGGCTGTTGAAGAAGCAACTGATGCCATGAGTTTGTGGCTAATTCTGAAAACTATAAAATGTATACCTTAAGCCAAGAAGTGTTTTTTTTTTTTTGGCAACACAAATGAGCTTTTGACAAAAGAAGAGCGGCTCATTCACATGATTAACTCTTGCTATAAAAAAGACATATTGCAAGAAAAAGAAGCACTTAAAAATATAGTTGATAAGGTTCTGATCTAATATTTTTTCTTCCCTGGTGATGAGGAAGAGGAGGCAGCCACTGAGAGCTTCGACGTCAGAAGGACTTTGAGGGGCAAGGAGAGAAGGAAGAGCTTAAGGGTCCTGAGACCTGTATGTGGAGGGCAGAGGGCGCGTGTGCACTTAGACGCTTTCCTCCCTTAATAACAGTGAGCCATCGCAGCTGAGCAATTCAAAACCATTCTCCACTGCAATCACGTGGGTCTGAAACTCCCAGACAAGGAACACAGACAGAACATACTGAGCTCGTAAGGGTCCTCACTAGAGTAGGGTGGAGTGAGGAAGTGACTCACAGCAGCTGAGGCTGGCGGCAAGCTAAGCAGCTACACTGTCAACAGTGGGATAGAAAGAAACCAGTTCTAAATGCAGATCTTTTTCTAGTTTTCCCATCCTTATACATAAAGGGCATACCACCACTATGATGCAATACAGCAGAAATTCCAGAAGGAAGGATGGGGAGCCCCAAAGTTCCCTCCCCTGCTTCAGGGGAACCATTCTGCAAAGCTCTCTCTTCTGTCTCTGGGGAGTCAGTTTGCAGAGTCCTTTCCTCTGCCCCACAGAAACAACCGTCTCGACAGTGGAACGTCTTCCTTCTCCAGAGTCCAGCTGATGAAGCTGTTTTTCCTGCTTCCCAAGGGAAAAGCTAAAGCAGCATAAGAGACTCTGTAAGGTTCACAGAAACCTTGAGGAGCCACACTTACCCTTCTGGAAGCCACTGGGGCAAACGGGGATCACCATCATCTGGAATCTTTAAAGAGAGAAAGAGAGAGAAGTTAGCTCCTGGGAAAGATGGGAGAGTGCCCTAGTTCTCTGGTCAGGCAGTGAGCAGTAAAGTAGGAAGCTCAGAGCAGCACAGGTCACACACACCATGTGAGGACATAGCCGGCCTGAGGTGTAAGCCAGCTCCCTGATCAGCCAGGGCCACAAGCAGGCAGCTGGAATGAGCTTCATCTCCCTTCTCCCCAGTGAACACGGAGGATACAAGCTCACAGAGAACCCAGGACCAAGATCCACTGGGAGTGTGAGAGCTGCCAGAATGGAGAGCCCCCTCACACATCCGCTGGTATAGAACAGTAAGCGTGGGCCAAGAGAGGGCCCATGTAGGCGTCCAGGCCTCACTAAAGCAAAAGGACAACTTCATATAGAGTCCAGCCTTGCAGCTATATTCTTAAGTTCTGCTGGCTGCCCTAGAGTCAGACCTGGTCTTTCTGGATTCCTGTCTCACGTTGTGATTTGACTTGGCCTAGGGTCCTTGAAGCTATAACTCATTGACACTGAGTAAGCTCTACATTTGATAAACTTGATGTAACAAAAGAATCCAGGGCAGATTAGATACTTGGATTACCATTTTTGCCAATTTTATGAACTCTACAATAAGAAGCCAAAAACTGAAGCACCAAATAATTCAAACAAGGAACTGTTGGAAAACACTTTTTAAAGCTTTTTTTAAAAAAAAAAAAAAGAAAGAAAAAAATCCAAAGCAAATCCTTCAGGCAGAGTACAGAGTTCCAAAGCTGCCAGGGCTCTCAGAGGACCAATGGCAGCTGCTATTTAAGCCCAACAGACTTAGTACTGGCGGGTCTGGGGCTTTCTGTCCCTCCTTGCTCCCTCCACCCCCAATGACTTTCCTGACTCCTGGGATCTGGACTCCAGCTAGGCGTCCTGAGCAAAGGAGCTCCAGATCAAAGGAGGCAGAGGTAACCTCTTAGGCTCTGGACGGGGGGTGAAGTTTTGGGAGGGTTAAAGATGGGAGGAGTTATAGACAAAATGAGGCAAGAGAGTGAAAAAGAGAGGTAGGACAAGCTAATCGGTGATGTAAAAGTGGGTAAGAGTGACCCTGGACCAGCGGGAAGCTCAAGATGCACTTTGGATTTAAGATCCTTCTCAGGTTGCCTGTGTTCTAGACAAACCTATCCGCCTGCTGCCTGAGGCCCTTCATGACCACACCTTGCTGCTTCTGCCTCCTTCCCTGGTTCTATCAGTGGGATGATATGGTAGAGGGAGGGCCAGGCCCAAAAGGCAGTCAGAAGGTTGAACCAAGTCTCCTAAGGTTCCTGTGAGGGGCAGCCCATCCCATCCCTAAATCCCCAGATCTCACCAACCAGAACTTATCCTCCCTTTAGAAACAGTCACTGCACTGAGCAGATTTTTACTTCCTACCTAGAATTAGGTGGTTGCCAGAAGCCACTGGGCTTAAGGAAACAAAATCACAACACATCTTTGGCAGTCAGGGTTCGTAGGCTCAGATCACACACATTTCCTGTGCTCAGAGCGGGCAGTGGGTCTGCAGAAGCCTGCAGACACAGTGCAGAGCATGCACAGACGGCAGAGAAGGAGGGCTAGGGGGGTGAGAGCAGGTCTCAGCAAAGTGCCTACAGGAGGTACATTCGTAGACACGACTTGCACCTGAGGACCCACAGGCGAGCACGGATCCTGCACACAGAGATACAGAGCGTGTGCACACACCCATCTGGGGGAGGACTCAGTGTTCACCAGGGCTCAAATCACCGGCAAAGCGCACCCTTAGCACCTTGAGGAACCAGTGCTTGTAGGCACATTCTCATGGTGTGGGGAAACCACACCACAGGTCTGCAGACCCTTGTGCTCACAGAGCGGCCAGGAAGCCTGCTCAGAAGCACGGAGCACTTCCACATTTAGGCCCCAAGCAAGAGGCACAAAAAGCCTACAAAAACTCCTGCTCTCAAATACAAAGTGTGTACGCATGCTGGGCTCAGCGAGGGTTCATAGCATATGCCAGTCGGCAGCCACAAGTAGAACACGGACACACTGTGCAAAGTGGGAAAGGAGGAAGGCAGTCAGTACCTGGGGGGTCAAGCTGAGCGCACGGGGAAGCACACGCATGCTGCACTAAACGTGTGCCACGCAGGCACGCACATCCTCGCAAGGCTCCACGGGCGTCTGCAGGAGCACACACAGGCACGGAGCATGCACACAAACACACCGGCTGCATGAGCCACAGCTCATGGGCACGCATGCGTGCACACACACACATACACACACTGTACTCAGGAGGGAGGGGAGAGAACCAATAACAAAGGGGCCCCAAAGGGCCAGAGCACAACCTGAAGGGCTCCTCGCTTTCCTTCTGCAAGGAGAGAAAGAGCAGGAAAAAAAGGGCAGAGAGGTTAGTAGATTCATCCTAACCCAGGCAGAGCTAACCGCGTGGGACACGGAGGAGAGCCCGGAGAAGCCCTCTGAACGGCGGGGCAGTGCATGAGCCTGGCTCCCAGAATCCTCACCTCCTGTGTTCGCTGCCCCTGCTTTTTAGTTCAGAACCCGGGTTTGGCTACAAAAACCAAAGGACTGCGCCAGCCTGGGAATCTCAGCCACCCTTTCCCCCCTTTCCAAAGTGGTCTGCATGCAGGGTCAGGGCCACCGGGGCCACGAGACCACCTGTGCTACCAAGGGCCACTCCCACAGGCCATAGGAACTGACTGAACACAGAGCAGGCTCCTTCCTCGGAAGCTACACAAGCTCATCCGAATCTGGGGCAAGTCTGCAAACCCCAGAGGCCAGGTAGCGGAGCCCTCTCCCTTTTCTAACACAGGCTGGCTACGTGTTTTGCCCCACAAGCCTTGGCCTGTTTTCCCAGAGCCTAAGTTAAGTTAGGCCAAGTTAAGGCCTGGAAGTAAGGCCAGGACCTGGATGCTCAGTGGCCATAGATTTGGAGGCACCGAGTCCTTATCATAAGTCACTATGATCTGAACGACAAAACCACGGCTGCAATCCCAGGTTTGATTATCTACCGAATTTAGAACAATACGTCAAAAGAAACTGACACTTCCAGAAGGACCCAAGCAAACCACAGGAGAGGAAGAACAAAGTCCAGAAATTACTCCTTTCCTATTTGCCAGACACTACATTGCCTTCTAGGCCACACTTGCTTGACTGAGGCTTCCTTCTCTAAGCAAAGTTCATTATCTGGGCCCATTAGCCCCTCTTTTTTTTTTCCCATCCCTTTGAATAAAGAATCACTGATGTTACATAACAAGTAGAAGGGAGAACTAATAAGTTCCCAATTTTTCAAGCTATTTCTGATTACCTAATGGGTCACCTGACTTGACAGAAGGGATTCAGGAATAGGAATCTTCCAAAACAGCGCAGAAAAGTGGGTGAGATTAAAAAAACATTTCTGGGAGAGGGAACGGTCTCTTCTACTACATCTACTCCCTACTTCCTGAGAACACTCTGTTCCCTTTGAAAAAGCAAGCTAGGCAAGGAACACTAACTGACCCCTTGATTCAAGCTGAAAAGGTTTCTCTCTTCCTCCACTATCTCAAATATATTGTACACATCCTGTCAAAGTTACTTCAGCTGTGTCCTTCTATTCTTCCCAGAGCTCCCCATGATGCCTGAAGAAGAAAAGTCAATATATCGTCAGGGCACTCCATGTCCTGGCCTCTTGCATTGACTGGGTGAACTCAGACTTCTTCTTAAAAACTTAGATCAAATATTAACGTCTCTGGAAATGTCTCTGCCTTCCTCTCAAAAACAGAGTTAGGCGCTTCTCTACTGTGCACCGTGGCGCCCACGCGTCTGTGTCCACACTTCTACGGCAGTTTGTTCTCAGTATGTTCCATTGTTAATTGTCTGTATAAACGTCTCCCTTTACATATTGTGAATTTCTCGAGAGCAAGAATTACATATATATATTTTATTTCACCTTTGTAGTCTGAGGGTTTAGCACATCTAGTGTTTTTATGTAGTAAAAGGAACTTGAAATTTCAGGACTTAGAAAACAACAGCCTTCCTAAGGACATGTGTCTTGCCTAAGAGAAAAGATAGGCCTCAGCCTGTACCATTTTCCAGACCCCCAAAGAACCATTGTACTAGTCCCTTCAGTTTGTCTCAACCACTGGCCAAACATTTTCTTATTAATAACTTAAAAAAATCTTTTGTTACGAATCAAACACTCTGTGCCTCCTAACTTCTTAAAATGCCTTAGGATTTTTCCACTCAGATTTTACTTTTCTTTCTTTTTTTTTTTTTAAATTTTTTTATTAGTTGGAGGCTAATTACTTCACAACATTTCAGTGGGTTTTGTCATACATTGATATGAATCAGCCATAGATTTACACTTATTCCCCATCCCGATCTCAGATTTACTTTTCAATTTAAGTGATACATATCTATATAACACCTGCTTTGCAGGAAAATTCCTGATCCCTAAGAATAATCTCACTCTTCCAGACAGTCCATCTGATGAGGAAGAGACAAACTTTCTCAGTGTTAAAACAACCTTAACTCCATTACTTAGGAGTCAAAGATTTGAGGCACTCAACTTACCTGAGCCTGCATTTCCTTATCTTTAAAAAGAAGATAAAACTAGCGATTGCCCAGAGTTATTGTGAGGATTCATTTCTTTTTAAAAATTTTTATTTATTTTTAATTGGAGGATAATTGCTTTACAATGTTGTGTTGGTTGCTGCCGTACATCAGCTTGAATCAGCCATGAGTATACATATGTCGCCTCCCTCCTGGGCCTCCCTCCCACCTCATCCCAGCCCTCTAGGTTGTCTCGGAGCACCAGGCTGAGCTCCCTGTGTTATAGAACTTCTCATTAGCTACCTGTTTTACGTATGGTAATGTATGCATTTCAATGCTACTCTCTCAGTCCACCCACCCCCTCCTTTCTCTGCTGGGTCCACCGGTCTGTTCTCTGTGTCTGAGCTTCTACTCCTGCCCTGCAAAGAAGTTCATCAGTACCATTTTTCTAGAGTCCATATATAAGCGTTAATACCCAGATACTTGTTTTCCTCTTTTTGACTTACTTTACTCTGTGTAACAGGCTCTACCATCTGCCACCAGGGAAGTCTCTAGGTTCATCCACCTCACTAGAACTGACTCAAATGTGCTCCTTTTATGGCTGAGTAATATTTCACTGTATGTATGTACCACAACTTCCATCCCTTAAATACTCACTGAGAACCTACTTCACATTAGGTACTGTTCTCACGCTGCTAGAGCAGTGAACTGTGATCTTCAGAAGCTTCTAGTCTAGTAGAAGGAACAGACAACTAATAATGATGGTAAAGATGATGAGACCTGCGAACACCAAGTGAACACAATACAGATCTGGCATTTTATTCGAGTAAGCTCACTTACTTCTCACAACAACTCTACTGAGTATATACTGTTATAATATCCATTTTTCTATTGATCTATGATCCATTTCTATTATCCATTTCTATAATCTCCATTTCTATTGATCCATTTTTCTATTGATCTATGAAGATCACAGAGACGTTAAGAAACTTCCCTGAAGTCACAGCAAGTGGCAAAGCCAAAATTCGAAACAGGTACTCTGGTTCCAGAATCTGGAGCTGTGTATACTGTAACCTGATGCGAAGAACTGACTCATTTGAAAAGACCCTGATGCTGGGAAAGATTGAAGGTGGGGGGAGAAGGGGACGACAGAGGATGAGATGGTTGGATGGCATCATTGACTCAATGGAATGAATTTGAGTAAACTCCGGGAGTTGGTAATGGACAGGGAGGCCTGGCGTGCTGCAGTCCATGGAGAAGCAAAGAATCGGACATGACTGAGTGACTGAACTGAACTGAACTGAACTGATCACAGATGACAGGGACTTTGCTGAAAAATTCAGGTAAGGGGAAAAGATATTGTCCCCAGTGGTGATGTTATGCTATGAAAACCTTACAAAACATTGTCAGGAGGCCTCATTGTTAAAAGAACATCTAAGCAGAGATATGAAGAAAAATTAGTAAAGAAGCTATTCAGAGTGCAAAGAGAAAAGTATTCCAGTCAGAACATACAGCAAGTGTAAAGTCTGAGGTGACAGCATAGCTGGTGTGAAGGAACAAGTCTGCCTCAGAGGATCATTTCAAATAAGGCCCTCATAAGCACTTTGGCTTTCATTCTGAGTGAGACAGAAAAAATCACCAGAAGGTTCTGAACAGAGAAGTGATATGATCTGACTTGTGTTTTATGTGGATTACTCTGGCTGGGGAGAATAGACTGCAGACGGACATGGGTAGAAGCCAGGAGATCAGTAAGACTACCACTATCATCTGGACGAGATAAAATGGTGACTGAGATTGACAGATTAGTGGCAAGGTTTGGAATATGTTTTAAAGGCAAAGCAGGTGGACTTTAATAACTGATTGGATATGGCTTATGAAAGAAACAGAGAAGTCACAACTGACTCTACTGGGACTTCCCCGGTGGTGCAGTATTTAAGACTCCTCGCTCCCAATGCAGGGGGCCCAGGTTCAATCCCTACTCAGGGAACTAGATCCCACATGCTGCAACTAAGACCCAGCACATCCGAAAACAAACAAGCAAATAAAAAACAAAACAATGTGGTTAAAAAAAAAAAAAAAAAAGAATGACTCTATGGATTTGGGTCTGAGCAGCTAGCTGCAAGAATGGAGTTGCCATTTACTGGTAAGGAAGACTATAGGGAAAGTAGGTTTGGCAGGGTTTACGGAGAAGGATCAGGAGTTTGGTTTTGAATATGTCAAATCTGAGATGTCTATTCACACGGAAATGTGGGTGTTAAGTAGATGTAGAATCTGGTATTCCTAGAAGATATCTGGGCCAGATATCAATCTGGGAATGCTTATGAAAATCATGAGACTGAAAGAGAATACCTAGGAAGTGTGTATAAATAAAAAGTAGTGGTCAGGATTGAATCCTGAGGTACTACAAGGGTGGGAAGATAAGGAGGGAGTAGCAAAAACGACTCCAGAAGAAATGGTCAATAATGTTGGAGGAGAAACAAGTCAGAGGGGTATTCTGGAAGCCAAGTGAAGAAAGTATTTCAAAAAGAAGGAATCTAGGGACTACCCTGGTGGCCCAGTGGTTAAGACTGCAATTCCAATGTAGGGGATGCAGGTTCGATCTCCAGGTCGGAGAACTAAGAATCCCACATCACACACAGCCAAAAAAGAAAGAAAAAAAGAAAGAAATTGAGGCATAAGAACAGACTAAAGATTAATGGACTAGAACTGGTAGTCCAGAAATAAACTCTTACATTTATGGCCAGTTGATTTTGATCATTCAATGGATAAAGAATATTATTTTTCAATAAATGGTGCTGAGATAACTAGACATACACATGCTCAAGAAGGAAGCTGGATCCCTGTCTCACACCATTCACAAAAATTAACTCAAAATGAATCACAGACCTAAATATAAGCACTAAATAAAATTATGAAACATTTAGGGGGAAAAAATAGGAGTAAATTTTTGTGACCTTGGATTAGACAATGGTTTAGCTATAAAACCAAAAGCAAAATCAACATGAGAATAGATAAATAGAACTTCATCAAAATTTAAAACTTTTGTACTCTAATACCCATATTATGATGGCAAACCAAACAAAGCCAACCAGGAAATAACAAGCGTTATTTAGCAAGGATGTTGAAAAACTAGAACCTATGTGCACTACTGTTAGGAATGTGCAATGACAGCTGCTGTAGAAAGTAACACAGCAATGCCTCAAAAAAAAAAAAAAAATCAGGATTACAACAATGCCACTTCCGTGTGTATGCCCAAAAGAAATGAAAGCAAGAACTTCAACAGATATTTGTACACCCCTATTTATAGCAGCATTATTCACAATAGCCAAAACTAGAAGAAACCCAAGTGTCCACTGATGGATGAATGGATAAACAAATGTAGTATATACACATACAATGGAGTATCATTCACCCTTAAAAAGGCAATAAATTCTGACATATGCTACAACATGGTGAACTTCAAAGACATTATGTCAAGTGAAATGAGCCAGTCACAAAAGAACAAATATTGTGCAAATACACTTATATGAGGTACCTAGAGCAGTCAAATTTAGAGAGACAGAAAGTACAATGGTGATTGCCAGTGGCTGAGGGGAGGCGAGAACAGGGAGTTAATTTAAGGGTACAGAGTTTCAGCTAGGGAAAATGGAAAAAGTTCTGGGGATTAGATGGTGGTGATGACCACATGGTGATGGTCATGTGAATGAATTTAAAATGGCTAAAATGTTAAATTTTATGTTTTCTATATTTTATCACAATAATTTTTTTTTGAAAAATAAAACATTTACGCTTCAAAGGACAGCATAAAGAAGGAAAAAAGACAACCAACAAATTGGGGGAAAATATTTACAAATTATCTGGACCTATGTCCTTATGTCCTTATTATCTGGACCCTTATGATTAGACAATGGAAGTGACAAATAGATTCAAGGGATTAGATCTGATAGAGTGCCTGGAGAACTATGGACGCAAGGTTCATGACATTGTATAGGAGGCAGTGATCAAGACCATCCCCAAGAAAAAGAAATGCAAAAAGGCAAATGGTTGTCTGAAGAGGCCTTACAAATAGCTGTGAAAAGAAGAGAAGCAAAAGGCAAAGGAGAAAAGGAAAGATATTCCCATTTGAATGCAGAGTTCCAAAGAATAGCAAGGAGAGATAAGAAAGCCTTCCTCAGTGATCAATGCAAACAAATAGAGGAAAACAATAGAATGGGAAAGACTAGAGATCTTTTCAAGAAAATTCAGGATAACGAGGGAACATTTCATGCAAAGATGAGCACAATAAAAGACAGAAATGGTACAGACCTAACAGAAGCAGAAGATATTAAGAGGTGGCAAGAATACACAAAAACTATACAAGAAAGATCTTCACAACCCAGATAATCATGACAGTGTGATCACTCACCTAGAGCCAGACATCCTGGAATGCGAAGTCAAATGGGCTTTAGGAAGCATCACTATGAACAAAGCTAGTGGAGGTGATGGCACTCCAGTTGAGCTATTTCAAATCCTAAAAGATGATCCTGTGAAAGAGCTGCACTCAATATGCCAGCAAATTTGGAAAACTCAGCAGTGGCCACAGGACTAGAAAAGGTTAGTTTTCATTCCAATCCCAAAGAAGTGCAAATGCCAAAGAATGTTAAACTACTGCACGATTGTACTCATCTCACATGCAAGCAAGGTAATGCTCAAAATTCTCCAAGCCAGGCTTCAACAGTACATGAAGCGAGAACTTCCACATGTTCAAGCTGGATTTAGAAAAGGCAGAGGAAACAGATCAAATTGCCAACATCTGTTGGATTATTGAAAAAGCAAGACAGTTCCAGAAAAACATCTACTTTTGCTTTATTCACTATACCAAAGCCTTTAATTGTGTAGATCATGACAAACTGTGGAAAATTGTTTAAGAGATGGGACTACCAGACCACCTGACCTGCCTGCCAAGAAAACTGTATGCAGGTCAAGAAGCAACAGTTAGAACTGGACATGGAACAACAGACTGGTTCCAAATCAGGAAAGGAGTATGTCAAGGCTATACATTGTCACCCTGCTTATTTAACTTATATGCAGAGTAAGTACATCATGAGAAATGCCAGGCTGGATGAAGCACAAGCTGGAATCAAGATTGCTGGGAGAAATATCAATAACCTCAGATACATCTCAGGTACGCAGATGACACCACTCATATGGTAGAAAGTGAAGAGGGACTAAAGAGCCTCTTGATGAAAGTGAAAGAGGAGAGTGAAAAAGCTGGCCTAAAATTCAACATTCAAATAACTAAGATCATCCAGTCACATCACTCCATGGTAAATAGACAGAGAAACAAGGGAAACAGTGACAGACTTTATTTTCTTGGGCTCCAAAATCACTGCAGATGGTGACTGCATTCATGAAATTACAAGACGCTTGCTCCTTGGAAGAAAAGCTATGACCAACATAGATAGCACATTAAAAAGCAGAGACATTACTTTGCCAACAAAGGTCTGTCTAGTCAAAGCTATAGTTTTTTCCAGTAGTCATGTATGGATGTGAGAGTTGGACTATAAAGAAAGCTGAGGGCCAAAGAATCGATGCTTTTGAACTGTGGTGTTGGAGAAGACTTTTGAGAGTCCGTTGGACTGGAAGAAGATACAACCAGTCCATCCTAAAGGAGATCAGTCCTGGGTGTTCATTGCAAGGACTGATGCTGAAGGTGAAACTCCAATACTTGGCTACCTGAGGCGAAGAACTGACTCATTGGAAAAGACCCTGATGCTGGGAAAGACTGAAGGCAGGAGGAGAAAAGGACGACAGAGGATGAGATGGTTGGATGGCATCAATGACTTAATGTACGAGTTTGAGGAAGCTCTGGGAGTTGGTGATGGACAGGGAAGCCTGGCGTGCTGCATTCCAGGGGGTCGCAGAGAGTCGGATACGACTGAGCAGCTGAACTGATGTCCAGAACATATAAATAACTCTTACAACTGGACAGAAAAAGACAAACAACTCAACTTGAAAATGGATAAAGGATTTAAATAGACATTCTTCAAAGAAAATATAAAAATGGCCAATAAGCATATGAAAAGATGTTTTAACATCATTAACCACTAGGGAAATGAAAATCAAAGCTAGAAGATACCAGTCACACTCACTAGGATGGCTCTAATAAAAATAGAATGGCTAGGATGTGGAGAAATTTGAACTTGCATACACTGCTGGCAGAAATGCAAAATGGTGCAACCACATTGGTAAACAGTCTGTAAGTTCTAAAAAAATCTGAAACACAGTTACCACTTGACCCAGTGTTCCCTTTCTAGGTATATACACAGAATATATGTCCACACAAAAACAGCAACATTATTTATAATAGCCAAAAATGTGGTAAAACAAGAACAATAACAACAGCAAAGCACAACAAAATGTCCATCAACTGATGAATGTATGAACAAAATGTGCTATATCCGCATAATGGAATATTATTCAGCCACAAAAAGAAATGAAGCACCCATATGTGTTACAACACTGGTCACTTTTGAAAACATTGTTCTGAGTAGGCTTAGGCTGTAAAAGGTCTCAAGCAGAGCAGTGAAGAAAGCTTTTTTCAAATCTTTCTTGTGGTAGCAGTCACTGTTGTACTGAATCAGTTTACCAGGTGAGGTGACTGCTCGTGTGGACTCTACAGCCAGAGTGTGTTGGCCAGAGGCCTGCCTGTGTGCTTATTCACCTTGCTCTGTTCCTTGGGCTTTAAGGCATGGTGCTGCAGTCAGGCGGGATCTAGCACTGAAGGGATGCTGCCACTGCCCGACAGCCTCTCTGCCACCCCGTCTGTAGCCCACAGACCAGAGTGGATCTTGGAAAGCACCCAGAATTCTGTCTTGATCTCTTACTGGTGTTTCAGAACACTTCCTTCTCATTATTTCTGCTGCTGTCACAAGTTCCTGCATGGTCCAGTAGGATGGCAGCCCAGAAGAGAAATACTGCAACTTGAAGAACTGAGCCCCAGGGTTCTGGATGTTCCGGCTAACATTGACTCCCACCACAGTTAAAAGAGTTAGTAAGGATATGAGTTGCTTTGATATGAGTTGTTTCTACTGTTGCTGCAATTTTGGGTTGGCCGAAAAGGTCATCTGGAGTTTTCTGTAACATCTTATGGAAAAAACCTGAGTGACCTTTTTGGCCAATTCAATATAAAAATTTTTAAGTGCCCAGGAAGAAAGAAAAGGGGCTGCAAAATTAAAGAGAGACCAAAACCCCTTGTATCTGAGGAATTATAGAAAGCTTCCTGGAGAAGGTGAAAATTTGGCTGTATGCTGAAGAACTGAGTAACTTTTCCTAGGTTGATGTGGCAAATATAACACCTCAAGCTAGAAGGAAGCATGTATATGTGGTATGCTGAAAACAAAGTACAAGGTGAATTTGTGAGACAGAAGGTTCCTTCCAGGGGGAGGACCGTGGGACAACAGAAGATAAGCCTAGAAATGTAAACTAGAGACCAGGTGTAGTGGCCTTGAATGCCAAGTGAAGGAATTGAGATTTTTTGATAGGGTATCAAGAGCAGCTCTAGGGATATTTGAAACAAACAGGATTTTAATTTTTCAGTTTAATTTTACAATGACATAGTCATGATTCAAATTCTAAAAATTATTTTAAAAGTGTATACAGTAAAAAAGAATCTCATTTCACTAGTTTTTTACCTAATACCTTTTCCCATGGGCAATCCTATAACAGTTTCTTATGTATCTTAGTGGTTTTTTGTTTGGTTGGTTAGCTGGGTGGTGGTGGTGGTTGTCTTTTGGCCATGCCAAGTGGCTTGCAAGATCTCAGTTCCCTGGCCAGGGACTGATCCAGGGCAACAGCAGTGAAAGCCCAGAATCCTAACCACCAGGTCACTAGGGAACTCCTGTGTTAAATATTCTACACATACATACAAACACACATTACGGGTTTGTGCATGTATTCTTCATCTCTCCTTTTTATACAAATGTATGGGCTTCCCTGGTGGCTCAGTGGTTTAAAAAAAAAAAAAAAAATCCACCTGCCAATGCAGAAGACACAGGCTTGATTCCTGAGTCAGGGATTCCCCTGGAGTAGGAAATGGCAATCCATTCCATTATTCTTGCCTGGAGAAGCCCATGGACAGAGGAGCCTGATGGGCTATATTCCATGGGGTTGCAAAAGAGTCTGACATGACTTAGCGACTAACCAACAACAACAAAGCATCTTACACATACTGTTCTGCACCTTGTTTTCTGAAATATGTCAATATATCTTTCCATTTCAGTAAAGAGGTACCTTTCTTTTTACAGCTGCATGGTACTGTATTTCATCATTTGGATGTGCCAGTAAGTTATTTAACCAGCCTTTCTTAAGAACATTTAGGTTGTTTTCAATCTTCACTATTAAAAACAATACCTCAGAAACAGCCTTGAACATATGTCCCTTCTACAGGTGAAAATGTACCAGCAGGATATATTCTTGGAAGTAGTGCTGGGCCTCAAAGGGCATACATAATTCTGATGCATGTTGCCAACTGCCTTCCTCAGAGGTTATACCAATTTCCACTCCCATGCACCAGCAATGGATGAGTACCTATTCTCTCACATCTCTGCCAACAACAATATGTTTCATAATTTTAATCTTGCCTTAGAAAGATTAATCAGGTTATACGCATAAGAGGACAACCTCATTTACATTTAAAATTAGATGAATAAAGCATATGCTCTTTGGATAAACTTATTATATTTTTGATTGGGAGAAGTAATTTTAAACCTACATGTCATCTCCATGCTGCCCAGAAAAGACTTTTCCCAATTCTTGTACCCAAAAACCATTCCACTGTCTAAACGTTAGGTAAGCAGCCTTTAACTGGAGATGTAACAAAGGGAATGTGACTGGGGGGAGCAGAGTCGGGCTCTTGGGCAGGGTCAGCGCTGCAAGAAGTTTCTGGACAGCTCCGAGTTAGAACTAAGGTTCTGTCCTGTCAACTCCAGTAAGGGAAGAAGACAGGTCAGGGTAAGGGAAATTCCCACAGTGGCCCACAAGGTGGAGAAGCCCCATCAGCTGCTGGAGAAATGGCAATCTTATCTCAGCAAGAAGCTCATGGAGAATGATTTTGAAATGCAACACAGGATTGCATCAGCTTCTTAGCTCCTATGAGAAACATGCCTCTTTCCCTCATCCCTGCCTCCTACCCCACACCTACTTTACATCAGGATAGCCTAAAGTTCTGCAGCTATAAACTATTTTTGCTCAAATGCTCTTCCTCTTTTGAAAAGGTACTTTCTAAAGCTCCTGCCAATAAACTGGAAGCTCCCTATGGACAAGAACTCTTTTTCTGTCACTTTTCAATTCTGTCACTCCAATTCCCACAGGATCAACTTACAAATCTATACCCCAGTAACTGAGACTGATTGAAGATGTGAACCTCCCCCATCACCCTGTAAAGCTCACCACCAAGCCAGATCTCATGCTGGCCCGATGCAGGACACACCCAGCCAGCTGCAAACCCATTCACCAGAGACTTGAAATACCTGGGTGCGTGTCTTCTACTGAGAGATGGTCTGTCTTCTGTACTAGCTCGTGTATAAGTTTTTTCTGCCTCAGTCTTTTCTCTCTTAGAACATCTTTAAAATTGCTGATGCATCTGTTGAGGTAGATGGTCTCCGTGCACACTTGCTCTAGGCTTAGTCTGCCCTGTTTGGGAGATTCAGGCCTGGAACAAGTTTCACTTCCCAGACACGGAGCCAGAGCAAACCCTGGCGATGAATATGCAAGAGGCAAGTTACTGGAAGCCGGAGAGGAGTTGCTGGGATCCTGAGAGGTCTGGTCTCCCTGGGCAGAGATGCCCACTCCACCAGACACCACGCTGAGTATGCTCTCACTCCCCTGACTCCCGGGGCTCCCCAGTGAGAAATCCTGAGCACCCCCTGAACTCACTGTGCCGAGAAGTCTATCACTGTTCTCGGACTGGGAGCCACTCTCAATGCTTTCAAGGTCCTCAGGGGTGATGGACCCGCTGTTCTCCAGCTTCTGAAACACTCCCTGCAAAGCTGAACGAAAGTGGTCAATCGCTCGGCCCAGTTTACTCGTGTAAAACTTGATCTCTACATCTTCGTCCTCCTGCGAGCCACCCAGGCGAGAGGACTTTTCCAAGACATCTTTGAGGACCTGAGCGGCATGCTCCTCCTCTTCATTCAAGTCAATATGAACCATGTCATTGAAAGTCTCGGGCCCAATGCTGATTTCCTCCATCAGGCTGTCACAGCTCAGAGTTGCAAACCTTCTGGACTTGTCTGTCAAGAGGTCCTCTAGCTGCTTTGAGCTCAGAATATCTAACCCAGCTTCACAGGCCAGGAGTTGGTCCTCTGCCTTCAGCAACCCAGACAGTGATAGGCAACTGCCGGTCTCACTTTTGTCACTGCGGTTGTTTTCTGGTTTTGCTGCTTTAGGTCCCAGGTTACACTGTTTGAAAACCTGGGATTTCCCAGAATCCTCCTCTTTCGAGATTAACACTAGGGAAGGTTCCTCACACTGAAGGAGGGTGGACAAAGAAGCCTCTCTTCCTGTCAATTCATTGCAGGAGCCCCTGAGAACTTGGGGGTTTCCTGATGTTCCTCTGACTTCACCCCCTGGCTTAGACTCATTGCTTGGCTTTGCCAAATCATTCTTGGGTGGGAAGCAAAGGCCTTGCTGTTCAAGGTTCTGGGGTTCTCTATGTTGATTCTGAGCCCTCATCTGATGTGCTCCTGTTATTGGTCCTCTGTCCTCTGTTTCCACCTGAAAAACTGGCTTATCCAGGTGTAAAGAATTCAAATTGCGATGCTGGAGTTGTTGTTCCAAAGATGAGAGAGACTCCTTTGGGGGATTCTTAGAGCACGGTGGCTGGCTTGGTTCTTCTCTGGTGGCGATCCGGACCCCTAAACTCTGCAAGAGGATGGATTTCTGCAATATGAGGTCCCGATGCTCTAGATGGGCAAGCTTCACAACAGTAGGCCTGGGAGCTGGGCTTCTGCCAGCTCGGTAAGCCTCTTTAATGAACCTACTGCACTGCATGCCATTAACACACATGTGCTTGGCTAGGAAGCTGTGAGCCAGCTCCATGGTGTTTTCCCCATCTTGCTCAGGAAGTCCATACAGATACAGAATGGCTTCCTCGCTGGGTCTGTCCACATGGGGTTCCTGGGCCTTTCCCCCCACACTCCCTTTGGCCAGGGAGCTGCTGCCCACATGCAAGCCTTCTATTTCACTCAGAACTGAGTCTACACAGCTAGAGACCTCATCCACTGAACCTCGGACTTGGCTCAAGTGCTGCCGCAGCTCAGCAATCTCAGTTTGGAGACGGCTGATGCCCTGCAGCTCCGAGATGATATAGTCCACTACATCCCCCAAAGGTTCCTGCTGCTCATGGCGACAGCCTTGGCCAGGGCCTCTGGACAAGAGGGGCTTGGCTTGATCCCTCTCTGAGGGCTTTGGACAGCTTGTGGTGATGCTGGCAGATGAGAGGTCCTGAGAGGCAGACCCTGAAACACAGGCTGTGGAGCCCAGAGGAAGCTGGCCACTGGCCTGCTGCCCGAAGCTGCAACGCTGGGCCAGGCCCCCATCTGTATCCCCACCAATGGCAGAGGCTACAGGCCCACAGTGAGGGGGCAGGAAGCTGTCCTCTGGCAAGGTTCCGGCAGGGCCTGAGGACTTGCTCTTGATGCCACACACAGTCTCTGCCTTAGCTTTATCTGGGGAAAGCCTGGAGGAGGATCCCAAGGTGACCATGATTTCTTCCTCTGACTCTTGCAACAATCGCTTCATTTTCTCCCTCAGGGTCTGAGGGATTCTCAAGCTTGTTCCTCTTGCTTCTGGTCAGGATGGTTAATAGAGATTGTGTTAGAAGGCAATATCCTGACCTGCTCTTTTCCGTCTATTTTTAGCAATTATTGATGGCTGATGCCTGGGGCTTGGCCCACAGTGATGCCTGGAATGGTCCCATGTGTGGTCTCAAACCTGGCACATGTCCCTGGATCCTGGTTTGACTCTTACCCTGCAGCTAGCGAAAAAGGAAAATAGTGTGCTTGGATCAGAAGGCAGCATGGTAATATGAATCAAGCTGTCAAACCGGAATAAGAACATTACCTTCTAAGACTCTAGGAGTCAACAGTGACCTGCCTCCCAAGGCTAGCCTTAAAGGTTGCAGGCAGTCACTTCTCTCTCTCTCCTTGGCTTCCCATCAGTTTTGATGTAAAATCAGATCAAGCCCTTGTGTTGTGAGCAAGGGCTGATGCCAAAGGCATCAGGATTGAAACACTCCTGGGAAACAGGTGGAATGAACTCGACAGAGACTGAACCTTTACAAATTCAACATGAGGCTCAGCAAGGAGCACACAGATGTTTAACCACCAAAGCTCAGATCACACACACAGTAACAGACAAGGCATGGAATGTTTCTTTTTCTTCCCCTCCAGTTTGTTGTTCCAGTGAAGACTCAGCTACTTAAAGGTCTGCTCTGCCTGTGCTTACAGCACGAAGTGTTTTCCCTCTGTTTAGTGATAGCAACTCTTCACTTGGAGAAAGGACCATGACAAGAAAGTGATTTCCTAGCTGTCTATTGCTGGAGTAACAGAGCACTGCTCGAACCCTCTGAATGGCCTGGAGAGAACAACACATGTGGCCGGCGGGGAGTTGGTTACATTGGAGAGGGTTCCAGGGTGCTCTGCTGTTCTCCAAAAAGGTGAAAAAAGACCTGCCACCAGTCTTGCCCCTAAATACTAAGCTACCAGTGACTGTAACTTACAGAGATGACTGTTACCTTCTGGGGGGTGGCGGGGTGGGAATTCATTCCCTTTTTACTGGAAAAATGCAGAATGGAGGGAAGGAGCAGAGGGGAAAGGACAAAGGGTGAAATAGAGAGCCCAGGAGTGCATGGGACTGCCAGTCCTCTCTGGCTCTGCCGGGTCAGCTGGGGATGGGTCAGATAGGTTGGTGGGAGACACGCTACCCTTCCTGTTCTTCAACTGGAGACGGTTTCTCTATTTTCTAGATTTCACCTAGATTTCTATATCTTCTAACACCCCTGCCTCCTTCTAACTCAAGTTAACCCTAAAAAGTGAAAACTGTCTGTGAAGGACACAAGCTGACTGTTCCCACAGCGATCATTTGTGGGGAAGACCACCAACTACAGTCTGTGGGTCTGAAAATGAAAAGCGCTGGACTTCTCCAGACTAAGAACCAGAAGAACAAGTCCCAAGACTTGAAATAAAGATGAAGCTGACCTCTTTTACTGGAAATAACTAGGCCAAGGATCAAGAGACTAGATTAATTTCCTTTTCATTTCTTCCCTTCTTCTCTCTAGCTCATGTAAAAACTCTTACTTCATCAAGGAATTCTTCATTTAAAAACTCTAACCATCCTGTGAGGCATCGGAGAGGCCTAATTACTGCTTTTTAAGCATTACTGCTTTACTTCAATGTTTCAAGGGGTCAGGATCAGCCATACCCATAATATGGTCAACTCAATCTAGGCTCTGTGTGTGTGTATGTGTGTGTGTGTGAGAGAGACAGACAGACACACAGACAGACAGACAGTACACGCACAGTCAGAACTCCTGAGTCTTGGATCTAGAGATCCAGTTGCCTAGACACCAAAGCCTCCAATTCCAGGAATGACTCAAATTCTTACTTCTCTCCTTCCAAAAGAACAAAATCTACATTTCCAAAGCCACCCCTCTTTTCTCCCTAAGGTGCAAGGTCTAGGTACCCTGATTTGGTCTCGGTATCCAGTATTAGCTTTAAATCATGTCCCCAGCCTGATGGACTAGAGCTGGCAATTTGCTTTTCAAGCTCTTCTCAAAGGAGAAAGACTGTTTACTAAACCAAGATGGAAGCTCTGAGTATGAGCCATGATCAAGTGGTACTAGGCTGAACATCCCCAGACATTAAGCTTGAGTCTTGCTTCACCAGTGACCTTGGATTAAACACTTCTCCTCTCTGTGCCTTAGTTTCCTTATCTGTAATGTTGGGGAGGTCACCACGGAGATGTTATAAAATGAGAGACTGGTAATTGGTAAACTGTACAGCACCAGAGTACAGTTATTATTACTGACATGGCAAGACCCTGCGACAAAGAAGCAGGGAAACCAGCGTCTAAGCCTAGTGTGCAGTTGCCTAAATGGTATGATTTGAGCGAACCACGACTTCTATCCCAGCCCCAGACCCCTCGCTTTCCCAGTGTCTTCTAACGGTCTGCAGCAAGGCCTGGATGACAGCCGCTACACTGTCCCTCTTTGTCAGTCTTTCTTCTAGAAGTTTTCTTTTGAAGGTAAGAAAAGGGAAGAGCAAAATATTCACTTCCAACATTTCATTCAGGTGACAGGATGCTTGCCACCCTCCCTCAGGCAGCCTGAAAGCACGAGGAAGGGGAAAAACAGCTACATGGGCCAAGTCTTCCTTTCTAATGCTAGTGAGGCCCAGAACCCACTGCCAGGTCCTCCACAGCCGGCCCCACTCCGGTCTAGAGGAGGCAGTTTTCCAGGAACAACACTGAAGCTGACTGTCCTGCTATTGCTTCAGCGCAGGCCAGGTTAACTTTGGGCCAATCTGCTTCTGTCCATCAGATCAGTATTCCAGGTGGGCCTGGCCTAACTTCCTGGACAGTCTCGCCAGGTCTGGGAGTGCAGGGCCTACACCACGGGCTGGCCAGCCACACAGGGGACCAACGGCACAGCTGCTGCCATCCAGAGCCCTTTCCTCTGGCATCCTGAAGGTCTAAAGGTGGAGCAGCCTGCTTTCCTATTTAAAATACATCAGCGACAAATAGGAAATTTCCAGCTAGAGCTCCCAGAGCAGCTCCTCCTGGGCTCAAACAAAGATGCTTGTGTTTATACTAAACAAACAAAACCCTCTAAACCTTCTTCTGAATTGGTAGCCGCAGCTCCCAGATGAACTCTGAACTTAAGAATCACCTCCCAGGGACCTAGGTTCTGTAAAGGCACCAAAGCCACTCGGTCATCCACCTATTTAGGTTTGGAAACAGGGGACAGAGCTCACTGTGATGCCCAGAGGATTAACCAGTCATTCTGCCCAGAACACCATAGGATACCAGGAGACAGGATGGGCTGAAAGGGCAACCAGAAGAGCCAGGATGTCCAGCTCAAGACCACCTCCTTCTTCAGCCTTTCTTTGCTACTGCTGTCCACAGGAATGGGATAACTGGGGCCAAGGTGTGAGTAAAACAGTTGATCTCTAAATCAATTCAATCAATGTTCCAGGCACTAAACTATGAGCTAGGAATAGAAGACACAGTTCCTGGTCTCCAATATATTAAAGTTTGGAAACAAAGTTAGACATATAAACTATCACAAAGTGATACACGTTATATTAGAAGTTGTAATAGAAAAGCGAGCACCTAATTCCAGGGCGGGGAATGGGAAGTTGACGGGAAGCCCAGCAAAAGCAGGACGGGAAAGGCCACCAAGAAGTAACACTTGGGGGGGGGGGAGAATACTTGAACTGGGAAACACTGGGCTGGAAGAAGCACAAGCTGGAATCAAGATTGAAGGGAGAAATATCAATAACCTCAGACATGCAGATGACACCATCCTTATGGCAGAAAGAGAAGAAGAACTAAAGAGCCTCTTGATGAAAGTGAAATAGGAGAGTGAAAAAGTTGGCTTAAAGCTCAACATTCAGAAAACTAAGATCATGGCATCTGGTCCCATCAGTTCATGGGAAATAGATGGGGAAACAGTGGACACAGTGGCTAACTTTATTTTTCTGGGCTCCAAAATCACTGCAGATGATGACTGCAGCCATGAAATTAAAAGACGCTTACTCCTTGGAAGGAAAGTTATAACCAACCTAGATGGCATATTAAAAAGCAGAGACATTACTTTGCCAACAAAGGTCCATCTAGTCAAGGCTATGGTTGTTCCAGTGGTCATGTATGGATGTGAGAGTTGGACTGTGAAGAAAGCTGAGCGCCAAAGAACTGATGCTTTTGAACTGTGGTGTTGGAGAAGACTCTTGAGAGTCCATTGGACTGCAAGAAGATCCAACCAGTCCATCCTAAAGGAAATCAGTCCTGAGTGTTCATTGGAAGGACTGATATTGAAGCTGAAACTCCAATACTTTGGTCACCTGATGTGAAGAACTGACTCATTGGAAAAGACCCTGAAGCTGGGAAAGACTGAGGGCAGGAGGATGAGATAGTTGGATGGCATCATCGACTCAATGGACATGGGTTTGGGTGGACTCTGGGAGTTGGTGATGGACAGGGAGGCCTGGCGTGCTGTGGTTCATGGGGTCGCAAAGAGTCAGACACGACTGAGTGACTGAACTGAACTGAACTTGAACTGGAAAGCATAAGGAGGCCTTGGGGCCCGACCAGCTCAAAGTCAGCCTTCTAGTTTCCTTCAAGGTACACAGTGGTGTCATGCTGCCCTATCCACCCGAGTCAACTCTCCAAGTTTCATATGTACACCCCTGAAAATGACCATATCTTTCTGCAGTCTTTTCCTAAGGAATGCCTAAGGCTGCGAAGAATAAGGTGGCCCTTTCAGGGAATACCTGCTTTTGAAAAGGGAACATACCAAAACAAAATGAATTAATCAAAAGGAACAAAGTTTCAATGATGGAAAGCTGAGAACTATGTCAGAGAGGAGACCCTTATATCACACCGCATCAGCACCAGCCTGCCAAAAAGAGTCAAGAGGAAAAAAGCTCTCGGCTTTCTGAAATGCCTGGTTCTTTCATCTCTCTCTGCCTTATCAAATAAATGTCATTAGGAATGTGAGTACTCCTTGTAAAATTGCTTCTGACCCAAATCTTGGCTTGGAGGAAACAGCGGGGAGACCCCTGGGAATAGGCCGAGGCTCTTTGTACAGATATCAAGCAGCCTCTCATTTTGTGTGAAACAAGCACAGAAGGCAGAAAGCCAAGAGCTCTGAGTCTCCTACCTACCTCCCCCATATCACTCACGGAAGTCAGATCATTCCTGGGCCATTTACCGATAATGCTCTATGGCTAACATGGTGGGAAATGAATTTCTAGACCCAAGGCAGATAGGGGTACTCTTATGATGTTAATCTTTGAGAAGTTATCAATGCTCACAGAGAATCTTGTCAGACACAATGATCAGAGTCACAAGGTACAAAGGCTGAGATTAGCCAAAGGGAATGAAGAATGCTCCTCAAATGTGTAGCAAGGTCCCTGAGTTTGAACAAATTCTGGGAGGTGGTGGAGGACAGGGAAACCTGGCACACTGCAGTCCATGGGGTTGCCAAGAGTCCAGCGTGACTTAGCGACTAAACAACAACAACAACAAAGGGCCCTGGACTGTAGTTGCCAGCCCTCCTCGCCCGTCTCAGGAGGACCTCCATTTATTGGCCAGAAGCTGGACATGGTAACGGAAAGAAAACTTCGAGCACTTCATCCAAGAAAGGAGACAGACCCTCAGGGGATGTACAGGAGCGCGGAAAAGCATGCTGCCTTCTGCGGGCTGGGACATCAAGACCCCAGAGTGAAGACTGAATAGCGGTCAGGAGAGCTGGGTACTCTGTGCCCTTCCCAGGGTTCCCTGTCAGCAGGACCAGGGGTTATTACACCGAAGAGTCTCACAAACCGTAAAACAAATACATATGTACCTAGACTCGGATGCTCATGACAAAGACTCTGTGCCCAAACTCGAATTAGGCTCCTTTGAATCCTCTTTATGACTAGGCCACTGTCCTTAGACTCTGTTTAGTCCAATTTTAGCAAGAATCTCGCCGGGTCAGTTTAGTGAAAATTCCCCACCTTTGATATCAGACCAAATTCCTTATCCCTCACCCTGGCCTGATTCCAGCAAAAATCCTGTCAAGTCCATTTAACCAGATGCCTCTCTTCCCCTGATGCTTCCTCTTAGTCATTTTCCATCCACTGACCCTCACCCTGTTCCTTGGCTAAAAATTCTCACTTGTATTCAGAGTTGGGCTCAATCTTTCTCCCCTTACAATACTGCAGAATAATAGCCCCCCCTGAATAAAGTCTGTCTTACCATTTCTAACAAGTACCAGAGCAACTTTTTTCTTAAGCACTCACCATGTTCTTTTTCTTCACTACCTAGGACTCCCGTGAGTAAACTGAAGACGGCATGTGAGTAGGACTCCGGCCCCTGAACACCCTCCTACCCTCCCCCTGCGCCCCCACATTCTTTATCCTCTCACTCTGCTCTAGTTTCTTCACAGAACTTATTGGTACTACCACCTGACAGACCACATATTTGTCTGGTTATCATCTGTCTTTCTCCCCAGCCTCTATCCTAGCATGTGGGCAAGGACTCTGTTTTGTTCATTGCTGCAGCCTTAGCACTTAGGACAGTGCCTGGCATATATGATGCTCAAACTAAAACAAAATAAATCTTGCCATTAAATAAACGGATCCAGGACACAAAAATCAGAAAATGCTAGAGCTGGAAGAGTTCTTTAGGGTTTATCAAGGCCTGGAATCTCAGACCACATTATGATCTAGCCTATGGGCTAATTTTGTTTGGCTATCATACATTTTTCTAAATTTCAAATTTGAAAGTCTTTAGGCAGGACAGTGAATATACAGGCTTCTCAAAAGCCCAATTACCCAAGTTTGTAATACTTGACCTAGAATGACACCTTTGTTGTTAATCTATTTTACTTTGGCAGACACCTAAGTGGGAGGCTCTCGCCTAAGTGAGTGTGAACTCCTTACATTGAAAACTGTGCCTTGCTTGTGTTTTAATCCCTAATGCCAAGCACAGGCCATTACTACGCCAAGCATAAAGCCCCGCACACAGTGAGAACTCAGTGCCCTGGAAGGAATAAGTAAGTGATGGCAGAGGTGATTTAGAATCCAAGTGTTCTGCTTTCTAGTCCATCTCTGTTCCCATAAAAACATACTTCCTTTGAGTTCTAGATTTTCTTATAGATTGATGGCTTACAATCCCCTTCCATTGTAAAACTAAGCTGGAAACTTCTCCCCAAATATACTTGCTCACAATTTGGGGCGGGGGGGGGGGGCACTCACTCAGGACAAATAAAGACAGTACTGGCAGCACCAGCTTCTGCCAGACCGTCAGTTAGCTGGTATCTCTCCAGAATACAAGACTGGGAGAGACAGACCCTGTGCGTCCTCCCTAGGGCTGCCGTCACGGGGCTTCCACGTGCCCTCTGGCTGGAAGAGCTGCCTTCATCCTTGTGCTGATGGTGGGTCTAGAACCGCACTGTTCAACAGAAATAGAATGTGAGCCACATATATAATTTTAAACATTTCTAGCAGCTGCATAAATAAAAAGAAATAGGTAAAATTAATTTTAATGTATTTGATTTCACCCATTATCCAAGGTATTATTCTTTCAACACAAAATCAATCTAAAAATATCATCATCATTCTGTTTTTCATACTGAGTCCTTGAACTCTGGTATGGATCTTCCATTTACAGCACATCTCAGTTTAAACCAGCCACTCTTCAAGCACTCAACAACCACGTGTGGCTGGTGGCTACTACACTGAACAGCATAGTTTTAGAAGGTCAGGGTGCGGGACGCTCTGGAGAACCTTTAAAACCTGGCAGTGGATGCTCACTGCCAGGAAGAGACTGTCATCTCAGGGGCAGTAGAATGTTCTGTTCTTTCACTCTCCCTTTAACGTGCTCACTCGGATCCTAGCTCCAAGCAGCATATTTTCATTTGGTGATGGGCTAGATCCTCCCCAAGGCTACAAAGAACAAGGGCCCAAACCTGCAGGGAAAGAGACCTTTTCTCTCTCAACCTGATTCTTTCTAGAGACCGTGCAGCTCCATGTAGCTTAGGTCCAATACTATGGGCAAACTTACAAGAAAAATACGGTAACTTCAACAGAAGCTACACCTTCGCAGGGAAGACTTAGAGACCTCTCACAGACAAGAGCGTGGTCTCAATGCAGCTGGGTCAAAGGTATGTGTAGGTCAAAGGTATGTGTAGGTCAAATCCTACACAACTCACACTAGAGGGAAACACGGCAGTAGTAAAACTGTTTAAAATTTTACAGTTTACAAGCTTCCCATTTTATCATCACAACAACTCTGTGAGGTAAGAGGTAAGAGTTACTATTCTGATTTCATAAACGAGGAAAATAAAGTTTAGAGAGTTTAAATGCCTTGACCAAGGTCACTGAGTGAGTGAGCTGGGATTTAAAACAGGGGCTTCAATCTACAAAGTTAGTGCTTGTTTCATCTCACAAGCATGACACAAGTGGACATGTTATCTGTTACCCATGTGTGTCCACATTTAAATCTGAGAAAACTCAAGACGACTTCTGTATATGTAGAGTAAAAACACGAGGATGAATTAATACTCACATTAGACAGAAGCACAGTATAGACATTTAAACACACTCTCACACGTTGGAAAAATGGAAAGGTTTCTGAATATACATAGACATATACAAGAATAGGAAGGTTACGTAGGTATATGCATACATGTATGAGATAAAAGAACATACATACGCATGCACGTGAAAGGAAAGATGGCTTGTGTATATTTACGAAAGATGAATGAATGAGTTGTCTATATATATATATATATATATATATATATATATATATATATGTAACACGTAAGAGAGGAACAGACTGGTTATTTATAAACATATGAACATATCAAGAGACATACAGATTCTTCGTATACAGGTATGCACATATACAAAAGGGTGGATGGTATTTATATACATAAAGGAGAGTTTCAAGGAGGAATGGACAGTTAGGTTATCAGCATATAAACACATGCACATGAAGATTCTACCTTCAGTGCTGAATATGCTGTTTTTCACTCCTTGTAATGACCCCCCACCAGCAAGTTGGCTCATGCAGTTATGTAATTAATGTAGCTGCTCCATATTCCACCCACAAATGCTTTGCTTTTGTCCCTGCTTCTCATTCAGAGTCAGTCATACACTCAACACCACTTACCTTGCTGCTGCAATCAAAATAAGAGTTAAAGAAATGAAAAGGGGGGGCAAAAAAAAACACATGAGAACCACAAATTCTCAAGTTTTAGCATGCGAGTGCTGTCTCTAAAAGGAAATCCATTCAGAAGCACTCCTTGGTTTGACAGAGAAGCCACAGGGTGAACTTTGTAAGCCACAGCACAGCTGCTTGCCCACCCAACAAACAGAGAGCTGAGGAGCAATTATTCCCGGCTGCACCCAGCTGGCTGGCTCCTTGGTGCAAAGTTGAAGATAGGAACAATACCCGGCAGAGAAATTCCCTCAGTGACGGGCTGGGCAGGAGTCTTGCTGGCTGCAAACCTAGGAATCCAATCTGGTCCACACCTCTCTGCTGAAGGGGAGTACTGATGACCAGCCCGCTGAAGGTTATAGCAGCCAAACTTTGACTGGACGTGGAATTCTAACTCGGCCGATTCCGGGCTTTGAGACAGAGACAGAAAGCAGGGCAGCTCCTGCTCCTGCTGCTGCTCCTCCTCCTCTCCAGCTGCTTCCTGCCTGCGACCGCCCATAGGGCACCAGCCCTCCTCACACGCTCCCGGCGCACACACCCCCTTTCCCAGCACACTCACGCACACACAGACCTCACCAGCAAGCTCACTCACACAGCCTCCGTGTCTCTCCGTCTCCCTAAATATAGATCTTACTCTCCCCCCTCCCCCATTTCTCCCCCCCACCTCTTCTCCCCCTCCCTTCTTTCCCTCTGCCTATCCACCTCGCTCATGTCTGGGCTAGAGGATACAGAGAGACAGGAGACAGCCCTGTGCTCGGAGGAGATCCCAGCCTCACAGGGAAGACAGAAGACAGCAAAAACAGTCAGAGCATACTACAAAAGGAGCCGTCCCTTCTACTGAGATAAGCTCTAGGTTTTTTTGTTTGGTTGCTTTTCGGTTTTGGTTTCCTATGTATATAATCTGCTGTCTGCATTTGGCAAAGCTGCAGAATAAGCAAAGTCCCAAGGGCAGTTAACATCAAACAACACCACGTTCTCAAAGTAGGTACCTAGTCTAGTTCTTCCTCAACAGCCACAGCCAAAGAACCGACCAGAAAACAAGAACTCCCTGAGGCTGTGCCAAGGCAGTGATTACACAGAAGCGGAGAAACAGGGTGGGCTGAGGAACGCCCCCTATACTGCAGAAGTCAGGACCACAGATTGTTCTGGAATCCAGAATCAGGAACTAACGAACCTAAATCAGGAACTAACTAACCTAAAGTGGAAAAGACCCTGATGCTGGGAAAGACTGAAGGCAGGAGGAGAAGGGGGCGACAGAGGATGAGATGGTTGGATGGCATCACTGACTCAATGGACATGAGTTTGAGCAAGTTCCGGGAGATGGTGAAGGACAGGGAAGCCTGGCGCGCTGCAGTCTATGGGGTCGCAAAGAGTCGGACATGACTGAGAGACTGAAGAATAAACCTAAAGTAACATCATGTTGATCTAACGTGCATAAGGCTCAGGACCCTGGTCTCATGTCCCAAACCCCCTGGACCTCCGCCGGCGGCCGCACCTCCCTGAGAGACTTGCTAGTCAGGTGGTTCTCACATGGCTTTAATTCCAAATAATTCAACAATTCTAGTGGAATTATCAAGAAATTCCAGTTAAATTTCATCAGGAAATTATTCTTATCTTCAAAGAGCACTCAGGTTGTTCACTGCAACACAATGCCAAGCATAATCCAGGGACCCTTGAAGCCCTGGAGTATCAGTGACAAAAACGTGAAACACATGATACCTCTTTCTACTCTGCAACCACAGGACAGGAAAAACACTGTTTGAGCCCAGAGAACCTCAGAATTCTTCTCAAAATAGTACTCCAGTCAGCCCAGTAACAATCCAGTGAAGCCACTCCTATTCTACCTCCTCTGAGCCTAATCTAATAAAATAATCCCCCTCCTCCTCAGGCTAACAGCAGGTGGGCAGACTGGATTCACCCATCACGCCCAAACCAGGCTTTCAAACCTTCCTACTTCTGCTGCCCTGCACCATTCCTCATGACTGTGCACAACAAAATGAGGCCCTGCTGGCCAGGAAGCAGGCAGTCTACGGGGGCCACCTTGGAATCTGTCATTACAGAACAGCAGCCCTGTACGGCAGATAAAACAAGCTTTTAAATTAAGAGTGATTTCCTCGGCTTATCCAAGATCCTGAGGAGAAAGCGTTGAAGCCAGAGCCAACATTTGCCTCCCTACTGCCTTCTTCCAATAATACTGCTTCCCCCTCAACCAAGGAAAAAAATTTAGATTTCCAGAGACACTACACAACCCATTTCTTAACCATCCACCTCATTATGCAGCCAACACTGAAGCAAAGCAAATACCTCCTAACCCAGTTGAGAGCTGGCTGGATGACAGAAGAGATAAGGGCTGACAGTGCAACCATAACCACATCTAAATACAGAAAGGAAAAAAAAACCTTGAAAACTGTCAAATTTCAGTGGAAGTCATGGCAAATTTACTGTGGAGCTCCTCATATGTCAGCCAGGAGAAAGAGGTAAAGGGTTTATTAACACAAGAAATATAGGGAAGACTAATGAAATTGGAATTCCCTCCCCCAGATCTGTAGCCACTCCTAAAGAGGTCAGAGCAGTGGCTGTCGTGACCAGATTTGGGTCTGAGCTTCCTACACTCAAGAGAATATCAAACTCTCAAGACTGAGAAAGACCCTCAGAGGTAGGACACCACCCATAGAACCTACCTCATCCCAGCACATCCACCAGGGGCTAGGACCTCCAGAGCCTGTAACTGAGGTTGATGTGTCCATCTTGTCCATATGCCTATGCAAACACATTCAGCTCATCTTCTAAGCAGTTTGAGTTTTCCAGAAAAACAAAGGCTCAGACAAGAGAAAATGTGTTTAGGACATGAGGTGTAACAAATCTGCTATCTCTAGTTCTAGTCTTCATGAGAGCGCTCATGTGGCTCTGTCCATAAACTACTTTTGTATCTTTCCTCCTTCTCAAGGTTCAGCAAAAGAAACAAGGGGCATAAGCGGGACAGTGGTAAACAGCGGTCACTGTAAACTCAGTAAAAAAGCATGCTCCTTTTGTCACCATTCAACAGAGCCCAGAGAGCGCCAGACATCATGTGACCAAAGGACCATCAGACCTCCTCAATGAACGAGTCTTTCGTGTGCCCAGTTGCTCAGCTGTGTCTGACTCTTTGCAATCCTTTGGACTGCAGCCCACCAGGCTCCTCTGTTCATGAGATCCTCCAGGCAAGAATACTGGAATGGGTTGCCATTTTCTCCTCCAGGGGATCTTCCCGACCCAGGGACCAAATCCACATCTCCTGTGTCTACTGCATTGGCAGGCAGACTCTTTACCATTGAGCCACCTGGGAAGCCCCTTTTGGGATAGACAAAATTTGTTTCCTGAGCCATGGGAGCAAACTGCAGCCCCCTTGTCACCGTGGATCTCTTTCTTGGGAATCCTGGGCAGGCCGAAAAGGATAGGAGTGCCTTGGGAGGTAAGAGCTAGTACAAGCATCCACCTTAGCTGGGCAGCTTTCTCAAAGCAGGGCTGTTCAAGAACCAGCTGGACAGAATTAGGAAAACAGATTGGGTTAAGAAGGAAAATGCATTTATCCCGAAGCTGTGAAATGCTCTGAACAGACATTCTCAAGGTCTGGTTCCCAATTTAAATCTTTGCAGGGATCTTCGCCTAGAGACAGATGAGTCAAGATGGAAATTCAACATGAGACACTGACACTCACGCAGAGTGGTGGGAAGGTTCAGAGCTGCAGGAGCTCTAAAGGGGAACCAAATGGGTGGGTTAGTCAGAGGACCACCTGGTGCACAAAACTCGTCTTCAGCTAACGCATCTGAGAGCTGTCGCACAAAGACGAGGACAGGCTCACCAATCGCAGCTCTCTCCTCTCACACAGACCAATCCACGTCTCCTTGGGGCTCAGAAGCAAAGGAGGTGCCTGCTCCAAACCCAGCCTGCCTTTTCAGATGTCACTCCCAGAGAGTGGCTGGGTCAGAACCAACACGTGCCCGCCTTTTCTTCCAGTGTTAACAATCACATCCACAGGGTGCAAAGGATAGGCTGACCCAAGCCTGACTTATGCAGGAATAAGCTCTTGATGCTTCTTTCTCTACCACTAAGTAAAGCCAGGAGCAACACGAAGAGGCTGGTATATGGTCAGACAACCCGGATCTGTTTCATGAGGAAAACACTTTGTTCTGGTGGCAAAGTCTCTTTTTCCCCTGTCCTCTATAAACTCCTCAGAAATTACATGCAGCAGAGAATGATGGGTGACGGGAGGTGGTTCTCCTTCTTCCCACAGGAACATGCGCCCTAGAGGAGGGAGCAGCCTGGCAGAGGCACACTCACTTTACTGATGTGCAAAGACACAGCTGCCGCACAGTCTAAATCAGACTTGACAAGCTGCAAGGCAGGCCTAAGGAGTCACAAACTGCTGACAGTTCTATAATCAGGTCAAGCCCTGATTAGCAAAATTTTAAAGAGCTGATAAACTCTTCAGGACTGCCCAGCTAAACAGGTTTCCAGTCTAGACTTCCAAAGCGTGTGGTCCTATTTTCACTCCGGGAACTAATGATCAAAAATATACACAGCAAAGCTGTGTACATGTCTACCACCCTCTTAAATAAACTTAGTAAAAATCACAGTTCCCAGATGAGGGCTCCTTAGGATTAAGGTTGGTGCTGACCTATATATCTGATTATATATTTCTTGGTCCAGTCCACAAAGTGAACTGGTCCTGCCTTAGTCTCTGTACCCCAAAGGAGCCAAGGGTCCATATGCTGAGAATTCTCTAGTGGGAACCCAAAATTTGAAATGTCAGGGGGAAGTAAATCTCTAGCACTATGTTCTGACTGGCTAATATTGATCAAATATCCCCTTCAGTTCTTTGCGGCTTGTTCTGAGATCTACCTGAGTGAATCCAATTCTAGAAAATTCTCTTGGTGTAGGCTCCAAGCTCTTCAGAATATGGCCCTGGCCAACAAACAAATCTCAAGTGTCTTGGGCCTCAATGAAGGGACTCCCAAAAAAGGAGGGGTTTTCCCTGTATGATTTTCTATATATTTAAATATATTTGGTTTGAGGCACTGAGCTATAGGAAACTAGCTAATGTTCAAAGAAGGAAGAGAAAACTTAAGGGATACCTATACTATTAGCTGGGGATCTCTGACAGATTACTAGGGATGCCTGGGGGAGAAAGGGCTTCCCCGGTGGCTCAGACAGTAAACAATCTGCCTGCAAGTTAGGAGAGCCAGGTTTGGTCCCTGGGTCAGAAAGACCCCCTAGAGAAGGGGGGTGGTGGTCCCCACTCTTCTTGCCTGGAGAATTCCATGAACGGAGGAGGCTGGTGGGCTACAGTCCATGGGGTCACAAAGAGTTGGACACGACTGAGTGATTAACACAAACACACACACACACACACACACACACACACACACACACACACAGAAGAAAGGGAAGTACTCAACGAGGTAAAGCAGAAGAGAGAAAGCACTGGATTTAACCAGAAAGCAGGGAATGCCCAAGGGGAACCCTGGTGGTGCAGGCATTGGAACCTATGCTGACAGCTCACCCATAGAAATCACACCCCGAAACAACCTCTCTGCTCAGACACAAAATCTTTAGGATCCCTATATTCTAATTCTCTATCCAATGACAGAATCTCTTTGCAAAATCCTTTATCCCCCTATCTTAAGTCACAAAGTCTAATCAATTTTACCTTCCTACCTATAAAGTTGTCCCTTTTTCTACAACCCATAGTCTATGCATCATTATCTCTCATTCAAGTTGCTTTAAAATATCCATCCTCCCTAGTCTCTCTTCCTCCAGAGTCACCTCCCTTTCACCCCTCCTTACTCCTAATCCATTCCTGACAATTTGCTAGAGGGATAGCTCTAAAATGTAGATAGATTTTTGTCGCTCATTTTCTTAATATCGTTCTGTGACTGCTCTCAGGAAAAAGTCCATGCTCACTCCTTGGCATATTATCAAAGTTCTTTCTTGACCTGTCCGTGTCTAGAGGAATCTAAAGTATCCCAATTCCCTAAGTTTGGCTAAACCAAACTCCTTACACTCACTGAATGTGCCATCCCGTCCTTTGTTCTTTCCATACGACACTGTCTAGAGTGCTATCTGAGAGTAAAAACCAGTATGCTGAGGATGCTAAAAACCTTACAAGCGCTTGTCAGAAAACAAGACTTGGAGCCCAAACAGCAAAAACCACTTTGGGGTCTTGTTATGGGTTGAACTGTGTTTTTCAAAATCCACGTGTTGAAGTCCTCATCCTCAGTACCTCAGCGTGCCACCTTGTTTGGAGACAGCATCTTTAGAGATGTAATCAAGTTAAAGTAAGGTCATTAAGGTGAGCTCTATCCAACATGACTGGTCTCTTTATAAAAAAGGAGTCTGGACATAAAGACATACATAAAGAAAAATCAGCATGAAGAGACACAGGGAGAAGACAACTACCTACAGACTAAGAAAAAGACTGGAATAGATCCTTCCCTTACAGTGCTCAGAAAGCGCTAACCCGCGTTACACCTTGATTTTGGACTTCCAGCCTCCAGAACTGTGAGACAATAAATTTCTGTTGTATAAGCCACCCAGTATGTGATCCTTTGTTATGGCAGCCCTAACAGACTAGTACAGTATCTTTGAACATTAGGGGTCGCCAAGAGTCAGACACGACTGAGCGACTGAACTGAACTGAATACAATTTCACCAAAATAAATAATAGAATGAATACTTACTAGGTACCTGGGTACAATACCAGGCATGATGAAAAGATATAATCCTTGCCCTTAGGGAGTCCATAACCTAACACAGGAAATGTTATGATACATAGCCCCGCTACACATACCCATATTCTGAGGAGTGTTAGCGCTTGTGCTTGGAAGACTGATAGTGCCATTTACTGATAAAGCACATACATGAAAGGAGGTTGAGGAGAAAGAAAAAACAATGCGTACAGTTTGAACATACTGCATCAGGTGCCTATGAAATTTCTGGTGACAATATCACAGGCACCTTGTCATGAGTCTGGAGTTCATGAAAGCGGACTGAAGTAGATAAAGAAATCTGGCATTTGTTAGTGCATGGGTGAGATTATCTAGAGAAGAGCATGAGATGGAAAACAGAACCCTGGAAATCACCAAGTTTTAAGGGGCAAGCAGAGAAAAATAAATGCTGAAAGGGAAACAAAGATGGAGCTGTCAGAAATAAGAAAAGGACTTCAAGGGACAGATATGGCAAAAGCCAAGAAGAGCATTCTGGGTAGAAACCAGTCAACAGCTTTTGTCTCACCTGTCATAAGAAATGCTCTAGGGTGTTGATTCTCATCTAGAATGCCCTTCCTAATTTGTCATCTTTGGCTATTTATGTCTGAATGTCCTTAGGTGTGGACCAAATAAACACATTTCCCTAGCATGCCTGAAGATGACAACCAACAAAGGGAAGCAGACACCCACAGAACTGGCAAAGATTATTTGCCACAACTCACCTCTTCCCTTTGGCTTGAAGATGTCTTATTTTATACATTATGACTGTATTTCAGGATATGCCTGCTTTGGAATGGTGGTAAATCTCAGCTGCATTGTTTATGGAAAGAACACAGCTTGCCATTTACAAGGAGTCATGGATCTCCTTAATGACTTGCTTAAGGAAGCAAATTATCCCTTGGTTTCTATCTTTCTAAGCTCATTATTTTATTTCTTGGCTATTTCTTGATATTTAATAACAATTGTTGATTTAGCCCCCTCTGGGAATTTCTCTGACAAGACTTCTCTGACCAACTTAACTCAAAGGGATTACTCCTTATTATATAGTCTTACGGCAATTATTTTGTTATAAACCGTTTCATTCCTTTCGAAATAATTACCTATGATCTTGCAATACCACTTCATACTTTTAAGCAATCTTCCCACAAAACTTTGCTGAGTGCCTAAATAATCAAAAGTTATAAGGATAATTCATTCCTGACCTCAAGTACGATCTAGGAAAGGAGTTAAGCCTCCATATGTACAAGGAAAATGCTGGTAGAAAGCAGAAGTAATAAGAAAATAAGTGGCCAGGAATAGGATCTCTGAATCTCTGAACTCTTTTTTTTTTTTTTTTTAAACCTATATATACTAGGCCCTCAAGGCATATTAAACAGAGAAGAGACTCCAGGTGAATACTGGAGTGGGTAGCCACTGCCTCCTCCAGGGTATCTTCCCAACCCAAGGATCGAACCCAGGTCTCCTGCACTGTAGGCAGATTTTTATTGTCTGAGCCACCAGCGAAGCCCACTCCACATGGAAATTCACTCAATTCCTAAGACTGCTGACTCAAACTCTTGCAAGGCCTTCTAACTTATATCAGGCTGCGCCATAAAGACATCGTGAATAGAAGAACAATTCCAACGACAGGTCAAGCAATCTGCAACTTGACCCTTTGCTCCTGGGTCCATATCCTTGACTAGACATCTGAATTTCTACCTGTGTAGGAGGAAGTACTAAAAAAAAAAAAAATCAAAGGCCCAAATCAGTTTTCTTCACCTGCCTTTTCATGCCCCAATTTATTTCCAACTGAAGAGCTCCTGCCTCCAGCATTACAATTGGAGTGTCTATTCTTTGGGCCTAGACTGAGAGGGCAGCCTTTGGCAATGTCTAAAGGTTAATGTGAGGGACTAATGTGTATCATAAAAGACACAGGTGAAATGTATGAGAATTTGTAAGAGTAAATATTTCCATTTTTCACAGTGTTGGTTTGGATGAGAATCAGGGAAGGCTCCGTGAAAGAGGCAAAACTGAAGAGAAGAAAAGGCATTCAAGGCAGAGGATATAGAATAAGCAAAGATGTGAAAAGGACAAAAAGGAAGGTGTGATGTTGGAAAGGAAGGAAAAGTAACATATACTAAATGTTAACAACATGCCAGTTCCTACCCTACATGTGTTATCTTATTTAACCCATATTTATTCATGGAGGCAAATAATAGCCAATTCAGAAATGAGAAAACTAAGTTTATAAGAGACTGGGCAACTTGCCTAAGGTTACATAGTTGCTAAGTGGTGGAGCCATACTTCAAAATTCAGGATCTTGCTGATTCTAAGGCTCAATTTCTTCCAACTGTATATGTCCTCTGGATTAACAAAGGTTAGAAAAGTAGGTTGGACCAATTCATGGTGGCCATGGATGTCAAGCTAAAAAGTTGAGATTATACTTTAACTATCAACGGAAAGAAAAACCAATGCTTCTTAAGAAAAAAAAATTTCATTCATTCATTCACTCGTTCACTCAGTCACATATCTGTTAAGACTTGCTGGATGCCAGACATCAGGGATATAAAGTTTAAAAGACAGAGTCTCTATTTTGTATTTTCATGCTCTTTTCACCTAGCTTTTATTTAAATTTTTTATTGAATTGTAACATACATGCTGAAAAGTATACCAATGTAAACAGAATTCAGATCAAGGACAGAACATCATCAGAATTTCAGAAGCCCCACTGCACTTGTAGCTAGTTACTACCTACCCTCTTACACAAAAATAATCACCATCCTGAAATCTGACACCACAGATTACTTTTGCCTGTTTCTGAATTTAATACAAAAGGAGTCACATAGTAGACAGACACTCTTTTAAGAAATACATAATCTTGAGGTCAAATGCTCACACAATTCCAGGACAGTATGATAAACATCAAAATTGACTATATATAAAATGCTACAGAAAGAGAGAAAAATGAGTGTCTAATTCTAACTGGGGACTTTCAGGAAGGCTTCAAAGGATGTGACATTTAAGTCGAACCCTAAGCACAAGCGGTAGCCATGACTAGTGCTCTTTTTCAGAAAGATAAGTCTGGTAGTGGAATACACAACAGATTCCAAGAAAAATAAATAACAGCAAGAAAACAACTGGAAGACTAATACCATAGTCTGAGCAGTAAAGAGAACCTGAATGCAGAGAGGAACAGAGAGTAGACTGATAAAAGATATCACAGAGAGAAAAAGAGCAAGATCTGGCAAATGATCTAATGTGGGAGGTAAGAGAGAAGGAAGAATGACACCGTAATTTTGAGTGGGTGAACTAGCAAAATGATGGTGATGTTAATACAAACAGAGAACAAAGGAAGAGGAACGGGCCCAAAACGGAAGCTTCAAACATTAAGAAATCGTGCTGACAACAGCAGTAGATAACTAGACATGAAGGATAGAACCTAAGGAAAAAAGGGAGGTGAGAGGTATATACTCGGGAATCATCTGCTTGAAAGGCTTGCTGGGAGTCCACTGGCTGCCTAGCACGGAAGCCAGCATCCAGCACAGTACTGGCCAGTTCACAGTACTGAGCAGTTCAATTAGTGTCTATCAACTAATGACTGGATGAGAGGCTGAGGAGATGCAGATTTGAGATTAAAAGATGCCTGAGGAGGACAGTGCAGAAAGAAGAGCCAAGAGACAGACAGGAAAGGAGGCAAGCAAGGTCAGAAAGAACTAGAAGAACCCAAGAAAATAGGAAGCTACAAGTAAGGGGTTTCAAAAGTTACTATGGAATGCACAAAGTAGAGACTGAAGTATCTGGCCAAAAAAATGTTTAAATATTTAACTTAATGACTGATATTTCTATCTACTCTCTGGCCTACAAGCTCCTAATAATAAGGAAACGCTGGGAACTTCTCTGATGGTTTAGTGGTTGAGAATCCACATGCTGCCGGGCAACTAAAGCCCACATGCTCCAACCACTGAGCCTGTGTGCTGCAACGGAAGACCCAGAGCAGCCAAACATTTTAATTCTTTTAAAAAGAAAATATCTTACAAATAGCCCCAACAGTACCCAGCTGTACCCACTTATTATCTGGCTTGATTTTTTAAAATGGAATAACTATATTAGCTGCTTCCTTTTAAATAACTTTTGCAGAAGAATTCTCTCTTACAGGGCAAGAATTCCTTCCCAGACAGGATCAAATGCTCCCAATCGCTGGATAGTCCCATAAGCAGCAAGAGTCAGAGAAAGCAGGAGAAAGCAAGAAGGGCTGCTCTGTTACTTATTCCATACACATTTACAAAGTACTTCTCTTTGTTGACACTATGTCCAGAAAATACCACCAGCAGGAGCGAAGGCCTGCTGCCAGAACCTGACACCCTCCTCTGACTCTAGGTGGGCTAATGATATGACAGCATTCCTCAGAAATGTTCTAACATACTCCTCAGAAACCGGAGCCAAACTCCACCCTTTGAAACAAGGAGTTCCAAATCCCAGTCCCAGATGTGATGTCTTATAATTCTCAAGGTTCAGTCACAGCTTAGGATGAAATCTAAGGTTTCCAGAACAATCACTGATAACCACCCAGATCCAGGACACAAATGGGTCCAGAACATTTCAGAGAAATGTTAAGCATTTCCCGAGACAAGTACAGAAAAACAGCTCTTGGAAAGTGTTTCCACAGTGCCCAGGGTAGCCTTTGGCCTGCTCTCCCAGGCTCCTCAGGGTAAAGCACTCCACAGATGTTTTTCCTTGCAGGTCCCAGAGAAGCACCATATATAGACAGCCTCATCTGAGAGATCCGCATAGCAAATTATCCCAGGAACACCACGCCATCTGTAGTCTAGAGCCCTGTAAGAGCCTGAAATCCTCGGGACTGGCTCCATGCCACTTCAACCATCGGAAGCAGCTTCACCGGGTTCCCATTTGGCAGCAAAGCCTCTGGCTGTGCTCCCCAACACCTCTGGTGGGTCGCTTAAGGCCTAGGCTAGGGAGGTCACGAGAAAGCCCTGACAACACTTCAGTAATCAGAACCCCACTGATGACCTAGGCAATTGTGTATAAAGCTCTGCCCTCAAAAATGCATTTTTCTATGATCTCACCAAAACTGTGAGAGGGGACAGTTATTATTCCTAATTTTACAGCTAAGGAAACTAAGAAATAGGAAGTACTTTGTTCAAATTCTCTCAGATTTTGAGACTAAGCTACTGCAAGGACCCAGCTCTTTGTATTTCCAGCTGAGTCCTAAGTTTTATTAGTAATAGGGATAAGAGTAAACAAATACAAAAGGCATGGGTGTTATGCATGGGTCTGCCGAGAGAGCGTATTTCCCACCAGCTAGACCATGGGAAATAAGAGACTCTCAGGTGAGAAACACTGATGCTTCTGAGCGTCTTCTTCCGCCTTCTGCCTAAGTTTTCGTCTGCTAGGGCTGCCATGACATACTACTACAGACTGGGTGGCTTAAGGAACCGAAATTAATTCTTACAGTTCTGGAGGCTAGGGGTCCAAGATCAAGGTGTCAGCAAGGCTGGTTCCTTCTGAGGACTCTCTCCTTGGCTTACGTAGATGGCCATCTTCTGTCTGTCTTCACAAGACCTTCCTTCCACGTATGTGTGTGTCCTAATCTCTGCTTACAAGGATACCAGTCAGATTTCAGTAGGGCCCAGCCAAAGTACTCAGTTTATTGTAATTCCTCTTCAAAGGCCCTATCACTAAATACAATCACATTCTAAGAAGCTGGGTATTACAACTTCAACATAGGAACCAGGGAGTGGAGGGTAATTCAGCCCATAACAGGTAGAAAAAGTAAAAGCAGAGCTTTTAGGAATTTAAAATTAAAATTCACCAGGAATTTAAAAGGCAAGGGAATAAAGGCTACAATCTAGAACCAAAATCCAAGCACCCTGGTGTTTTCCTTTCCTATGTCGAGAGTCTTTGGACTAGAGCAGAAGCAACATTCTAACTGTCGGCTTTAGAGGAAAATAATTAATCTCAGCTTTCATCCCTGCTCTGGCCTGCTGCCTACCTGACATGGAGTACATGAGAAAAAGGACCATTTGAGTCCTTTCTGGATATTTCTGCTCAGTTCAGTGCAGATGGGAGTAGAAGAGGTAGAGGGCTTTTCTCTATGTATAAAAGAATACATAACAGCTTAATTTCTTAAGGATGTCATTACTATTACCCACTCAGCTTCATCTCCGGAACTTCCCTCTGCCTAGTTTTTACCAAAGCAGTTAAATTACAAAGACTGAGCTAGATTTGTATATTAAAAGGACAAAACAGGAGGTGCTGAGACTATCAGGCTGTAGCAAGACCTGGCAGCTCAAGGGCATGCTTTTATTACTAACCAACTGGGCAAGTTTCTTCCACACCCTGTAAAAGCAAACAACATCTTACTGCTTCAGAGGCTCTGGTGATAATGCCAATTTCCTCACAGACATTTAAGAAGTGAGCAGAGAGAAAATTTAGAAAAGGGAGACTGAAGAGACATCAGAGAAGATGAACACTGGAGATGGTTTCTTAGATGTAAAAACAAGAAGGAGTGTGGAGGCATGTCAAATACTGCAGTGAGTCCAAAAAGATAAAGACTTGAAAACAACCACAGGATACGGTAGCAATGGACCTTCACAAACACAGTTTTAATGAACCGACAACGAAATTATCTGGGAAAAACTTTCCTCAAGTGTATGCCTTGGAAAATAATTCCTACAGGATGCTTTTCCAAATCAGTTTCACAGTTTAAAAAGTTTAATGCTCTGCATTTTCCCCCTCTTGAAGAATCACAACAAACCTAAATATATTCAAGTTTCTGAGAAGTCCTGTGATAAAGCCATCTGTTTATGTTACACTCTATTGGAACTCAGTGTTTTCCAAATGTCTTTGACCATAAAACTCTTTATCACATGATAATCTACTAACATTTCTAGAAAATGGAGTCCTATGAAACATACTTTGGAAAACAGGGTTCTAAGATGACAGTGGTAGATACTAGTATTAAGAAGGCTCTGGAGTTAAATAGGTCTAGATTCAAATCTGGTTCTAACTCTTACCACACAGGAGATCCTGCACAAGTTTCTTTCTAAACCTCGGTTTCTTAATCTACAAAACAGGCCTAATAACATAAGCCTAATTCATAGAATTATTATAGGGATTCACTTGGATAATGCCTGTAAAGCACTTAAAATAAGTCTTCAATAATGATCACTATGATAATGGTAAGGACAAGGACTATGGAAAGTCATTGAAATTAGAAGGAAAACTGTGATGTACACACTAAAGTTTTCAATGACTGAATGGGGAGTTATGCAAGAGTTGAGGTCTAATTTCAACAGGGAAGGCAGGTGTGAGAATGGCTTATGCAAGGATCTAGCAATGGCCTTGAAGTGGCAGAGAAAGCCAGAGAAAACCAAACCTCATTCCTGATCCGGTAATGCCTGGGGCATTTTCAAAAAGGCATAGTCTCCACACAAAATGGCTTTAATGAACTGTCAGGTTTAAGCCAGTAAAGAATGTATCCGTCTCAGATATCAGGTAAGGACTCTACAGTTCTCCAAAGGACAGACAGAGCCTGGAGGGCTCACGTCTAAGAGAGGTCTCTCTAATTTGTGAAGTGGTAGCAGGGCCTGTTCTTAGTAGGGCTTACAAGTTTGAAGTGCGCGCTAAAAGTTGAGGTTTACTACAGGATTTGCGTTGCAACATTGTGGGAGTAGCACAATACCATCTAACTGAGATCCATCAACAGAGAAGAGAGTACACAAACTGTAATATATCCACAGAAAACAATACTATGCAGCTATTTTTAAAATGCAGTAGCTCTTTATGATAGGGGAAAATCTTCAAGACGCAACAGTAAATGAATAAAAAGTGAAGGACAATGTGTGCAATACACACAGATGCAAGCTTATAAACGCAGTTTACCTCCAGACTGATTCATAAGACGCAGGTAACAAAGAGATGGGGGAGATGGGAACGAGAGGCCTGGAAGTCTGAAGCAGGAGGAAAACTTTACATTATACGTATCCTTTTCATATAACTTTACATTTTTATATTTATTACTTATTCAAGCCATTTCTTTAGTTTTTTTGTTTTATTTTTTTTAGTGTTACAATAGAAATTGTTAGGGAGAAAGCTAAGAGATTTTGAGAAAAAGGAAGGATAACTGTGGTCTCCAAGAGGGCAAAAAGCTGAGGTAATAAAAAGTTAAGATAGGCAGACATGACCAGAGCAAAATCCCCGGAGTTTAAAATTACAGAAAAAGTGCTTTCCTTGTGCAACTAAGCCTAAGACATAGGGCCCTCAAAGGCCCTCCCTGGACCCTCACTATCTTCTGAAGAGGAGTTAATTTTTTAGAGCTTCACAGCAGCCCAAGGTGCATGTCTCTCTGCTGGGGAGAGAGTCACAGTCAGAAGAGATCTTTGCAGGAGACAGTCAGTTTGTTCTGTCTTCATGATCTTTCTTGAGAAAATGTTGATTCCCTCAAGCTAACTAGCTGCAATCTCGGACCTCCTGGGATGGCTCCATTTAAACACGAGCCTTCTTATCTATTGCTCAGTTCCATCTCTGCTACTGACTCCCCTCCATCAGCTTTCTTTAGCAACCTAAGAACTTCTGTCAAGTCGTCTTCATGGCCTACCTCCATGCCATCTCCTTCAATGTCCCTTCCACCTGGAACACCCACCCACCTGCTGCCACCGCAGTCTCTGTTTCTAGAGCTAAAAAGTCTCACCTCCTCCCCCAGATTTTTCTGCAGCTAAGCCAAATAAGGTACAGAATCACATCCATTCCACCCACACTACCAACATTACTGCCTCAACAGCATTAGCAATGTCAAACATTCATTAAATACATATGGCCAGGTACTCAGCCAGCCCAGATACAGAGATGACCTATATGACCTCTTCCCTTAAGTTGCTGACAGTCTTACAGGAACGGCATAAGGGTAGCTCGGTCCATATGGCAGCTACTCAAAGTCTATTAAATGCACTATCAGCTAAAGAAGTGTAAAAGATCTATAAACTTATGGGACATACTCAAATCACAAGTAATCAAAAAATGCAAATTAAAACAATGAGATACCATTCTTCTTCTGCCAAATTGACTAAAAATTTCTAAAGCAATAATACTCAATCTTGGTGCAAGACATTCAATTACTGAAAGTATAAATCGGAAAAACTTTTCTGAAAACACAGGTAGAAGTTTATCACAAACCTTTAAAAGGTGTGCACTTTTAAACTCAGCAATTTATCTGACTACTTTGAGAAAGCTAAGTTAAATAATCAGAAATGAAAAGAAACTTATGTATAATGATACTCATCATAGCATTATTTATAACAGTAAAGAAATAAGAGGAATTGTTAAGGAATATCTACATGATGGAATACTGTAATCTACTAATAATCATTAAAATATGCTTTTTGAAAAAATATTTAATAACTCAGATTAAAGCTCACAAGACAATGCCTAAGGGAGAAAAATTCTAAAGTCACACATAGTAATATAAACTCTGTAACTTTATATTAATATATATATATATATAAATTATATAACATAGCTAACTTCAATAGTTAATATTTTGCTGTTATTGGCTTTAGGTGCTAGGCCTTGGGAAATTTTCTTTTTAAAGAATTACGAGAAGATAAAGAAGTACAGGGAGACTTCTGTGGAAATGCTAATGGGCTTTTCTGATGACTTAAGCATCCATAAAAGACTGGCTAAACACTCTGCCAGGTTCTATATTGGGCTCCAGAACAGCAGCAATAAAAAGCATAGCCCTGGCATTCAAAGATCTTACAAGTACACAGGAGAGATGGAACAGTAAACAAGTAACTCCATTAAACGCAAATTTAGCCAAAGTAGGGTCGTCTCTCCTTATTCTGGGGCTATGTTCCAAGACCCCAGTGGATGCTTGTATGTATATATGAATGTATGTATGTATACAGATAAAGTATAACTTATAAATGAAGCACAGTAAGAGATTAACAGTAATAATTAATGATAGAACAATTACAACAATATAGTTATCTCTCAGTATCCACAGAAAATTGGTTCCAGGACCTGCCATGAATATCAAAATCCAAGGATGCTCAAGTCCCATAGTTGGCCTTTCGTATTCAAGGTTCTGCATCTGCAGATTCAACCAATCAGAGATTGCATAGATCTATAGTGTTTATTTTTAAAAACCCACATATAAATGGACCCATGCAGTTCAAATCCGTATTGTTCAAAGGTCAATTGTATACTGTAATAAAATTTATGTGAATGTGGTCTCTCTTGCTCTAAAACTGTAAAAACCTAATGCTTTCTCTAATTTTACTAAGCATTTATCACACACGATGGCCACAACTTTTGCAGTCTGAGGTGTGACAGCAAAACTAGCATGAATTTCTTTTTCCTTCTTACCAATTTCAGGGTTAGACGATTCATCCTAACTATAGATCTTAGCCACCTCAATGTATCCTTTTTTTCTTTCCTTATTTTAAATTTACTTTTTAAAAAACTTTCTGTTTTGTATTAGAGTATAGCCAGTCAACACTGCTGTGATGGTTTCAGGTGATGAAGCGGTGAAGGGACTCAGCCACACACATACAAGTGCCTATTCTGCTCCACACGCCCCTTCCATCCAGGCTGCCACGCTGAGCAGACTTCCATGTGCTGGACAGGAGGTCCTTGTTGATTATCCATTTTAAAAACAGAAGTGTGTACATGCCCATCCCAAACTCTCTAACTATCCCTCTTTCCTCTAAAAATCAAGAACTTTCAACCATTTCTCTTAAAGGAAGCACTTTACTGCTTCTCAGTGGTATGTATGAATTGCCAGACATACACACACACACTGCTTTTATATAAAAATAACTAATAAGGACCTACTGCATAGCACAGAGAACTCTATTTGGTGCTCTGTAAGGACCTGTATGGGAATGAAGTCTAGAGAACGGATATATTGGACATGTATGGCTGATTCACTGTGTTATACGGCAGAAACTAATACAACATTGCAAATCAACTGTATTCTAATAAAAAATTAATAAAAAATAAAAGAGGAAAGGTGAAAAAAATCATGAACTGCTGGCATCACTACTCTTGCGCTCTGGAGCTATTACTAAGTAAAATAAAGGTTATCTGATCACCAGGACTGCCACCTCATGACAGTCAACCTGAGAGCTGAGATGGCTACTAAGTGCTTAATGGGTGGGATACGCTGAACAAAGAGATGATTCACACCCAGAATGAGGAGGAGTGGGACAGCATGAGATTGCATCACACTACTCAGAATAGCATTCAATTTAAAACTTAAGAATTATTTCTGGAACTTTCCATTTGTTATTTTTGGACTGTGGTTAACTACAGGTAACTGAAACTGCAAAAGGCGAAACCAAGGATACAGGTGGGGGTCTACTCTATGCACAGAGTCCGGAAGTTTTATCCAAAAAACTGACACCTGACTGGATATAAAAGATGTGAATGAATAGTTAGAGACGTGGAGAAGGAGAAAGAGTACTCTGTACATGGAAACAGTAAGTACTTTGAACAAAAGATTTTATATATTGGAAATGTTGACTAAACAGAGTACAGAAAGAAGTAGCACTGGAAAGGAATATAGTCTATATCATTTCTTTTCAAATTCTTTCTGCAAAGGATCTGGTTTTTTAGTCCCAATATGTCATTACATTACTAGTAAGAGTTTAAGTTGGTGGAAGGCAGATACACTTTGGGATAGTTACTAAAGTTTCACAAATATCCCGATCTATCTATTCAAGGTATATCATTTGCTTGAAGTTATATATGATTATATAATTTGGTTAGGCCATAGAAATATGAGCAAAAGTGACATACTGTATCTTCTGGGCCAAAGAGTAATCTTCTATGTTCTCTTTCATTTTCTCTTTCATCTTTTCTTTCTCTTTACCACCAATATTGGCAATGTTCTAGAAGCTGGCTGATCACTTACCCTGGATTGCACATCAGATAACAAAGCAGAATTCCTCAACATACAGGATGATAAGAAGCATGAGCAAAGTAAACCTTTGTTGTTTTAAGACACTGATAAATGGAGAGCAATATTTATTGAAATTATAAACACATATCCTCTCGGATATATTTGAACACAAACAAAATGATGTATGTAAAAGGTTATCATTTGCAATATGATTTGTTACAGCAAATGACCCAAAACAACCAAATGAATACTGTAGTTCATTCATACAATGAAATATTATGCAACCATTTAAAAAGAAAAAAGTTCTTTTAGAGCTAATATGGAAGAAGCTACAAGTGAAAAAACAAGATACTCCCTGTGTGTATAATATACCATTTTTTTTTTTTTTTTGCTAAAGAAAAAAAGGGGGATTAGAATATAATTTATATTTACTTACACCTACATAGGGAAATTCTTTTTTTTGGGGGGGGGGGAATCTACAATAATAGGAAACTAACAAAAAATTATTATCTTAGGGCAGATAGGTGGAACTTTCAATTACTCAGAAGAAAAGTCCTTGGTGCCATACTTAACTTCTTACTGTCTTACAACCTCAACCAATGTGCCAGCAAATCTCATCTTAAGTGTAAGTGGTGTACTTCTGACTCTATCTTCAGCTGTTATCAGATCCTTCTTTAAACTCTGGCTTCCGTTCCTCCTCTTGGCCACACCTAATCAGCTTTCAGTTACATGACCTATGTTAAGAATATATTTACTACTGCTCCAATACTAAGTTGCAATCATTCTTGGTTACTCTTAAATAAACCGTGCTTTTCTCTAGACGATTCAAAGCTTTGGCAACTGTTTTTAGCTATCCTTGAGAGATTCTGTATTGCCTCTTAAAAAGCCTTAACAAACCGCTCCAATACATTCTTGCTTTTCTCATTCAGAACTCCTCTATATGGAGGTTATTTATTTTATTTTCCTTTATTATAAGAATTATAAGACCCTTACTTTTGAAAAATTAATAATAAAAAACTGATTAAAAAAAGAGAGAAATCTCTTCCTTATAGTAGTATGCCAACTAACAAATGTAGAAAGGATAATGGAAATAGAAAGTTACCATTTGGCAACCAGCGTCTGTGGTGGTAGATTCAGACAGGAGTCATACATGGATCCTTCGCCTGTACATGAGATTTGATGAGAACGAGATACTGGCATCGTCTCAGAGTACTGAACCACAGGACACTTAGGAATTGCCAAGAAAAAATGGTGCCTAACAATAGAGAAATCTAACTGATACAAACTTAACTAGGTGATTAAGGTTAACATTACAAGGGGTAGGACAGGTTGACAATATGTACTTTCTGATGCAATTCACTAAAAAGGGTACAACGTACCATTTTTGTGTAATCCCTGCCAAGGAAGTATGGCCTGAGTCTGGACAGGAGGAAACACTAGAGGGACCCAAAGTGAAGAACACAAAGTGAAAGGCCTACAGTATCTGTCAAAAGCAAGAGGAACTGTTTCAGATTAAAGGAGATTAAGAGACAAGATTACTAAATGCAACATGTTAGCCTGAGTTGTATCCTGGACCAGAGAAGAGACATTGCTGTGACAGTTGGCAAAACTTGCATGGGGTTTTGATGACAGTGTTGTCATTGTGGATTTCTTGGTTACAGTGGAGAGCAGTCTTGCCTTTTTGGAAAATACAAAAAGGAAAACATCAGGCCTCTCCCTTTCTCTCAAATGGTTCAGCAAAAAGATTAATCACTATGGATGCAGGGTGATAAAGCAAAAATAATATAAAATGTCAACAACTGAGGCACTTTGGTGAGCATGATATGGGAGTTCTTTACACTACTGTTTTGTCAATTTTTCTCTTAAGTTTGAGGTTATTTCAAAATAAATTACTTTTAAAGTGTGTTTACACAGGTAAGCATGCTTTCATTTTTGACATCTGCCAGGTATTATACTACTGACAGCCACTTGTCATCATTTAAAAACCACCTTTCTGCCTGAAGACTGACTACTGAAACACAGATAAAGACACTCCAAATTTGCAACATTGAAAATGAAAAATATATCTATTTTTACTTTTTTACATTAGTTTAGATATTAATGTGTTAATATTTTGGACCTTAAATTAGGGGAGCCCACAGAAATTTCTGAGTAAAATTTCCAGCCCTGTAAAAGTCAGCCAGTGGCACTTGAACTGGCTGGCCAAAGGAAACAACAATTGACCCTAAGAGGCCCTGAAACAGTCTCCTATCCTAAACTTGAAATAGCCTCACAGGTGATAGTAGTACCAAAAACAGCATTTAATTTTACCTTCAGGCTCTTAACCCACTAGGTCTATTTGAGTTCCATTATTTAGGGTACAAGGAAGTCAACAGCTACCTCCCCATCTCTTAAGGCTCTAGCTTACTTCTCATGCATTCCCAGAAGCACACTATAATATGACTAATCACTGGCTGCTTCTTCAGCACCATATGTCTCCCAATTTCAAAGGAAAAACTGTCCCAGCTAGAACCGGAACAACAGACTTCCTACCTCCTGCAGCTGGAGTCGAACCTTGGTAACTGCTCGGATCCAGTGCGCTCTGGCTTGGGTAAATGGTGAAGATGCAGTCTCCTCAGGAAAACTTGTAACAGAGAAAAGAATGTTCCTTAAAAATAAGCCCAGGCCACAAGATGACAGTGCTCAAGTCAAAACTGCCAAATACCTAAAATTAAAAGGTTTGTATTCATGCCTATACTTGTCTAGTGATTCAAGCCACTAAAACAGCATATCCTGAGCATCCAACATGAAAAAAATTCCTCTCTAAAATGGCAATTGCTTTTAGCTTTTCATGTGTTCCCTCTTTTTCTTTCCCTTTTTCCACTCATCTGATGAGGCAGCTCACTGGAACAGTTAGGGGTCAGGATACTAAAAGCAGCGACGAGGGCCCTAAGTCAGGGACTAACAGGGAAACGGTGCGGCAGGGTGTGGAGCAAACCTCTCCCCTGCCTCTCAGGATCACCACTCTCCCTTGGGGGTTCTGCAAAGCATCCTTGGGGCAGAATTTTGCTCCTGCAAACCCTTCCGACTCCACTAAGTATTTTGGAAGGCCTGTCAATTCCTAGTCTACATCAAAGTGCTAAGAAAAAAGGCAGAGCCCTCCTCTTGCTGTGATCTTGTTCCTTGAGCTGCCTCAGGGGCATCCCAAGTGCAAGGAACAATACATATAACAAAGGAGCTCTGAGGCAGAAACACCAGCCTATACTAAACAAATCATCACCTAGGTTTTATCTGTGGAATAGTGGTTCATTCTTGGTGATGACGCTTCTCCCCTCGCTCACTGGCCTCTATTGCCAAGGCAGTAATCAAGAAACCACCATACAGACACACAAAATATATGCTAGGCACTGATGCCACTTAAGTGCATCAGTTGTTTTAAAACATCTGTGGGCACTTCTGAAACCAGCCTGGATGTCACTTGCACAGCTAGGATCTAGGATGATGACAGGCCATGAGAGAAGGACGGGCACTCCTGCTGCTTGACCAAGAACTCTACCCAGACAATAGCATCTTTAAAGTCCAAGGTCTACAAAGAGCTATCTTTTAGTGAGTTGTCAGTCCAGTTAAAAAAAAAAAGCTGGTCCAGAACTCAGTCTCTCTGACGTCTTGTCTACTAGATGAGCCACCAGAGATGATTAAAAATCAGGAAAACAAACAGAAAACAAGTTTCTACCTTCGAGTGGTACAGAGGCATCAACTGTTTTCTAACTCTTACCATATCATCAGTGTTCACTGCTCTGATCTTCCCATGACCTTGAAATTTGAGAATTTAAGTCACACCTAGCTCTTCTCACTCTACTCCAGTGGTTTTCAATGAAGGAAAGTTTTGCTCCTCAGGAGAACTCTGGCAATAATATCTGGAGACGTGTCTGATGGTCACACCGGGAGCTGCTGCAGACATGTAGTGTGCAGAGGCCAGGGATGCCACTAAACATCCTCCGAGGCATGCAATAGCTCCCCAAACAAACGATCATCTGGCTCAGGGAATGCCCTGATGGCCTAGTGGTTAAGATTCGGTGCTTTCACTGTGGAGGCCTGCATTCAACCCCTGGTCAGGGAACCATACCACATGCTGCACAATGTAGCTAAAATGTCAAAAACAAAACAAAAAATGAAGAAAGAATTATCTGGCTAAAATGTTAATAATGCCAAGACTGAGAAACCCTGCTTTGCCCCAACCTATCAGCAACTCACTGACCAATTTAGCTCAATGATAACAATACTCAAACTCTGTACTAAGCTTCATTACGTGACTGTTAAAAGGTCAAGTTGAAAATTTTTCTTCTTCTGGGTACCAGCTGCCAGACATACTGCTAGGCCCCAGGGAGACAGAAGAGTGATTTAGATCTGGCTTCTGGATCGGTTCTTTAACTGTCTCCCAGCTTAGTCAAGGAAAAAAATAAAAAAGAAAAACAATGTTCACCCCAAAAATTTAAACATTAATAGGCTAGGAAGCCTGTTTTATTCAAAGCAGCTCCTCTGAATGAAATAATCTGCAGGGCTCAGGTCAGTTTCAGACTCAGAGGTTGTCATACGTGGGGTCAACTAGTAAGCCAAGAACTAGAGACTGTAGAAGGCCTGGTACACTGCAGCTAAAATGTTCTTCAGAGATCCTCGAAGTACTTTGGTAACTACACCAGAAATTAATGGAAGCAGTGCAGAGATAAGCCCCAGTATCCTGATCACAACCACACCCAGCTGCAGGGAAACAAACAGCAACGGCGATCTGTCAGCAGTACCACAGGGCAGGTACTGAGGAAACCATACGAGCTCCTCAGGTAGCCATGACCTACCTCTCCTGGGGGCCTCGGACCAGGTCTCTGGGTAGCACCGTATCTGGGGGTGGATGGGCCGTGGCACCGTCTTTCACCTCCTTGGGTTCACACACTGCCCCCTTCTCCTCTTCACCTGTCACCTCCAAGGCTTTCTCTTGTTCTCCAAAACCCACTTGGCCATCTCTGGAGAGGCTACCGGAGCTGTGGCGGGAATGGATGGAGTCCCTCTCCCGACGGTCATCATCTTGTTCGTGACACTGGTCCAGTCCACTTAACTGAGAGCTCCCTCCACTCACGTTACAGGAGGAGCCATACCTACTACTGCCGGTGGGGCTGTGAGGACAAGAGGAGGGCAGGTCAGTAAACAAACACAAACTAAAGGCCGGAACAAAGCAGTGGATGAATCCAGGAAACGAGGATTCTATCAGGCAAGGATCACAAACAGGAGGTTCCTGGGAAGACAGGAGCAAAGTTCACATTCTAGAAGGACTAGGCTCTATTCAGCAAAATCACAAGGAAAAACAACACAGCATGCTGGGTTCTCAGCACTTAGCCCCAACCCTGCAACTGACTTTGAAGAATTCTTTACCATAATGTGATATTTTGTAAGTAGGATTAAGAATTATTCAAATAGTCTGTTTACGCCTAAAATTCTCTACTCGAACTTCTTAAAAAAAAACCTGTCCAGTGGCTGTAATCAAAGTTTTCTAATTTTCACAAAGTAAAATGGATGGATGAACTCTACCCCTTTTTTCTGTTGCCTATTAAATTGAGAACTCTTTTTTTCCTCTCCAATTGGAAATATAAAGGTCTGTTCCTCAGAATATGCAACATGTTCCTTCAATTGTCCCTCAACCATCTGCACAAGGTAATGGAAGCCAAATAGAGGCTAGGACAAAGAAACTCCTCAGGGAGAATGGTCTCATTGACACGAATGTTACCGTGGTATCCCCGGCAGCACAGGAAGTGTCCCAGAGCCATCTATAACTGAGTTCCTCTCAGGTCATGGCTCAGTTTTGGACAAAATGGACACAGTCCAACTCCAAGATCTCAGTCAGGGCCACATTAATGCATTTTTGTTCCTGAAGAGAGATCAGCACAACCCCCTCTCTCTCAGCCATCTGAATGCCCACACCCGGAAAGGAAATTTGTTCTCCTGGTACAAGAGGTATAGAGAAAGTGGCAGTGAATCATGACTGTATAGAAAGAAGAGCATTCGGGAGTCGCCCCCTTGAGCCATATTCTGAATTTTAAGGATTCAGTCCTATTCAAAATAGGGGGACTTGGGGATGATCTACAAGACCCATCCTAGCCCCATCTGGATATTTCCATCCCAAGTCAGGGGCCCTTCATTTTACTTCTGTGGGGACAATAGACAAGGAATTCCCTTGCCAAAGAGTCAAGCTTTAACTAAAGGGCTAATGTTTATTGTTTTCCAGTGATATTTTCCCTCTGGTTCCTCCCAATTATCTGGTGTTTCTAGGCTGATTTCTGATTTTTCATCCCATAGCAGTAGGAGAGGTACCAGGCCACTGTGCTGAGTAGTTCCTAACACACAATCTCCAAAGCATTTGACCAACTTCTTTGGACTGCTTTGGGCCAGTGCTCAAGGCAGCACTCTTAAACTGCCCTGTATGGTGCTTCTTCTTAGGGGAAATAATAGCATCCTTTGCAGGTGGACCCTGTACAATCCCCCCCCCCCCCCCATAGAGCACAATGCTCCACAGCAAATGATAACCCTGAGCTCCTGGGAGACTACCAAAAGCACCTAACAGACACAGTCTCATGGGTGATAAAACTCAGAAACTGGAAGGAGCTGTGCAAATCCATATGGAATAGGAGATACAGTATGGGTCATCCCAAGCCATCCTGTGCATTTTGTATTTTACTTAATAATCTCATTGCCACTGGAGAAAGCATCTTAGAAGACTTGGAAAAGCAAAGCAAAGTAGATCTCTCCCAGCTATTACAGACATAGGTGTTTAAGGCCTAAGGAAGCATTCAAGCCTATCACATGGCTGTAGTTATTAATAATTTATGCCACTCAATGACTTGCCGCCTCTTCTTGCCCTCCCTTCTCCCTTCTACATTATTCAAGGCAGAGCAAGCCAGAGTAAGTAAATCCTAGAACTTAAGCCTTTCCTTTAAGCAGGAAGCACATTGTTCCAATAAGTGAATTATGTTTGGTAGAGAGAAGAGATGACAATATCCACATATTATTTCTTGTTACTTAATGCCTAATTAACATAAAGCTCTGGTGCTGGGAAAGACACAAGGAGGATAAAAAGCAGGCTATGGTTAAGCTACCACTAAGTCATTGCATCATAAATGGTCAACTCCTTAAAATCATTTATGATGCTTTAGTTGAGAACAGGCCTTTTGCTGGTCTTTGGTTCCTTGATGTCCAGCTGCTGTACGTTTGAAACAGAGCCAATGCTAGCAGGCTCTGCCTCCTCTTCGTGTGTTTCTGACTGAAGTAGCTCAGAGACAGTGCAGTGTTCTTCCTCATGACTCTCGGAAGGACAGATGGGGTCAGAGAGGCTATCTTTGGTATCCCCGTCTTCTCCAGATGCTGGGATTTCTTGCTGGTTTTCCACTTCTCCAGGCCTTGAAAGCTCCTGAGTACATACACTTGGCCCGGCCTCCAGCAGCTCAGAGGTCCCAGAGGGCTGAGTCAGGACCTTAGCTGGCTCAGCACTGGCCCCAGACATTTGAGAAGACTGCAAAGTTTTGTCAGTCTCACCAGATTTAAGGTCCTGATCACTGCTTATAATCAAAGCTGAAGAGGAGGGTTCTGCAGGCATTTGTTCAGAGTCCCCTTTCTTCTCTCTTGGCCGTGGAAATGAAAGATCCAGCTTCTTTCCAAACCTGAGTTTTGAATCACTTGCCACTACACTACTCCCCTTCCCCTCACTACCTCCCTCAAAGAGAGTTGACAACTTCTTAAAACTGGACATTAAACCAGTCTCTGCTGCTCTACTGCCAGTGGAGGAAGGTGAGGAAAAGAAAGAGCTCAGTGATTTCCCGTAGTCAGCAGCAGAAGATGGGAAATGGAGCTTTGGCCAACTGGTCACGTTTGGGATTTCAAAATGAGGACCTGGCGTCTCCGCTTCCTGGGGGACTGCAGGTGAGTCTTTCGGGGCATCAAGTAGCTCACAGTGTTCTCTGGCACAAAGCGCAGGTTCCTCCAGGGGAGGGTGAGAAATGTGCCCGCGGGTTTCCGGTGTGGCACTCTGGCTGACACTTGCCTCTCTGAACAGTGTTGTTTCTAGTGAACTGGCTGCCTGTAGCTCTAAGAAGTCTTGGTTTGCGGAGATGGATTGCATATCTGGCTCTGGCTCAAGAGGAAGAGGTGGATGAACTGGAGGAGGAAGCTCTTTGGCAATCCAGGGAGGATCTGGATGCAACTGTATTGGCAATGGGATATGCTCTGCCTCCAATGATGCCTCTGTGTCTGTAGCCTGCAGCGTCCCCATGTCTCCTTCATCGCTCAGAGACAATACTCCTTGCCTAGCATCATCCCCTGAGACAGAAGATGCACCCTCAATTGTTTCAGAATGTTGGGGTTCTAGAATATTGTCTGGAATATTATTGTTTTCCATTTCAGTTGTTAGTTTAGGATCATCTGTCAAGGTCTCCAAGTCTGCTGACTCTGCACTAACCACTGTCATTCCACAGTCACTGACCATAGATTCTGAATTGAGTGCTCCCAAGGTAACTTCTTTACACAAATTTTCTGGAGGTACTGATCCTACAGTATCTCTGGGACTACCATTTTGAAGCAATGCAGTAGCTGGAACAGATGACTCCTGTTTGCATGTCTCTGGTTTGGGACTTTTAAAAATTCCAAATAACTCACCTTTGAGAGGCTGAGATGATGTACCAGAAGAAAGAGAGAAAAAAGAATTTTTCATTGGAGGTTTAGGAGAAGAGAAAAGTCCGGAGAATGTTTTGGGAGGTTCAATTAAGGACCCAGAGAAAGATTTCACTTTGGTCACAAATCCCGAAAGCATTTCTACTGAAGAGTCCAACACTGATTTGTCTTCCTCTTTATCTGCACCTTGACTCTGGAGGTGCCATGTACCTCCTGGCTCCACAGAGGAAGAAGTTGGCTCCAGGATCTTTGTTAAGACCTCATCAGGGGCATTTTCTAATGGTAAGTTCAACAGGTCACTAGTAAATCTTTCATTCTGGTGGGAGTTAGTACAAGTGTCTAAATTGTTAAGCTGTTCAACCAAATGGCTATCATGTGAAAAAGAGCTGGCCAGTGAATCACTCATGGATGCTACTTGTATAAAAGCTTCCTCTTCATGGGTAGATATCTCAAGAGTCTCTGGGCCAAGGAGCAGTGTTTCAGTCTGTACCTGAAATCCTGAATGAGGAACAATGTCTTTTTGTGATTGATTTATCTGGAAATCTGAGGATGTCCCTGGTCCATTACTGGAACCTGGTTTTCCTGGATCATTCTCCTCTACATTGAGCTTATCTGCAATGGAGATAACCTCAGTGGCGTTGCTAATGGAAACACAAGGAGCCATTTGCTGTTCATGAACGACCTCCTGGACCATGCTATCTCCATTGCCATTAGAACTTTCTTTAGTTATTGCACCACTCATGTCCACAAAAACACTTGGCTTCTTACAGGGCTGGGAAGTCACTGGAGCAGTAGTTGATAGGTTCTCTTTTTTCCCAGGACTGTGCTGCTTTTCATCCAAAAAGGACAAGCTGAAGAAACTGAAAGAGCTTTTAGGAGAGACATCCTTCTTGCTGCCTGAGTTAGCAGTTGGGAAAAAGGAAGGAAGTGTGAATAGCCCTTCTGCTTGAGATTTGGTTCTGGGTAGAGCAGCAGAGGCTCTGTTCTCAGATTTTTCTGATCCAGTCAGGAAAGAAAATATACTCTTTCTTGTTGGCAATTCTGGTTGGGAGGGAGATGTTGTGGCAGTTGAAAAACTGTGGTCTTTGTCAGAAAAATGATCTTGTTCATTTGAATTTCTTCTGCCTGGAATATCTAAAGATATTTTATCACTTCTTGGGACTTCTGTCACTATAGACATACCACTGGTTTCTACTGAAGAATCTTTGGACAAGTCTTTGAAACTACCTGTTGAGAAAGATGAATTTGGTGACTTGTAGGTTAGGTGGTCTCTGGAGGGTACCTCTTCTTCACTCAAATGGTCATCCTTGATCTCCTTAATTGCTGGTTCCTTTAGCTCACTGTCATCAATGGTAGTCTGCTTGTTCAGACCTCTAACTCGAACTTTCCCTCTAGAGGAAACTGGTGCAGCAGGAAAATTCCCAACATCCTCTCTAGCTAGATGTGTGGCATTAGGACTAGACTTGACCTCTTCCTTATTAGACATTGAAGAAACAGCCACATTTTCAGTTGTTTGTATAGGAGACACACTGCTTTTAAAGAAACCCCCCAGGGTACCAAAAAAATTTGAAACACCAGGAGATTCATTCTTTTCCTGAGATGATATCTTTCTATTTTTATCATTATTCTTTTCTAAACTTGGTGATCCTTCTTTATTTACTTGGGTTTTAAACAGGTTCAGAAATCCAGATGACTGCTTCTCATTTGCCGTTGCACCTACTGAAGGATCTTCTTCCCGGCCAAAGAGTTTCAGTGCGCTTTTAAATAATGTTCTCTCAGACTCTTTGGAAGATTGGTCCTGGGGAGACTCACAGTTCTTGTGTTCATCCCTACTAAACTGTGATACATGGGAAACTGAAACAGAGCCAGCTGTAATCATCTTGTCATCTTCTATATCTGAATTATCCTGAGGAGTTGCTCGGCTTACCTGAAAAACAGGTTTTAACAAACTTTGCTTTTTCACATGCATGCTTTTATTTAAAGGGGATTCTTTCTTCATGTTTTTAGTAAATTCTAGTTGCTGAACACTGGATACTATTTGTCTCTCTGAATCCTTCTTGAGAAGACTTTCTTCCTCATTTTGAGAGTTACTCTCTAGTTGCTTATTTGAGATTAATAACTGAAGACTGTCATTTGTTACCTCTGCTAAGTTTGATTGCTGATCTCTTTTCTGTGTGGCTGATGACTTTAAGGTTTCACTCTTATCAAAATTCAAAGTATTTCCAATTGAAGCACCCAAAGCAGAAAATAACGAAGTCACTTTGTTCAATGATGACAACTCTTCTGTTTGCTGTGGGATGTTAGTCTTATTTTCAGGAAATTTGTTAGTCTTATCTTCTGAAGAAAAAGATTCTTCAGAAGAAGACTGGATCGAATGGAAACTAGAAAGGTTAACTGATGAATCCTTAGAAAGAGGCTGATGTTTATCTCCCTTTCTAATTTCATTTTTATTTAAAACACGATTACCAATAGTTTGGGGCTGATTTCTGAGATCCAACATACATTCAGAGTCTTCAGAACCACATGGCCTTTCTTTAAAAGCTAGAAAATCTCTTTCAGACTTTTGAGGATTATAGCCTGAAAAATCTAATGGTTGATTCCTTTGGTCATAATTTGACTCAAGTACTTGCGAAAAGGTACCTAAATTTAGATATACTGGGCCCTCACTTCTTGGCAAAACTACAGATAAATCAAGTGGGTCATCATTTGGTTCTTCTTCAACATACCACAGTAATTCATCTTCCTTGTCAAGTACTTTAAAACTGTAAGCAGAAACAGTACAATCATCCAACATAATACTTGACAGATCATTTGTCACATTTTGTAAGTCACAATTCAAACACTCTTCGTAAGAAAAATCAGGTATAAATAAATATGCATACTGCCCAGTAGAATCAGTAAGGAAAAAATAGATATATTGGCCATCATGGAACATAAAATATCCATAATCTCCATCCTCTGATGGCCGCCACATTCCATTTTCAAGACATGACAACCACTCCTGATATTCATAACCAACACTTGAAAAAATAAAGTTTTCATCCATTCTTGATGAATCTAGATCAACTATGGGGTGTGTACTCTTCTCATAACCTGAAGAACAACTTAAGTCAATGGGTAATTCTTCTAGTGAATTCTTAGTCTCACTAATTGGAAAATAACAAGAATTTCCATATAATGAGTTAGCTGCCCACATATCACCTCTTAATAAGTAATCTTCATTAAATGCTAACTGGTTGAATGATTCATATGGTAAGTCACACCAAATGACACTGTTCGGATTTGTTCTCCCCTCCGAGACATTTGCATTTTGATCTTTTTGGCAAAAATTTATTGCTGAGTTTTCTGAGTCAGGCCACAAGAAAACATCAGTTGATGGAAATGTATTTTGATTCAACACATAATATACTGGCTGAATTTTTCTGGAGTTTTTTGAGAAATCTTTTATATCAGAATCCCAGTCATAAGAGAAAGGACTGTCCACGTCTTCAAAAGAGTGATAGTGGTTTGAATGACTAAGAATATTAGTATTTAGTATAGGTGAAGTTGACTTGTTACAATTTTCATGTGGTTTTGCCTCAAGAACATGATGTGGTGTCTGCCTCGTAGGCACAGATTTCTCTGATAGGTCGTGCTGTACAATGGGAGGGCAGTGAAGCTCACTGCTCGCAGAAGAGGGGCGATTCTTCTCACTTTGCTGGTTTTTCCACGTAGGAGCGCAATGATCATCAACCCCAGCATCAGATAATGGAATGTCTTCTTTAGGTAAAGCCAAGCATCTTTTTATAAAGCCAGAAGTCTCCTGTTTTTCACGATTCCTCTGGTTTTCAGAAGTCACACATGAAATAACAGGGATCTCATCCGAGGATAAACGTTTAGTTCCATTCAAACCTTTTAGGTCACCTGAAGACATGGACTTTGCTTCATCTGGTTTAGAATCAGTCATACTGCTACCGGATATCAAGTTAAATATTCCAGAGAATAAGCTTGGGGTATCACTCCTGTGAGGAGAGTCATCTTTTTTCACATTTAATTCTTGTTGGTTAGACAAGTTTTCTAAAGAAGAAAACCTGTTAAACAGGCTAGAAAAGAGTCCTCCTTGGGTTCTTTTCTCAGAAGCTTTGTCTACAAGTTTGTCATCACTCGTTTCATTAACCGAGGTGGGTTTTAAAATGGTAGAACTAAATGTTAATGAAGACTCTGGTATTGTTAAGGATGTCACTTGTGTAAGAGCCTTACTTCCTTCTAAAGAAGCTGAAGGTGTATGTTCTTTGGACACATCTCCAGGAATGTTTAAGGTATCTCTCTCACAGTTCTCTACTGCTGTGTGGTCACTTGAGTTTAATTCCTCTATACTCCCAAATTTCCCAAGATTACTATTAATATTTGGAGCCGAATCACACTTTATTTTAGTAAGTGTGGCATCTTCAGAAGTATTTATTTGGTCACTCTCAGTAGATGTCTTTATATCACCAAATTTCCTTAGATTACTATGAATATCCGGAACTGAATTAGATTTTATTGAACTAAATTTGGCATTTGCATGGCAGTTTCTTTGGACCTCTTCATCAGTGGTTACTGCTGAGCCATGAAAATTCTGGTCAATGACAGTTTTATGGCTGTCACTGAAAGAAAATTTAAACAATGGGAACATGCTTCCTTTCTCTTTTAAATCCTGCTGCTTTTCAGAATGACTAAGAACTTTGAGAAATGGAATATGTAATTTTCCACTAAAGGAAAAGGAACATCCATCTTTTTTAGGGTCCCTTTCCCATCCATCTTCTTCCAACTGGTGAATTTTCATAGAGTCTGACAAAGTCTCCTTTGAACAGGTCTCAGGGGAACTGAGCAAAAACTGGCTAAAAGATTTTCTGAGTGGCTCCAGGAAATCATCACCAGTAATTTTGTTCCCCTCTAATGGCTCTGAAGATGCCTCTTTATTTGCAGTTCTACTCCCAGCTACACAAGGATGTTCCGAAGTATCCTGGACACTTATTTTTGGTTGCTCTGGTAACACAGCCAAATCTGTACAGGGTTCTCTTCCCAAAAGATTCGCAACATCATCTTTCTTACTTGCAGAAAGAGCTGAGTTAGAAGGTTCAAAGGCTGAGTTAGAAGACAACAAATCCTCACTTAGGGGCATTTGGTGGTGGGGAGTTTCTCCATCACTCGTATTTAAAGTGACAATGCTACTGTCATTGCCAAGGGTATCTTCCCTTTGATTTGGCCCCAACTCACATGCAACAAAGTTTTCCTTTCTTGTTGGCTTGCTCTGGTCATCACCATTTTTGGTTTCATCCTTTTCCGAAAAAATCTTTAATGGATTTAGCATGCTGAAAACAGACTTTATAACCGAACTCTGACTCTGTGGAGCCGAGTCCCTTCCAATAGTTTCCGTTGGATCCTGAGAGTTTAAATTTCCAGTTGTACTGTCTTTGTGCTCATTTTCAGAAGTTTTGTCCACTTTGCAAAAGTCCTTATTGTCAACTGTTTGAGAAGATATCGGAGACAGAGATTGTACGGAAGGATCCTTCTCTGATACTGACCTGGCTCTGGGTCTAGACGGCGAATTACTCACCCCTGTTTGGTTAAGAGTTTCTGTTTTCTCCGGAACTAAATGAACCAGCTTTTCCACAGACGTTGTTAGATGCTTTGTGCCTGAACCCACCTTTTCTGAGAGTGAACTAAATAAAGAGCCAACAGCACATTTCACTCCATTCAGCTCAGGGAAAGAGATGGCCCTGTCCTTGTCGTTCTTGACAAGGTTTGAAGATGGTGTTTGATCCTCGGGCATTTTCTTTTCTGCATTGTTAATAGTACTATTATGTTTAAGTGTTTTTTTAGTTTCTGAAAGGGAACCAAATTTATTAATCTCCTCTTCCTTCTCTGCTAAATATTCTGACACTGTTTCTACCAAACACTGAAGCTCATCCATTGTATCAACATAGTCCTCCTTGGGTTCCTCAACACAGGAAGGGGTCATCTCTTCTGTGGAGCAACGAGACAGATCTCCAAGTGTGTCTGCATCACAATTCATCCCTTGGGATGGGAATGCAGGATTTGCTCTATAATATTCTTCTGGAAAACCTCCAATATGATGGACATTGGATGGATGACATGTTGGTGACAGTAAACCTTCCTGCTTGTCAGAAACAGGAGAACCCAGAAGTTCATCGGAAGTACTGCTGGTAGAATCTTCAAGCATATCTAATGGAGTGAAATTAGTAATATGCCGGCTTAAGTCAGATGACTTTTCATAGTTCTTAAAACAACCAGGAAGACCAAAATCATGATTTTCTAAGTTAGTGGCCCACTTGCCACTCTTAACCACAAATCCATTTTTGTAGGGATGCAAAACTGTGTAGTTTTGTTCCTTCTTTTCAATGTGGCAAAAGTCACAATTTCTAGTGTTCGGATATGTACTTTTAAAGTTAGTCTTAGTTCCTGATTTATCATCATACTGTCTTCTTTCACTGTCTTCAAAATGACTATACAAGGGTGTCTTTTTTCTTCTCCTATCTATTGTATCATATTTCTGAGGATATCTGGAGAAAGCAGGCATTTCAAACTTAAGGTCATAATTAAAGGCAGCAGAGAATTCTGTCTCTTGGCTTTGAGATGGTGCCTTTTTTGAATTCTTGTACTTTGGTTGTATTTGTTGGTTGTAATATTTATCAGTTTTCAAAAGAGTTCTTACTTCTTTTACCTCTGCTTCCTTTAAGTTTATGTTACTGTCTTGTAAAAACTCTTGAGACATCTCCCCCTCTACCTTCTCATATATACATTCTTGCTCTTCATAGTCAACATCAGAGAAAGATGAAATAATTCTAATTTTGTCATTTTGAGCCTGAAAGCCTTGTCTGATGTAAAGAGAAAAATGGAGGAATAGTAAGGCAAGAAAAAAAAGGAGAAACAGGGAAAAGAAAAAAAAAATTGTAAGATTTAGTGCATATTGAATGAGAAAACTAAAATTAGTAAAATTATCTATCTGATAAAAACCATTCAGACTGAAAAGATATAAGGAAATCCACACGTTCTTAATTCAGCATTATAACAACAGAGTCAAAAAGTTTTTTCCACATCAGAGAAAGACTACCTATCACAACTTTAAAATACTTCACTTGCTACCATTAACTACTTAGGATCCTATTGTTTTCTAAGAAAGAAGCAAATAATAAGAATATGTTCCATCAATATTTAGAATGTATTTACAATGCCAAAGTTTAGAACTATTACATATCCCATGAACATAGATCAAGGGATATCAAGAAATCTAATTTGCTGAGGGAGGTGGGAGGGGGGTTCAGGATGGGGAACACATGTACACCCATGGCAGATTCATGTCAATGTACGGCAAAACCAATACAATATTGCAAAGAAAATAAATAAATAAAACTGAAAAAAAAAAAAGAAGAAGAAATCTAAACTTGCTGATGAATTTGGGTCTGAGAAGCCACCAAGCTGTTAATTTGCTGAAGGTTGTATTTTAGGCAGTATAGCCAAGAATATGGTCAAACATACTACTTTTAAAAAGAAAAATATGTAGAAAATATAATAAAAATCTTTTGACTATCATAAGTCAAACCTTGTTAAAGTACCAAAAAGAGAAAATTATTTAAAGTATCATAATTTGTCATTTGTGAAACCTAAAGGCTATATGCATTGAGGATCACAGTGAAATGAACATATCTCGCTATACTGAATACAGAAGCAGAAGCCACACAGCTTCAGTCAGTGACTACAGAAGACTGCCGACCTTTCTTTCACTTAAGCTAAAGACTGTCTATTTCCTGTACATAGGTGGGGGTGCGGAGAAGGCCTGCAGACTAGGAGTCTGTCAGCTCAGTGTGCTCTTTTATAGACCTAACATCTGATAGCATTTATTTAGGAAACAGAAACAACATCAAAGTGTCACTTAGCCACTAAAGAGCCATCAAGAGTGAGACGGATATTCTTTTAACACCCCTCAACAATAGAGATATGCTGGCTCTATAATAGCTCACAAAGTCCAACACCATTGTCAAACCTCCAATTATGCATTTTTATACAATATACATACATTTCCCATTATTCTAGTTATTCCCATTATTTGGTTGAGTGAGGGAAACCAATTTATACATACATACATATTTATACATAAAATATGCAGTTTCATTACTCTCAGATATTCTCAAAAAAATCAAACTAACTAACTCCATCCTAGAAGAAGCCTTTATCATTCCAACATAAATCAGTCAATAGCCATGGCTGTGGTAATAGAAACTATTTATTTTTACATTTCTAATTTACTGGAAGGTACTACAAATTGTTGGTTCAATCAAGGATTTTAAATTCTTCCTTAAAAGCTCTAACTTAAGGTCTTTGGACTTTTTCCAAGAACTTAGTATTTTCAGTATTAGAAGTTTAAAAACCAAACTAGTGATAAAATTTCTTCAAAAATTTTTTAAAGAAAAATCAAGTCAAAAATTTAAGCTAAAAATGTCTGTAATACAAGTTTACTTAAAAATCATGTTAATGTCTCCTCTGCTAGAGATGCTAAAATATTTACTCTTTAACCTCATTTCATATACTGATATAGAAAACTAAACAAATTTATATGTGATCAATTAGAGAAAAATTTTAGGAAAAAAATTTACAACTTAAAGTACTGCACTAATGCTCTTCCAAGTGTTACTACAGCAGTGATAACAGGGTGATGATCAGGCAAAGTACATGTTCTTCTGGATAACTGCAGTCATAATTCAAGTTGATGTGCCATTATTATTGCTGGCCTGCACACTCAGCACTTGTAAATACATAGGGGAAAGAGCCAAAACAATTTTTTTTTTGCCATTATGTTTTTTTTTTAAAGAAAATATAAATAACTAAAACCAAATGAATAAAATAAGCGATTAATAAACCAGCAAGAAGTAGGGACCAACTTCAGCAGGATTCCTGCCACACTTCTTTTTAGAATTAAATTGTGAACAGTAAGAATTCTACATGATAAAATTTTACTGAAAATACTCTCAGAGATGACAGTAAACAGAATTAGGATGTTGTCTAGCAGGTATATGACCATCTGAGGTTCAGAATATTTACTCACCGGTTTGATATGGTGGGGAAAACTCTCAGATCATCCTATAATATAGTCAATTTTAGCAACCAAAAGTATGAGCTAAATTGGAGTGGTTTTTCAAAAAACTAACCTCCAACCAGTGAAATATTGATTCAGGAAACAATTATCAATGGATGCTAAAATCAATAGATAAATGGCTGTTGAAGAAACAGAATATATATATCATCCCAGAGATCCGAAATTACAAAGAAGAAAGGTAACTTTACATTAGAGAAATATGGTATATATACTAGATTAACCCAGAGATCAAATTAAATGTCAACTATAATGAGACAAAGTAAAATGTGACTGCTGATGCACTGTGAAGGAAACATCTATGTAATGTTTTTGTCAAACATACTTAACCTGATTATAAACTTGAAAAAACAATCAGACCAAACTAAATTAAGAGGCATTCTCAAAACTGGTTTAGACTCTTCAAAAAATGTTAGTGTCTCAAAAGATTAAAAATAAAAAAGGGAATTTTGTGAGATTATAGGAGACTACAGAAACAGGGAAATCACATGTGAGGCACCATACTCTTTAATTGGATCCTGCATCAAAAAGAAAAAGACAAATTTTATATATATATATATATATACATACATATGTATATATATTTATATAGGAGAAGGAAATGGCAACCCATTCCAATACTCTTGCCTGGGAAATCCCATGGACAGAGGAGCCTAGTAGGCTACAATCTATAGGGTTGCAAAGGGTCAGACATGACTGAGGGACTTCACTTTCACTTTTCACTTTTATGCATTAGAGAAGGAAATGGCAACCCACTCCAGTATTCTCGCCTGGAGAATGCCAGGGACAGAGGAGCCTGATGGGCTGCCATCTACGGGATCACACAGAATCGGACACGACTGAAGCAACTTAGCAGCATATATATATATATACGTATATATATATAAGAACATTATTGGGACAACTGAAAAAATTTACATATGGTCTAGATGTTAAATAATATTGTATCTTTAAATTTCTTTGAGTGTGATCATAATATTATGGTAATGTAAAAGAAAGTCTTTTTTCTTGGGAATTATATGCTGAAGTACCTCCTGGTAAAGTAACTTGTTATCTGCAACTTACTTTCAAGTGGTTTAGGAAAAAAAGAAAACATATGTGTGGTACTTCCCTGGCAGGCCAGCGTTTAGGACTCCATGCTTTCACTACCAAGCACATGGGTTCAATCCCCAGTTGGGGAGCTAAGATCCCACAAGTTGTAAGGCGTGGCCAAAAAACAAAAAAAATGTATGTGTATATGAATATATATTAGAGAGAATGAGACAAAGTAAACATGACAGAATGTTAATACAATTAATGAATCTAGGCAATGTGAATATATGAGAAGTATATATTATTTCTCTAAATTTGAAGTATGACTTTTTTTTAAGTTTGGACAAGAGTAGGGAGCATATACGTATGTATTTGCTTTTATGCTCTTAAGTATATGACAACGGCCTGTGGAAGTGTGTGTGAGAAACAAGGGTGGTAGGGAACTAGGAGGCAGAAGAGCAGGCAATGGAGGAAGACAGACAGGTGTGGGTGGGTAACTCTTTGCTGTGTATTATATTGTACCTTAACATACTTTAACATTAAATGCTTTATGCATTTAAGAAATTAATAAAAAGCTTTTTTTCTAAGTTCCAGCAAAAGGACTGAATCTGCTATAGTGAGATTATATTGGTTTTCTTCTGACATTCCCAGGGAAATATTTAGGTAGGATGAATTACGCAAGCATTTAACATCTGTGATTTTTTTTTTTAATCTCAATGAAAGGTATATCAAAGTCACTGGTCTGGGCAGAGAGGTGAGCAGGTTTTTTTCAGCCATCCAACCCAAGTGCGCCTGCCCTCACCTGCTGATAATAAAGAAAAACACTTATTGATGGATATGCATAAATGTGGGCTTCCCTGGCGCCTCAATCGGTAAAGAACCTGCCTGCAATGTGGGAGACCTGGGTTCAGTCCCTGGGTCCAGAAGATTCCCTACAGAAGGAAACAGCAACCCACTCCAGTATTCTTGCCTGGGAAATCCCATGGACAGAGGAGCCTGGTGGGCTACAATCCATGGGGTCACAAGAGTCGGACACAACTTAATGACTAAGCCACCATCTCATACATAAACGTGAAGTTTATAAAGAAGAGGGAAAAAAAAGACTGAGACTCTACATAAAATGGCTGTAGGTTGGTCCCCCATACTGCTACATTTCCTCTATCACCTCAGGTACCCAAATCCTTGATGTCAGTTGCATCCTGGGACCTGCATACTAGGAGGAGAAAGTGTTTTGTTCCCAACACCTACCTGAGGGCCCGCCGCTCTGGATAATCGAGGTCGTAACTTTGCACAGAGTCACTGCAAGAGTCCCGGGAGCTGCCCTGCGGCAGCAGCTGCCGTGGCAATCGCACGGGCACCGGGGGCTGGTGCAGAGACGCGTTGGGCTGGGCGGCTGTGTGGTAAGGAGGCGGGATGCTGTTGCTGGTCTCACTGCGGTAGTCACTATCTCGGTCATCCACCGCACTGTCAGGATCTTCGAAAGCTGTGGAATAAGCACAGTCAATCAAAGCACCCCAGCTTTATTCAGCTCTCTAGAATTCTTTTCTGCTTCCAACATAGGGAGCCAAAAGCCCAAGCCTTGAGAACAAGCGCGAGCTGAGCTGCCCATGAGTGTAGTGACCTTAAAGTCATGCAAAAAACTGTCTCAGTACAAAAGTCTCTCTCCTTCTCTAACAAGATAAGACAGTTGGTTTAATTTTAGTGCTGATTCTCAGAGGAGTTCCAAGTGGCGTTTTCCCAATGCAGAATTTTCTGGAATTCTGTTTCTCTAAGCTATTGTAACCCTAATGAAAAACTGCTTTTAAATGTCTTAAATAGATTCTGGTGCTCTACTATTATCAAAATGGGGCAAAAGGGGAAGAAACAGTTTTTTCATCTCTTAGAAAAGTGAAATTTTTGTTTAAAGTTAGCATGATGTTTTCAGACTTTAAAAATACATTGTTGAGTCAAATAAATAGGTCCACCATTGGAAACTGGTACAGGAAATCAAGAAGGTCAAAGTCAAGTCAAGTTCTGTATGCAGCGGAGAACAGCAGCAGTCTTACTGTCTTGCTGCAACACTGGGTTTTTCTGGTAATTTCTATTGAGCACCCACACCCTGGGCTCAGAATTCCCATCCCAAGCCTTTATCCCACTTCCTCAGAAGAAGAGGAAAACACATTCACCACCAATGGGGTCTTACTGACAAAGCAGCCAATTTATCTAATAGCAGTGACTACAGTTTCATAGACTTATTTCTGCTTTTCCAGTTAGCACCTGACTGGCTGCCATTTTTTTCTTGGTGTTAGCTAAAATGGCCAGAGTTACAAATCTTGCTCCAAGCAAAAATAAAAATATGCAACACAGTGCTTGGAAAAGGAGTTCAGCCTAACAGTGTTTTGTAGTTTATTTTCCACAGAAGCCATTTCTGACACGATACCCATATGTGTATAATTAATAAGGTCCCATATGTTCTTTCTTGCCAAGTTTCTATTTGGCTCACAATAAGGAAAAGGAACCTTCACCATCCTAAAATATAGATACTTTAAGCAGATGATGGACTCATCTTAGTAATTTTAAAAAATCTTGGTAGCAATGTGGGCAGCGGAAGCCTCCTAATGATCATAAAATGAGGCTTTTACAATAGCTCATGGAGGAGATAAGAACATAAATCCACCAATGGAAACAGAAGAGAGTTACTGAACTAGAGGAAGAAAAAACAGAAATGATAAAAGTTGGGGACAAGTGGAAGGTAGCAGGGAAATGGCCCCTTGGCTTCCACATCAGACAACTTGGTAGATAAGCCCGCTAAAAGACAGGGAACATGAACATGTGGGTTCCAGACACCGCTTGGGGTTACAGCTGGGAGCAGGGGTAATGAGATCTTATGAGCTTTGCCCACTTAAGTTTAAGGTAACACATGAACAAAAGAAAGGAACGGGGAAATGATCAGAACTTCAGGGGGAAAAAAATCAGTATGAGAAAGGCTAATCTTCAAATGGTCAGGAACAATACCAGTCAAACATGGGGAGACAAAACACTCTGTTTACAAAGCACTCTGATTACACGTTAGGGAAAAGAGACTTTGGAGGTACTGGTTTTAGACCTTGATGCATCTGTTGTGCTGACGACTAGAAAGGATCAAGGGACAAAAACCAGTATGCCATTCAGACATATTCTTTCTGAACTCACAGAAGGAGTAAGTGTGAAGAAGTCAGTGCTGGATTATTCATGCATACAGATGACGGGGCAGAGGCAACCAAGGAGACAAAGTCAAAAGTCTACTTAAACTCCTGGAGGAGATTGTGCTAGTCTCCAAAGCAGCAGCAGTGACAGACAATCCTGTTGACTATGAGGCCAGGAAAGGGTAGCTCAGCCAGAGTTAGGAGCCCAGTATCCCGAGCCAGAAACTACGTGGAGAGACCCTTCTCGCTGCATCTGACCTATGACTCCTTAATGATGATCGGCTTTATTTTGCTAAGCTAAGGGGAGGGGTATTCCAAAACACTCCTAAAGGTTGACACATTTCTGTGCTGAAGGAATAAATGGCAAATAAAGAAGAAGCCGGGAGCAGGAGAAAAGAGGGTATGAAAAATAGGAGGAGAGTGGAGAAAGGAAATACAAGGAAGTGAGGTGAGACAAAGGATAGGAGCAGAAAAAGGGTTGGTCAAGGGCAAAAGCCAGCTTTTCTCCCCTACACCATCCCCAGTTTCCTTAGAAATGAAACATCCTGGCACCACCAAAGCTGATTAGAAACTGAAAAGGGAAATGACGGAAAAGGCTTCGGTGAAAGCATCATGATTTCAGTGTCCCAGCAATGATCTCTTACTGGCTCTACCTGCTTCTGCACAGAACCATTTCACCTAGAAGAGAAAATTTCTGGTTTCCCTGAGAAAGAGACACTGAGAACAGGTTTGCTTATTCAGCTTACAGAGGACTTGTGAGCTAGTCTGAGGGCAAAAGTTGAAAAGCCCTTTGAAATTAAAAGGCTGGGAAATTTTACTCATTCAAATATTTATTGAGTGTCCACCAGCTGCAAGGCTAAACAACACAGAAGACTTGGAGTATAGAGTCAGTCTAATAGGAGAGAGAAAATATGGATACAGATACAACGAAGTATCTATCATGAGAACAGTATAAACCAAATGCCATATGAGTTGAAGGTTGGATCACTTCCTGTTAAAATGAACAGGGAAATCATTAAGGAAGTTATGACTCTGAAAGACTGGCTGGTTTTTAATAGGTGAAGATGTGGGTGATGGGAAATGCCTTTTAGAATCTGGAGAAAAGAAATGGCATGAGTAAAGGTCCAATGATGGGAAAGGATATATATATATATATATATATACACATGTATATATGTATATATGTATATATATATATGTAAAAGGTCATATATATTTTGAAAGGCTATGTATGTATTTTTATGAAACATTTTATAGCTCATTTAGCAAGTACATAAAAGGACATGAAAGGGAAATGACAAAAATAAGCCTGGAAGGGCAGGCTGGGACAGGGATGAGCCTCAGGCAGACAGCAGGCACTCAAACAAAACTGAATGATGTATTCAACAGTGAGGTTCTCCAGTTGTGGTGCTCCTGGATTGAGTCCCCATCTTTAGATCCAGAATACAGGCAAAACTTTATCAGAGAAGGAATGAAAATTCAAACTTCTTTTTTATCATGGCTTACTTCTTTCTACTCGAAAACCTTAATTATCCAAGCTCTCTTAGGCTGTGTTTGCATAGTTTCCTGGTGCAAATACTCAGGATTCAAATCATAGAAAGTACATACTCCATGAGAAATTATAGTGACAGAACAAAATTTGGCCCCTCTTAGCAACTACTGGATACCTAATCACTGAAACTCAACCAACCCATCCACCTCCCGTCAGCCCAGGTAACACAGCCAGTAATGCCAGCCTAGGGCTGTGACTCTTGCTAGAAAGAACTGTCTAAGAGAGAGCCCACCCTCTAAGCTCAAGAACAAAGGTGGCCTCTAGCCTAGCTAGACTGCTTCAAGGAAAGTGAAACCACGTCCCCAGCCTCTTGTTCACATCACAAAACCAACGACCTCTCGAAGAATGAAATTTCTCCTGCTAGTCATCATGCCCCTTAGCTAAACGGCCAAAGGAGGCGCCGAGGGCACTTGTCTCTGGGGAAGACAAATCAGGAGATCCTGTCAGGATTATAACTGAAACTTTGAAATTTCTCCATCTCTCTGTCTCTCACACTCACACACACATACACACACATGCATGCACACGCACAGACACAAAGTCTTCAGGAAATCAGCCTGAAAGGATATAACTACTGCAGCAAATGCTCTCCTGAGCTTCAAGAAAGGGAAGAGGAGGGAATGGCATTATATATGCTTATATGCATGAATATCCAGCCTCAGTAAGAGGGAGTATGTTAAAGGGTAAAATTAAGAAAATTATAAGGTATTCAAATTCTTACGTACTCTGTTGGTCTCCCCAGCCCAAATAGGTCCAGTGACCTAAGAAAATCACAAGTGGTAACAAAGAAGAAGAGTGACAGAGACAATTTTAGGACGAATTCAAAGATCATTTCCCATCTCACCAATCAGTATATACCTACCTGACTTGAGTCTACCCTACTTGTATTTATTTTTCATAACATACAGACAGCATTTGCCTTCTATTGAGCATAAGACAAATCTGCAAAGTACTGTTGCTCTCTGTAACTCACTACCTAGTGAATAAAAAACTACTGCTTCTGTACGTACTCTTTTAAATCTCCTTCTGCCCTAGGTGTCTCTCAGAACATCATCACTGAGGAGTTAATATATCCTTCCATATTCAAAATGAGAAAAATTTGACCTGCTTCCAAGAAACCCTCCTTATCTCTATATTCACCAAACCTGAGCCTACTACAATAAATCCACAAGAAACTCAGACCTGGTTACTGTGGGAAAGACAGCAATTCCCTTATTCGGGAGGAAAGACATCTAATTTTTCTGCTCTCTATTGAAAATTAAAAAGCCAAAGGATGGTATTAATCTCTAGTCTTCTAACATGTAACAAAACTCTGTAGCTTGCAGGGCACTCAGATATAGCCACTTTTTTCTGAATTTCCTATAAATTTTTAATAGAGTCCATTAAAACACAGAAGCTTCAACCAAAGAAAACTGAAAACATTTCCTACACATTTTTCAAGATTAAAAAATTCAATATTAATTAAATGTAAATCCTATCCCACACCCAAGCTGAATTTGAGGCAACTAATGTGACAAAGAAATCACTAAAAATGGGGCTCAGTCCCAAGAAACAAGGAGCAAGTTGGCTTCATAGTTAAGAATATGGACATCGAAATCAAAGTTAAATTCTTCTGGCTCTTCCATGTACTAGTGTATCTTGAAAAAGTTATTAGAGATGATTTCCTCATCTGTAATATGAGAATGATAATAATATGAGTCTCATTGGTTTCTATAAGGATTACAAGAGAAAATGCAAGCAGGGTACTCAGCACAGGTCCCTGGAAAATGGTAAGCAATTGACCTTTCTTGTTGTTTTGCTATGTTGCCAGGTTTTCACTTGCTTTACAGGTTCCTAACAAATGTTAACAGATAGCAGGAAGATCAGCACACTCCAACAGTTGAAATGCCCACTACGGGACTGATGACGTCTAGGTTTAAAAGTCCCCAGAGTTCTGAGGGTGCAGCTACCTTAGCTGCTTGCCACAGGACTCAAAATTCTGGAAGCATTGAATGATGCCAACACAGGTTGGCTTCACTACCCGAATTAACCCCAATTCTGAGGAAACGAGACTATGCATGGGACACAGGCTGTGTATACACTGAGGGTCAACTTTCTTCTTACGTACCTACCTTCTTCCTATCACCTATGTCTCTTCTCAGCTTAGTGTGTGATTTAAAAGATTTTAATAATTTAACTTTCTAACCATGAAGTGGGGGTAAAAATTCTCCCAGGCTATAGTGCAGTTGCCATAGCAACTGCAACAGGATAAGTACTGTGTTTCTTTTCAAAAGAAAACTGAAAAATAATCATATGGAACTTCCGAATATGCCTATCAACCTAGATTGTTTCAGGCTGCTTCTCACTGAAACTCTGGGCTCACAGAAGGCTCTCTTGCATTGCATAGCCTCATTCTTAAATGGCCACCAGCAGTACATAGTAGGTGCTCAATAAATATTTCTTATATGACTAAATCCAACAAATGACCCAATCTCATCTACTGGGTCCGCTCTAAATCATGAAAATAACAGTCATGTTCTCTGACTACCTAGTTCCCTATTCTCAGTTCAGCCTGATACCATTGTAAGAGAAACAACACTAGTTTAATTAAGCCAAGTTTCCTTCCCACCCCTCAAAACCACTAAAACGCTGCACTACCCAACAGAAATATTACTGTGGAGAATCAGATTTTCCTAGGTATTGTTGTTCAGTCTCTCAGTAATGTCCGACTCTTTGCAAAACCCCATGGACTGCAGCACGCCAGGCTTCCCTGTCCTTCACCATCTCCCAGAGCTTGCTCAAACTCATGTCCACTGAGTCAGTGATGCCATCCAACCAACTCATTCTCTGTCATCCCCTTCTCTTCCTGCCTTCAATCTTTTCCAGCATCAGGGTCTTTTCCAATGAGTCAGTTCTTCACATCAGGTGGCCAAAGTATTGGAGCTTCATGAGTCCTTCCAATAGATATTCAGGAATGATTTCCTTTAGGATTGACTGATTTGATCTTGCAGTCCAAGGGACTCTCAAGAGTCTTCTCCAACATCACAGTTCAAAAGCATCAATTCTTCGGTGTTCAGCCTTCTTTATGGTCCAACTCTCACACCCATACATGACTACTGGAAAAACCGTATCTTTGACTATATGGACCTTTGTTGGTAAAGCAATGTCTCTGCTGTACTAGGGATAAGAACAAAAAAAAGGACTGAAATGTTCCAGCAAACCAAAATTATACATGCAAAGGCCCATTCAGTAAACTGAGGATAGTTCTAGCATGTCTGAATGAGACTCTGCAGGGTTATGAAAGAATCTGAACAAAATGAGTCATAAGTATTAATATGTGTATGTTTAAAAATTTAGTAATGTTATGAGTTTGAAATTATTTGGAGGGTAATAGAGAGCTATCACAGCTTTTGAGCAGGGGAGAGACAGGATCAGATTTCTCATTTTAGAAAGAGAATGGTGGTACAGTGTGGCCACAGGTTGATACAGCAGGTAGACAGGGAGGCTGGTAAGGAGGCTATTGCACTGACCCGACGAAGGCTTGAACTAGGGAAACAGCAGAGGAAGTGGAGAGAAGTAGATACATTTATAAGATATGCTGGAGGTAAAGTCAATAGGGTTTAATAGGTAACTTAATGTGGAAAGTGGGGAAAATAAAGCCTAAATAATATTGCCCAGGTTGTTATCTTGAGTTATTGGGTGGATATGACATCATTCATTAAAAGAAATACAAAAGAGAGGAAGGTTGAAAGATGATGAATTCAGTGTTAGATACATATATCGGCTCTGTAGTATCTATGAGACATCTCAAATGAGTATGAACGGTAGATAGCTGGATATGTGAGAGAACAGATATGGAACAAAAGACTTGGATGTTTTCAGAGCGCAAGATCCCATGAGTTACAGGAACTTTTCTTCTTTGTCCCTTGCTATATCTAGAGTGCCTAAACAGTGTCTGGCACAAAGCAGAAGCTCCACAGATATTTGTAACTGAATAGATAAAATTAAAATATAAGTAAATAAAAGAATGAGGTAGAGAGGCCAGGACAAGAAAAAACCTGTATATAGGGGAAGGGGGAATCTATGGAATAGACACATTTTTAAAAAAGCATAAAAAAAAAAGAACTGAGAACACAGTGTTGGTGAGGCTGTGGAGCAACTAGAACTCTCACACGTGGCTGGCAAGAATGCCAAGTGGTAGGTCACCCTGGAAAATAATCTGAGCATTTCTTATGAAGTTAAACACACACCATGCAATCCAGCAATACTCCTCCTATATATCTACCCGAGAAAAATAAAAACATGTTCATACAAAATCCTATATACAAATGTTTACAGCTGCTTAATTCATATTCTATAAAAACTCGAAACAAGTGTCCTTCAACTGATGAATAAATAAACCACAGTACATCCATACATTAAAATACTACTCAGGAATAAAAAGGAATAAACTGATGACGCACATAAATGAATTCCAAATGCACTACAATAAGTGAAACAAGCCAGACCCAAAGCTACACACTATGTAACTCCACCTAAATGACTTTCTGGAAAGGGCAAAAGTATAGAGACAGAGAACAGATTAGTGGTTGTCACGGGCCAAGAATGGGGGAGGCTGAATGTAAAGGGGTTTAAGGGAATTTTTAGGGTTGATAGAACTGCTCTATAACTTGACTGTGGTTATGGTTACATAACTGTATGTGTTTGCAAAAACTCATAAGATTGTACACTAAAAGGGAGAATTTTATTATATGTGAATTATACATTAATAAATCTGAATTTTTTAAAAAGGAAGAGTCGACAAAGGAGCCTGCAAAGAAGCTGGAAAGGAAGAAAACCACGACGATGAGGTCCCTGAAGTCAGGAAAACAAGTTTTCAAGAAAGGAGTGAGTGGTTAACAAGTAGCCGTGCTACACAGTAATCAAAATAAAACTGAGAATGTGTTACTGAATTTAGAAACAAAAAAGTCACTGTAATTTTAATGACAGAAATTTTAATGAGTGAAAGCTAGAGTATAGATTGTTCAGAAGCAAATGGAAGCACAAGTGGAATAAAGTGGAATAAAGAGACATCAAGAGATTCCACAATTCATGCAGTAAAACGTGCAGTATGAGCAAGGTTGAGGCTACCACTTATCACAGGACATTAGAGAAGAAGCAAGCAGAGAAAAGACACTGGCCAGACGTGTTACAGAAAAACCTTCAAGTATGCTGAGAGCTTATTAGAAAACCAGTAACATTCTCATGTTGGGCATTCACACATCAAATGAGTATCAAACTGACAATTTTAATGAACAGGCTAACGTTTCCCACCTCCCTAGAGCTTTGAATGTCTTTAAGTTCACATACTTGACAAATGAATAACCAATTACCCTCTAGCTCAGTGTCACCTGATGCTATAAGAATAAGGCAGACTAGAAAACTAGAGCCTCCACTGTCAGTGACAGTTTATTTAAAATGTTATGAGCTCTCTTCAGACATATTAGCATACCAAGTATACATCAAGTTCAAAACCACAGAACTCTAGACACTTCAAAGCCAACACTTCAAAACTATTCCTAAAATTCCTTTCTACTTTTATCTCCCATGTCCAATCTGTCAACAAGCTTAGTAATTAAGTTCACTGAAGTCTCCTTCCAACTGTCCCTTCCTGATAGGTTTCACTCTTATCGAAGAACTTGTTATCTCTTGCTTGAATTATTACAGATTTTGATTGGACTATGGTCCGTCTAGTCAAGGCTATGGTTTTTCCAGTAGTCATGTATGGATGTGAGAGTTGGACTATAAAGAAAGCTGAGCACAGAAGAATTGATGCTTTTGAACTGTGGTGTTGGAGAAGACTCTTGAGAGTCCCTTGGACTGCAAGGAGATCCAATCAGTCCATCCTAAAGGAAATCAGTCCTGGGTGTTCACTGGAAGGACTGAGGTTGAAGCTGAAACTCCAATATTTTGGCCACCTGATGCGAAGAGCTGACTCATTTGAAAAGACCCTGATGTTGGGAAAGATTGAAGACAAGAGGAGAAGGGGACGACAGAGGATGAGATGGTTAGATGGCATCACCGACTCAATGGACATGAGTCTGGGTAAACTGTGGGAGTTGGTGATGGACAGGGAGGCCTGGTGTAGCTGCTACGGTTCATGGGGTTGCAAAGAGTCAGACAGGACTGAGCGACTAAGCACAGCACAGCAGCAAGACCTTCTAATCTCTGTTCCATTCAATCTACTCAGCAGACTGGGACTAGACTAATTTTCCTAAATCTAGCTTCTAATCACTTCATTATCCTTTCAACAATATACAAGTCTTTATAAATAAGTATATTTACCTTCCTGGCTCTGGTATCAAATAAACATGAAACCCCATTGCTCACCAGTCCCCCAAAACAAAGCTTTTGTTACTGGCAAACAGACTGTCACAGTTCCCATGCTTGCTGTACTCAGGAGATAGAAAAAGGAATGAGTCCAATTTCCCTGACCCATCGCCTGACTTCCGAAGCTGGAATATCCTTCACTTCTACTCCTTGTTGGTATAATGGAAATGGTTTGAGCTTTGGAATCAAATAAACCTAGGTTCAAAGCCATAGCTTACTAGCTGTGTAACCTTAGGCTGGTTAACTTCTCTATACTTCTATTTGTCATTCATAAAGAGTGAAGAGTAATACTACTTCTCAGATTTGCAGAAATATTGAAAATCACATATGTAGCATTTAACTACCATGAGCCTGACAAATGGTAAATATTCAGTAAATATTCCCTATCCTCCCGTATATAGTTGGAGCCCATCCTTAAGTTCCACTTAAACAACTCTCTTTGAACAATGTTCAATGACTTCAGTATAGTGTCTTTGTTAAACAACTCTCCTTAAACAATGCTCAATGACTTTAGTACAGTGTCTCTGTTAACAATCAAAATAAAAACCATCTGTTATCTCTTAAGTTAAACATACACCAACCCATATGATCCAGCCGTTCCACTCCTAGGTATTTAACAAGAGAAATGAAAACACATGATCATGCGGATGTTCATATTAATTATAATAACTGGAAACAATCCAAATGTCTATCAACAACTGAATGGATAAAATGTGTATACTCATGTAACAGAAGACTACTCAATAAAAAGAAACAAATTACTCATACACTGGACAAAATGGAACAATCTCAAATTCTTCGGCTGAGTGAAGGAAGCTAGACACAAAGGACTACATGTTATATGTTTCCATTTCACATAAAACTCTAGGAAATCAAATTTAATCTATAGTGATAAAAAAGCGTATCAGTGGTTGCCTGGAGCCAGGGGTGGGGAGAAGGATAAACTGCAAAGAGCATAAGGAAATGTTTAGAGATAATGGAAATGTTCTGTATTTTGATTGTGGTGGTAGTTTCACTGGTATATACATCTGTCAAAAGCAATCAAACTCTATACTTCAAATAGGTGACTCTTTTGCATGTACATTATATCCCAACAAAGTTGATTTTTTTTAAAACACTCGCTTTAGAATGTGATGTATTTTACTGCTTGCCTTAGTCCAATGAATCCCATCTCTAGCCTAGGTTTAAGTTCTTGAGAGCAAGATCCAACCTTATATTCCCTTTATATTCCTCCCAATGCTCAGCACAGAAATCCTGTACTGAAGGAGATAACAAGTGAATAGAAGCAAGTTCTTCTTAATCTTAGAAAGCAGTGTCTTTAAATTTTAAGAATTACTTGAGACTCTTGTTTAAAATGCAGATTCCTAGACCATACTCTCATAAATTCTAATTTAACATGCCTGGAGTGGCACGGGAACCTGCATTGGTTGTTGCATCTGCCTTTTCAATAAGCAACTTGGACTCTAATCCCAAGTGATTCTTGAATTACAATTTGAAAAACACAGCTACAGAATCTCCTATATGAAAAACACCAGTCTCCAGACTGAGCACTCCAGCACAGTGCTCCTGCGCTGAAGGGTGGAGGAAGCAGCCGGATAAGCTCTCCCTTGGGCTTGAAGACCAGTTCACTGTGATGATACAGGTAACTGAAAAAATTCTACCAAGTCCAGGACCAAATAACTGGTCCCATTAATTTTAATAATTAAAAGTGAATCCTCTTTCCAGAAGGCAAAGCTTCTGCACTTATTCCTATTGACTATGCTGCAACAACATACTCACAAGCTTCTTCTTCTGCCTATTTCATCCTGTTTCTAGTGGAAAGTGTAAGAAATCAGAAATACATTAAAGAAAATAAGGTCTATAATTATCCAACAAAACACCTCCGGACAACTATTACATCACCAATGAATAGTCCAGTGCTGGTCAATTTTTCCATGACAATGAAATGACAAGAGATTTGAGCCCTAGACTTCAAGTGAACAGCCATCTGTCTAGAACAGCAATGACAGGACTCACCTATCAATTACTAAATTGTAGTAATTACTAGGTAGCTCACAAAGAACAATGAAGTCAAACATGAGAAATCCCTCTCTCGAGACAGCAGACTAGATGAATACCATAGAGCTTCTCTTTTCAAGGAAAAACAGTAAAGAAGTTACAACTAAGAAAAGTATTGAATACTTTGAACCAAACATAGGGGAATAACAGAAACTATTGACCAAACTTCCTTGTGAATATAGATATAAAAATCCAAAATAAAATATAAGCAAATCAAACACAGCATTATATTAAAAGAATACTTTTTTTAAATAAAAAGAATTTTTTTTTACCATAATTAAGTAGAGAATGTTAAAGGAAGGCAAAATGATTAATAGAAATTGATTAGTACATTCATCGCTGTTTGTAAGTCAAAGGAAAATACCCCTGAATAACTGGATAGGTATTATTAAGGGCTTCTCAGGTGGCTCAATGGTAAAGAATCCTCCTGCAATGCAGGAGACAAGGAGATATAGGTTCATTTTCTGGGTCAGAAAGATTCCCTGTAGAAGGAAGTGGTAACCCATTCCAGTATTCTTGCCTGGGAAATGACAGAGGAGTTTGGCGGGCTACAGTTCATGGGGTCAACAAGAGTCAGATGTTGACTTACTGACTAAACAACAACTACTAAGGTATTTTTGGTTTGTTGAAGTTTTTTTTTAAAGGTTATTTTGATGTGGACCATTTTTAAAGTTTTTATTGAATTTGTTACAACATTGCTTCTGTTTTGTGTTTTGGTTTTTTGGCCCCGGGCTATATCAGGCTTTAGCTCCCCAACCAGGGATCAAACCCACTGCCCCTGCATTGGAAGGTAAGGGCTGGACGACCAGGGAGTCCCAATTAAGGCATTCTGAAACGTTCAACATCCATTCACATTCACGGTTAATATGAGAACTACTGGGAAATAAAATGCACAGAAGTACACAAATGCTAAGTGTAGTGCTCAGCGAACATGTGAACACACTCAAGTAACCAACACACAGATCAAGAAACAGTATTAGCAGCACCCCAGCAGACCTCTTCCTACCTCTTTTCAGCCACTCAACTAGCCTTTGAACCAGCTGTCGCCCATCACACTTTTCCCAGAGAGCCAACTGCTACTTCTCTCACTTCCTCCAAGTCTTTACTCAAAAGTCATCTCACTGTGGCTTATATACTTAACCGCCTTATTTAAAATTATAATTCCATTTCAGTTCTAGCATTCCCAATTGCTTTTCACCAACTACTCTTTTATTGGTCCACTCTCTAACATCCTATATTATTTCCTTATTGAGTATGTTTATTGTCTATCTCCTGCCACCCAGGATCTTCGTCTATTTTGCTTCCTGCTATATCCTAAGCACCTAGAAGAGAACCTAGAATGTGTAGCAAAATGTCTGTAGAAAAAAAGGATTGAGGGATACAAGCAGGCAGGAGAGGGGAGGGTGAAAGGGCAGTATGGCTGGATGTGAGAAAAGGAATATAAACAACAGGGTTTATAAGGGTACAATCTTTCTAGCATATAATCTGGCAATATCTAACAAAATTTCAAATGTGCATATTCCTTAACTCAGTAATTCCACTTAATAGAAATACATTAATTCAACTAATATATATTAAGCAAAGGTACTGGGGATACACAGATAAGCATTTTCCCTACTCATGAAATTTATGACCTAGAGATAAAAATAAATATTAAGCAAATAATTGCAGTTCCAAGTAAGTTATAAAGGAAAGATAAATACACAGAGGCCCATAAAAGAATATATAATAGGGGAGGGGAGATCCATGTGCACATTCACAGAATTGAGGAAGTTATGATCATAAAGTCAAAATAATAAAATAAACTTTTTGTTTTATGAGGTTATATACATATGTTATATATGTAAATGGGCTTCCCTGGTGGCTCAGCTGGTAAAGAATCCACCTGCAATGTGGGAGACCTGGGTTCAGTCCCTGGGTTGGGAAGATCCCCTGGAGAAGAGAAAGGCTACCCACTCCAGTATTCTGGCCTGGAGAATTCCACAGACTGTAAGGGGCTTCCCTGGTAGCTCTGATGGTAAAGAATCCACCTACAATGTAGGAGACCCCGGTTTGATCCCTGGGTTGGGCAGTTCGCCTGGAGAAGGGATAGGCTACCCACTCCAGTATTCACGGACTTCCCTAGTGGCTCTGACGGTAAAGAATCCACCTGCAGTGTGGGAGACCTGGGTTCGATCCCTGGGTTGGGAAGATCCCCTGGAGGAGGGTATGGCAACCCACTCCAGTGTTCTTGCCTGGAGAATCCCCATGGACAGAGGAGCCTGGCGGGCTACAGTCCATGGGGTCACAAAGAGTCTGACACAACTGAGTGACTAAGCACAGCATATATATAAATAAATGTATGTTTTATATGTTATATTCTACAATTAGATTATAACATATAAAAATTGTAATTGTAGAATATAACATAAAATACATTTATTTATATATATAACATATATATATATATATAACCTCATAAAACAAAAGCTTATTTTATTCATATTCCACAATTAGTTTTTTTTTTTAATCCATCAAGCAAAATGCTCACACCACAACCACCACCATCAGCTGATTGCTTCATTCTCCTGCATTAAGTCTTTAAAGGCTCCCCACTGTCTTCAAGATGAAAATATAAACAGCTTGCTGTGGCATTCAAACTCTTCCTGACGTGAGCACTCTGCCTCTCTGGCCTCATCTCTGACCCCTTCCTTACTCTTTATCTCCTGCCTTCAAGCCATTCAGAATACAGTATACTTAAGGGGTGCTTTCTTTTAACTGTTAGTACGTTTTCTTTGTTTATTTTGGCTGAGCCGGGTCTTCAGAGCAGTGTGAGGGCTTCTCTGGTTGCCGACAGGGGCTCAGCTGCACCGCGGCCCGTGGGGTCTCCCTGCACCAGGGATTGAACCTGTGTCCCCTGCACTGGCCAGTGGACTTTCATCTTGGTATCCTAACACCATAAACTCTTTCCTCCTTTCCTTGACTCCTACTCATCTTTCAAAACTCAGTTTATTTTGGAGTTTTGTGGGGTGTGGGGAATGGATAGCTACAGCACAGGAGAATGGTCGGGCAGTGAAATTATTCTGTATGATACCATTAGGGTGTATGTGTCATTACATATTTGTAAAAACCCATACCATATGTAGCGATGTAACGTACAACATGAAAAATATAATTAACACTACTGTGTGTCATGTATGAAAGTGGTTAACAGTAAGTCCTGAGTTCTCCCAACAAAAAACTTCTTTAATTTTGTATTTATACAAAATGATATTCACCAAACTTATTGTGATAATCATTTCATGATGTATGTAAGTCGAATCATTATACTGTACACCTTAAACTTACACAGTACTGTATGTCAATTATATCTTAATAAAACTGGAAGACAAAAAAGAAAAATCCCATCGAATATACAACCCAAAGAGTGAACCATAATGAAACATATGGACTTTGGTTGATCTTAAACTTTTTTTTCAATTTAGATATTTCCTCTAGGAAGATATTCCTAACCATCCCAAATTTGGATTAGGTTTTCTTTCTCTACACTCCCCTATCATTTACATATCACATGGTACTAGTTACCTGCTTCTTCCTCTCTGGACTTGAGTTCACTAAGATCAAGGCCTTTTCATTTCTATACCCTCTGGTGCCTAGCATGATTCTTCGCATGAGGAAGAGGTGCCCAAAAACTGTTAGTGAATGAACAATTCTATCAATTGTTGGTATCTACCATAATTCTGTCAATCATGTCTTATCAATCAGACTCACTTCTTACCACTTTTACCGATAAAATCTATAATAAGAAGCCATAAGATGACCATGCTTTTATGGGAATAACAGTTATGCAATTAATATATAACAGCTAGTTTATGCCCAGATTAGGCACTTAAATGTTTTAATCAAATAAAACTTTGATACACTAACCTGACATTTTTAACGTGCATAATTGTCTAACATAGCAATTGAACAGAAATTATAATAAGTTGATGTAGTGACTGCAATCAGCCACATCAAATTTTTTCTGGAAGATGGCAGTTTAGAAATAAATAAGCGAGTCAGAAGGCTGCAGTTAACATTATTTTTTATCAGCCAAACCATATTGTTATAGTCTCTCTCTTTTCTTTGTTAGTTTGCCAACCACCTATAATTAGCATCAGTATCAACTGCTTCCACCAATACCACATGTACAATGTAAAACTCATCACCCACTCTTACTGACAGAAGTCCTAGGCCCACTGCACTGCCCTCTACTAAAATAAGACTCCCTACACTCTAGGAGTCTGTAACTAGCATATTTTCCTGTCTGAGAGTCCTAGTCCTCAACTAGACATACCAGAAGCTGTGGACTGATCCTTTACTCCCACTACCCAGAACAGACAATATGCTAGCCAGTAAGAGGTTCCTTAGCTAGGACTGAGGGAATAGATTGGGCTATGTTTTTAATTCTCCCTTCATAATTTTCATTTATCTTACTATGAATATCTTAGTAGGATACATCAGTACATTCCAATTAGCTTCTTCAAAAGTCATCTCTAAACTCATCTGTTCTGGAAAGTCTTCCTGAACAAACTACATGTCATTCTTAACCATTTGCTTCTTTGCCTCCTTAACATTTCCCTCTCTATTTCCAAAGTATCACTATTCCTCAGATAAAGTGGTAGATAGTGGAAGAAAAATGGCAAAGAATGGATATGAGCTAGACTTCTGAATCCTGGGATCTGAGAAATAAGAAGGGGGTAAGGGGAAACTGATGAGGTGGGAGAATCTGCAGGATAGAGGCCAGGTGCGAACGCAGTCCTGCTTTCCTGCAGGGCATGTAGTCCTTGATAAATAAGTGAAAGTAAGCTCAGCGGGTAAAGGATCCACCGGCAGTGCAGGAGACACAGAAGATCCCTGGGTCAGGAAGATCCCCTGGTGGAGGAAACGGCAACCCACTCCAGTATTCTTGCCTGGAAAATTCCATGGACAGAGGAGCCTGGCAGGCTACAGTGCAAAGGGTTGCAAAGAGTCAGACACGACTAAGCACACACACTAATGGCCTCTAATCAGCAACATGAGCTTGCTCTCAGGCTCCCCTGGTGGCTCAGACAGAAAACAAACTGCCTGCAAAGCAGGAGACCAGGGTTCGATCCCTAGATTGGGAAGATCCCCTGAAGAAGGGAATACCCACTCCAGTATTCTTGCCTGGAAAATCCCATGGACAGAGGAGCCTGGCAGGCTACAGACTGTGGGGTCCCAAGGAATTGGACACGACTGAGCACTTACACTTTCCCTTTTCTGCTTCTACTGTTCACAGAAATATATCTTTAGTTATAGCCACCAGCTTTTTTTTAGTATAGTTGATTTACATGAAATATTAGTTTCAGCTGTACAGCAAAGTGAATCCGTTACACATATACTTATATCCACTCTCTTTGTTCAGACTCTTTTCCCACACAGGTCATTACAAAGTACTGAGCAGAGTTCCCTGTGCTACATACCAGGTTCTTATCCGCTGTCTACTTTTTACATAGTAGCGTGTACGTGTCAATTCCAAATTTGTCCCTGCCCCTCATATTCCCTGGTAACCATAAGTTTGTTTTCTACATCCATGACTGTATTAACACTTCTATTTTGTAAGTAAGTTCATTAGTACAAGTGTAAATCTAGTCTTGTTTGTGGCAGCTAGAGAAATGGAACTAATAGCAGAATTGGCAGTATCTGCCCAGACTTCTGTGTTTAGCTGAAGCTTGCAGGGGAATTATACCATCATCTATACAGTAATAGGCAGTAATCTAATCTTCCGGGTGAGGAATATCTGGTTACACATATATAATGGCCTATTTCCCTGCCTCCCCAAACAGGTAGAATATTAGAAATAAGACAAATCACAGCATGGCACTGGACAGTTTTAGATGAAGACCAAGAATCATACAGTATAAAAGGAATACTTGAGTGCGGTGAAGACAAAGGATACAGTACGTCAAGCCTGATGGCTTAAGCGTCGTGGGGAGCACTAATACCTCACGCTTCCTAAGCATCAATAATATCAGCGTGATGGATCACCAGGAAATAGAACACTAACAGTTGAAAAGGAAAAAATGGAAAGACATTTTTATGTAAATATGTCACTTCTGGGCATGTTGGTAAAAAGAAACCCTTTTGAAGTCACTTGATCTTAGCCAAAAGGCCGAGAAGCGATGTGTGAATCAAATAAGATGTCATAAGTTGGTCGGCAAACTATATTATTACTGATGACGCCTCTGAATGTTCGTCACTGTTTCTCACACATGTAACTAACCCCCAACTGCTCTGAACTGACTCATTCTTTAAGACAAATTTTAAACAATATGTTGAGTTATGCCCTATTGTGCTAATTTAAAAGACTGATTCACACTCAGGAGATTTCAGTATAGGATCTGAAAAGGTACTATTTATAGGCAACACTGTAACAAAAGCAGTGAAACAAACCTTTCATAAACAATCAGAGAAAATCTCTTTGAAACATCAATGGTGGGCTGTATCTCAATTAAAGTTTCAAGCTTACTTAGAGGTCACATTACACATTAAAAAACAGACCCCCAAATTTATTTCAACCATAGTAATTTATTACGAGACACCTCAGGGATATTACCAACAGAAGAGACAACTTGAAGAGCTACTTAAAACTCTCAATCAAGGAACTACTAGTATTGTTTAGCTAAACATTGCCAATTCCAACAACCATCATCATTCAACCATCAACCAACAACCATCATTCAATTAAGTGTCAAATATAAACTAAAAAAAAAATCTACAATGACCTACCTCTATAGTGTCAGGCCTGGGATCATTTTCTAATAAATATTTATTAGCTTTTAAATTATCATAAAATACATTCATTTGGAGAAAATTTAGAAAGTAAAAGAAGTATAAAGAAAAAAAACTACCCACAATTCTACCACTGAGAAACACTATTAAAACTATTTCCTAGGTTTTGTCCCTATGCTTATGAGTAATTTGTATTTCAGATAACTGGGATCCTACTACTTCACCAGTTTAGGATCCTGCTTTTCTAAAAACTTATTTACATAAATGTTCCTGAATTTAAAAAAATTACTTACAAGCATGTTATTCCATTATATGGAACTTACCACAATTATCCATTCTTCCAGTAATTTTGCAATTTTTCCCCATTGTAACTAAAACCTGTTCATAAGTGTTCCTTTGCATCTCAAGTTATTTTCCCTGAATGGTTCCGAGAAGTGAAATTACTGAGTTAGGAAGGTTGTACTAATTTACACACCCTGACAGAATATGTGAGTCCTTGCCAGATGCTGATTCATTTTTGATTCATTTCTCAGTTGCAGCCAGTGATACTGTCATTGATAATACAGTGGTGAGCAAAGCAGACATGTAAAAACTGAATATAGCAGAAAGCTGTAGAGCTTAGTAGTCACTTGGTGTGGCAACAGCATGCTACTGCATTCCTTGACAAGACATAGGTATAAACATCCCTACTAAAGACTGAAGTTTGAATACCCTGATTTCTAAATACGATCCCCCACTAAAAGAAGCCAGGGCTCATTGAAGAAATGACTTTTTCTATAACTGAAGCACAAAAGGACAACGTGAGCCTGTAACAGCTTATATGAGGAAAGGAAGGAAATGGTAAAATAAATAAATAAATAATGGGGTCACAACGAAACAACACAGGATCTGAGTTAAGGGGACTATGACAGGCCAAATTTGGGACAATTTGAGCAAAGAGAATGACAGAAGTGAATTCATGAGTCCATAGTGATAGTCATAAAAAAGGAGGGTAAGAGAGAAGGGAAAGCTTTATAGAACACTGACAGTTACTCAACGTAAAGGAATGATAGAATTAGGAAACCAACATTTTGCGACCACCAATGTAATAATAAATTTAGGCCATAATCATAATAGATTCTAAAATTAATGGATGAAAGGTTACAAGTAATAGGTTAAATACACACAGTCTCAAAGTACTACCTACCTACCCCCAATATTTTACTTATTAATTACAAAAGGGAAAAAAATACCTTAGAAGTGGAGAAATCTAGAGAACATCATCTGAACTAGTAATTCTGGTTTTTCCAATAGTCATGTATGGATGTGAAAGTTGGACCATAAAGAAAGCTGAGCCCTGAAGAATTGATGCTTTTGAACTGTGGTATTGGAGAAGGCTCTTGAGAGTCCCTTGGACTGCAAGGAGATCCAATCAGTCCATCCTAAAGGAGATCAGTCCTGGGTTTTCATTGGAAGGACTGATGTTGAAGCTGAAACTCCAATACTTTGGCCATCTGATGCGAAGAGCTGATTCATTGGAAAAGACCCTGATGCTGGGAAAGATTGAGGGCAGGAGGAGAAGGGGATGACAGAGGATGAGATGGTTGGATGGCATTACTGACTCATTGGACATGAGTTTGGGTAAACTGTGGGAGATGGTGATGGACAGAGAGGCCTGGCGTACTGCGGTCCATGGGGTTGCAAAGAGTCGGACACGACTGAGTGACTGAACTTAACTGAACTAATAATTAACATAAGCATCACAAATAAAGGGACAAACTCACATCAGCTCTGTAGTAACCAGAACTAATTATGAAGAAACAATCTGATCAATCCAAATTTTAGGGAATTCTGAAAGACAATTTAACTGGATCCTTGTCAGCTGTCCATCAGAATGGCTATGTTGATGTGGAAATAAACAATTTTTGAAGAGAGCAATTGTTGCTGAAGAGAGGTTACACTGTCCCTTCTCCTGTTTCTCCTCTCTGATTTCAAGTGAGAAGAAGTTCTAAGATTCACAAAGAGTGGGGGTGCTTGCAGAAGGGAAGCCAGACAGGTCTACGTGGGTGGAAGAATTGCTGGCCTGTACCCTGTACCTACCTAAGCAGACAACAAGAGGACTGAATAGAGGAGGCAGATCTGGGAGATAGAGAAAAGAAGGAAATTGCCTTGGTTTCTCAGACCAAGAATAAGTGAGCTCCCCAAGAGTCAAATAAATTTTGTGGAATATGGTTGGGCCTGCGTGCATGCTAAGTTGCTTAGTCATGTCCAACTCTTTGCAACCATACGGACTGTAGCCTGCCAGACTCCTCTAACCATGCAATTCTCCAGGTAAGAATACTGGAGTGGGTTGCCATGCCCTCTTCCAAGGGATCTTCTCAACGCAGGGATCAAACCCATATCTCTTATGTCTCCTTCATTGGCAGGCGGGTTATTTACTGCTGGTGCTGCCTGGGCCTGAGCTGTCCTGATACTCTCCCCATTCAAAAAGCCTCTATGTGGTAGGATCCCAGCAGCAGCAAGCTAAGTACATCTACTGTTGGAAGAAGTCAGTAGTGTAAGAAAGAGGCTGAACCAAAGCAATCCCTTGCATCCAGGAACTGGACCCTGAAGGGTACAATGAGGTAACTTCTGGAGGGTCACAAATAGACCCCAAAGAGAGAGCAGGCATTCACCTACCCAAGAGAGGGCAGGAAGAATCAAGCAGTAGCAACCCCACAGGCAACGACAACCAACAAAGAGGCTCAAGACCTTTTCGAGGAAGACAGATGTTATTGTTCTTAGAAAACACAAGTATCTTGAGAATCTCAGTGTAAGTCTTATCCGTCCAGGAAGACTGCTCCAAATATTCACAGCATGAGAATAAGACACTGGCGTGATGTGACTGTTCATGCACAGGTATGTCTTTGTGTGACAGCATTCACTGAAATATCCCAGGGTCACCTCCAGTACACAGAAAACATTTGAGACTTCTCTTAATCCTGCTTAAGGGGCTCCATTGGAACCAGAGTCTCACCTGCTACTTCCAGAGGGCCCAGGATTCCTTCTGCAGCATGCACAACTTGTTGGAGAAGAGGAATCTCAGTGAGCAGCCACTGGCCAAGACACAGCACCCAGCCATTCCCTCTCTAGGGTCCTACTGTTCACTAGCACCACCCAGAAAGTAGACACAAGGTCCCAAGACGTCTACTCTGGTCACCTTCTTTCTCTCCTCTCACTCAAGTCAAGCAAGGCTTCTCTTATTCAGGAAAAGGGAGAGTAAGGTGAATCTCTGCTTCCTCCCATATTTATTCAAAACATTTTGAACATTCCCCTCAAATCCTAGGCTTTCAGTTACTAAGGTCAGGAACACCATTTCTTCAGTTCTTGCCTTCCATATCTTTCCCTGAAGTAATGGGAACAAGAACTGACAATTACACAGGGGATAAAAGATATGTGGACATAATGTAATAATCACCCTGTAACATATCTACAGTTACCAAAGGAGAATGAAATATCCTAAGATAAAAGTGAATGCAAAGTGTTATTAGTGAATGTTAAACTAACCATCAGAAAAGTCTAGAAAGAAAACATTGGAAAAAAAATATAGTTCACCCCAAAATTTTTAAAGAATCTCATCATTTTTAAGACACAACTGGGGCCAGAGGAAGTTTCATATCAAAGATAAGAAAAAAGGGTTTCTTTAGAGTAGTAGCTCAGTGATTTCTGAAAATATTTTGTGGACATGTCACAGTGACTGCAGAGAACTGACCCTAGCAGAGAAAACAGAAGAGGGACCGTCCACATGAAGAACTCTCAGGACTAGGAAGTTACAGTCACATGATATTACAGCTAAGAGCGCTAGAGGTTATTTAGACCAATGCTCCCATTTAAACATCAAGAAATTGAAAGAGACAATGGAAAGACTTTCAAAATTACTCAAGAGAGAGAGCAGTAAACCAACCTCTAGAACAAGGATCCAGTTATTCCATTCCTCTTGTTAATAACCTTTAACTATTAAAATCAGTACATTAATAAATATTTAGAAAATGAAAGAAATGCAAAAAGGGATTTAAAAAGTCCCCACATGTCAAAGAGAAGTTTGGTTAGTATTTTAATGTCTCTCTAGGTATTCTCCCCCCTAACTGTATAGATATATTTATAGCAAGTATATTAGCCTGCTCGGACTGCCATAACAAAATACTATAGACTAGGTAGCTTAACAACAGAAATGTATTTTCTCAGTCTCTGGAGGCTGAAAAGTTAGAGATCAGTGTTCTAGCAGAGTTCAGTGAGAACTCTCTCCCCAGCTTATAAATGGCCACCTTATTGCCATGTATTCTCACATGGCAGAGAGCACAGTTGTCTCTTCTTTTTAAATAGATAACATCCTTATCAGATTAGGGCTCCGTCTTTATGACCTCATTTAAAGTCATAAATGACTCTCTCAATACAAACACATTGGGAGTTGGGGCCTTAATATACATATTTCAGGGGGACAAAATTCAGCTCTAGCATTCTGCCTCTGGTCCTCCAAAATGCACAGTCTTAAAACATGCAAAATGAATTCATTCATTCCAGCATCAATTCTAAAGTCTAAAAACTCATTTAAATATCAACTAAATTAGATATGAGTGAGAATTCAGTTATGATTCACCCTGAGGCAAAATTCCACTCCAGCTGTGAACCTGTGAAACCAAACATGTGCTTCCAAATTACAATGGTGAGGCAGAAGGATAACCTCACTCTACCAGGGAGAGATAGGAAAGAAGCGACAGGTCTCAAGCTAGTCCAAAACCTAGCAAGGCAAATTCCATTAGATCATGAGGCTAGAGAATAATTCTCTTTGGTTCAATGACCCATCCTCCACTGGAGTGGCACGGTCCCTCCCACAGCTCTGCAGAAGGGCCCTGGCCCCATAGCTCTCAGTGGTGACCACCCTCTGAAACAAAAGGAAACATCTCTGTCCCCTGGGCCTGTGCTGAGAGTGGCAGCCCTGATATTCTCCAAATCACCTTCCGGGTCACTTTTGCCTTTCCTCAAGAACAACACATGTTTACAGTCAAATAACTCTATGATTGAGTCTTGAAGAATTCAAGAAATCCAACAGCCTTCCTTCATTCCATCCATCTTCCTCTGTCCCCTTTCGTTGAAATTGGCAATGTCTCTGCTGGTATAATTCCATCTCTGTTCCTGGCTTCTGCTGATGGCTGGTTAAGTCCATGAGTCATACCATGATCTCTTTAGTATTTTCTTCAGAACAAGATTTTTTCATTTTTCACAAAATATAGGCTAAGGATAGGCTAAGAATTGCCAAATCTCCAAATTCGAGTTCTTTTTTACTTAACAATTTCGTCTTTAATTCAACCCTCTCTTCTGGCATTTTACTATAAGCAATATGGAAGACCCAAGGCATATCTTCATTATTTAGCTTAGAAATCACCTCGGCTAAACACCCAACTTGATCACTTATAAACTGTACCTTTCACAAAACCCTCAAACAATTTAGCTAAGTTCATTGCCACAAGGATCACCTTTCCTCCAGTTTCCAATAAACCATCCCTCAGTTCCATCTGACACTTCTCCAGAACATCCTCTAATATCCATTTCTCCCAACAGTCCCTGCACAACAACCTTGGTTGCACCTCAAAATTCTTCCAGTCTTTATATCCATTACCCAAATTTCCAAAGCCACTGTCACATTTTGAGGTATTTGTTACTGCAGCACCCCGACTCTCAGTACCAAAACCTATATAGTCTGCTCAGCTGCCATAACAAAATACCACAGTCTAGGTGGTTTAAACAACAGAAATTTGTACCCCACAGGTTTAAAGTCCAGGAGTCCAAGATCAAGGTGCCCGCTGATGTGGTTCCTGATGAAAGTTCTCTTCCCGGCTTGCAGACGGCCACCTTCTTGTTCCATTCCCCCACAGAAATCTCTAAGGTTATCAGACCTATCAAGTTACAGCCTCATTCTTACATTTTCAGTTAACCTTTCTCAGCTGCTCACAGGCCCTATCTCCAAATACAGTCACACAAGGGGCCAGGGCTTCAACATATGAATTTTAGGGGTATGCAACTTGGGGTGTACAGCAAAAACTCTTAAATTATACATATATACATACCTATGCATATGCACATGCACATACAGAGAGTAAGTTTTGTATATTTTAATTTAGTTTCATGAAAATTTCCCTATTATTCAAAGCATAATATTCAAATCTTATGAGTATTAAATTTACTGTTGCTTATTAAGTCATTTTCAAATTTTGCTATTTAAATATTTTGAAATAAACATCTTTCTATATAAATCCTTGTCAGTTTCTTGATTATTTAGGACAAATTTCCAGAAATTCAACTGCTGAGTCAAAGGTTACGGATGTTAAAAACCTCTTGTTACATATTATCAAATGGCTTCCCACAAACCTATACTAGTATATACTGCCATCTGCAGTAGATATTATAATTAGAATAAAAATATTTTTCTAACTGAAAAAAAGCCAGTGTCATAAATGACTAAAAAGGCAAGTTTTTTATTAAAGGAGATTAAAGATTCTGGACAACTGAGTAAAAATGTGCAATTCTTGATAAACTACACGCTGGTGCAAGGCAGGCCTATGAAAACACTCGGGGGACAATTGGGGAATTCTTAATATTAACTATATATTATATATGATTAATACATACAATCGGTGTTAAATCTCCTGATTCTAACAACGGTATTTTGGTTACGCAAAGTGTTCTCCTAGGAGACACATGCTGATGTGTCATAAAGTCTGATATTTATATTCAAATGATTCAGAAAACACACATGTGTATTTTTATGTATGTGCATACACAGACAGAAATGGGAAACATCAGTAGGGAGGAAGAGAAGCAAATTTGGCAAAATGTTAATCACTGAATCTAGTAAAAGGTAAATAGGTAGTCAATGTACTGTTCTCTCAACTTTCCTATAAGTTTAAAATTTTTCCAAATAAAAATATAGAGAGTAGTCAGAAGACAGGGATAGGCTATGCATATAAAACAAATTGGGCTTCCCTGGTGGCTCAGACGGTAAAGAATCCACCTGCAATGCAGGAGACTTGGTTCAATCCCTGGGTTGGAAAGAACCCCTGGAGAAGGCAAGAGATACCCACTCCGGTATTGTGGCCTGGAGAATTCCATGGACAGAGGAGCCTGGCAGGCTACAGTCCATGGGGTCACAAAGAGTCGGACACCACTGAGCAACTTTTCACTTCACCTAAAACAAATAAGCTGGTAAGCATATAAAAAAAATAAGAGAATTCATAAACGCTGATTATTTATATCCTCTTATTTCCTCCAGCCCTCTAAGCATTTGCTCTTTAATCACGTGAACTGCATTTCATCAAATGGAACCAAGAAGGCATGGAAGAGAAAGCTCAATTATTCCATTTCACTTGCATTAGCCATCTTGGAAAAAGACTTAAAAAGATTAAAAACTCAAAATTATCTCATTACAATCAGTTTTGGAAATGAGTTAGAGACTTTAATTCACAACTTGGTATTCAATTCAGATTCTTCTTGTCTCCCATGACTCTAAATGTTTGATAAATACTACTTCCCAAATGGGAAAAATGAAAGTAACAAATCACATGTGAAATAGGTGTTACTTAAGTAAAGAAAAAATACTGACCTCTGCCAGTAGTCTCGCTTTTATCAGGAAAGTAAGTAGCCAGTAGAATAGAAGACAACCAATAGATTTATAAACCATGGACAGAGGTTCTTCTTCTCAGAAACAGTATGAAGTAGTATAACATGGTGGTTCAATGCATGGGCTATAGAGTCAGACTGTATCTGAGTATTTACGTCACCACTTACTAGTTATGTGATCTGTGGCAAATAACTCAATCTCAGTTTCCTCATCTTAAAAATGAGGAAAACAGTAAAATCTGTCTTAGGGCTGCTGTGAAGATTAAAGAAGTTACTACATTTCAGCTCTTACAGCAGCATCTGGCAGACTGTAAAACCTCAAAATATGCTAGCGGCTACGGGTCTTATTCTTAGCAGCATTACTACAATAACGACTACCTCTGTTCCCAGGACGGTCAACCCACCACTGATAAGAGTCTGGCACTGATTCAGCAACACCACAGCAACACGAAAGAAACAACACAGGCACGGCCACCCCCACGGGCTGAAAAAGTGAAAGGGAACTGGCTTCCGGTCAGACCTCTGGTGTCTCCTCAAGCCATTCTGAGAGAAACTGAAAAGATACCAATACACCAACTATGCACAGCTCATTTCAAAAAGGAATCTGTGTGGTCTGGATCAGCTAACCTCAAAGGAAACAACAAATTCTCTCCCTCAGTTGATCATTGATCAGACTTTACCGAGGCTTACGGAGCTCCTCCCAGGTGGCACTAGTGCGTAAAGAACCTGCCTACCAGTGTAGGGAATGCAAGGGACCCGGGTTCGATCCCTGGGTTGGGAAGATCCCCTGGAGGAGGAAATGGCAACCCACTCCAGGATTCTTGCCTGGAGAATTCCATGGACGGAGGAGCCTGGTGGGCTACAGTCCATGGGGTCACAAGGAGTCAGACACAACTGAAGCGACTTAGCCCACACACACATATTATATTATCAGGTGTTGAGCCGGATGCTAGGAATACAAATTTTGGCCTTTAAAAATGTTGCATTCTTGTCAAATAAATATATATAGATTATAACACATGATGATATATACAGGACACAGGGAGAACAGGGAAGACCTGAACTAGACTGGGGAGAAGAAGGGAACCGCACAGAGTGTCCAGAAGCGGAAACTCTTAAAGGGCAATAATAGATAAATGGGGACAGAAAGGGAAAAATCACCCCTCTAGGGGTAAAAGCTGGTAAATAGAGGGAAAAGAAGCCCCACTGCCCTACCTACAGCCACACAAAACCAAAAGAGCTCTTCTTAAAGCTAACGGGGAGATAGCCATTGGGAGGAGGAGCCTGAATAAGGTATATTTCTGGAATATCTTCTGTTTATACATACCATATCTCTCCAACCTCCCCAACTCAAAATAAGCCACATTTGGAGAACTGACGGAAAGCTGTGATTAAGAAGAGATTCAGAGACAAGTTTCTCACTTACAGCACTGGGCGGCAGCAGCAGGCAATCGCTTCCTCTGGCTTTCTTCTTGACTAGAATACTAGGGGGAGAAAGGAGAAAAAACGAGACAAAACATAGTAAGAGGCCCAAGCAAAGAGCAAGGGGGAAAGAAAACAAACAAAATATAGCTACCTATAAAAAGCTTTAGCATTTGACTGGAGTCAGATTTCTTATCAAACAGAAGCAGATCATTCTGCTGTTGATTTTCCTCTGTGATCCTGACATACAGGCCGGACTATCAGATATGGCACTGGCCCAGTGTGACAAGCTAAACGAGGGGAGCAGAAAGTCGGCTCTGATCAAGGTCAGCTGGGCACCATTCTAGCTCTGCCAGGCAGTGGTGGAAGGCTTTAGTCTTAGAAGAGTTAGAGGACTTAGAAAACTCAGATAATGTACAGATTTCCCCATCTGGGTGATGGAACTGAAAACCTCTCTGAGACTTGAGTTTTCTCCACTGTTAAAAAGGAAAAAAAAAAAAAGTGGTTCTTCCCTTACAAGATCCCGTGGGAAGTGAAATCCCTTCCGTAAGCATGCCATACAACATCTGGTACTCACTAGTCTCCTTCCAGTGATACTCTAACCTCCCCAACACAACTCACCACTATCACCACAAAAAAACAGAGCACTGAAGCCACAGAAAGAAAGTGCCGTAAAAGGAAGCCAAACTAAGTTCATGTACTGAAGATGGGCAAGATTTAGGAAGGCAAAGCAAAAAAGCATAAACAAATTAACACAGGTACAGAGAGTCTGGCAGGCAACATGGGTTTGGTTCAGAGCCCATTGGCGGACCGGAAAAATGTGAGTCCACATAGTTCAGAAACTCATAAAGGTAAGTTGGAAACGTGAGTTTTCATCCTGACTCTGCCATTTATTAATGGACTGTAGATTCTGGGCAAGACAGAGCTTCTCGAACACTGAAGGTGTTCATCCATTCAACAGGTATTTCTTGAGTGTCTATTATGTGTAAGGCCTTGTTCCAGGCACTGGGGAAACAGAAACCACGGTAAGGAGTTCAGACGTTACTCTGGCCTGTTGAGAAGCTGTGTGAAGTTTTAAACACCAGAGAGAGATGACTTGATTACGCTCTAAAAATCACTCTGGCTGCCGTGTGAGAAGAACTGTACGGAAACACAGGGGAAATAAGACTAGTTATTGGAATCATTCAGATGAAAGTTGATTAGTGGCTTACACATGAATGTTAGTGCTGAAGGGCATTTCAAGTGGTTGGATACAAAACACAAAACACTTTTCGTATATAAACATACTCTTCTATATAAAGTACTTTACAAGCAACAAACTACAATACGAATACCAGAGGCAGACAATGCTACTACTGCCTCCGTTACAGTAAGGAGCAGAAGTCAAGCACAGTTTAAACAATATAATAGTATTAGCAAAACTGGCAATCATAAAAAAGTTCAAAACTTCCCTTTAGGAAGTTGGCCTCCAGCCAAGCAACCCACTCCACAAGTAACAAAGGGACTTGATTATAATAATTATATAAATAATGATAATTTTTATAGACAGTACACAGACATAATAGTGAGGAAATCATAAAACTTTAAGCATTAAACTAGAAGATTCAGACTTAATAGATGAAGCAGATATTTCCAGAAGACATGTTTAATGAATCTCTTTAAGTTCCAAGCAGAAAGCTAAAGACCACCTACAATCTAATTAATAATATTAAGAGATCTAACGAAAAATAATCCATAATATTTATCTACAGAAAATATAAGTATTATGAGTAAGGAAAATTACAGGCCAATCTCATTTATGGAAATGGATGCAAAAATCCTACATTATCAAACAAAATCATATGATAGTCATTATATATGTTAATATTTCCATGTGACTATGTATGTATATGTATGCATATGTAAGAATGCTGACATATAAACAATGTATCATGACGAAAAGGACTTTAAAGGATAGTTCAATATCACCACATAAAGAGATTAAAGGAGAAAAACTATATGATCTAACAATGCAGAAAAGATCTTGATAAAACCCCTTACTTTTTCATGATAAAATACCTTAGAAAATAAGATTTTCCTTAATCTGATAAAGGGTATCCATCAAAATTTATAGCAAGTATCATACTTCAAGACTCATGAAGTATTCTCTTTATGGTCAGGAAAAAGACAAGGTTTCCCCACTTTCTCTCTTAAAAATTACACAGGATGTTTTACACAATGACATTTTTAAAATAAGAGGTCATCAAAAACAAGGAATGTCTGAAAAAATATCGCAGCCAAGAGTAGGCTAAGGAGACGAGACACCTAACCATAACACAGTGTCGTAGGGGGTAAGGGTACTGAAAACCACATGAGAGAAAAGTCTTAAAAATGTTTTTAAAACTAAGGATTTTTAGTTAATGAAATAAATATAAATATAAAATATTAACTTTTAGTTAATAATAAACATCAATAAGGGCCCATTAACAAAGCTAGTGGAGGTGATGGAATTCCAGTTGACCTATTTCAAATCCTGAAAAATGATGCTGTGAAAGTGCTGCACTCAATATGCCAGCAAATTTGGAAAACTCAGCAGTGGCCACAAGACTGGAAAAGGTCAGTTTTCATTCCAATCCCAAAGAAAGACAAAGCCAGAGAATACTCAAACTACCGCACAACTGCACTCATCTCACATGCTAACAAAGTAATGCTCAAAATTCTCCAAGCCAGGCTTCAGCAATACGTGAACCGTGAACTTCCAGATGTTCAAGCTGGTTTTAGAAAAGGCAGAGGAACCAGAGACCAAATTGCCAACATCCGCTGGATCATCAAAAAAGCAAGAGAGTTCCAAAAAAACATCTATTTCTGCTTTATTGACTATTTTAAAGCCTTTGACTGTGTGGATCACAATAAACTGTGGAAAATTCTTCAAGAGATGGGAATACCAGACCACCTGACCTGCCTCTTGAGAAATCTATATGCAGGTCAGGAAGCAACAGTTAAAACTGGACATGGACATCCACTAGCTTTTGGCATATGAGTAAAATCAATTTCCCAGTCCTCTCCAGGATACTTTCCCTTTCGTTGTAATCCAGATTTTGCTAGCTTTTCAGTCTTTGGGTTTTTTTTTCTGACAAACCTCACACCGTTTGATGATGTTCTTTAGAGTTTTCATTACATTTTTACCTTCAAACAAACGAGAAGCCATCTGGTAAGTACTTTCTACACCCAAATGAAAACTCTGATGTAAACCCTTAAGAATTTTCCACTGAGCATTTTCAGGAATTATTAATCGTCCATCCTCGGACTGTAGCCATCCTTTATCAGTAATCTTTGCTCCTCTTTTTTCATATCTTTCTAATTCTTCCTCAGTATATTGTGGTTTTTCTTGTTCTACAGGACCTGTCCACATCATAGGCGTCTGTAGGGAGGGGGTTTCGTAAAGTGCCGCTTTTTTGGCTTGAGAGTCAGCTAACAGGTTACCGGCAGCTACTTTACTCCCATCCCTGCTGTGCCCTTTGCAATGCATAACCGCTACTTCTTTAGGACAATAGATAGCAATTAAAAGTCTCTCGATCTCTCTGAAATGCTTAATAGGTTCTCCTGTTGCTGTTTTAAACTGTCTTTCTTTCCATATTGCAGCATGAGCATGTAAAGTCAAATAAGCATACTTAGAATCAGTGTAAATATTCACCCGTTGCCCTTTGCTTAACTCTAGAGCTCGGGTCAGAGCCACAAGCTCCGCTAACTGGGCACTGGTTCCCTGGGGGAGAGATTTTGCTTCTAAAACCTGTTCAGCAGTCACCACAGCATAACCTGCTTTACGCTTTCCATCCCGAACAAAAGAACTGCCATCTGTAAATATTTCCATGGCAGGATTGTCTAATGGGGTATCCATTAAATCCTCCCGAGCTGCATAGTTTAAAGTTAGGAATTGGGAACAATCGTGATCAGGTGTTTCATTTTCCTTCTCAGGAAGGAAAGTAGCAGGATTTAAATTTCCACAAACTTTAAGCTTAGTTACTGGCCCTTCTAACAACAGTGACTGATATTTAAGAAGCCTACTGTCTGTCATCCAAATATTAACCTTTAGAATTCAAGATTCCACTCACATCATGAGAAGTCAGTACAGTAAGGTTTCGTCCATTATTTTTAAAGCTTCAGGTGCTAAGAAAAAAAAAAGAAAAAAAAACTGGACATGGAACAACAGACTGGTTGCAAATAGGAAAAGAAGTACGCCAAGGCTGTATATTGTCACCCTGTTTATTTAACTTATATGCAGAGTACATCATGAGAAATGCTGGGCTGGAGGAAGCACAAGCTGAAATCAAGATGGCGGGGAGAAATATCAATAACCTCAGATACGCAGATGACACCACCCTTATGGCAGAAAGAGAAGAAGAACTAAAGAGCCTCTTGATGAAAATGGAAGGGGAGAGTGAAAAAGTTGGCTTAAAGCTCAACATTCAGAAAACTAAGACCATGGCATCTGGTCCCATCACTTCATGGGAAATAGATGGGGAAACAGTGGAAACAGTGTCAGACTTTATTTTTCTGGGCTCCAAAATCACTGCAGATGGTGACTGCAGCCATGAAATTAAAAGACGCTTACTCCTTGGAAGGAAAGTTATAACCAACCTAGACAGCATATTAAAAAGCAGAGACATTACTTTGTCCACAAAGGTCCGTCTAGTCAAGGCTATGGTTTTTCCAGTGGTCATGTATGGATGTGAGAGTTGGACTATAAAGAAAGCTGAGTGCCGAAGAATTGATGTTTTTGAACTGTGGTGTTGGAGAACACTCTTGAGAGTGCCTTGGACTGCAAGGAGATCCAACCAGTCCATCCTAAAGGAGATCAGTCCTGAGTGTTCATTGGAAGGACTGATGTTGAAGCTGAAACTCCAATACTTTGGCCACCTGATGTGAAGACCTGACTCATCTGAAAAGACCCTGATGCTGGGAAAGATTGAAGGAGGGACAAGAAGGGGATGACAGAGGATAAGATGGTTGGATGGCACCACCAACTCGATGGAGATGAGTTTGGGTGAACTCCGGGAGTTGGTGATGGACAGGGAAGCCTGGAGTGCTGCAGTCCATGGGGCTGCAAAGAGTCGGACATAACTGAGTGGCTGAACTGAACTGAATTGTAATAAATGTACCAGACTAATGTAAGATGTTACTAATAAGGAAAACTAGAGGGAGGGGGCGGATAAGAGGTGATATTGAAACCCTCTCTACCAACTGCTTAATATTTTTGTAAATGTACAACTGCTATAAAAAATAAATTCTGTTAATAAAAATAAATGTACAAAAAATTTCACTCAAAAAATAAGACATAAGGATGGGAAAGGAAAAAACTTACTATTCAAAAATACAAAAACTAAAACACCCAAAGGAATTTCTAAACTAGTAGAATTACGAGTTGGTAAATAAGATGAATGCTAAAAAAAAAAAGACTGAACAACATTGCCCTATATAGATAGCAATAAACTACTAGAAAATGTAATTTTAAAATATACCATTCACTATTACTAGGAATAAACTTAACAAAAGAAGCGTAAAACTGCATGGAGGGGCTTCCCTGGTGACTCTAGAGGTCTCTGTGGTAACGAATCTGCCTGACAATGCAGGAGACACCGATCTAGGAAGATCCCACAGCCACAGAGGAACTAAGCCCGAGCACCCCAACTAGTGAGTCTGTGCTCAAGAGCCCAGGAGCTGCAACTTCTGAGCCCATTCACCTACAGCCTGTGCTCCACAAGAGAAGCCACTGCAAGAAGAAGCCCACACACCACAACTAGAGAGTAGCCCCTTCTAAGCAATGAAGACCCAGAACAGACAAAAATAAATAAATAACTTAAAAGAACCCTGTATGGAGAAAATGGGTTTTTCTCCTTCAGCATTTCTGATCTTTTGAAGTTTAACTGTATTTATTATACTTCCTGCTTATTGTCTGTCTCCTCCTAGTTGATCCAAGAGGACACTGGTCTTTGTTTTAACTGACAAATGTCACCAATAAACAGACAAATGTGACTTCCGGTTCAAGACGGCAGAGTAGAAAGACGTGTGCTCATCTCCTCCTGCAAGAGCACCAAAATCACAACTAGCTGTTGAACAACCATCGAAAGGAGGACACTGGAACCTACCAGAAAAAGAGAGCCCACGTTCAAAGACAAAGAAGAAGGTGCAGCAAGACAGAAGGAGGGGCACAACATGATAAAATCAAATCCCACACCCACTGGGCGAGCGCCCCACAAGCTGGAGAGCAGTAATACCAAAGAAGTTCTCCCACTGTTGTGAAGGCTCGGAACCCCGTATCAGGCTCCTCTGCCTGGGGACCCAACAAAGGGACTGGGAATCCCCAGGGACTCTGACCTTGAAGGCCAGTGGGATGTGATTATAAGACTTCCACAGGACTGGGGAAACAGAAGCTCCAGTCTTGAAAGGCACAGACAAAACCTTCGCACACCAAGACTCAGAGGAAAGGAGCAGTGACTCCATAGGAAACTGAACCAAAGCTACCTGCTAGTGTTGGAGGGTCTCCTGTGGAGGAATGGGTTGGCAGGGGCTCACCAAGGGATGGGGTAACTGGCAGCAGCTGTCTGGGAAGGTCCCCTTTGGCATAAACCCTCTTGGAGGTCACCATTAACCCAACCACAGAGTCCATAGACAGGAGTGTGTGTGTGTGTTAGTTGCTCCATCGTGCCCGACTCTTTGCGACCCCAAGGACTGCAGCCCACCAGGCTCCTCTGCCATGGGATTTTCCAGGCAAGGATACTGGAACTCCAACTGGAGTGGGTTGCCATTTCCTTCTCCAGCAGACCTTCCTGACCCAGGGATCATATCCGGGTCTCCTGCACTGCAGACAGACTCATTACCATCTGAGCTATGAGGGAAACCCAAAGACATGAGGGCTGAGGCCAAAAAATTAATAGGGAAGAAGAGCAACCCCACCCATCAGCAGATAATTGGATTAAAGCTTTACAGAGTAAGGCCCTGCCCACCAGAGCAAGACCCAGTTTTTCCCATCACCAGTCTCTCCCACCAAGAAGCTTACAGATTAGCTTCCTCCATCAGAGGGCAGGCAGAAGGAAGAAGAACCACGATTCAACAGTGGCTAAAACCAAAACCATACCACAGAAAGTTAATCAGCATGAAAAAGCAGAAAGTTACGTCCCAGATGAAAGGACAAGATAAAACATCAGAAAAACAACTAAATGAAATGGAGATTGGCAACCTTCCAAAAAAAGAATTCAGAATAATGATAGTGAGTATGATTCAGGATCTTGGAAAAAGAATAGAGGCAAAGATTGAGAAGACGCAAGAAATGCTTACCAAAGACTTAGAAGAACTAAAGAATAAACAAGCAGAGATAAATAATACATTAGAAGGAATCCATAGCAGAATAACTGAGACAGAAGCACGGACAAATGATCTGGAGGACAAAATGGTGGAAATCACTGCCGCAGAACAGAATATAGAAAAAAGAATGAAAAGAAATGAAGACAGACTAGGAGACCTCTGGGACAACGTTTAATGCACCAATATTCACATTATAGATGTCCCAGAAGAAGAGAGAGAAAGGACCTGAGAAAATATTTGAAGAGAGATAATAGCTGAAAACTTCCCTAACATGGGAAAGGAAATAATCAACAAAGTCCAGGAAGCACAGACAGTCCCACTCAGGATAAACCCAACGAGGAGCACACCAAGACACGCAGTAATCAAACTGACAACAGTTAAAGACAGAGATAAAATACTAAAAACAACAAGGGAAAAACAACAAATAACAAGGGAATTCTCATCAGGCTATCAGGTGATTTCTCAACAGAAACTCTACAAGCCAGAAGGGAAGGGCATGATATATTTAGTGATGAAAAGGAAGAAAATACAACCAAGAATACTCAACCCAGCGAGACTCTCGTTCAGATTTGATGGGGAAATCAAAAGCTTTCCAGACAAGCAAGTTAGAATTCAGCACCACCAAACCAGCTTTACAACAAATGCTTTCTCTAGTCAGAAAACAAGAGAAGGAAAAGCCTTACCTACAGAAAATAAATCTCAAAACATTTTTTTAAAAATTAAGAAAACCGTAATAGGATCATACACACCAGTAATTACCTTAAATGTAAATGGATTAAATTAAAGACACAGACTGGCTGAGCAGAAGAAAACATGTACATGTATGCACTTCCACTTACCACATCACTCTGCTTGACCCCCCAAATTGTATGTAATTATCTTATATTGTTAGGTTAATCATGTTTCCATTACGGCTTGCAACTGTAATTATCTTTTATTTTTTGTCTGGCTATTGATTGTTAAAACAGATAAATATCTTGTACTATTGTGATCATGTAACTATCACCCACTTAATACCATTGTACCATGACTGGTCAAGAGAAAAATTAAAGAACTCTATGTCACCAAAATTACTGCTTAACAGAAAAATCTGTAATCACTTCTTAAATTTCATGTGCATATCAGAATTAACTCAGAATTTTCTGAAAAATACAAATGTCTAGGTACTGCTTTTTTTTTGTCGAGCTCTGGATATGTTTCTAATGAGCAGCCATGTTTTAAAGCAATGGACTTAATGAGGATCTTTTACTTTTATCTAGTTTGTTCCACAATTTCTATTTCATATTCAGTGCTCCCATTTCATTTAGTTTATGTTCTCCAATTTCTCCATCTCTTCACTTTTTTTTGGATGTTCTTTCTCAAGCCTTTATCAAGCAGAGTAGAAAAGCTTTTGTATACATATATATAATATTTATAATATATATATTTTAGAAAACATTAATTTTTGCCTAAGTAAAAAATGTATGACATTTTGATTCCACTTGTAGGAACAGAATGCTAGATTTCTAATTTAAAAAATAAATATGCAACAAGCAACAAAAGTTTACTGTATAGCACAGGAACTATAATCAATATCTTATCATAACTTATAATGGAAAATAATTTCAAAAATATGTGTATATGTATAACTGAATCACACACACAAAAAAAGAATTCTACTTTTTGAAATTTTGTAATGTCTATCTTTTTGCCAGTTTTTCTAAATGTCCTATGGACATCTAATAACAACGTATGAGATACAAAATTTTAAATATATTTTTGTAGGATATGGTTAATATAAATTAATTAAATATAAATCTATTATATTTAAATTATTAATGGCATCATTCAAGATGCTCCTGTTCTTATCTTTTCTGCACTTGATAAAATATTCTAGAGAAACGTAAATATGTCTTATGATTATATAGTTTTTCTTTTCTATTTCTTCTGATTTTTGCTTTTTGTATGTTTCTTTGCTGTTAAGGGGTCTAATGGTTTATGATGTCTATCTTTTTTGTGAATTGTACCTTTTATCTTTAAAAATATTCACCTTTGTTCTATTTAAAATAGATAAATATATTTTTTTAAAAAGTCAAGACAGAGAAATGCAAATTTAAATGATAAAGCTCTAAACCCATTAGGTTAGCAAAAATTTAAACTCTGACAATAACAAGTGTTAGTAAAAATATAGAGAAGCAGGAAAACTAGAATATAAATTGGCACAATTACTTTAGAAGACAATTTAGCAACATCTAGTAATGTTGCATAGAGCACATGCCACAACAGAGCTATTCCATTTCCAGGTATATACCCAGAGAATCTCCCATACATAAGCACAGAGAAACAGGCTCAGAGATGTTTACTGAAGCATGCATTTATAATAGTGAAAACCTAATTTTCCACGAGTAGAAACAGTAATAAACAGTGACACATTTAAGCTCAAGTGGTAGATTCCAAGGTCAGTCTTGACCCAAGAGGCTGCTGTGTATGGGAACTGTTGCACACCATAGGGGAAAAAATAGAAGATTTGACACTGTGTTTTTAAAATGATTTTGCAGTGAGTTTGACCAAATTTTGATAATCACTGAATCTTGGAGATAAGTGTACAGGTTTCATTTTACTAGTCCTTCAGCTTTTGTATTTTTGTTTAAAACTTTTTCATGATAAATATAGAAAAAAGAAACCAAGAAGATTTCACTAATCAAAGATGAGACAAGTTTAGTATCAAAAAGAGCAAAGACTGCAATGGGTTGAAACACAAATATATAAAAATTCATAAATTGATAATGATATGCCATTAGAAAAAGGAAAACAATGCACAGGTCACCTTGAGAAGCTGCTTATGCAACAGCTATTAATTTGAAAACTGCTAAAGGGAATGTTTTTCTTACACATACTTTATTTCAAGTGAACCAAATAGCAGGTGAGAGAAAGTTCTGTTTTATAGACAAATCATAGCCAGTAAATGTTGAAGAGGTGATATAAATATAAAAACATCACTGTGCAACCCTAATAAAATAATCAGTATTACTTGTTGCTAAAACCATTAGGTAAAAGGCTGGGGGGATCACTTTATAACAGATGAAATAGGCTGATACCAAGTTGAATCCACTGTTTAATTCTACCATCACTAAAACTGAGTCAAGACACAATCTGCCTTCAAAACAAACCAAAAAACAACATCAATCTAAATCTCCATCTAATCCTCAAACTACTAGATATAGTTTTTCAGTTTAAAAAAAATAAGAGGGATAGAGAAACATGGTAAATAAGACCTCAGGGACATAATCAGCCAAATCCAGAATGTGTGGAATTCTATAAAACAAAGGAGAGAAGAGGAAACCAATTCTAGAATAAAAATGGTTTAAGAAACATAGTAACCAAATACATACAATTTGCCTGGATCCTGAATTGAATATACCTACTGTGAAAAGACATCTTTGAGATACTAATGGAAAACTGAACTCAGACTAGTAAGAAATAATGGTTAAATTCAATGTGTTAAAGGCACTGCAATTATTTTTTAAGGCATTATCTGTTAAAGATATATACTTCAGAGAAGATGATGTCTGGGATTTATTTTAAAATACTCCAGCAAGAGAGGGAAGTTATTTCTATTTATTTTTCATGTTCAAGACTTTTGATAATAAAAAAAAAGCCTTTAAATAAACTAATAATCACAATGAGACACCACTTTTAACCACTAGAAAGGCTGTTCAAAAAGACAGATAAATGTTGGCAAAGATATGAAGAAAATAGACCCCTTATAAAGTCCTGGTGGGAATGTAAACTGGTATAGCTACTTTGTAAAACAATCTGGATGTTTCTAAACTGTTAACTATAAGTTACCATCTTTTCCAGCAATTCTATTCCCAGGTATACACTCATGAGAATTAAAAGTGTATGTCCAAACAAAAACTTACACCTGAATGTTCACAGAAGCATTATCCATATTAATAGAAAGATGGAAACAACTCAAGTGTTCATTAACTGACAAATGGATAAATAAAACATAGTACATAACTATAGAGGGGAACACTATTTGGCAATGGAAGAGAACAGAGTACTGTTAAATGCCACAAGATAGAAGAAACTTTGAAAATACGTCAAGTAAAGGAAGACAGTCACAAAGGATCATATATCGTATAATTCCATTTATATGAATATCTATTATAAGCCAATGTACACAGACAGGAAGTAGATTAGCGGTTACCTAGGTCTGAGAAGGATACTCCCGGGATTAGAGTATAATAGCTAAGGGCACAGGGCTTCTTACAGGGCAATGAAAATGCTCTAAAATTGTGATAAATGTACAACGCTGAATATACTAAAAGCTACTAAATGTGTGAACTATATGCTATGTGAACTGTATTTCAATAAAACTTGAAAAAAAACAGGGAGGCCTAGGAACGGATGAAGAAAATAAACTTAGTGAGCGCAATATACTAGAATAGAAACAGAAAGCAAAAAACTCAAGAGTTGAAACTATAGACCAAGAACCATCATTTTTAGAACTTGGAAAATTCTACAATTGTGTATCCTACATTTTAGGTTTTTGTTTTTGTTTTTTTTAATTGTTTTAACCCGTTCATCTGATTCTACATAAAGTAAAGCTTGTAAAATAAAAAATACAATGCATCTCTTTACTAGGAAAACAAAGATCAAAGTTTGGAAAGCTGTATACCACTCCACAGGCAGGGTTTGGGAAAACAGAAATACAAAGGGTAAGGTGAATATAAAGATGGAGTGGATTTTGGCATTTACCAAGGCAGACTGAAGCTTTCGATGAAGAAAAGTTAGGGTGCTGGCTTGGATATGAGAAAGGTTATGCAGCTTTAATAACAGAAAGCCTACTAAAGGTTTAGATAAGGTAAGGAAAAAGCCTGAAAAGAGTAGTTCATACTTGTCCCACTTCTTCATCTTTGAGTCAACTCATTGTGGGTTGAATTGTGTCCTTCAGAAAGGTATGTTGTGGGGACGTCTGTGGTGGTCCAGTGGCTAAGACTCCGCACTCCCAATGCAGAGGCCCTGAGTTCGAGCCCTGGTCAGGGAACTAGATCCCACATGCAGCAACTAAGACTTGACACAATCAAATAAATATTTTTAAAAATGAAAAAAAGATATGTTGTGAACTCCTAAGCCTCAGTACTTACGAATGCAACCTTATTTGGAAATAGACTCCCTGTAGATGTAACCGAGTTAATCCAATGACTGGTATCCCCAGAAAATGAAAGGAAATTTGAATACAGACACAAAAAGAGAGAACGTTTTGTGAGGACAGGCAGACAACACAGGAAGGCATGTGACAATGGAGACAGAGACTGAAATAATGTGTCTGACAAGCAAAGGAACAGCAAAGGCTGCTGGGAAGCACCAGAAACTAGAAGAGAAGCATGGAGCAGCTTCTTCCCAAAGCCTCCAGAAGACATTGATCCTACCAAAACTGATGTCAGAATTTCAGCCTCCAGAACTGTGTGAGAGAATATATTTCTGTCATTGTAAGTCACCCAGTATGTGCTACTTTGTTTTGGCAGCCCTGGGAAACCAACATACTCATCAAATCACGCTTGGTGATATTTCACACTGTCAAGAATTTCTGCCTTAAAACTCTTTTCCTTTGTTCTGAAAACCTTTTTCTGGTTCTCCGGAGGAAGGCATGGCATCTCACTCCAGTACTCCTGCCTGGAAAACCCCATGGACAGAGGAGCCTGGTGGGCCGTGGTCCATAGGGTTGCAAAGAGTCAGACAACCGAAGTGACTTAGCATGCACTCTCTTTTAGGCGGCTCTTCCTCAGACTTCTTTGTTTCGCAAGATTCTATCTTTGAGGTTTCCCAAAGTTCTGTCTCTGTTCTTCAACACTCGCTCTACCTGCTTTACCTGGGCGTGTGCTCCTGTTCTTATGACTTCAACTGCTACAAATACGTTAATGAATCCAAAGTCTATGCCTGACCTCATCCAACCCTGAGCTTCAGATTCTGTCAGGAGGTTGCTTTCCAGTCATTTCCACAAAGATATACCCTTGCACTCCAAATTCTAAAGGAAATCAACCCTGAATATTCATTGGAAGGACTGATGCTGAAGCTGAAGTGCCAATACTTTGGCCACCTGATGTGAAGAACTGACTCATTGGAAAAGACCCTGATGCTGGGAAAGATTGAAGGCAGGAGGAGAAGCGGGCAACAGAGGATGAGAGTTGCATGGCATCACCGACTCGATGGACATGAGTTTGAGCAAGCTCTGGGAGATGGTGAAGGACAGGGAAGCCTGGCACACTACAGTGCATGGGGTCGCAGAGTCAGACTCAACTTAAAGACTCAACAACAACAACTCCAAATTCTACCTCTGTCTAATCAGACAAATGCTCTAACAGACCAGCATGTCCTAAGTAAAAAACTTACCTTTTCCCTCTACTACCACCAACAAAACATTCCCCATTCCTAATGGCCCAGATTGAGCTGACTGTGTTCTATTCTGTGCACCAACCTCATCTCTGGAAATAAGTTAGGACAGCGGAACTAAGCAACGCGGTAGTCTAAACAACAGCACATAAATAAGGATACATATCCAAAAATCTGGGAATGAGCAGGAAAAAAGCCTTCTGCCCATCTCTGTTCCAAGAGGACAGACTCCCTAATATAAGCTTGCTCCTCAACAGTCTAGAGTCACACTAGTCCCAATTCAGCCACTTCTGGGGGACAATGGGAAGAAAAGAAAAAATGGATAGATCTTTCCAATAACAGGCAATATTCTAGCTACCTTTTTTTCTTTAATACAGTTTAAATTCTTTCATTCTTCAGCATGTTTCCGAGTCACTTCCTTAAAGCGTCCTATACAGACACTCTTCACATTGTAAGTTTCCCTGGTGGCTCAGCTGGTAAACAGCCTGCAATGCAGGAGACCCCAGTTCAATTCCTGGGTTGGGAAGATCCCCTGGAGAAGGGAAAGGCTACCCACTCCAGTATTCTGGGGCTTCCCTGGTGGCTCAGCTGGTAAAGAATCTGCCTGCAATGCAGGAGACCCTGGTTCGATTGCTGTGTCGGGAAGATCCGCTGGAGAAGGGATAGGCTACCCACTCCGGTATTCTGGCCTGGAGAATTCTGTGGACTGTAGAGTCCATGGGGTCACAAAGAGTTGGACACGACAGAGCAACTTCCACTTTCACATTGTAAAAACAGTTCCTACCTCATTGTCAGGTCCCAAGGCATTGATTTGCTCCAATTTGTAGGTCCAATATCTAGCTTCCTCTTCTGGGATATCTATCATAAAAAAAGAAGAAGCCATATTACCAGGGTAATAATTTAATCATAGGTAGATAATACTTTATTAAATGATCCTAGTGAGAAGGGTGGTAGTGACAGACTAATTTTACATGTTCTTGCCATGAACATTATCTTGAATCTTCACAAAAACTAAAATAATATATCATTATTCCCATCGGATCAGAAGACTTAAAATCATGAATATGTCAGTAAGTCCCAGAGCAATTATAGATTCAACACAGTCACTATTAAAAATCCCAGTTTTTTTGCAGAAATATAAATGTTCATAGCAACATTATTCACAATAGTTAAAATGTGGAAGCAACCCTAGTATCCATCAATGAATGAATAGATAAGCAAAATGTGATATACACATACTAGGAAATATTATTCAGTCTTAAAAAGTAAGGAAATTCTGATACATGCTACAACATAGGTGAACCTTGAGGACACTAGGCTAAGTGAAATAAACCAGTTACACGCAGAAAAGCCAAATGCTATATGATTCCACTTATAGAAGGTACTTAGAGTAGTCAAAATCAGAGACAGAAAGAAGAATGGCAGTTGCCAGGGGCTAGGGGCAGAGGAGAATGGGGAGTTACTGTTTAATGGGTAGAGAGCTTTAGTTTTGCAAGATGAAATGAGCTATGGATATGACTATGGATAGTGGTGACAGTTGCACAGAGCTATGAATGTATTCACACCGCTGAACTGTATATTTTAAATGGCTGAGGTACTTGATTTTATGTTATGTGTATTCTACCCACAACAAAAAAAAAAGCAAAGAAAAATGATATACATAGCCTTTTTCTATATATTTAAGATTGAATGTAACAACTTCTAAAAAAATGAAACATCTTTTAAAAACATCAAATATCCATATATTCAGCACAAAAGAGAACCCAGTCTGAGACAAAATATGGATCAGGTCAGCTCTGGTGACATTTAAACAGGTAGACTTTCTAGCAGTCCACAAGAAGGAATCAAACACAGCCCTTTCTCCTTTGTCCTTCCTAGGCAAAATTTCACCTCCTTCCCCTCAAACTACTTACTCTGCAGTAGTTGGTGACACTATTTCAAAGTCTGACAATAAAACCTTCGAGTAATTTACTAATTTGTTCAGTACTCCCCATCCATAAAGTGGTGTGCTCTGCATGTGC